>NW_026914653.1:0-600000 GCF_034315485.1 Pezoporus occidentalis | reverse complement strand
CACTTATTTTCTCCTCTGAGAGAGAACACGGGAGCCTTTACAGTGAGATCCACCAAATCACTCTACTACTTATGGCAGCAGAAGATGCAGCACAAGCCAATGGGTCCTTGCAAAGATGGATGCTTGCTAAATACATGAAGCTTCAAATAGAAACATAAAGTTGGAAGCTCCTGCACCAGTGCAGAGAGTCGGGACACACAACTCTCAGGTGGGGTCCTTCCTTCTGAAAGCACTTTGGTCCCACCTGGGTCATGCTCAAAGGGAACGAAAGCAGAGAACAAACGGGGCCATTCTGTCGATACCAGCATTAAACCAGAGTGTAAATGATGCAACGCTGCCAAAGCAGCACAAAGTCCTGGGTGTACTTAGGTGGCAATATGCACCCACGCTGCTTCCCACCCTGCAGTGCTCCCCGCCAGCCCCGTGCTCGCAGGGCAGCCAAGCCACGGCAGGAGGAACCATCCCCAGGGGCAAGGCCACCAGAGAGAGAACGTGAAGGAGCATCAGTGGCGGATGTCTCGTGACTTCAAGCCATGCTGCACATTTCATCAGGAAGCGAATTCCTCTTGGCTGAAATCAACTCCAGGCTCCCTTACTGACACAGCCTTCCAGTGGCATGCTATATAGGAAGGGAATACAGAAATACAACCACTCTTGTGTTTCATCCTGGCTAGTGTGCGTGACCTCAGAAGCCAGCTTTGTCTTCTTACCCATCTGGCGAGAACCACAGCGGCTTAACGTGGGCTGCAGACTGTTCAGAGCACAGAGGATCAGCACATGGAAACCCATCGATGCCACAAAAGGTTAGTTTTGGAAAGCATTTAAGGAGAACAGCTCTCACCGTTCTCGGATCAAACAGCACAACAAACATATGGTGCAATCAGAGGAATGGTAATAGGATAGTTTATTAGTATTTCATGTCTGGCCATTAAAGGAAGTTCTGACTGCACATAGGAACACGCTCGGAGGTGACACGAATCCCTCCCAAGGTTACACCTTTAGTATCCCACTCCTGGGTGACAATCCCAGAAGACATGAATACAAAGCATAAACCCCAGAATGAGCAGAGGGAATTGATTATTTCCTACCTTCATCTCCTCTTCCATTTCCGAGAGTTTCCGCTCCAGGGCTCGCTTCTCCTGTTTGCAAGGATTCATAACAAAGATGGTCACAAGGATACAGAGGAAAAACTCACAGTGCATTTGCTTCTAAAGAAGTCTTGTATTTCTGTAGGAGCCTGCACTGAAAAGTATCTCAAAGCAATGCACAGGTTACAACCAGGAGCTGGGTCCGTTTCGGCAGATCCTGAGCTCCCTTCACACCCCTTCAGTGAAATGATTCCCCCCCCTGCCAGTGATTCCAGTTTTCAGGACTTCCTGATGCAACCTGATTTTGAGCTCTGTGGGTGAAGCCATGTATTTAACTGCACCCACTGCAGGAGGCAATGAGAAAACTCACCCAGCCCATTGAGCAAGAAACAGGGAACGGTGCCTGGAAATCCTCCTCCCTGATTAATTTAGGGCTTCAAAGCTCACTGCTCTCAGTGTAGTTTGGAAACGGATGATTACACAGGGTGGCTCTGCCATGTGAGTGCTGGTGGTGCCCTCAGTGAGAGCAGAGCCCTTGAGAGAGGGAGAGCTGGACTCTGTCAAGGACATTCTCAACATGAGAGGACTCAAACCACCCCAGGCAGGTGCACTGAGCAGGAGGAAATGGCAAACCTCCAAGTGCCCCCCAAGTGATGTTTAGCTGACAGTGGGGTTGCATGTTTGATAACCCCCCTTAGCCTGCTTGAAGCACACCCAGGAATCAGGCCCACAGGGATCACTGCTCTGAGTATCTCAGGGTTCAGAGTGGCGTGGAGGTGCTCAGCTGAGGTTACACAGCAGGGCCAGGGCCTGAGCATCAATTCAGCTTCAGCAGCCAAAGCCTGGCACCTGCCTCGCACCCTTGTACCAAGGGCTGGTGTGTGCTGCCTGCCCCTGTTCAAAATGGGGATCCTGAACATCACCTCCTCCAGACTGTATCTGGCAAATCCCAGGAAGTGTTTGCACATAAATGATTAAAGGGCTTTAATCATCCAGCAAAGCTTCTAAAGCTTCAGGAGATGAAACAGTTCAAGAGAAACCTCCACTTCAGGCGACTCTCCAGCATGAAAGTGGATGTCGCTGAGAAACTGGAGCCAGGCTTCAGCTTTAATTAACCACGTGGTGGGAGAACGAGCATTAATGGCCATCAGCTGAAGCACAGGATAAGATACCAAGAGAAAACAAATCACTGTGAGGACAGTTAAGAACTGGAAGAAAGGGCTGCAGCTGCAGAGACTCAACACTTCACTAAATGAAGGGACAAAGCCCTGACTAACCTGCCTGACTCTGCTGGGATCTCTTCCAATCTGACTGGAGCTATGGTGACTCAAGGCAGAGATTTAGTCAGGCTCTACCCGTTCAGCTTAGCTCACTGCAACGAATCTGACTGTTCAGTGGAGAGAAAGAAGCATTCAATGATCCAGATGTCAAGAGTAATCACGAGACAGAAACCCAGCTTGTGTTTTGCCTTCTTCCCCTCACCATCCCCAACCAGACTTCATGTATAAGGATCAAGAGTAACGTAAAGCATACTGGACCAACAGTCTCTTAGCATGACAGAGTACGATTTGTTGGTCTGCAGCTGCCTGTAACAGAAGAAAGAAATCAGAACTAAGCTGATTTCCAACGAAAGCAGGAAAGTCTCAGACCCTGCGAAGGTCAGAACGCAGTTCCCGCTGTGCACTGCTCCACAAGGCAAAACTAGAACTTAGCTTTTAAGTCACACTTTCCTGCAAGAAATGACCATACTCTGCAGAGCAACACGAGGCAAAGGCTGTGATGCAGAAGAAAGCAGAGGCACGTACCCTTTTCTCCATCTCCAGCATGCTGGACCGGTCCGAAGTTTTCTCCTGTTTCTGCTAGGGAAATTAAAAACAGGAAGCTATTAAAGCATCGCAGGATGCTGCACAAAGGCCTAGGCAGAAGCCTAGAGAAGCAGCAGTCTTCAGGGAATCCCTCATACTTATCTCTGTGAAAAATAAGCCTCCTCTGAGGCACCTTCCCTCCCAAGAGCTAAATCCTGTCTCATGCTGGAGCAAGTGTTGGCTTGTTACGGGCTGGAGCTCAGCTCCTCCAGCCCACGAGCCCGTTTTGGCCTTACCTGGGTTGCTTTCTCCAACTTGGATTTGATGTCTGCCAACTCAAGCTGGGCTTCTTGCAGCTTTGACTTCAGCTTTTGATTCTCGGACAGGGCACTCTCATATAACTGAGATATAGGATAGGAAAGAAGAGATTACAGTTAGCAGAGAGCCAGCAGCGGGGTTTGCTTTGCTCCCCATGCCAGGGGATTCGAAGGACAAACAGAACTGCTCTGGATTCTTCACTTGTGTTTTCACAATCCGTGCGAACTAAGAAAACAGCTGTTTCATCTTGCAGGGTGTTTAAAAGCAGCCGAGAGGCAAAGAAAAGGGATGGTTTTCATTTAGGGAAACAGCCAAGCGTAATAAAGCCCAGTGTTGTCTACGCTGGATGTATGTGCACCTATGGTTCTGTTGTGCTCCCCAGCACAACACAGCCTCACTGCCCTTGTTTGCTCATTGCTTGAAGAGGAGAAAGGAGCAGAGTTTTAGGCCACTCCAAAATGGATTTGTTCCCCTTCGATTCCTTCAAACCAGCAGAATTTCCACCCCTCTGAGAGGACAAGCGAGGCGTCCTGCCTGCCTCTCCTGACCAGGCATGCTCATGCAGAGGAGGGGGTGCTGCCTGTGGGGGAGGCTTTTCAGCATCAGTCATTTCAGAATTGAGGTCAGAGAAACACAGAATGAATCACAGCATCCCAGGCTGGTTTGGGTTGGAAGGGACCTTAAAGCTCATTCAGTCCCAACCCCCTGCCATGGGCAGGGACACCTTACACTAGAGGAGCTTGCTCCAAGCCCCTGTGTCCAACCTGGCCTTGAACACTGCCAGGGATGGGGCAGCCACAGCTTCCCTGGACAGCCTGGTCATCTTAATCCATTTACTTCTGACATGCTCCCTGCCCTGAGGCTGTGGGTGGCAGGGCACATCCCTTTCAAGGATTGTGTTGAAAGGTTCAGAGATCATAGAAAAACTAACTCTGGGATGTTACAGCAGCAAAATAACTGTGGGGATGTGCACGTGTAAACTACGCTGCTGTGCTCACCGGTATCTTTCCTTGCTCCTTTCAAATCCCTCCCAGCATTTCCCCTGCCTCAATGCCCTGCTCCTCAGACATCTGACTTCCAGGATGTCCTCTCATGCTGTGTCCGTTTTCAACCCCCTGAAGGGCAGATGCATTTGAAGAAGGCCGGTGTGACTTCCAAAAGCAACGGTAACAGACAGGGAAAATAAACTTTATCTTTCCAAAGCCTCCCAGCGCACGTTTCTGCAGCAACAGGCAGCAGTGACAAGAATACAGGCAAAAAACCCTACTCTTTTGTAGTCCCTGTTACTCTCCTCTTCCGCTCTGCTGCTGAGGGCAGCCAACCGGTTCTCCCTCCGGCTATAGGCGCTGGAGCGGCTGGAGGCACGGTCGCTGTAGGACTCGCTGCTGGCAGGGTTCGTAGCTGCTTCCAACCTGAAACGTGAGGAAGAGGTAGCACCGTGGAGCTGCTTTACTGTGGGACAGCCAGCGTGAGCCCCACTGGTTGGGACTTGAGGTAGTGGCAGACCCAGCGGAGCACCCCTCACCCTGCAGCACAGCCACCACTGCTTCAGGAGCTGGGGCAAATCCAGTGGGTATCAGCCCAAGCCTCCAAAGGGCAGTGATTTCACAGAGACATGGGATGGGTTGGAAAGGACCTTAAAGCTCCTCCAGCTCCAACCCCTGCCATGGGCAGGGACCCCTTCCATAGAGCAGCTTGCTCCAAGCCCGTGTCCAACCTGGCCTTGAACACTGCCAGGGATGGGGCAGCCACAGCTTCTGTGGGTGCATCCACAATTTCCCATGGACCTCTCATCTTCATGGTGGGAATGGGCTCCATTTCTGATAGGGCACAGAGCGTTTCTTCTCTGCAGAGCAGCTGTTAAACAATTTGGGGAGCAAAGGACAGAAGGAACCTGGCCCAACAGCTAAGCCAAGGTAAAGAGCAAACAGTCAGTACCAGCTTCAGCTTATGCTGCTGATCTGAAGGACAGGGAATCCCTCAAACCATCCCAAAATACGCTGCTCATGAATATTCAATAAAAATACTAAAAAGAAAGAAATGCTTACCTGGAAAGTCTTTCATGCTGAAGGAGAAAAAAAAAAAAAAGAAAGAAAAAGGGAATTAGTGAGGAGAATGAAAGGCTCCATTCAACAACGCAGCAGCAATTTCCTACCTCTGATACCAGCACCTCCCTCATCACAAGCTCACAGCATTAATTCTGTGCTCAAGCTGGGAATCATGGATCCTGCCTGAATCCTTTCAACTGCTTCACTGAAGCATTTCAAGATTTCTTTTCTTTTGCAACCCTAAAAACCATGGATCATTGTTCCCCAAATTCTAGCGTTCAGAACTGAACCCATCCCTTTGAACCAAATCCAGGCTATTGTTTCCCTCTTTAAGTCAAATTATACCTCCTTGATCACTGCCCTGTGCATGATGGGGGTGAGAGAGGTTAATGGATCACGACACGTGGAGCTTGCTGCCTATTTGTGTGGAGCATCAGGAAGTCACAAACGGTACTTTTTCTCCACATGCAAGCACCTGCCCCAGGAATAAAAGCCTCACCGGGGCAGGGAGACACACAGCAGAAGCTGCACAAGGAAGGAAAAGACCCCTACACCACTCAAAAGGGTGGACATGTGATTGAGTCTTCTTTAAACATCGTAAAAACGTGGACCAAAATGATAGATTTGTGTTGGAAGGGACCTTAAAGCTCCTCCAGCTCCAACCCCTGCTGCGGGCAGGGACCCCTTCCATAGAGCAGCTTGCTCCAAGCCCCTGTGTCCAACCTGGCCTTGAACACTGCCAGGGATGGGGCAGCCACAGCTTCTCTGGGCACCCTGTGCCAGCGCCTCAGCACCCTCACAGGGAAGAGCTTCTGCCTAAGAGCTCATCTCAGTCTCCCCTCGGGCAGGTTAAAGCCATTCCCCTTGGCCTGTCCCTACATCCCTTGTCCCAAGCCCCTCTCCAGCTTTCCTGCAGCCCCTTCAGGCACTGGAGCTGCTCTCAGGTCTCCCCTTCAGGAGCCTTCTCTTCTCCAGGCTGCCCCAGCCCAGCTCTCTCAGCCTGGCTCCAGAGCAGAGCTGCTCCAGCCCTCGCAGCATCCCCGTGGCCTCCTCTGGCCTCTCTCCCACAGCTCCACGTCCCTCTTGTGCTGCTGCCCCAGAGCTGGATCAGGGCTGCAGGGGGGTTCTCCCTAGAGCAGACTGATGCTCTCTGCACAAGCCGCTTCCTTCTGAACCCCCAGCTCTCACTGTGCTGATGCTGGTCCATCCAAGGAAGAGGCACAGCTTGGTACCAGCCATGGCTTTACTCGCCCAGAACGCCGGAATGCTGCAGAGCGCCAGGAACGGCGCTGGATTTGATTTCAGAAATGTGCTCGGATCGTGGAGGGCAGAATCCTTCCCTTAAACCCCCAGGAACGCTCCCAGCTGTCAGGAACGCAGTGAAGTGCAATTAAAACCAAATTCCCTGTGGAAGGCTGAGATAAACCACACTCAGTGCCAGAAGGAGGCTTGGCCACAGCTCTTGCCAAGGCAGGAACTGGCCCAATTGCTTCCAAGTGTGTTCCTCTGCGGTGAGACCTGACCCAGCAAAGGCTGAAAAAGTCTCTTTACAAAGAAAAAGAAGAAGAAAATTGCTTCTTTGGGCACGTTTTCTCCTCCTTTCTCTCCAGGTGGGCAAGCACAGGGAAACCTGCACTAGTTTAAGATAGCTGTCAAGGAATGTATTTTGGTTTGCTGTGTCCCAGTGACCCCGACCAACACTTAGGATTTAATAACCACCACTTCTCAACATCCCTGAGCCACTCCAGCCTGGCTCCTCCCTTCCCTTAATCAAGAGGGGAAAGTTTAGGAACCTGCCTTGTTTTATTCCTGCACTGGCAAATACCCTCCTGTGAGTCCTGTTTGGGTTAGAAATTAAAGGTAAAGCAAAGCCAGCTGCTTCTGGGGGCTGGTTTTGCCTTTTCCATGCAAAAGCCACCATGTTCTGTAGCGCTGCAGCTCCTGCACCTCCCAGATTCCTGTGTTTGGTAGGGCCGATATGCATGGCAGCTATTCAAAGGACAACTTCCCTGTGTGTAGCACTGCTGCCAGCAGGAGTCTTCCCTTAGGAAAGCTGGAAGGGGAAAGAGCAATGAGGAGGGTCCACCCCAGAGCCGTCCCCATTGGGTACAACTGAGATCAGTGTTCCCCTCAAGCCACATTTGTTTTTCAAGTCAGGTATGGTTGGGGTCAAATCTGGTTTTCCAGTGGGTGCAGAGTAATGAGAAGGTTAAACTCTGCCTTTGACAGTTATTCCAAGGCCATTTCCTCCTGGGAATGCTGCTCTGCCGACCTGAGAGCCATGGTTTGCCACAGCATCCTGAAGGCTCCGGCTGCCGTGATGGATAGCGCTGCCCTCCAACTCGAGCTGCTCTTGTGCAAATGCAGGGGTTTCAAAATAGGAGATGATTAATAATCCAGTGCAGCCAAACCACCTCCACAGAGCCCCCAGCTCCCCAAAGCCTGAGGCAAAAGACGTTTTCACAAGCTATAAATCAATAAACTTTGCTTAATAACCGCTGCTGTTACTGAAGCATAGTATTAAAAGGTCCTCCAAGATGGAACAGTGGCTTTGGCAGCTGCCTGCTGCAGACCCCATGGCTTTCAGTACAGCTAGCACGTGCTTAATCAGAAACAAGCACCTAGGGACGCATCTCCTGCCACCCCACATTCGCAGCTGTCCCCCGGCTCCCCACACCTCCCATGGGGAGCATTGGCTTTGCAGGAGCCGCAGTTTGTCACTGCTGTCACTTGGGAACAAACCTCCCCTGTAAACATGGAGCTGCATGGGATTTTAAGTTAGTGAAGGCCACAATTCCCAAACCCGGCACTGTTGCTCTGATTTATTTTCATTTTCCTTCTTTTCTAAGGGCACAAATTTCACTGGTAAAAAACCTGATTTTGCAAAGTGCCCGGAGCTCAGACAGAACCCTCCAGACACGAGGAAACAAAAGCCCAGCGGCCAAGTGACACGAGAAGGGAAGACTTCTCCCCCTCAGTTCCTTCAGTATGGAATGCCCCAGGTGCGCAGGCAGCGGCGCCTTCCTCTGGCACACAGTTTTCAGGTTTATCATGGGGTATTTAAATACCTGCTTGGCCACCAGCCAGCATTTAAACTGCCTGAAGCCAACCTGCTGTGTGTGAAGCACGTTCCAAAACCCGTCACCCCCTCCTGCAGCCACACAGCACCCCAGGACAGCCACCACAGCCATGGGCAGTGCTTGCAGGAGCAGCGATGAGGGCTGGTCTGGGTGCGCTGCCCTGTCTGTGGCACACTGAGCATCTTGTGCTGTTAGCATTAAGTCAGTTTTCATTGTCTCTCTCCCCACCTCTCATCTGTTTCAGTCTAAACCAGCTCCAGACCAGCTGCCTAGTCAATGATATGAACCTGGAGCTACTCTCACCTGCTTGAGGACCTCTGCTCCAAAGACCTTCTACTGAACTGCAGGAGTAACCTCAGCACTTTTGGGTCATTAATAGAACTTACAAGTCATCATAAGAAAAACCCAACCAACCAAACCCCTCCCCTCCAAAACCACCCCAAGCCCGTCAACAAGCTGACAGCTCCCCAAGGGCCATGATTTTCTCTGACCACCATGAGCCACCATCTCCAGTGGTTGAATTCTGCAAGCACTCCAAGATCCGTGGGTCAGGAATAGCGCAGGTACAGCTGCTGGTGCCTGGGGAATGGGTGCACCGAGCCCTCTGTCTCTCCCAGACCCTTTTTCTGCAGGTTTGTGCTCATTTTATGAAACACAAGACTACAGGGGGCTCCTGCAATGGAAGTGAACGTAGGCCTCTGGCACTCTGAAGCGCTTTGCTGCCTGCAGTTTCCATCTGCTCTCCCCATTGCTTCCTGTGGCCGCTCATTCGCATCCCACAGCACCTCCCTGTCCCAGCTGTGCCAGCGTGCTTGGGGTTGTGGCTGGACCACGAGCTGACCCAAATTAAAGACATCCCCTTTCTCCCCTCTTACAGTCCAGGCTGATTCCCTGGTATGGCGAGACCTCAAGTTGTCCTCTGACCTTCTGCTCTCCCTGCCCTGCCAGGGGCAATGGTTTCAAAAGCTGAGCAATCACCAGTGATTCCCCAGAGACATCCCAAGCCAGGCTGGATGCGGTTCTGGGCAACCTGATCTAGTTGAAGACGTCCCTGCTCATTGCAGGGGGTTGGACTAGATGGCCTTTGAAGGCCCTTTACAACCCAAACCATTCCGTGATGCTATGTGATTGCTCTCTGGCTGGTTAACCAGCTTCTCTAAGGGCACCCACGCCAGGCAGCAGAGGGTCAAAGTGGGTGTTTTAAAGAGGCTGCACTGTTACGTTGCGTGCTTCTTTCTGCATCGTCCACAAGCATTCAGAACCTTCAGTAGTTAACAGGCTCCCTGCCCTGGCTTTGGCTGGGATCAGTTCGCTCTGTTCCTGGGAAGGGAGGAGAGCTGGAGAAGAAAGTTTAGCCGCAGGGACACAGCCACTTACCCCCGGGGGCACAGCATGGCTCCTGACCCCTTTTATTTATACATCCAGATGCAGCCAGAGCCAGGAGCATCGCCCGGTTACTGAGTCACAGCAGGGAACAGCTCACGGGGGGTGCCTGGAGAATACGCTTCCAGATATGGACATTCACAGAGGAGAACTCAAATGCAGGGAGCAAACAGCACCCAGAAGGATTTCACACTGACTCCCATCTCAAGAACACGATGCTTGAGAAATGGCCAGTGCTAAACAGATGAGGGTGCTGGAGAGGTTGATTGCCTTAAAGTGCAAGTTTCACATCCCCTAGTTTTTGCTGGCTTATGGGAGAGGAGGTGATCATTTCCACAAACCCTGTAGTCAGCAATCCAGAAATCAGAGAATGTCACGAGACAACTTAGTTGACCCCGTTTCGTTTTATGCAGCATCACCTTTATCACAACTAGAACAAGTCCAAGCCATGAAATGGAATCCCAGGAAGATGAAAGTGTCCTGGAGAAATGTTCTTGCACTGCTCCTTATCCTCCAGTGCGTTTGCAGTGGCAGCGTGGCAAACCAAAAGACTCCTACAGGTCTGCCCAACAGGAGAACAAACCTGTCACCAGGAGCATCTGAAACCTGTTGCAAAAGCCCTCATGGAGTGAAAAGGCAATCAGGCTTGCTTCTATTCCAGACTCCATGAAGGCTGTGATCTATCAGGCATTTCTAGCAAGCTCCCAGCACACCCGGACATCTCTCACTGATTAAAAGAAGTCTGGTTTGGTCACATTACCTTTAAGATTTCATACCATTATTCATATATTAATGCTAGACCCACAGCCTGGTTTGGGTTGAAGGGACCTTAAACCTCATCCAGCTCCAACCCCTGCCACGGGCAGGGACCCCTTCCACTAGAGCAGCTTGCTCCAAGCCCCTGTGTCCAACCTGGCCTTGAACACTGCCAGGGATGGGGCAGCCACAGCTTCTCTGAGCACCCTGTGCCAGCGCCTCAGCACCCTCCCAGGGAAGAGCTTCTGCCTAAGAGCTCATCTCAATCTCCCTTCTGTCAGCTTGAAGCCATCCCCCCTTGTAATACACAACCGATGCTGGTTTGCCAAGCACCTGCAGCTCAGGCAGCTCACATTTTTGTCCATTAACTTCTTTATTCCTTTAAGATTTGCTTTGGGCTCCAGATGTATGTGTCCACATGGGAACCCCCACCCAGATCAGCTCCCTCTGCCTGTGGTAATCACAGCCTGGGGCGGCTGTGAGCTCGAGGTGGAGGCCCATGAACAGAAAAGACAATTGGGAATTGCTGCTTTTTTACACCCAAGTATGACCATCAAGTGACTCGGTGCAAACACATGGTGCATGGAAAGTGATGCTCCTGCCTCCCCATTGCACCTCGAGGGGCTCCTTCAGACGCTCCAACAAAAGGCAGAATGAAATCAAGCAGTGCAGACCACAGAGCGCGCTCAGAACTGCATTGCTGAGCCCTTACTGACAAAAATTCAGCTGGAAAGCTCAATTAAAAGCACTGAAGGTGGATTAATGAGGGAGCGAGCTAAGAGCAGGGGGAAAAAGCCTTGTAGCAGAGCCATGGATATGGCCCTAAGGAATTACGGCCCTCTTGTGCTGGGGCCCCCCTGCCTGCTCCTTTGTTTTCACACCCCTGCTCAGCTGGGAACGTTTAGAGCCCACAGGTCTGCTGGTATCAATCTTGACTGCATGGAAGGATAAAAGACTCCAAGATTTCACATTCCTACCTGTCCTATGAAGGCTGGTGGCACCCTGTGGTGAGGGCTCTGTTACTGTGAGCACGGGAGGGGGGGGATACAAAGATGGGATGAATCCTGTTATTCCTCTTGCTCATGGCAGAATTACATTGTCTTGGAGAAAGAGTTAACTCAGATACTTTCTTTTTAGCCTGAAGTAAATCCTTCCCTAATTAGCCTTTTAAGGCATGGGCTGTTTCCATAACCCAGATAGCACCAGGACTGTTTCCTATACTGACTTGTGAGTTGATGCTGCTGCACTCCTGGTCTGGCTTCTCCCACATGGATGCTCACAGCTGGCATCACCATTACCACTGCAAGAACCACCATGGCTATGGGTGGGGAAAACCAGCACATCCTGTGAGCCTGCACTGAAGCAGTCACGGCTTGTGTGTGGTGTTTGCTGCTTGTTTATGGGGGTATAATGAGGAGGGGGGGGAAATGAGTCAGTCTGTGCACACCGAGCACGATTGATCTTGAAAACCTGGGGTTTTGAAAGAAAGAAAAGCATTTTCAGCTTAACTCTATGAGTAAGAGCACATCTGAGAGGTTCCCCACCTGCTATTAGGCTGGTTATCAATAGTGTGGTGGTGAGCACAGCTGTAAGGACTCATGAAGAGAGTCTATCTAAGCACACAGGGGATGGTTTTAGATTATCTAAAGCCTCCCCAGAGACAACCCTGCTGCAGATGGGAAGAAAGCAGAGACTGGGTTACACACTGAAGAGCCCAGGAGCAGCCAGCAGAGCCCTGAGGTTAGGGACTGCTTCCATCAACACCACTGCAGTGGTTAAAACCCTTTTCACAGATGCCTTTTCCAGACCAAGCTCTGTCACCTCAAAAGGAGCAGACAATGCCTATCGCCTTTGAGCAAACACCAGTGCTCACATTAACTAAATGCTTACATCTAAAATTAGCCTGCCTGCTTAAAACTAATTCCCCCAGGCCTGGACTCTGGCATGACACCATTTCTTGATGGTGAAGGGACTTCCCCTATAGTGATGCAGACCTGGAGGTTTCGTGGTGGCCTCTCCATGATTCCAGAGCTGTCAGCAAGATGGTTACAGCAGGTTCCCCAAACCTTAGTGATGGGGACACCAGCTCTGCTCTGGGGGGACCAGTGAAGGACCTCGACCCATCTCCTGCTGCAGGTGATTCTCTTCCTTTCTGTCATTGCAATTATTAAACGCTGCCACAGGTCAGCCCAGCCCCAAGGGTGAAAGCTGGATCCCAACCCTCGGCTCAGCAGCACTATCAGAGCCCAGTTTAACAAGCTGGTCAGGTTTTGCCTCGCTTTCATCAGTGAGGATTTTGTCCAGCAATGGAATCCCAGAATCCCAGACTGGTTTGGGCTGGAAGGGACCTTAAAGCTCCTCCAGCTCCAACCCCTGCCACGGGCAGGGACCCCTTCCATAGAGCAGCTTGCTCCAAGCCCCTGTGTCCAACCTGGCCTTGAACACTGCCAGGGATGGGGCAGCCACAGCTTCTCTGGGCACCCTGTGCCAGCACCTCAGCACCCTCACAGGGAAGAGCTTCTGCCCAAGAGCTCATCTCAGTCTCCCCTCTGGCAGGTTCAAGCCATTCCCTCCTGCCCTCATTCTTCCCTACAGTCCCTCATGAAGAGCCTACCAGGAGAGAGAGGCCAGGGGGAAACTCCCATCCCAGCACCTCCCAACAGCCAGCCATGCAAATAATCCCAGCGCCAGGGCTCCGGCAGCTTCCTTAAAACCTGTTGCTGCAGAGGCACCTTCCCAAGTTTCATTTCAACCATCCTCTTTCCAAAGCAAACACAGACACAGGTCTCCAGGGGTAAGACAACAAACCACCGCCACCACCACCAGCCTCTGCCCAGAGCACGTGCTGAGCAGGTCCCCGTGTAACACAGAAAGGAAAAAGCTGCTTACTTTGAGTGTCTTTGCGATCGGGGAAGGAGAGGAGGGGGGAGAATCTGACTGAGCCTTCCTGCTGCGAGTATATTCCTTACTCCTGGTGTACAGGGACGACATGGCCTTGCGGGCTGGGTGCCTGAGAAGCAACACAAGTCTTGCTCTCTTGTCGCTCTATAGCACTGGGTCCTTCTTCCAAGGTCAGAACAAGCTAATTAAACTATTCACAGCTCTGGTAATTAAACCCTGCTGTTCAGGGGGTATAATTTTAGGCATTCATGTGCTGGAGGGAGAGCTGAGGCTCCACGAAGTTTCTTGTCCAAGAAGAAGAGGAGAAGGTGTGAAGGACTCACTGCGCGGGGCGCTGCTCCGTGCCAGCCTCACCAGCCGGGACCCATCCCAACTGAGTCGCAGGAGAACATTTCCTCTGCCATAGGACTGAGGGATCTTCCCCTAGAGCCGCAGGAGGAAACGCTCCTGGTTCAGGAGAGAAGCTGGAAAACTGCTGCGTTTACCCAGCCACGATGCTTTTGCCAGGAAGAAAAAGAAGAAGAAAACTAAGCCTGGTTTGAGGCGGGCGCTGCCGCGAGGGCTCTGCCGTCACCGCGCCGAGCCGCACGCCAAGTGAAACACCACGGCATAAATCAGGAACAAGCGCTGGTTGGGAAAGGGGCAGTTCCAGATGAAGTTGTGTTTTGTTCCGTCCTCCTCCTTCTTCTCCTCCTCCTCCTCCCGGGCGCCGTTACCCACGCGCAGGCTTCTCCCATCCCTCCCTGCCGCTGCCTTCTGACATTCCAGATCCTGACTCGCTCCGCCAGGAATGCTGGAGGGCGGCCAGCAGCAGCGATTCACTTTCAGCTTGGGATTGGGGCTGCCACTTGTAGGGGGAAAAAGAAAAGGAAAGGAAAAAGAAGGGGGGGGAAAGAACTGAAAGCGCCCGTGGCCTGGAGGGCAGGGGGGAACCGACTGAACCCCAGCCCCTGCCTTGTGGCTGCGACAAAGGAGACATTTGAAAGGCCATGGAGCAGTTGGGGCCACGCTCAGGCAGCACAACAGGATTGCTGGTGTTCCCTCAGGAGGGTGTTTTGAGCTGCAAGAAGGCGATGTGGACCTTGTGTCACTTACACGCATTGGAAAGGGTGCTTGGGATTGAGGAGAAGAGAGGAATAGGAGGGGAGGAACAAGGATGGGGAGAGTCCGTTCTTCTCCCAGCAAACTTCCAGCTAGCTCTTGGCTGAGCTGTGCTGTGCAACCTAAAGCCAGAGCTCACTGGGCTCTGATGGTGAGGCTCTGCCCTGCCAAGGCAAGTGACATCCCTCCTGTCCCACCTAAACAAGCACACAGGATGCTCTTTGACAAACACCCTCCAGCACACAGCAGTTTAACAGCCCTCACACACTAAAGACAGTCTTGCAACTGTCAGGCTGCAAATCTATAAAGGCACCAGCCCAGGCATCTGCACAGGACCTGTTCCAGTACAGCAATACTAACAAACCAGTACCGAAGGATGGGTTCACTCATACCACCCAAACCAGCCACAGACCATGGTACAGGGTGCCTGGAGCAAACCCATCTGCTTCACAGGCTGCTTCATCATCCAACGCTTCCCAGCAAGTGCAGGGGAATATCTCCCTAAAACCATGGTAAGAGTATTACTCCAATATTGCCCCTTTTTTTGCACGCTCCTTGGCAACCGTGTAATGTCACTGACACACAGTTGGAGAAGGGTGCTTGGAATGACAGCTACACTGCTTTCTTCTGCCACCCAGCACCGTCACCATCCAGGGCAATGCAGCATCACAGTGTGACCACGGGGCCTGTGGGATTGTTCTTCTCTAAGAAAGTCCCTTTGAGGTCAGGTTTCTGTTGGATGCCTCCTCCTTCACTGACTGCAGGAGGTGGGGAAAAGAGAAGTTTGGAGAGGTCTCATTCTGCCTGGCAATATTTCTGCATTCCCTTTTCAAGGTATGGAAATGAACTCCAGACACACAAGAAGGTAGTGACAGGCACCCTGCTGCTCAGGGAGCCTGTGGCAGGACCTTGATCTTTCCAACCTCCAGCTGTTGCACTCATCACCCCCATCCTCCACCTCTCCGGCAGGCTGGAGCCTGTACAGTGACAAGGTAATTCAGACATCTAAATGCACATTGATAGAACCTGCACCCACGGGTGAGCCTCAGCTTCAGGGCTGTCAAAGCAGCCCGAGGAAGTGAAACTGGGTTAAGCCATGTGGCCACCAGCAGACTGGAGTGGTCCAATTGCAGTTCAGAGGCTGACAAAGCCCAGCTTAGTCACCAAGGTGGAGTTAAGCAGCTCTAAATTGCAGGGTTGTGCTCCAGTCCCCAATGAACGGTCGCTGCATCGCTCCACGGTCACGTTTCTGCTGAGGAGGGGTGGGGAGAGCTCCAAACCCAACGTTTCAGTCCAGAACTTGCAGTGCGAGAGGCAAAGCAAAGCAGAACCTGAGCTTTTGATTCCCTACTAATTCAAAGTTAATTAGTCACCCAGTGCAGATGCCTCCCAGATTGACAGAACGCATCTGGGCGGACACTAACTCATTTCAAAGAGAAGGGGTGGCATGAGAATTAGTACCCATATTAGCCAGGAGAGAGACAGCAGAACGGGAGCAATCTGGGTTTCATCATTTCAACAAAGGTGCCTCATTTATGGGTTTCCTCCTGCAGTTTTGCACCATTTGCTTCCAATGTTTCCCCTGTCCAAGCACAAAACCCGGCTCTTCCTTTGCAGCGCTCCTGTCCTCACATCCCCATATTTGTAAGATTCAAGGTCATGGTTCAGATCTGCCTGTTTCTGCCTGTTAAGGATATTCCTCAGTGAGAACCAGCAGCCTGCTCTGTGCTGGAGCTGTGCTGCTGCTGACTTGGCTGAGGAATGTTTCTACAGCTCCCAGAGACAGGAATTAAAACTCACCTTCCACGAGCGTTTGCACAGCCCCTGCACACAAACCCCTGGGACTGCCCAGAGAAAACTCCCCATTTCTGGGCGAAATCACAGAACCCCAGCCTGGTTTGTGTTGGAAGGGACCTTAAAGCTCCTCCAGCTCCAACCCCTGCCACAGGCAGGGACCCCTTCCACAAGAGCAGCTTGCTCCAAGGCCCTGTGTCCAACCTGCCCTTGAACACTGCCAGGGATGGGGCAGCCACAGCTTCTCTGGGCACCCTGTGCCAGCGCCTCAGCACCCTCACAGGGAAGAGCTTCTGCCTAAGAGCTCATCCCAGTCTCCCCTCGGGCAGGTTAAAGCCATTCATTCTCCTTGGCCTCCCTACATCCCTTGTCCCAAGCCCTTCTCCAGCTTTCCTGCAGTCCCTTCAGGCACTGGAGCTGCTCTCAGGTCTCCCCTTCAGGAGCCTTCTCTTCTCCAGGCTGCCCCAGCCCAGCTCTCTCAGCCTGGCTCCAGAGCAGAGCTGCTCCAGCCCTCGCAGCATCCCCGTGGCCTCCTCTGGCCTCGCTCCAACAGCTCCACGTCCCTTTGGTGTTGGAATACCATGTTTTAATACCGTGTTTGCTCAAAAGAAGCAGCATGAGAAATCCTGAGAGCTGTTTTTCACTGTGCACTCAGAATTCCAGTGTAGAGCAGTGCTTCCAGCAAAAATCAGGTGACTTCACCCAGTAACTACCACTAAGGATAAAGCAGCGTTAGAACAAAGCATTTTCCAGTGGAAGTTGCTCATCATTTGCACTCTGCAGGTGTTTATGGACCAGCTCCCCCTTCCCGACCCAGCTCCCTTACAGGGGATGCAGCAGCACAAACACACCGAGTAAGGAAGGAGGGATGCAGCAGAAACTTGCAGGGCTATTAACAGGCCATGTCAGGGTGAGGGAGCAAGCCAGCACTAAAACAAGAACCAGATGGAAACGCAGCTATTTCAAGCTGAGGGACTTTCCAAAATATGACATAGAGAAACAGAAATCTCGAGGCCCTCGCAACAGTCCTGACCCATTTTGTTCTTTATCTAAATTCATCGGATCATCCATCGCTCCCACCCGCCCCGGCCACACCATGGCTGTAAACCCCATCTGTTGCCTGGTCTGACACAAAGCAATATTCTAGTGCCACTGGCCAAACTAATGCATAACTTCAACACATTGCTATCCAGCTATGCTCCAGACCTATTTCTGGCCTTCCTTCAACAGCAGCGGTGCAAAAGGCTGTGTTCACTCCCAATGAGGACATCCAGGAGCAATGAAAATAAGCCTACATATATGGACCCCCATGCCCCAGGCTCCCCACAGCAGCACCCAGCATTAGGTACGTGCTGGGTACCTGTATAATGAGGAACAAGAAAGTGCTGAAGTGGGAATTAAACCGAAGCCGGTGGGAAATTCCTGCTGGGAAGGAGTTTTGTAGCTTAAGGATTCTACGCCTTGACATCCGAAATAATGAAGTAGCTTCTGCCAAACAGTTATTTCTCATTGGGGAACTCCATGTCCAAGAGCAAAAAACTAACAATGACTTTCCAAAGATGAGGCTTTTTCTGACGAGAAGCATGTGGGAGGATATCAACTGAGAACAAAAAGTGACCTTTTAAAGACAAGGGGGACAAAACTTGTGTCGCTGGAACACATGATTTTTCCTACAGTGCTAGTTTCTAAAGGATATTTCACTGTTAGGGAATTTGACTTCAGTGTTCCAAACAAATTTAGATTACCCTTCAATCCCTTGCTAGCCATTTGGCAATACAGCCTCTGCTTTTCACGCCTTCTGAGCCTAACTGGGAGAGAAATCATTTGCTACTTAAAACATGGGACTGCACCATTCTGCATAGCACATCCAGGCACTGGGGGCTACTGGTCTCAGGGGGGCTCTGCCACAAAGCAGCACCCACCAGCACCCTGATGAGATGGACTGGAAGGCAAGGACTGAGCAGGATCCATTCCAGTTGTGCCTGCTGAAGCCATCTTCCCTTGCACAATTCCTCCCTTCTCCAAGGCAGACAGCCATGTCCCCAAGGGCTGCCCAGACATCTACTGCTGTACACAGGGATCTTAATCCAGCACATCCAACATATGGAGGGCTTTTTTCTGGTGTCCTCAACATGCTGTTGAGGTGCAAGTCCAGAGGAGGCCATGAGGATGCTCAGGGGCTGGAGCACCTCCTGTATGGAGACAGGCTGAGAAAGCTGGGGCTGTTCAGCCTGGAGAAGAGAAGCTGTGTGGAGACCTCAGAGCAGCTTCCAGTGTCTGAAGGGGGCTACAAGGATGCTGGGGAGGGGCTCTTCATTAGGGACTGGAGTGATAGGACAAGGGGCTAAAGACAAGCTTAAAGAGGGAAGATTTAGGTTAGATCTAAGGCACAAGTTCTTCCCTGTAAGGGTGCTGAGGCGCTGGCACAGGGTGCCCAGAGAAGCTGTGGCTGCCCCATCCCTGGCAGTGTTCAAGGCCAGGTTGGACACAGGGGCTTGGAGCAAGCTGCTCCAGTGGAAGGGGTCCCTGCCCATGGCAGGGGTTGGAGCTGGAGGAGCTTTAAGGTCCCTTCCAACACAAACCAGGCTGGGATTCTATGATTCTATAGGATATCTTCAATCACATCAGGAGAAACATCCTCCCTGCGGCCTGCTGGAGGACTGACAACAAAGTACGATCACCAGCTCCTGGGGGGGGCAGAGAACCTGCTACAAGCAGAGAGTTTTTTCCTTTCCATAATCTTGAGTGTGTCCTGATGAGATAGAGTTTGACAGTTTCAAACAGAAACTGACGTGATGCTCCATTACACGTGTGAGCACAAACACATGCTCTTAAGCTTTAAAAAGTCAAAAAATTATAAACACAATTAGGCATAAAACAATAGTGAGGTTTAGTCTGTCTCTGGGCTACGTTCCAGGGAGCAAGGCTGCTCCTCAGCAGCGGGTCTAGAACAGCCACTCTGAACATTACCTGTGCTGCCTCGTGGGCCGTGCTGCATTCAACTGCACTGGAGCTGCAGATGTGCATACACACGGCACTGATCCCGCTGCCACCCTGCCCATCACACTGCTCCCAGTTCCTTCTGGGAAGAAAGCAAAAGGATCCCAGGACACCTGTGGGACAGCTGCCACGTCGGCAAAGGGACAGGGCCCTGGGGTGAAATGGGATAATTTGAAGTGACTGCAGAGGCCTCCCAGCAATGCCAGCGAGAGCCAAGGGCTCTGGTGGGTATCGGGTGCGCTGCTAAGCCCAGCTCCAGCGCCTCGGCAGAACCCACTCGTTGACAACTTGGAATGATCAGCACACCGAAGTGGGGAGAGTAATTGACTAAACAAGAAGTTAAAGTTACCTTAAATAGTTATGAGTGTGTGACCTTGTAAACCATTCCTGGAGGACTCGCTGGTTTGCTTCGTCTTCCCGGGACTCGCAGATCGGATTTGAGCTGGTTTTGTGTTACCCATCCCCATCATGGGCACTGCTTCACATTACAGCCTCTTAATTCAGCAGCTCGGTGAATTAGAGGAATTAACCTGAACACATTTAGCTGCCACCCTGCAGTCCACTGCTGCCTTCAAGCACAGACAATGCACTGTCCCAGAGCTGTAAATAGGAACTGAGCTCCACGCTGGAGATTGAAATGCTCTGTTAAGAGGGACAGCAGACAGCAAGTCTGCCACCCTCACAAAACATTGAGGTTGAGAGAAACCAACGCAAGCAAATTGGGCTGGAGAAGTCACAAGGCAAATCCTCTGTGCAGATGTGAACATTTTCCATAGGGATATGTATAGAATGAATGCAGATTTCTGTAGTGTCATCCCCCTTCACCTCCCAAGAAACCCAGGGCAGCCCAGATGATAAAACTGCTCTTCCCCATGTTTAAAGCTCCACGGCAGCTCCTGCTCCTGCAGCACTTTTCTGCTACGTTACATTGCTCGTTGTTATACAGGTATTAAAGATCTCCTTTCCCCGCAGCATACACAAGGTGTGCCCAGCAGAGCATCCTGTTTATCACCAGGACTAACCAGAGCCCATCTCTCACTGCCTGATGCTGCACCTAATTAAATGCTCCATAATTTAGCTGTAGTCAAGCCAGTGACGCACAGTCCCATCTACGTGACCTTGGCCGTGGGCCAGACAGCTTCCCCCCCTCCTCACCCCTGTCTGGGCTGGAACTAAGGATCCAAGGGTAAAACCAGGGGAAAACACCTGTCCCCTTAAAGCCCAGGAAAGACCCTGGTCTGCAGCGAGCAGGCACAGGAGGAACAGCACCATTTAGCGCTGTCTGGATTCAAAGGTTTTATTTTCTTATCAGCTAGCAAAGACATTCACCTATTTTGCTCCCGTTTAGTAGTCAACTTGCCCTGTATCACAGCAAAACAGCGCAGGCCCTGAGGACATACCTTACCTTATTAGGCAACGGCAGCCCAGAAAGTGGAGAGCTCGGAGCCTTCTTGAGCTTAAAAAGAC
This sequence comes from Pezoporus occidentalis, assembly GCF_034315485.1. Taxonomy (NCBI): domain Eukaryota; kingdom Metazoa; phylum Chordata; class Aves; order Psittaciformes; family Psittacidae; genus Pezoporus; species Pezoporus occidentalis. The sequence continues at coordinate 579,259 of NW_026914653.1, read as the reverse complement.
AGCCCAGGGGAACATCCTCAGCCCGCGGCCACAGGGAGTGAGAGCAACAACAGAAGTGTGGCCTTGAGGGGGTCCCAAACACACAGGCTGGCTGTGGCAGGCAAGCCACAAAACGCTAAAGCCCTGTCTGATCTTTCTAGCTGTTGGTCAAATCCATCTTGTCAAAAAGGTGAGCGCTGCGATCACAACGGGAAGTGACTGGAAGATAAAACACCACTAAAAGCAGAACAGGTGTGACAAATAGAACATCCCAAAATCATAGAACCATTGGAATTGGATGGGATCTTAAAGCTCATCCAGTTCCAGCCCCCTGAAATGGGCAGGGACATCTTCCACTAGAGCAGGTTGCTCCAAGCCCCATCCAACCTTGCCTTGAACCCTGCCAGGTATGGGGCAGCACAGATTCCAGGGATGGGGCATTCATTCCCTGGCCCCATGACTGCCTTCTCACTGGTATTTCAGTCGGTGCCTTGAGAACAGGGAGGTTTATCCTAATGCCAGGCATCCCACCCTGCTCAGTCTGGTTCCAGCTCAACTCTTCCGACTCCTGCAGGTTTTCCTTTCTGAGCAACAGAGACCAGACTGTGGCCAGACATTTTTCCCCACCTCTGGTTTGAGCTCAGGTCCCCCCAGACTGAACAAAGGCTCTTTCCTTCCCATACCCTCCCCACTGGAATCCCACACAAAACTCTCCTAAAGCTGCTTCCCCAGAGGCTTTTTCCAGCTGAAGTCCTTGTGCCCTTGAACATTTATTCCACAATAAAACTTTGTTTGCTCTTCCAACTTTCCACGGCGCATCCAAGCAGGCTGCATCACAAGGAGAAAGGCGGGGTTGGTAGCAAACACATGAAGGTTGCCTGACACATCCCATTACCAGACTGCTTGCAGTTGCCTAAACCTCAGCCGGAGCCTCTGGGCTGCTTTCCCACGCTGGTGCTCCTAAGTTTCAGCCAAAATAGTACATCTACTTCTGAGAATTAGATCAAGATGTCTTTGCTTCTTTTTCCAATGCTGCATTTACCTTTTCCTTTGCTAAACTCCAGCGCCACAGGGTTTGGAGGAGGGAATTCAGGCAGGGCCTTTTCTGGCTCCCATGGAAATCTTACTATCAGCCAAGATACAAACACTGGAGGAAGAAAATAACTGACTGCTCACAGAACCAGGAGAGGCTGTGGGGTTTTGCAACTAAAGCAAACGCTTCAGTACATTCAAGTTCACAACTGCAGTGTGGCAATTGCCATTCCAGAATGATCATTATTATTGATGAATTAGTGATTAATTAATCACACTTCCTGCTTGGTACCAGAACCAAAAGCAAGGAGCTGCTCCATGATTCTTGCCAAAGCGCTGGCCAGTCAGCAGGGCAGACAACTCTCTGATCTGGATGTAAAATGGGAAGACTGACCAAGTGACATGGTGCTGGAGGCATGCAGCAAAGACAATGAACTGGAAAGTGGATAAAAACAAGAGGAGTGGAAGAATGGGAAAAGCAGCGCCACCAGAGTGTGAGGAGAGGCTAAACCGGGCTCTAATGTACATGTGGTGTGTAAGGAAACAGAGGACTTGCCACAGAGCACGTGAGCACTGGGAGCTGCTCTAAGGTCTTCCCTTCAGGAGCCTTCTCTTCTCCAGGCTGACCCAGCCCAGCTCTCCCAGCCTGGCTCCGGAGCAGAGCTGCTCCAGCCCTCGCAGCATCTCCATGGCCTCCTCTGGCCTCGCAGTATTGCAAACAGGAAACCAAAAATGCACTCTGAAGAGCATTACTGACAATTCTCAGCAAAGAACCAGTTAATTTTAACAAAACAAGGCTTCAATCACTCTACAGAAGTGAAAAGTATGTGGAAAGGCTCCCGCAAGTTCCACGTTTTCTGGCACAGATTAAATGTCACTCAAGCACAGTGACCCCTGAGCAGCCTTCGATCTGCTTGTTTTCTCCAGGTCTTGCATATCATGCTGTAATACTCTGGACATGTAATCAGCTTTAGCATTGTCAGAGTAAGTCATCTTGTCAGCCTCAAATGTGGTTTTAGACTAAGACAGACAAAACCAAAAGAAACCAAAGCAGTTTGGAAGGACTCAGTAATTATTATAAAAGGGAAAAAAGGGGCCTTGACAGCTCTGAAGCAAGAACAGGGGAACAATGAACCATCTCTGACGTGCTGCTCACCAAGACCGTTTCCTGCAAGAAACCAAACCCAACGAGGAGACAAGATACAAATACACTGTCCAAAACCTCTGCACTGGGGTGATTGGGGTTCAGATGAGGAATCAGTACCCGATTTGCTACTCAGAACTACCTCTTGGTTCATACGCAGCTCCTGACCAGAGCCTGAACCTCTCGTATAAACAAGAGTCAAGCCATAGAAGACTTCTTGCCACCAGCATGCAAGAGTGAAACACCAGTTATTCAGATGTATGTTTTCACTTACCCGAGTTTCCTTCACTTCCTCATTTCCATCAACTTCATCACCATCCTAGGATGAAAAGCAAACGTTGTAATTAGGCAGTCTTGGAAACAACCAGCTTGTATGACAGGAAGATAACGTATTGCTCACGATTTGATGTCAAAGCTTCTGTCAAAAGAAAACCTGTCTAAATACTTCTGGCTGATAATCAGGTCAGGTCTGGCACCTAACGGCCATTTAGAAGACCTTGGTACTAAGGACATGGTTCTCTTGAGTAACTGCGATGTGAATGCTCCTCCAGAGTCAGTAGAGAAGGAGGAACACTCCTTAATGTACTTAGGGAACACACATGACACTTGGGAAGGTTGCGTGTCTGAAGTGTTGACGTAATATTGACTTTCCAAGAATATCCTCCCCTTCAGTTAGGCTCCAGGAGGGAAGCCTGCTCATCCCAGACAGCCTGCACTTACACAGCCGCTCTGTAACCCACTGCCTCTCTGGAACAGCTCCAGGCTTTCATGGAGCAGTGGTAAACCACCACGACATCACATCACCCATAGTGAACTTGGGGTACTTCAGAAGCTGTAGCTGCAGTTTTGTACAGACACAACAGGGAAATGAACTGTAACTCTGAGAAGCAATTTGCTTTCTGCTCTGAAGCTGGGAATGATGCTGCAGTGACCCAGCAGACAACTGGCCAAGATGGAAAACACTTAAAGTAATAAGGAAAAAATAATTATATTTGGCATGCAAGAAAAAAAGATGTAAAAATCATTTGAAAATAATCAAAAGTGGTTTTGCAGCAAGTCTTTCAATAGAAATCCCCAGGCTTCCAGCAGAGCCATTCAACTTGTCTCAACTCCAGCTATCTGCTGTTGCCACAGGGGGTTTTTCATTGTGCTGAGCAGGAAGCCTCTTCCCCTGAGGTGCATGAGGGGGGCTGTGTCCATAGATCTGTTGCAGACTTCTCAGCCATGATTTCATAACATTCTCTCCTGAAAGAGGTGATCTGTTTTCCTCCCTGAGTCTCTAACCAGGGTCTGGAGGGCTGGATTTCTTCCCTCAGACTGAAGAAATCCTTTTGAAACCAGGACTAAGAGAATGGACCACAACACAGCTCTGGTGCTGGGCAGGGGATCCAGACACAGGTTTTATTCCTCATTGTCTTCCTTCGAGGAGGCCTAAAGCACAGACAAATCTGGGCTCAGATTCCCACTTCCAGCGGGTTGTGACCTCCAAAGAACCTGGAGTTCTGACCTCTCTTCTCCCATGTGGGCTCTTTCACAATTCTGCAAGGGCCACACTGGTTGACAGCCCAAGAACAGGCTTCTAGAACCTACTGCTTGGGTTTTGCATGGGCCAGACAAGGATGCGATGCCTTTGGACATCATGTTTGACATGCCAGTCAAACAGACCTGGACAGGGGAGGACTAATGGGAAATCAACTGCCTTGGAAAAAAAGATGAAGCTCGGAACTGGAAGGAAATTTACCCGGAATGTTACAGGATGAGTTTCTCTTCTGTAAGGAGCTCAAACTTACATCTTTTGTTGAGAAAATGATGCCGGTGCCTCTTCGCCTCTCTTTTGGCCGCCGCCTCTCCCGGATCGACTGTTTGTTCAGAGATCTGTCGTCCAAATCCTGATCTTCACACTCTGGCCAAGCAAAGAAAGACTGCTTTGGTTTCAGTGATTTACATCTGGGCTTTTGCTAAGGTACTGGGGTTCTTTTCAAGCTGATCGAGGTCATCTCGGCTTGTGTTATATTACAAAGGAGTTACTAAACCAAATGAAATGGAAGCTTGGTGCCCTACTACATCTGTTACCTGTACTCCTTCCTTTATCAGAGGTTACCCTGGCTGTCAGCTCTCTCCTAATCATCCTGACTTGCTCCTACGGGAGCAAGTACTAAGAGAATCAATCACTCCCCCCAGCTCTAAGGTCCAAATGTTCCATGGATTACTATCTCATTTACTTATGGAAAACAGAAAACATCCCTTTATCCCTCTCTGTTACAAGTAATAGGCTGTATCCTATGCTAGGATTTCCATTTAAACAAATAGCATTTGGTTTGTGAGGTGACAGCTCCCCATCCTGCTGCCCTCAGAATAGCAAGTTAACATCCTCTCCCACGTGGAAAGTTCTAAACCTCATGAAAATCCCTGAGCATTGCCTCTTCTGGGTACGTACCATTCTTCTCCATCTCTGTGGCTGCACCTCTGAAGTCTGCTGGGTTCACAGGGTCAAGACCTAGATACTTATTTGTTTGAGTCAGGTATGAACTTGTAAAAAGGAGAGGTGCTGACGTTGAAGGAGACAGAGGTGTCGTAGGTTTGTCTGGTTGTACTGGGCACCGTAATCGCCGATAGACAGTCTGTAAAGAGAGAACCATGACAGCAAGTAAGTAGGATGAACAGGAACGAGCAGATCTGGTAGTTCAGGGAACTTGGTAATCTTTTGGAGTGTCATGTTTTCTTCACTGCTGCTGGGAGTGATGGCCAGATCAGGTTCACTCCATCAGATGGGGATGAATGCTAAAAGCATTGCACAGCTCAATGTGGGAGCAGCCTCCCAGAACGGGGAAGTCTGGGACCAACCTCTTTGTCCCTCCAGCCAATGGCAGGACAAATAAGTTATCTAATAGAAATAAAAGGTTTAGAGTGAAAAACCAGAAGTGATGGCAGGGGGAGAAAACTGCTCTGTCTTTCCATTAGACACAGAGCACATGGAAAAATGTGAGCACAGGGCCTCAGCCGAGTCTGCACAGCAAGGATGGATTCAGGCCATGTTTCTATCATTAGCCTTTTCACTCCACTTTTGGTGATCTACATGGTTTTATTTTCTGGCAAGAGACAGAAAAGTAAAATTCCCAGTGGAGAGCAAAGGAGCTCCAACACCTATATACCCACATCCCTCCTGCAGCCTGCTGCGGTGAGCTACCAATCCTCAGTGTTATCATAGAATCATGGAATGGTTTGGGTTGGAAGGGACCTTAAAGCTCCTCCAGCTCCAACCCCTGCCACAGGCAGGGACACCTTCCACTAGAGCAGCTTGCTCCAAGCCCCTGTGTCCAACCTGGCCTTGAACACTGCCAGGGATGGGGCAGCCACAGCTTCTCTGGGCACCCTGTGCCAGCGCCTCAGCACCCTCACAGGGAAGAGCTTCTGCCTAAGAGCTCAGCTCAGTCTCCCCTCGGGCAGGTTAAAGCCATTCCCCTTGGCCTGTCCCTACACCCCTTGTCCCAAGCCCCTCTCCAGCTTTCCTGCAGTCCCTTCAGGCACTGGAGCTGCTCTCAGGTCTCCCCTTCAGGAGCCTTCTCTTCTCCAGACTGCCCCAGCCCAGCTCTCTCAGCCTGGCTCCAGAGCAGAGCTGCTCCAGCCCTCGCAGCATCTCCATGGCCTCCTCTGGACTCGCTCAGCAGTATTCCCGCTTTCCAGCACATCTGCCTCCCTTAAAAGAAACAGACATCCCCAGAAGAGCTCCTCCTGATCTCCGTTGTCCTAAATGGCTTCACGAGCTCTGAAACACTGAGAACTGAGGCCAGGAAGATCACCTCCTCATCCGTATTCCTGCTCCACCGCGAGCGGGTCTCCTGCCTCTCGCTGCTGTCCTCAGCAGGCTCGGTGCTCTCGGCTGTCCCGCTCTGCTGCTCCTGCGCTTGCCGCTCTGCCCGGGACCGGCTGAAGGTTCTTTCAGCCTCCTGAAGGTCCGTCAGGGTCACACCCTGCAGAGAAAGCCCAAGAGAGAGGTGGTAAATGTGCACGTTTCCATTCCAGACCATCCAGGTCAGTTTGAAACGCCCAGCGGGCCTCTGCCTGGCCAGGCCAATGCTTTATCTCTCTGCAAACACAAGGGATTCTGCTGCCTTTAACACATTTTGCAGGGTACTGACATCAGCACTGACTCAAAGCAACCCAAGCACACACGATCAAGCTACACACTAAAAGGTGGATATACTGCAGAAATGAGAACTCCAAAACCCAACCCGTGTGTGCTTGGGTAGTGTTCTGGAATAATTCCCTGCAGGAACTTTGGCCAGAACCTCTCCAACACCATGCGAGGACAAGCCAAGCCCCTTGTCCTAAGTAACAATGTACAAGAAAATCCTGCCTCTCTATTCATGAGCTCTCTTTGTCCTGCACGTGAACATGAGCATTTCCATTCCCTACCTGTGTGGACCTGCGGGTCTGCCGGGCCTGCCTGGATCGTGCCTTCCTCAAGGATTCCGCTTCCTCATCCCTCACTGGAGTTAGATATGACCTGGAAAAAGGAAAAGGGCAAGAAGAGGTTAAACTGAAAGCAGATGCTCTGTGCTCCTGCCTCTGCCAGCTCCTCAGCTATTGTTCTCTGCTATATGGACAAAAAGAATTTCACCTCCATCTACCATGACTGCTCTTTCTGCTTTGGGACAACTTTCCTGGGAGTCTATGATACACAAATGACATTCTCCCTAGAGGCTCTAAATAAACTCTTTAGTGCTGGACATGTCCTGTTCAAAAAGGTGCAACTATTCACGATGTGATTTGCTCCATTCCGTGCCACTGCAGCATTAGGGAAAAGAATAAACCAACCCACAGAAACCACCCCTCATTCAGATAAAGATCTCAGGACACAGAAATCCTGCACTGGCACATTCCTCAGACGTTCCTTCCTGTCTTTATATTCATGATCATATTCCTGCAATCTGCTGCCTTCATCAATATGAAATCCATCGTGCTAGAAAACCTGCTGCATGGCAGGCACCTTGTAGAGACAAAACACCTTGCAAAAAGCCACGAAATGAAAGAAATGACCTTCACACCTCCGGAATAAAGCATGAAAACCCCTTGGTTAAGATGCAGACCTGGTCACCACCAGGTTGCATTAAACCTGCGAGATTCCAACAGAATTATGCACAGGAAAATGCATAAATGGAGCCCTCTGCCCTGGCATTGCCTGTGGAGGAACGGGAGAGGAACTCAGCCCTCCTCTGATCAGCCTGATTTCCATACCGGTGGAGCAGCTTCCCTCTTAGGAAAGACTAATTAGACTGGACTCTTCAGCCTGGTGAATAGGGAATGATTATTAAGTGTCTCACTGTGCAAGGATGAGGGTGCCTGAAATGTTCCTTTGTAGGTCTACCACTGCCACAGGTTAACAGAGTATCAAGGATCTACATATGGTCAAAGAACAATTAGTCAAGCAAGGGAGGAACTTCTGTTAAGGAATGAAGATCTATTAAGGAATAAGATTACTTTGTCCTTCGACTCTTTTCCTGCTTCTCCGCTACTGACCACTCACATGGAAGAGTTAGCAGGCAGAACAGGTTTTGCATTTGATCCAGTATGTTAAAACATTTATGGGAAGGATTATCAATGCTGACATCACTTGGATCATGTTAAAACCATCTACCATGACGACTTTTATCCACCTTCTCCATCTAGTGCTCAGCACTGATTCAGCTCTGCACTCCACAGTTAGCAGGGGTTCCTCGGGCTGTCTGGAGGTACATCCACGGCAGCTGGCCACCTCACATCTCCTGGTGTTGTGGGACACACGTGAGTCTTCTCACCCCAAACTGGTGTAAGTATTCAACCTGATAAATCACGCCCCAAACTCCCCTGATCTGCAGAGAGCCCAGGAGAGCACGCAGGATCGATGCCCCTCACTGCAGGCTTCTGGAGGAGAGAACCCTGCGTCGAGGAGCCGGCTGTGATGGAGACACAGAACTGCACTTCCACGGTGCCATTTATCACCTTCAGAGAGAGCCTCCAGCACAGATCATGTGAGTGCATTGCAGAGGAACTCATTTCTTCCCATTGATTACCCCGACAGCCACACGAGCTGTGATGGATACACCAGCAAGGGAAGTGCCTGAAATTCAGGGGGCCGACTGCCTCCCAGGAACGGGCTGTTTCCTGAGCAGAAAAGCTGCTGTTTGATGAGTGAAAGCTGTGCAGCTCCTGAGTTTGCAGGCAAGTTTTTATGCAGCACACGTGGGCTACCCAGGTAATGGCACATTAAGGAAACAATGAGCTTTTGCTGCAGCTTTTGACACAAGTGGAATAGCTGCTATTTGTACAGCATCCAGAAGTAATAAGCTGCCTGCAGGAAGAAGGCATTGGGAAAATACACTGCAAATGAAGTTCAGAGGAGTAGTAAGAAAACATAAATAGTTTCTGGAACATATAAACCAAGTAAATTTGTAGCTAACTGAGGTGGGCAACAGCTTTGAATCAGTGCATTTACATCACATACAAGGACGGAGGTGTGGAGGAGTTACATACATAGCATGCGAATAAGAGGAGGAAAGATGACCTGCCCTTGCCCGAGGAGGAACTGGGCTCATACAGGTGCTCAGGAACACTCCTGGTATGCCTGAGCAACACAAGGTCACGTTGACAGCACCTGAAGGATCTTCTGACACAGAGAAAACCACAGTGAACTCCCCTGCACCGGAGGACAAATGAGATGTCCATGGTGGTTTCAAGCGAGGTGTGGCAAATCCATGGGGAACAGCCCAGCCGGGTCAGGTCTGCTGGAGCACAGCACAGCTGAAGGATTCCCCTCGTCTCAGGGTTTAGCCACAGCTTGGCGTTGAGGAGTGTATGGGGACAGCAGGACATGAACCATTTGTGCCTCTCCCTCCATCGTCCTCAGCTCTCCCTGGGTTTGTATAAAACTACAAACACAGTCAAACAGCAGCAGCAGTTTTGGGTGTCCAACAGGGACTTAACCTCCAGCCGAGCCCGCTCTGCAGGTCCGAGTCTGGGCTGCAGCCTTTATCGATTGCTGACTTCTGGTTTCCTTCCATTTACCCAATCCCCGGTTCTTGGAGCTCACCCAAAGCCATTTTCCAGGCATGAGATAACTGAATTTTCTCAAACAAGTCTTTGCCCAGGGACACGGCTGGCTTCTCCTCGTAAGCAGCTACAGCCTTTTCCTAGTGGTGAAAGGAGGTGGCTGGCCTGTAAAGCGATTTCAGATGCAAACCCCAGACTCCACACCAGCAATTCAATCACATTTCTGCTCTGCTTGATGGGGTTTTTCTTTGGTGTGTTTGCAATTTTTTCTTCCTTTGTGGAGGAGGGAGGGAAAAGCCAGGTTTTACAGTTGTAGCTGATGCTTCACTTTGCTTACAAGCTGAATGTTAAGAGAGCAGAGCATGCTAAATGGGATGGAAGAAATAGAGAACAAATTCACTGCAAGGAGCTGACAAGTGTGCTGCAGCCACAAAGCACGGCTGGATGACAGGGGGGGAGAGCAACACCCTGCTCTCCAAAGCAGAAAAACTGCAGATCGCAGCAAGCTGCAGGGACAGGCAGCAAATGGGGCACGAACAACCCCCTGTGGGGTTAATGATGTATACAAGAAACCCATCGCTTGCTCCAGTGCAGTGTCTGTGGCATCCTACTCATTGAAGCCAGGATCACACGACCCAAGTGGATCTGCAAAGAAATGGTCCTGTGTGTTGTGTTTTCCCACCATAAGCTTCCTCTGAGGAATACCTGACACCAGAGCAGCCGTGGTGCTGAGTTCAAGGCATGTGGAAAGCAAGAACAGATTCTCCCCAGAGTTTTGGTTGCAAATACAAGCAGCAGAATATAAATTGTGAGAGATGTGTACGTGAAAGCCAGCAGAAGCACTGCCGTAGCTTAGAGTTCCAGAGGCAGAGACCTTGTCCTGCTGCCACACGAGAGCTATAGGCTTCTGATTTGTGCATTAGCTGGAAAAAAGCTGGGAAGTGCATGATGAGTCTGGTTGCCATTTTCTTCCTGTTTTCAAGAAAACACCTATTGTCTCTGTTGGCTCTTTGAGCAACTTGCTCTAGTGGAGGGTGTCCCTGTGTGTGGCAGGGGGTTGGAACTGGATGAGCTTTAAGGTCCCTTCAACCCAAACCTCTCTGGGATTCTATGAATCAGGTCAGCATGACACAAGATGGATCCCAACTGCTCATCACCATCTCAAGGCAAAAGGAGCTGCAATAAAATACTAATAGAAGGAGAGATTCAAAGCAGGGCAGTGGTAAGCCTGGATATACAAGCTGGTAAACCACAAGAGCATATCTGCGTGCTGGAGATCCTTTGCCAGAGGGAAAAAAAGTACCCCCTCCAGAGTAAAGGGTGAATGATGCAGGACAAGAAATGACAATCCTCTGTTAACTGGTGCACAGATAACAAGAACAGATGACGAATTTCTCCAAGGAGTACAGAGCTCCTGACAATCCCCACCAGGTCCTTCTCCAACAAACCCACGTTGCCACAGCCAGCGCAGTCAGAACACGAGCTGCGAATGTGATGCTGCTGGTCATGAACTGGAGCTATGCTTGATGGCAGGGGGGTTGGAACTGGATGATCTTAAGGTCCTTTCCAACCCTAACTATTCTATGATTCTATGTGTCTCTTCTAAGAGGAAAGTCTGCCGTGGGCAGGAGATGCTCCATGGGCCATCTCAGCCTGAATATTGTGATTCAGGAGTGACTCCGAACCACACTCACCGGACTGGAAACCATAGTGACAGCTTTCTTGGAAGCCAGGACAGACAATACGGGTAAGGGCAGCCAGGCCCAGGTTTGGTTTCCTGCACATGGAAAGCCACAGATATTCAGACTCTAAAATGCCTGAAATGGCTGTTCTTAAAGTACAATATCACTATCCCAAACATGTCAGGATTTTATATCTTCATCATATATCTCTCTACTGCTCTTACTTACATCCATATACATTTATATGGATGTTATATATGTGTGTGTATATATATATATATACACACACCGAAAAAAGGAGGATAGGAAAAAAAACCCAGCAAATCATCAAGTACTGATACTGTTCCCCTGGAAACAACTGGAAAAGTACAGCATCCCAGCAATGCATTCCTACCACCTGGAAATTTGCCATTGGCTAAGGAACTATCTCTAAGCTGAGGGAGGGAAGAGAAGCGAGCGCGAGTTCTGCAGGCAACAATGCTGACAGCAGCTCCCAAAATACAATTCCTTAAGTTGGATAATAAAGTGTGTGCCAGGCAACAAGTCAATCCTTGACAACCACATGGAGACAGGAAAAGAAACTCCTGCTCTCGCATCCCAGCAAGCCACAGGTTTCAGTGTTTCACTCTGTGTAGCCCTGTGCTAACGTGCTCTGTGCATCAGGCCACAGCATTGACAGGACTCATCACAGACACTGCCATGAAAAGTTGGCTGACTATCATTTGGGAAGACCATTGACAGCAGGAGAGAAGGACAACACATCACACACTACAAGTGCTGGAGCTAGGAATGAGGAGACAGAGCCAGCCGATGCCAAGTTACTTGATAAGCTGAGGACAGAGGGATAACAGGATCTTGCTCTTGTGAGCTGCCATGTTTCAGTCTGGACTGTGAGTTCTCAACTCTGGGAAGTTTAAAGCTCTGCATTTCAATCATCTGTTTACAGCATGATTAGCAGGTTAACAACAGAAGATTAAATTCTGTATTTGCAACAGCTTTGCTTCACTCAACATGTTCAGGTGCTGATCCAAGAGATTAAGAGACCTGTGATCTTTGTCATTTGTTAATCACAAGAAGTACCCTCTGTCCCTCCTCAGAACTCATGCTTTGATGTGATGTTTACAATGGGTCGAGGTTATACGTACAGCAGCTGCTGCTCTAAGAGTACTTCCAGCATCCAGCTCTTGCTGATTTGGTGTGTGATTCCCCATCTGCCCAGGCTCATGTCTTTGCAAGCCCTTCGCAAGGCAGAGCTGCTCCTTTGGTGGGACCGTGGCCCTGCTTGCTCTCAGCCTGGGGGGCTTGGTACTGTCTCTGCCAGAACAATAACATACACACTGGAACCTACCAAGAACACAGAGTTTGGAGCTGTGGGAGACAGCACATGGACTGGAAGCTTTTAAATGACTGAGGTTATTGAAGATGCTCCGAGGGCTGGAGTTTCAGAGCTAATGAAGCCATTTAGGACAACCAAGATCAGGAACAGTTCTTTTGGGGATCACTGTTTCTTTTAAGGGAGGCAGATGTGCTGGAAAGCGGGAATACTGCTGAGTGAGTCCAGAGGAGGCCGTGGAGATGCTGCGAGGGCTGGAGCAGCTCTGCTCTGGAGCCAGGCTGAGAGAGCTGGGCTGGGGCAGCCTGGAGAAGAGAAGGCTCCTGAAGGGGAGACCTGAGAGCAGCTCCGGTGCCTAAAGAGGCTGCAGGAAAGCTGGAGAGGGGCTTGGGACAAGGGCCTGTAGGGACAGGCCAAGGAGAATGGCTTTAACCTGCCAGAGAGGAGACTGAGATGAGCTCTTAGGCAGAAGCTCTTCCCTGTGAGGGTGCTGAGGCGCTGGCACAGGGTGCCCAGAGAAGCTGTGGCTGCCCCATCCCTGGCAGTGTTCAAGGCCAGGTTGGATGGGGCTCTCCTGCCAGCTGATGAACAAAATGAAGGCAAATATGTGAGTGTTCTGCCCCTATCAGTGTTTTGTTTTCCCATTTTCAACTGAGCCCACACCCTTTGACATTTTCAGCAACCTTGAGCAGACCTCGTAAAGCTTCCCCCAGATCCAGTTCAGTTTGAAACAGAGCAAGAAATCCCTGAAAACCAAAACTAATTCACTTGGAAAAAATCCGAATATCTGGGAAATGGCTTTTTGCAACTAAAGAATAAAATAAAATCAAAACTTGGTGGTGACAAAGAAGGTTCAGCTTCTGAGCTAGGGAAGCCTGAGGAGAAACGCTCCCTTGGCAAGTACAGCAGCACAGCAGAGCAGCCTCCGGCCGCCACCTCGTGGAAGCAGCCACCGAAGAGATGCTGAGAGCAGCTTCCCGAAGAGAAGCAGGGATCAGCCCAACTGAGTTACTGAAAACAGCCCCAATATTAACAGCGTAAAAGGTCTTCCATTCCTGTCGAGCTAAGATTGACATTTCTTAGCATGTGGCAGTGGCTTTGGGTCAATCTTGAGTGCCCACTATTCTCTGCGATAGAAGATGAATGAAGTTTGCTCCAAAACTTTTCCTATAGAAATCCCAGGGTGGCAACCTGCCTTTTGCCCCTGGAACATCCACGGGTCGGTGCTGTGGAGCAAAGAATTTAAGGGAATAGCTGGTTTTATGCTAAATTAGCTCTCAATTGTCCCATCCACAGTATCTCACTAATATTCTGGGTACATTCCTTAGTTTAATGGCTACGTTTGGACACAGAGAAGTATTTGCACATGTTGAAGTTGAGAGATGCCCCAACCTTGAACATCCAGTGGCCAGCTGGAACCGACCCTGGCTGCAGAGCTGCATTACACAAATGTGCTGGTAGACACAAGGATTAAATGGGTGAAACGCGTCCAGGGTTATGGTTAGTAAGGAGGGAGGAACTGCACACAGATTTGGCATGTAGGGATGGGAAAGGCAGATTTACCTTCTGCTTGCTCCATGCTGTCAAGCTGCAGTTCTTTTACACTGGTTAGCTCAAGTGGTCCCTGCTTCCTTTCCTTGACCATTCCTGGAGGGTCCTGCATATATCCCTGCTTTGAGCCAGGCTCCCCCCACGAAGCAAATGCCAAAACATCCCCCTTGCCCCTGGATGGATGCAGTCAGCGGGCAGCTGAGCTCTCAGCACCACGTCTGCTCATCTTCCTCACAGGAAACCAGGCTCAGCCCCAGTGACCCCCATCCCACACCTCGACCTTTTCCCAAATGAAACCGCAGCCTGATTTCCGATCGAGCAGGAGCAATCTCGCCTCTTCCCAACATGGACAATCCAAGGGGCAGCAGAATTCCTGCCCTCCCACGTCACCTCCACCCGCAGCCTTTCAAAAGAAGGGCAACTTTATCTGAAGGAGATTAGCTGCAGAAGGGTGGCACAGAAATGCTTTCAACAGCAGGTGCCAGATGATTGTTCAGGCCTTGGCAAGAGGGAGAACTCTTAACTTTCTGTTGCCCACTGTGTAGTGTGGATGGGATCCATCCATTAGCAGGGAGCAGGGACCTTGCACAGCATCCCCAAGACCCTTCCCAGGAGAACTCAAACCACTCAGCTCTACGTCAGTCAGTGACAAGGATTATAGAGTCAGATACTCCTGACAAAGTCCAAGGTGATGGTGTGACAACGCTCACAGCTTCTTCTAGCAGCTCCTCTCCAGTGACATTTAAACACCCCTTGAATGCAAATCCCAGAGTTTAACATTGACAGACATCAGGGTTCCTTACGGCTTGGCCTGATAATAAGGGTTAAGAGACATGCTGGGCACCCACACCCACCCTCGAGGAGTCATGCTCTGAATTTGGACAGGACAAGAATCACGAGGTGAAAGGACCTGCCAAAAATTCATCTAACTACTGGTGGAGGAGGATTCGGTTATTAATATATTATTAATATATGCTGCTATAATTAGCAACTGGATCCTCAGAATGAAGGAATGAGGAATGAAAATCCAGTTCCTCTTGGGAACGAAGCAGAAGAGAGCAGTGCAGTGGATGTTCCGCAGCTAAAAAAGACTTCTAGGGGAAACTTTGGAGGGCAAGAGCTGGGTGGAGCAGAGCATCATCCTCGAGGCTGCTGAGGACACAAACCCACCTCAGTCTCACTATGGATTTAACCAAGGAACTGGTCAGAATACATTCAAAACCCAGGAAGAGAGGGATGTGTTTCCTGTCTCACACCCTGTCTGCTGCCAAGTGCTACCACCTTGCTGGAATCTTTGTGAGGAACAGGAAGAACACTCACCATTGGGGATAAGGTCGAATTAAAATCCCAGTTCTTTCAAAGCCAGGCCAGATTGACATTCAGGAGCGTCCTTTCAAACTGGTCACACAACTGAGGGCACAGACGTGCCTTCCAGAAGTTCTGGGCAGAGCCTGTTGTGCCCCACATGGCAGCCAGCCACAGGCTTAGCTGCGTGGTGGCCTCTCAATCTCTGTTGAGAACCTAAACCTTCATAGAACATGAAAGGTTTCAGTGAGACCCAGACCTTCCAAGAGCTTCCTTTCAGCACCAGCTACCTCGTGGCACGAGGCATGTTCCAGCTTGGCAGGACCTCCATGCAGCAGGGACACAGCTCCAGGCAGCCTCCAGGAACCTCTAGAGAGGGGCTGCAGTGTAGGAACCCCAGGAGGAGAAGCAACCGCAGCGCCCTGAACTGAAACCACACAAAGTCGTGCGTGAACTTTATGGATGGGCTGTGGGTGGCACTAGAGGCCGCTGTGATCCCGGATTGAAGGTGGATAATCCACTGTGCTGCAACCAGCACGACCCCATCATTCCCCATCACCTGCTTGCACCAAGTGGAAACCAAACCGGTTGTGCACCAGGAAGAACAAGGTCCATGTGACTGGAGCAACTTGGTCTAGCAAGAGGTGTCCCTGCCCATGGCAAGGGGGTTGGAACTAAATGATCTCAAGGTCCTCTCCAACCCAAACCATTCAATGATTCTATGATCTACAGTAGGCACAGCATGCACACACTCATAATTCACCCTTAGCAGAGGCAGTGCTGCTTTGAGTTCAGCTGGACACCCTACATTTGCAGTGTGAGGCACTTTGACACTGGCAGGAGATCATCAGAACGGGCAAAGAGCAGCATTGATCAGTGCCTGCAGAGCACCCACGAGAAACAAAAGGAAACTGTCTGGCAAATAAACTGATATTGACTTGGAGGGTGGCACAAGGCCAGCTCTGGGCACCGGCACAGCACTGCAGCACTACAGAGGGAGGCAGCTGGGCATGTAAATAACCACAGCAGCAGCTTGCTGAACCTCCAGACATCTGGTGCTAACACCAGGCAGTGATTTGCAGGTAGATGAACTGCATCATGTTGCTCCAAAGTGATCTCTCTTGCGCTGCCGCCTTTTCTGCTTCTTCTTTCCTCCACTTTCTAAGAGCCTGAGGCCGGAGCCACACCATTTTCCAGCTACTGGAGCGTTTGCTGACCAATTTAGCTGGCAAACAAGCAGCAGGTAAAGCACCATGGATGAAACTGCAGAGTACAGCATCCAGCTCTGGAGGCAATAAATGCCAGAGGGATGTGGAGCTGTTGGAGAGAGGCCAGAGGAGGCCATGGAGATGCTGCAAGGGCTGGAGCAGCTCTGCTCTGGAGCCAGGCTGAGAGAGCTGGGCTGGGGCAACCTGGAGAAGGCTCCTGAAGGGGAGACCTGAGAGCAGCTCCAGTGCCTGAAGGGGCTGCAGGAAAGCTGGAGAGGGGCTTGGGACAAGGGATGTAGGGACAGGCCAAGGGGAATGGCTTTAACCTGCCCAAGGGGAGACTGAGCTGAGCTCTTAGGCAGAAGCTCTTCCCTGTGAGGGTGCTGAGGCGCTGGCACAGGGTGCCCAGAGAAGCTGTGGCTGCCCCATCCCTGGCAGTGTTCAAGGCCAGGTTGGACACAGGGGCTTGGAGCAAGCTGCTCTAGTGGAAGGTGTCCCTGCCCGTGGCAGGGCTTGGAGCTGGATGAGTTTTAAGGTCCCTGCCAACACAAGCCAGGCTGTGGGTCTATGAAACACCAGGACGGGTCAGTGTAAGGGTTAGTGGCTACCAAAGGATACAAAGCAGCACCCCAGAGCACTTCCTAGCCCTAGCAATCCCTTCTGCTTTAACCTTTTGCCTTCATGCAGATAATTTAAAGCCACAAGTTAGCAGACATCCCTGTGATCTAATATTAGATGATAAGCTTGTTTATGTTTTTGTTGCTAAGAGAAAGCTGGAGCTTTGGAAACACTGAAGAAGACCAAACACTGCTGCAGCAGCTGCCGGTAGGAACCGAAATCCATGCAGTGCTTCCTGACAACTGCTTGCCATTTTCCGTTTTGGTTTTATTCTACCGGACTTGGTCTCCTTCCAAAATAAGCCTTTCCCATTCAGATGACCCATCCTGTTCCTCTAGGTCCATGTTTCCTAGTCCAAAAGGTGCAGGCAGCTTCCCAGTCAGTTAAGTACATCCTGCTGTTGGAGCTCACATTCATAAGTAAGGTTCCCTCCACCCACAAGCACAATGCATCATCGCTGCTCTTTTTCCTCAGCATCAGCTGAAGGTGGGAGGATTGTTCTGGTGTTTCTCTTTGCATTACCATAATTCCCAGGAGATGGTTCTCTAATAAAAATGCAGGGGACAAACAGATCTTCTATAGTATTTATAGAAACTGATTTGGCAAGGAATGCCAATGCAGTAATATTAATACATGCTCTTTGGGGCATCTACAAGTACTGTCACAGTCAAGTTCCCTGTCTGGAGACTGTGCCAAAGGTCTAGTGGGCTTTGTGGAGCTAAAGCTTCTGCAGCTTGCTTCTGGGCTTGCCAAAATGGGGACACTGCTGTGAAACAGGAAGCGTGAGCCAGGAGCACAACCCTCACTCTGCTCCTCCTCTGCACAGTCTCACTTTGCACCGGAGTATCTTTTGGCAGCTCACCTCAAGTCAACTGCATGTGACACTAAAGCCAACTGACCTCTAGCAAAACCTCTAGCTTACCCATAATACTAAACATAAATGTTCTCACAAAGGTACCCCAGCAGCTATTTCCAAGTATGTCCCTGCACATAGGGTGGACAAAGGCTGCTCACCTGGAGGCTTGTGATAGCAAAGCATTCCCTGTGCTAGCTCTGGAAAACAGGACCCAAGCCCCAGCAGCACTGGAGGTGTGAGTGTTTTCCAGACAGCACAGGCCACCTTCCCTCCTGGCCATGCTGCAGCTGAAGCCAAGAAAAGCCAGCAGCAATCCTGGCCTCCCTCCTCGGGAGCTCCACCACCTTCAGCTTTGCAAGCTGATCATTTCCATTATTGCTTTCACATCTTTTGGCTTCGGGCCACTGAAACACGTCAGAGCACTCCCTCCACTCAGGAAGGTAAAAAGTTATTGAGTTTGGAAGGATCTGATTACTGAAAACACCCCATGAACTGGTTGCTGGTCAGAAACAACACAGTTCATCTGGGTTTCATTTATCATCATTTCCTTTCACTGATGCCAGCAGAAGAGAGAGGTTTTGAGGAAGTTTATTCTTGTTTGTAGGAATAAATACAGAACATTTGCTATTCTATACTAAATGCACATTTCCTTCTGTACTTCAATGCAAATCTCCTTTGAGAAGAGCACCGGCTACCCAAGGTTTATATTTCCTCAGTCTTAAAATACCATCATACGATAAGGAAGAGATACCACAAGCAGATCTAGAGTAATTAAAAATGCTGCTACTGCTGCAATAGCCTAGGGTGCAGATGGCAGATTTCTGCCTCTGTGCTAAGTCTCCCTTTAAAGTCAATGCAAGCGGATAGAGTGTGGATCACCCCCTGTATCACACATCTACTCGCTCCAGGAATGGTTGTTTTCCCCCACTAACTGCAAAGGGAATCCACGGGACTTGTGCAGCAAGGACATCTCCATTGGGGCACATAACTTTGCTGAGCAGAATCAGAGGGATAGATTTTATCCAACCAAGCCTCAGTCCAATGCTCTTTTTTAGATGGGATTCATGTTACAGAACCTGTGGCAAGCGGCTACTGGGCCGTCTGCCCCGGGATGATGAGACACTGGCATAGACTGCCCAGAGAAGCTGTGGCTGCCCCATCCATGGCAGTGTTCAAGGCCAGGTTGGATGGGGTTGGAGCAAGCTGCTCTAGTGGAAGGGGTCCCTGCCCATCACAGGGATGGACTTTAAGGCCCCTTCCAACCCAAACCGTTCCATGACTCTATACATAGAGGCATTAGGGATTGAGATTAGTAGCTGACTACTAATACTTCAGGCTGAGACCCTGAAAAGACAAACAGAAAACCACCAAACTCCATTTCACCTACAAGCCAGCGACGAGCCAGTTTAACACCTCACGCAGGAGCAGAGGCAGCAGCCTGGAACTCCGTGTTACAGTCCTTACACCCCCACCATCACCACCACGTGAGAGCTGATCACCAGGAGGACCGACACACACCGGCACTCTGCTCACTGACCTTCGGCGCTCCCTGGCTTCCTCAGCTGAGAAGTCCTTCCCTGCGGGTGAGGCAGCGCCGGCATTCGCAATGCTGTTAGCAGAGCCGAGTACAGCGCGGTTTGTGATTACACCTAGGGGGGTGCTAGCAGAGATGCCCTCTGTATTTTTCTCTGCAGCAGAATCAGTTTGTTGCCTGAAAGGGGCTCTGAAATAGAGAAGACAATAATGGAAAGCAAAGCAAGTGAACTCAAGTGCTGATCCAGAGCGGCCGCCTCAAGGGGAGGGAGCACTGACAGCTCGTCCTCTTCACTCTAGACTCGTGATTTCACGGAGAATAGCACACAGTTAAATGAGGAGAGGAAAAAGCAGGAGGAATTTGCAGCCTTCACATCCATGTTTGTAGCAAAAATGATTAGGAAATGTACCTGGTGAATAAGCAGAAGGAATGAACTCCAAGAGCTTGTACACTGAATGCCCAAAAGCAGCCTGAGCACAACACGGTCTCTATCAGGGTACCAAGAGGCCACAACTGACCACTCCAGTGAGGGAAGAAGCTATGTAAAGTCCCAGATGGCTGTTAACTGCCTGCTGCTGCACACACACACTACTGAAACTGTCCAACACAACCATCCTGGGATTGCTTATCAACGCTTCCCACACGGAAGCCCACTTCCAATCCACAATCTACTCCATAACCTAGAACTTCCAACCCAAATGCTGATTTTCTGCAGTGTTATCTCAGCTGTGAGCCGTTACCTGGTATACTGGCGGGCTGATGCAGTAGTGTTCACACCGAGAGATGTGGGGCAGGAAGAGACAGGTTGCCACGGGGTGCCCAGTGAGGTAGATGAACCAGTGGTAGTGGGTGAGGTAGCTAGAGATGTATTGCGACTGGCTGAAATGTAGGGACTGTTGAGGTCACTACTTCTACCAAATGAAGCACTGTAAAACATCACAAAATCACGTCCTTCAGAGCACAGTCAGTATTCAACAGAACATCACCCCAGCTGGGCTCTCAGCTGGAAAGGGAGCAAGGATTACATCTTAGCAAACTGTATGGAAGGAGGTTAGAGTACCCCGGAGCAGCAGCACCCTCTGAGCTGAGCCCAGCTGAGTTCTGGGGAGGGAATAACGGTGTGGAGGGGAATCGGTGAAGATCAGGGAAGAGCAAACCCTCCAGCAGTGGAAGCGGCGCACACGGAGCACCCCTGTGCACTGGGGAAAGGTAGAGACAACGAGCAAGGATGAGGTTGCTTAAAGCAGGGAAGGAGAGAGTGACACAAGCAGGTCTGGCTGCATCATCTCCAAAGGATGTGCAGGACTTCCAGTTTTAAGAACTTGTTTTCAGTGGCTTTAAGCCCTGGCAAAGATGATCACATGGGGCATTAACTGTCATTAAGGCACGTTTGGCACAAGCTCAGCGTTTCTGGAAAACAGCTGGAAAACCTGTTCAGAAAGTACTAAGGATGAGCAAGGGGAATCCGTATCTTGGCAGTTTAAAACAAACCCCTTCAAACCATTCTGACTGAAAAGCTGTCAGTGATCAGTGCTCATGCTTCAGAGAAGAGACAGGAGAAAAGGAGCAGGGCTCTCATCTCAGGATGTACCCTGGGGCTTTTCTGGAGGAAATCCCCCCTCAGTGAGAAGCTACAGCCCCACGCATGGGCTGCTTGTCTGCACAGTGCAAAGGAGCACCCATGCATGGTGCAGGGTCCTGTCATGCCTTTCTCAGCAACTGGTATTGCTGGTCAGCCTGGGCTGTTTGCAGGATCATAGGCTGGAAGGCTGCTTCTCACCTCCCGCATCCTAACGACTCCCATGCCAGTGCACGTGGAGGAAAGCAGTTGCATCAGGAATAAAAGCTGACCTAAAGGAAAAGCAGCCCAGGACAGAGCTGCAGGTTTATGGGGAAGTCAACACTAGAAGCAAGAGTCAGAGACAGCAGCCTAAGGCTGAAATAAAACTTGAGAGGGGCAGGACAACAGCCAAGGCTGGAGGTCGGAAGAAGGATCCAGCCCAGGTCACTTAGGCACCCAATTTACACATCAGTTTTACATGCTAAGGCCCCAGCCAGCCCAGAACAAGCAGCTGGTCCCTAGACAGTCAAAGGAGAAAAAGGGGCATCCTGGAAGGTCTCCATAGGGAGGAACCTCACGTTTGGGCTCTTTGTTGATGGCTGATTGCCATCTCCAGGCCACAGAGGAACAAGCAAGTTACTGTCACCCAGTAGCAACCTCCACCAGACCCTAAACAACGCTTCCTCTGGAAAGCCGGCCCCTGCCCGAGGGCAGGAAGTGCTCTGGAAGCAAGTGCCTCCCTTCTTGGCTCCCTGCACCAGAGGAAAAGGCCAAGCCCTGGATACGGGCTGGGAGGAAGGCAGGAGCAGGGAGCAAAGCCTGGCTGGGGTAGGCATGCAGAGCAAGCAGCCGTGAAGGGATAGGTGTACGGAGGAGATGATGGGAATGAAGAGTGTGCCAGGGGAAGGAACAGGAGGAGCTGCAGGGGAAAAGGTGGTGGCAACCCTGGGGGCATCAGGGCTGATGTGGCACCATCTGAGGAGAACCCAAGGTTGGGGTACGAGGGGTGGCTGCAAAGCAAGAAAGGAACTTGGTCAGGAAGGGAGGACATGGGAGGGTTATTAAGTAAGACCTGACGATGACTTTCAGAAGGGAAACAAGAGAACAGAAGCAGCATCAGGTGCCTGGGAGAGGGCAGGTTTGGGGGAGCTGAGAGGGGAAGGAGGAGAAATGAAGGCAAAGAGCATGGTGATGGTGTTGTGCCAGCTCCTACACACACATCCTGGGTTGGAGAAACGCAGTGCTGGGGCATCACAAGCACACTCTTGCTCCAAGGCAGCCAAGACATTGCCATCTCCACAGGAATTCACCTCCCCACCCCGTCACCCTGCATGGGGGACACTGCACAGCTTGAGGGAGACTCCAAGGGAATTTATTCAACTGTTCACAGTTGACCTGAACAGGATTGCAACAAAGAAGTTAGCTGGGGAATCCTGGTACTTAACAGCTGGGTTCATACGGAGCTGTAAAAGAGGGGAGTGTGAATTTGTGCTAAAGAATTCAACAGTATAAATGAAAAACAGGTACTGACACATTGCTTGCTGCTCATTCTCTAACATCAACACCATAACTGAATGGGCAATGAAATGGAAAGCAGCATTTCAAATTGATCAAAAGCAATACTGCTGAAAACAGCTAAGGCAACTGACTTCCAAATCTGAAATCCCCTCAGAGAGCTGCCACACACACTCACTAAAAAGATCTGCACAAAACACAGAACTGGTTGGTTTGTAACACACTGCTGTAGGGCTCTGCAGAGGTCAAAACGGGATTTGCTCAGGGAAGTGGGCCACAGTGGTGGCTTTAGGAACAAGGGTCACAGATAGCCCCTGGCTCCTGAACTGGTGATTGCTGGAAGCAAGGTCAGTGTGGGAGATGGAGGACCTGGCTGGGATGGGCTTAATGTGGGCTTAAAAGCAGTAAGAAAGGAGTATATGCCAACATGTAAAGAGAAACTGTGTGAAAAAATGGTTTCATTCTGGTGCATGTGATCCCTTCCCATGTGGCACCACATAGGCTGATGGCACGGGCACGATGCTGAATTCATTCCATCTGCTATGCCAGATTTCCTCCAAATCCTTTAATACACAGAACAAGTGAACTGGCTGTTGGAAGGCCAGTATGCACCAAACTGGAGAACAGGCTGGCAAAAGGGTACTGCGGTGGGGGTTAGTGGTACACCCCTGGAGAAAGCAGAATGAATGAGTCTCTACTCTTACACAAAGAGCTTTGACATTGGCTTCAACCTCAGCTGAAGAACATCTGCAGCATTGCTGAAAGTCAGTGTTCCCTTTTAGAAGAACATCTTCAGAGGATCTGTTGCTATTATCTTTGGTTGGGAGTCATATAAAACACTTATAGAACATAACCAGGACATGAGGTAAAGGGGAAATGCAGACTACAGAGGTCACCTTCTCAGTAACATCCAGGTATGTCACATTCACTTTAATTCTTCCTCTCTCAGAACAAGCTTTCATATTTTGGAACTGTGTGCAGAGTTTTGTTAATACTTTAAAAGAGCTTATCCTTAACAGGCAACTAGGTTCCCTCCCTCAACTTAGAAGCTGATGCACAAGGATGGAGAAATCAGTTCAACAGGATTATACTTAATTTCTCTGTGCATTTCCTATAGGAAACCAGATGGGATAGATTTGAAATTGATCATGGTTTTTCTGTTTGTACATAAAATGCAAAACCACTGACCTCTTTAAGAAAGGTGCCCTTTATTCCTACCTGGCAAAGCTATTCTCTACAATTGCTTGTAAACCAACACTCCTGTGAAAGGCCCGAATTCAGCCTTTGCAAGAAGAAATCAGTGTTAGTGAAGTACTATTGCCAGCCAAAGCCTTTGCTAGTCTCTGCACAGTTTAACCAAGGGAATACAGTACAACTGTGTGAATGTAGTACTAAATCTGGCTCTGGCTTAGCCCAGATAAACAGGCAATGTTTGCAGAGTTTCAAGGGGCAGCATGTGAGCGGCTGGCCTGTCTCGGACTAGGGAACAGCAGGGCAGTTTCCAGTGTAATCAGCTGCAGCTTGTCAGACTGCCTTTAGAGAGACACACTACGGAGGCTGTCGGCCCATCATAGATGTGAAATCACTGGAATGGATCAGCAGATCAGAAGTCTACTGCCTGAAGTGACTGTGTCACCTTTTGTGGGAATGGGTCTGTGTGTGCTCAGCAACCGGACAGACACATCCTCGAGCACGACTTACCTCTACCAGCACAAGTACTGGAACACAGAAACACCTGCCTCCTCCCAAAGATGTCAAGCAACTGTCGCATCTTCAGGAAAGTTATTTAGTTCAGGGTCTAGGACTTGCTGAAACACACTCTAAAACCTGGAAATATTTCTGTTTTTTCCTTAAGCCCAGATCAAGTGGCTTTGCAGCACGACGTGTTTATACATGTGGTTTTAATGGGTACAGGTACTGCAAGTTAGAGAAGTTCTGCCCAGGATGCTCTCCAGATGATGCTGGGCTACCAACACTCAGCCTCCATGATTTCAAATACACTGTACAGAAACTGCCTCCTTACTGCCACAAGAAAACAGTTGGAGACATCAGCCTCGCTCCTTACAGCAAGTGCTGTGAGTCATGTACAGAGCCAGCGCCACTTTTCTGATAATGATGCCATAAACATGGACTAATATGAATGAAAATTAGAGATAAGCTGCAACTTACCTGTCAATAGCCACCCGAACAGTGCTTTCAGACTGAAATGACTTTATTCTGCTTTTATGATCAATTTTTGTTATCTAACCATAATACTAGCCCGAAACTTTCCATTTGAATTGTGTGAACAAGAGTGCTTAAATTCAGTTCAGCAATTTTCAAAACAACAAAAGTGATAGTCTTCAAAAATACCCTTTAGCATGGCAAATGTCAGCAAAGCTTAATCTTTATTTCCTGCTCTCAGCAGAAGAGGGTCCCCCAGCCAGATACACTGATGCAGTGAGCAGCAAGCAGGAGGCTGAAGCTTGGAGGGCTTGTTGAGAGCAGAGCTGCCTGCCTGGGAACACAGGTAAGCCAGGACTGGACATACCTTTTCAAGTAGGTAGACACGTAGGTAGTAGGTGCACCAGAATGAGGAGCTTCATTTCCCTTTGACTCATCCCTCCATGGCTGCCGGGTGTAGGAGCCGCTCCGCACCAGGTTAACAGCTGATTCCCTGATGCAGGACAGAGCACAGGGGTTGTTCAGAACTCCTGGAGTCTGTTTCTGTCTCCTTTCCAGTTCCATAGCACAAATCCTTCCCTTACACCTCTGTTGTTCACGGTGACACAAGTCCCTGAAACGGCCCTTCTGGCCTTACCAGCTTCAGCTGGATTGCTTAAGAATCACACTTGCATCAAGAGGGACAAGATCCTTTTTAGTCAGAAAACTTGCAATTGAGATTTCGATTGTCCATAAAAGTAATTTAATATATTAAATAATGTCATTTTATATTCTCTCTGCCATCTTACATCAAGCAGCATTATAGAAATACACAGATACTGCAACTGCAGGGGAAGCTTTTACCTCCAAGGTGTCCAGGCAGTGACAGTAAAGCAATTCAGCCTGGTAAACCCTTTCCTGTACTTAGCAGCAGAAAACAACAAACAAAATGTTTGGCAACATCTAAAAGTACTAGAGAAGTTACCAATAAATTACCAGTAGTCACCAATAAATTGCCAGTAGTCCTATTTATCAGAGTTATCTGAAATCAGGGCTCCTTTTCCTAAGACACACATGGGCAGTATGTCCTTTTTCCTTTTCTAGTCTTGGACAGGACCTTGAGCTTGCAATGCAACACAAATCCATTCAGTCAGCCTGCAATCAGTTTTCATTTTTCAGCCGCTGATGCCCTTTCAGACACCTGTGGGACCTGTGAATTGAAACTCAGCTGCTCTGAAAGGAAAGAGGATTGGGAGAAGTCTGTATTACACAGCAGGGCTGGGCACCATCTGCTCACGCAGGCGATTCCCCTCATTCCTGCTTTACCAAGCAAAGGACACTCATCAGCAGGCAGCTGGATGTGCTGCTCAGTGGAGCCACTGCCAAAACTGCTCAGGCTTATCAGCAGACACAAACTGTCTGCTAAACTCCACATCACAGTGACTGGCTGAGATTAAAAGCAAGAACCCCGCAGGGAGGTTCTAGCAAAAGACCAGCAAAGAGTCTCAAACTGTGCTATCTTCTCTCCATGTGGTCATGGGCTGTGACTTGCTCCCAGTCACAGTGTCTGCTCTAGAGGTGCCTTTCCACCACGATTGTGGAAGTGGCTGGAAATGAGGCTAAGCTCAGATTTTACTCCTAATAGAAACTGTGAAGAACCTGTTTGTAGAGATTAGCTCCTCAAATGTACCTTGAGATACTCGGTATTTATCCCATTTATACCGTGGTTCTGTCCATGGCCAATTTCACACACTCACCAAGTGTTCCCAAGCCCTGCAATGGGAACAGCTCCATATATAAGAGAGTTCTCAAACTCGGGTGAATCAAAATATGACAGATATGTGAACAAAGGGACTGAAGGTGACTGTGGAGCAAGGGACAGAAGTGTAGGTGCCAGCTACCAAATGAGGCACTTGCATATAAAAGCTAAAAACACCCATAAACCTGGTTTCCTGGATGGAGACTGCAGATGTACGAACACAGGGTGGAGAAACCAGCCTCTGGCCCTGCTCACCTCAATGAAAAGCAACGTGCCAGAGCCTGTCTAGATCAGAGCTAGCTCTCAACACTGTGACTTCCTGTGCACTTGGGACTGCTGAGAAAACAGATGACGCATGACTACAGAAAAAAGGCATTGTGGAGGAACTGTCAACAGGACAGAAGCTGAGCATTAAGTTCTTACCTGTTTTCTTTTTCTTCTATATCGCTCGTACTGCTTAGTCTTCTGGGGGCTATTGTGGCAAAATAGCTCTTGTTGTCTTTATCCTGGTGAAGCAAGAGAAGTACTTCAGCTGCACATCTGTTACCACTTCCAGCATGTTCAGTGTCAACTAAATTCAAGCTCGGTTTCTTTCTTAAGCATTCTCCTGTCCAAGGATAACTGGCTTAAGGTGTTTTCTTGGGCAACACAAACCACAGCACAGTAGTATCAGTTCTGAAAATGATTTCCTGAAGAGCACATTAATGAATAAGAGCAGCTTCCAACCAGAACTGCTTATAAATCATAGAACAGTTTGTGTTGGAAGGGACCTTTAAAGCTCATCTAACCCAACCCTCCTGCAATGAGCAGGGACATCTTTAGATCAGGTTGCTCAGAACTACATCCTGCCCGGTCTTGAATGTCTTCAGGGATGGGACATCTGCTCATGGGCAGCAAAGTTACAGCTAGTGAACATGTGTGATGGGATTCACAAATACAGGAGGAATCTGTAAAGATGGCAAAGGGGGAAGATTTCCACTGCAGGTATGTGCTGCTGTCTGGATTAGATATTTTCTGGTAAAGGGTGTGCCACAGCAGCCCTTGTCCACTGGCTGCCCACTCCAAACTGAGCAGGAATTAGGTTAAAGAGGCACTGAACTGCAGCTCTGTACAAACAACTGATAGGATAGGAACAATATTCAAAAGAAAAAGAAAGGATGAACAGCCTCCATTTTGTTCTGGACATAAATCCCAGCAAGAACTCACAACGAAAGGGAAAGGGTCTTAAACCTGTGAGGTAAAGTCTGTCCAACTGGGATGTACTAAAACCTCTTTGTTGGAAGCCAAACCTTTTCTTTGTTGTCCAACAGTGCAGAGATGCGCGGGCTCGAGGAAGAGCGATAGATAGAAGCAGTTTTATCTCTCTGTGCCTCCCGAGTAGCAGCGACTTCGCTCAGCATGTTGTGACTGCCCGTCTTCCGCAGCCCCAGCCGCCACGACGAAGGCGACTCGTCCTTCTGCTCCTCGGCCTTGCTGAGCCAACTGAACTGCAGAGGAGAGGGAGGGACATGTGGAAGAAGTGAGAGCACTGCAAGGCACCACCTAAGTTCTGACAGTGTTTCAACAAGCCCCAGTTTTTGCTGGGCCACACTTGTAAAGCTTGTAAATGACTTCAGTTTCCTGCTTAGCTTTAATCAGAGGACATGGCTCAAGGTGAACTCGCAGGGATGCAAACTGTCCTCACCCCCGAGGAGAGATGATAAAAGAGACCTCGTGTCATTGTGCAGCTCCCTTTGCCTACAGGCCCTCCTCCAGCTTTGCAGAAAGAATATAAGGAACAATGAAGCTTTTCTTAACACTCATTTAGGAAGGGGGAATTATTCAGTAAAGGCAGAAACCAAAAAAAATAATCAACTCTTTTGGGACTAGCTGCAAATAAAACCCTTTCACAAACCAAACTGGAGAGGGTCCAGGAGAAAGCCATTACAGCCATCAGGGAGCTGGAGCCTACAACACATAATGGGAGAGACTGAGGAAATCGGACTTGTGTAGCATTGAAAAGAGAAGGCAAGGAAAGGGTTTCACTGCTCTGCTGCCTGGGGGTGGGGGTTCACATGGGATATGGAACCAGTCTGCAGTGAAAGAACAACAGCCAAGTTCTAACGTGGGACATCCCAACTGATGGGAAGGGAGGGATCCCTCCTGCTAGGAGTGATGTTGCACTAGGAGCAAGAGAGTGGGGCCTCCCCATCCTCAGAGACTTTTTAATACTCAGCTGAGCTCAGGTAGTTCAAAACAACAGGACAAAGTCTTGAACCTGGCCCTGCTTCACTTGCAGAGGCCTGTTCCAGCTTAAAACTTTCTATGGTCACGTAACTGCATGTTCTATACATAGTACAGAATGGACCTTCATGCTTGCTGTTACATGAGGCACTTCTGATGAGCATATGTTATTCCTCAAATATGCAACTGCTCAAATGTACAACTTGAGTCACAGTTATCAAGTCTTACAAAAAGATGCCATTTGAGAATGGAGCCTGAGCACTGTAAGAGACACTTCTGCAAAGACAGGGGCTCACCACCGAGTTGTATAGGAAGTAAAGCAAGCAAAACATTAGGAATTACTGGAAAAGAACAGAATACAAGACAGAACGATTTTGCCTCTGTATTACTGCAGGGTACATCCCATCTTTGGTATCATACACAGCTTGGCTCCACACCTCAAAAGCAGTAGAGAGGAAGGGGACGAGGTTCAGAGAAAGGCAACAAGAATGAGTACAGCAAGAAAGCTTTTGTATGAGGAGATATTCAGTATATCAGGAGACTCCAGGCTAGGACATGGCCAAGGTACACAAGCCCTGCAATGGCACATAGAAGGGTGAATAAGGATCAGTTACTCCTTGTTCCTTCCCATAAAGGAACTAGGGGCAGCAAACAAAACCAGCGTGGTAGGAACAGGCACAGGAAGCTCTGGGTAATATGTAATTAAGCTGCAGAACCCTTTGCCACTGGACATTATATGATCCCAAACATGGATACTCAAAAAGTGACTGCATGAATTCATAGAGGAAAAGTCCAAGAGGGGCTACTGAATGCAAAAAACACCCCAGGTTCAGCAAGTCCCTGAAATGTGGGAGAGAAGTCCTGCTAGATTCTGTCTTCTCTCATACCTTTTGATGGTCACTGTCAGGGGCAGGATACTGGGGTAGACAAGGCTTTTGGCAAAAGCTGTATAAGCATTACTCGACATATACCTTATTGTACATGACACAAAACATCTGACACTATCCAGAATGAATGAAGCTACTGGGGAGCTCTGCCCTCAAACTCACTGACTCAAGACTGCAATGGTAAAACTATCACTGCAGTACTTCAGTGATGTTTCTTAGCTGATAGTACTTTAATGCAGGTGCAAAGCCTTAAATCTATGCTCCACTAATTTGAGCACTTCCAGTCTATGAGTTCCACAGCTCTAACACTTTAATGCAGTTCTGACACTTGCCTCAGAGAAAGCTCAAATCTGCAGGAAAAGAAAAGCTGCCTTCTGAGATTGCTGAGCAGCACAGGAACAGCACATGTGAATAACTCCTCAAATGGAGGGCAACGCAAGCACTCCCATTTTCCAAAGTAAAACTCAGCCTGACAGAGAGTTACAGAAGAATCAAACAGGTCAGAGAAGTGAAAGTAGCTGATCTCAAGTGACTGAGGTCAAATTAACAACTGCTTTGCACACAGACCCACTTCCATATCCCAACAGCCTTATTCTGGGTCAAACAGCTCAGATGAAGGAGAACAAAACTCTGCAGCTAGGAACAGGTTAACTGACTTGCTCACACTTCCCAGTGCTCTTCCACCTGTCATACTTCCCAGGCTAAATTAGCCTGAGTTGAACAACACCCAGAGGAGCTCTATTTCATTTGATCTGGACAAGAAGCTAAGACTTAGTAGCATGTCAAAGACAAAAAAATCATGATTAAGCAAGAAACATTTTCCCTCTAACAAGTACCCAGTGCTCCAGCCTTTGGCAAGGCACCTGCATTGTACAGCTCCTCTCCGTATTCTGGTGCAGAAAGAAACCAGAAGTGGAAGATACCAATCCTCAGCAGAACACTGAGTCTCCTGGTGCCATCTAGCTGAGTGACACAAAAGCTGGAGAACTCAGATAAGATTTCAGTAACTGCTTCACCTTTAAAATGCTCTCATAGCCTAGCTATCTAGTCAGATGCAAACTTTATCCTCTCTGCTTACTGGGCTGTAACATCATGTCACTGAAACAAGGGAGTTTGGCAAGTCAGAGGCACTTTAGATGATGATGCCAAATTCACTGCTGATACATCAGCAGGAACCAGCTTTGGTGAAAGATCTGCTGGCCAAAGATTGGCATCAGGTATCTGAGAACTGACAGTGACACAAAGCACTTGTGGTAAGCTGGGTTTCCCATTAACAGTGCAATCTGCTTTGCAGAGTAAGAGATTTAAGAGGAAGAAACCTTATAGTGCAGACATCCCCCTTTGTGCCAGTCCTATACTGTTAACACAGTTTTAGCTACATTGCATACTATCATGCTTTCCTACATTCAAGTCTTACAACACCTCTGAAAATCAGAGCATCCATTTCCCAGTAGAACCTACTGCTCGCCAGCACTGCTGGAGTCCCCATTGATTCCAAATTCACTTACTCTTCTGGCAGATGCAGTGAAGGAGTTGGGCTCAGGTGGTGGTATTTGCTCAGTGATGCTAGGCCTGGTTTCATGGCTGGAGTGGTTGGCAAAGGGCTCTTCCTTCCTTTCTACAATTTTAAACAAGAAGAGAAACCAAATGTTTCAGTATTGTGTTTCCAAAGCCCCTCTTTACAAGCGTGGTGTGCATTACACTCAAGTTCAGTGTTGCTGTGACCTCAGTACACCTCTGACCAGACGATGTCAGTGCCAGGGTGAACCAGAGCTTTCTGCAAGGAGGCTTCTACTTCCAAACAAATAGGATGGATACATTTGCCAGGCAAAGATTTGAACTTCATCCCCACAGACAAGCAGAACCTTTGCAGAAAGCACCTGCAGGAGGACAAACGGATTCTTTGTTGATTCACATTTTGTCTCCTCTCAGGGATTGTTCTCCCCTTGTAAAACTTGGGAAGAGCAGAACGTGCCATTCCCGGTGCAGCACACGAGTGCACTCACAGCACGCAGGGGATGCGTTTCATCACTCAGTTCTGCTGCAGCTCTTTATGCCGGGGGCAGAATTTCTGGTCTTCTACAGCAAAATCCATTATTCTACATGAAGCCAGGGCTGATGCCCAGCACAAAAACCTTTAACAGGGCTCAAAGCAAGCTAAACCAACCCTACCAAAGCTCCCAGCTGGCTCCCTGCTTGGTGGACAAGTGCAATCGTCCAGGATTACATTTAACTTTAATATCTATGCACCATGCTTGACATAAGAACATCCACCAGACGTTACCGGGGCAGAGGAAGTGAAAACTGTGTCTCAGGCAATAGGTTCGGTCATCAGGAGCACACAGGGCTCTAAGGCAGGATATTTACCAAACACAGCCACATGCAACATGCCTGAGAAATGATGTACCCGCAGCAAGAGAACACTGTTTGCCTCTTCCAGCTCTGAGTGCCTCATGCCGTCATGGGTTTGAAAAAATAAAGCCATTTGAAGTGTAAGCACCCAACCAGTACTAGGAAATGAGGTGTGTGCAGTGAGTAAAGATCTGCCATTACACATAAAAGCAGTTTGGTATGGAGCATCTGTGAGAATTGCACCTTGCAGCGCAAAGATCAATCTTTGTGAAACAAGTGTTCTCACTCCTAGAAAACAGCATTCACAGGACATGGGAAACAGAAAAGAGCAAGCCAAAGATAAAAATAACAGGCAGTTAGCAGGACTGACAGATCCAGAATGAGAGAGACGAAGACGCATCCCCCCCCAGAAAGGGCTGCATGATAGTGAAGTCTCAGCCGCCTTTCCTTCTCTAGGTATCATCTCAGAACAAAGTCACCTAAACAAGAGTATTTCATTCCTTGAGCCTAAGGCTCAGATGCACTGCCCTTTTCAAACAGCCCCTTTAGGACAGGGCAGTAGAGTACCCCATTTCTCCTTGCAGGCCTGACTTGGCATACAGCAGTCCATGGAAATACATACAGACAAACCATCCCACGCTTGCCATGTGCTGAGTTCTTTAGACTGAAGCCTGTAAAACCCAGGAGAAGCCTCAACACTGCAGGGAGGGGAGAACAGAAGTGACCTGAGGGTCAGCAGGATCTACAGGCTGGGCTGGGTGGTGGCTCGAGCCTGCTCTGGAAGTTTATAGTACAGAGGTCAGCATTTAAGGTCCAGCCTAATTACAAGGGCACAAGCTGAAGTGGTAATGACAGGCTGGAGAGAACTCTTAACTGTGAGCAAGGTGGCCGAAAGGAGCCAGGTGCAGGAGGAGGACAGGGAAAAGCACCTTGCCCTGGCAGCACTAGTGACTGCATGACCAGAGGGCATCGCTGTCTCCAGGGCAGGATCACACACTGCCTTTTACTGAAGTTCAGCAATAAACATCACGGACTCACAGAACCATAGAATGAATGAGGTTGGAAAAGACCTTTAGGATCAGCAAGTCCAACATTCACCCCAGGACTGCCAAGTCCATCACTAAACCATGTCAAAATTTCAATTAGGGAAACTGGTGTGGATTTAATTCAATGTCCCCAAAACAAATTTGGTGAGACTAAACACTTAGTTCCCTAATTTGGCATAAATATCGTATTTCTTAAGGGTTTTCTTGGGGGGTTTCTTTTAAAAACCAAACCAAAAGCAAACTAAAACCCCAAACCAACACTGAAAGCTTCCCTGGCCTGCTTGAATTCACAATAATTACAGATTGGAATGGTTACCAGCACAGACAATGACCATAGAATTTTAGACTGATCTTTCAGTTGTTGACATACAACCCCATGGCAAATTGTTAACTGTCCTCACAATGAATAAAGTGGCATTAATGCACTCAGCCTCATTGGTGTGATGAGCTCATAACATATTTTGGCTTTTTTTTCCCCCCTTCATCTGCACTTTGGACACTGTAGAACAACAGTTATCTTCTCTTTGTCCAGCACTGCTCAGAATTACAAAGCCAAGTGAATATTAAATCACAGAAGATGATGAAGAGGAACAAGGGAATAATTTCCATGTTTTCCAAAAGATGCCTCCTGTATCCATTCAAGTATTTACAAGGTCTAGCAGATAATAAAGCATAATTGCTCCTAATGAAACTAGCAATAATGTGACACTTATAATTTCCTATGAAAAAGTATTTGCATCCTTGCTTCTCTTTGGAGTCCTCCTATAACATCTGGGCTGATGCTGCTATCTCATGATTCATGTTTTAAGAGGATTACCAATGTTGTGCTGCACCCAGTGGGACAAGTCCATGTGCATCTTGGTAGAGATGTAAGAAGCTTTACAAAGTTGAGTCCCAGTTCTGACTGGAATTTCTCAAAGGAGCCAACGATCTCTCTAGGAAGAGAGAGCATCAAAGACTGATGCTTAATTGTTCCTTGAATGCTTTCTGTCTTCAACCTGGTTTAGCTTTACTGGTTTGCAATAGATAAGTAAAACAGTGAATTAACTCAGTAAAAAGACCTGCTTTGGCTTTAGACAAAATTCATGCTTAGTGCTGCAGCTCTTCCCTTGCTGAGGGACCTTACACTGCCCTGAATCAGTTGAATACTGCATAGCTCCACTTCTTCCAGCTCTGGTCAAGCTCCTATCATGTTTACAAGCATTGGCACATAGCTATATAGGGCTGCTATCTCGTAAAACCCTGAGTTATGGAGCAAATAAAGGTGATTTTTACTGCACATATGTTTCTGCCACTGACTTCTCCACTACATTTGCTTGATTTAAAAGCCAAAAGGATACTTCACTGTGTTACTGTCATACCCAAATAGCTTCTGTGACTAGGAGCTCTGCAAAGACCAGCCAGGACTCTCAACACTTCCCATACTGGGATAAACATGGTAACTGTAGAATGGGGGTGACAATTTTACTGGCACAAGAAATGGGACAAAACTTTAAACTATACTTCTCTGCAAGAACTCAAGGATCTTAAAGGTCTTTTCCAACCTAAAGAGTTCTATGATTCTGTAACTTCTTTATTAGCATATTGGGATAGAGGGCAAGTAAGCTTATGTTGAGAGTAGTTTAACCATTAAATACACAGCTCAAGATCCATCTCTCTTTGTAGAAACATTAAGTACGAGCCAGTCTTGGCTCACTGTAAAAATAAGCCTCTTCACTCACGCTTCCTGTGCTGCACATATAGGCTATTGCAACTAATTAAGGAAACCACAGTACTTACAGATAAAGAATGGGAGTGGGATGCCAGCACTATGCTGTAATGTGAAGGCTAACGTGACTCCATGTACTTAATCCTTCTTTTCTACTATGTCTTGCAATTATTATACATCAGCAACAGAAAAAAGCTCCTCATCCCTATAATTACAGGGCAGCTTCAGCCCTTCATTTCATTTCTCTGATCCAAATACAACAGGCTGTTACCTTCCTACACGTTCAACTGCTTTCCTACCAACTTGCAGTAGCTGAAGTATTCATCCTGAACCCAGCCAACAAGAAAGAGCCTTGTGTTGAAGAACAATTTATGGACAAGGTGTTATCCTAACTTCCAGGGAGCTGGAAGTAGAAAGTAAAATCCTACTCTCAGCTACAGAGTTCTCCTTATTCTATACATATACATGTATGTATAGAACATACATATTCAGGATGTCTTTAAGAACTAAGCAAACTGATCCCCTCATCCTGCTAGGCTAATTTTTAATCCAAAGCTGTACAAAGTCTTACCTGATTCCTTTTCAGCATCTGATTCTGAAACTTCATCTTCTTCAGCTTCTTCCTCCTCTTCAGAACTAGAACTGCTAGAGTCCTTGTTTTCTTCCTCCATCTCCATGGACTTCAGCGTGTCTTCCTCATACAGAATCTTCTCCTTGCTGCAAGAGAGAGACATTTTAAGGACTACCAGGCAAGAAGTTACTTCTGAGTTTTACTTCTCAGGAACACGCATGATTTGCCACATACAGAACAAGCAAAAGGACAGAATCCATTGACAGGATCATCATCCCAGCACTTCAGCACTGCCCATTTTCCATAGATTCCAACACCAGTCTCACATTTCCTAAATTTGCTAGCATTTCTCAACCCAAGGACATGTGGCTTCTCTTTTCCTAGTGCAACCCAACCATTGGCTGCGCTCTGGGCAATTTCAAAGGTGCAATTCTCAGCCCAGAGTTCAAACTGATGCTCAGCAAGAGCAGAAGCTGGGGTCCAAGCACCAGCCCCACTCCTTGTTCTACCACTCCGTAGAGATGTTAAGAAACAGTTTAAATGGTATTGAGAGAGCTCAAATTTAAAAGAAACCATGAAATGAACATGAACACCAGTGACTGCTAAGACAGGAACCTGGGCTCCCAGTACTCCCTGTGTAGATTCTTTACAACAAAGAGGAAAGACGTACTTGGGGAAGAGCCTGCTTTGAGGCTTGCCATTCATGTCAGCTTCAATCAGTTTATTCCTTGTCTCCTTCTCACTTCGCAACTGTCACAAAAGTCCAAGGAATGTGGAGAAAGAAGGAAAAGAGACATTTTAACAAACCTCCTGTGCACCATCCAGTCATTACCACAGCATAAGGTCATCCCACCCTCATGGATTTGTTTAACAAGCCAGTGCAACAGATGCACATCTGCAGGAGTGCTGGATGTCCTGGACTACAGCTCCACACCAGCATGTCCCTAGGTTCAAGCTGCAATTTAGTAACATCTTCAGTGAAGCTGGCAGCAGGGACCTGAAGCCAAATCCCATTTCCATAGCACTGCCCTGCATCTGCCCATGCAGACACAGCAGAGCACAGGGGGTCTGTCCACGCTGTTTGTATGCCCAGGAAATGAGGCTAAATTCAGCTTAAAATCTGCTCCCTTTGTAGCTATTCTTGATTTGCTCCCAGAGGAAAGCATTCCCTGCACAGGCAGCCAACGGATCTCCCATGAGGATGGGAGCACTTCCATGTCTCCCAAATGCCAGCATTAAGTCATGGCACAAGAATACCTGTGATCATCACAGCCACTGAAATATGCTGCCCAGAGAGCAGCAACATTCGTTTTTGTCACCAGTGATGGACAAAACAGTAACCAAACACTGGGATCAGCACCTTCCAGAGGCACAGACACAGCACAGGTAGAAAAAAAGACAGCAACCAGTGTCTCACTTCTAAGGCTGTCTCTGTGTCATGTCTAGCCTAGTTTTCTTTCTCCTTTGATAGGAACTGACAACAGGCACAAGCAGCAAAAGCTCTGCAAATTCTGAATGTGGGAGAAGCCACATGGAGCGCAGGCAAGGAGACAAGATTTAGGGTAGATCATGGTGCAAAACAGAATAAACTGCTGGAGCACAGTGAAGGGGAGTGCAGGAAAGAGCCTGCTCCATTCACAGGTTATTCAGAGATTGGGCGAAAAAAACCCAGACCCAAATGAATTGCTTCCAGCAAACAAAATCTCACCTTCCCTCCAATTACAGCAGCAAATCTTTTAGCAAGGATGGGATGTTGTTCTGCTACGAGCTTTAGATTAAAACAAACTGATTTGAGAAGCATTTTGGAAGTGAAATAATGTACTTGGAGGAATCACAGAACCCAGCCTGGTTTGGGTTGGAAGGGACCTTAAAGCTCGTCCAGTTCCACTCCCTTCCATGGGCAGGGACACCTTCCACTGGAGCAGGTTGAACTGCCTGCTGCAGCCTTCTCAAATGTACATGAAGTGATAAAAATGGCCCATGCCAAATGCACCAGATAAAATGGTGTGTTATTAAAAAAAATCATATCCACTAAAACCAAAGTGTGATTCAATGTGGATTCTTCTCTTCTATTAACTAAATGGAGAAGGCTTTTTAAAGTGCTGCTACATAGAGCAAGGGGGTTGCCAGCCGCTGGGATGCAGGACTGGCAAGTCTTGTCTCTGTTTTGCTGCTTGCTTTCTTTTCTACTGAGGAGTGCAGTGATCTGCAGCACCCCAGTGCAGTGAGATCGGAGGAAACCCAAACCACAACACTGATGGTATTTATCAACACCTCATTTAGGGAGAAGCTGATTAATTTGTAAGAAGTTGCAGTGAACGTTCAGGCTGCTATTTAGGGATGGCAGCAGCTGTGTTGTGAGTGGAGCTCCAGCTCTGCCACCCACATTGTCAGTTCCTCAAAATACTTCACTGGGTTTTATCAGCAATGTTCTCATTATGTCTGGTTCGGGATCCAGCCGGTTCAGTGATACTCAGTGATTGATTTTTGTTTCAGTAAGAAGGTTGGTTTGTTTTTCGAGAACACCCAAATGGGATAATTGCACAGGCCAGATGAAACAAGAAAAAGCACAATCTAACCCTGACTTTCTGACTTTTCTTTGATGGAGATGTATTTCTGCTTTTCTTTTCTATGTCAGCTCTCTGCTTATAACCCCTTCCCATCTCTCCACTGCATTATGAAATGGCAATTTGAAATGGTTTTGAAACCACCATTTCTTTTAGTCCAGAATTCCCTGGAGTTTGCAGTTTCTTCTCACTCACTCAGAAGCCTCTCTGTTGTAAGCAAGGCAGACATGGCAAGGGATCTCTCAACAGTGACAGCAGACTTCCTTGGATGTAAACACAAAGTTGACTTGGGAAATAACTCAGTAAGAGCAGTTCGATGCTCAAGAGCTTACCAGCTAGCAAAAGGCACTGTAGCATTGTAATTCCGAAGATGAACTAGACATGCCTTACCAGTTTGCATAATTCTGTGTGTCAGCACCCTACCGACCTTGGTGCAGCCATCCAGTTTTCCAGATTTCTGGCTATTGGTGTAATTAAAGATTCCAAATGACTAACATTAAAAAAACAGCTGAGCCTCAGCTTCCTGCGTCTGTTGATGCCACATGTCTTAGAGAATACCCGTGCATGAAAAGGTAATTGGAGAGGTGGAAAATGATCTGCCAGAAACTCACCACAGTCTGTTTCTTCTGCAGCATTTCTAAATGCTCCACCAGTCCCTCATCAGCCACGTCGAACGGCGTCTGGCCCTGAGGCAAGGGGAGAAGACAAGAGGATATCCGATACAGCGTGGTGTTAGTATTCACCAGTGAAGAACAAAAGTGAACATGCTCCACACCCTCCCTCCCAAGCACTGAGTAACGTACTCTGCTTCACTCCAGAGTAGAGAAAGCCACACAACAGTGATGGTAGCTTCATGAGTCAATCCATGACCAGAGCAGCCTTAATCATGGAAGGGCTGTTCCCTGATTGCTGCTGCTCAAACCTAACAGCCAGGACTAATAGATCTGAGTTTCCAGGTTTCTATAAAAGGACACTCTTGTCTGATAAGGAATGTGAACAACTACTGTATCATTGTGTATTTGAACCTCCTGAAAGGCTGCCAGTCATCAGCAAGCCATTGTCATTGCATTAGATCAGTGGTGGGCAATAAAGTTGATATTAATCTGGCTATCAAACAGATTGCACAAGTTGTGCCAACACCTGTACATACTAACCAGCTTGTTTCTGATGTCCATATCGCACAGGGCCTCAGCCAGGATGGAGCAAGCTTCCTTTACTCCCCAGTGTGCAGCAGCATGGAGCGGCGTCCAGCCATCACTGTCCTGGACATTCAAATTAAACCCAGCTTGGATCAAGAGCCTGAGGAAAGAAGCAATATTGATTTCTGCCCATCCGAGAATGGCTTCTCGACACGGCCGAGTTCACACCGTGAGCCACAGGGTAGTAGCAAGGTCTACAATCAGCCTGTAGTTTCTTGTTTATTCACCTCAGCAACATCCTACTTGATGGGCTTGCTACTGCAACAGGAGAGAGCAGTAAATGAACAGTGACTTCACTGTAAAACCTGCTGGATGTGTCTAACTGATAAGGTTCCCTTCCAGCACATCCTAAATGGGGAGAACACCTTAATTTCCAACCTGATGTCAGTGACCCAGGCTGAACTCCTGTTTTGATGGACAAGACACCAGACTTGCTCGGCACTAAGCAAACACCCCTGCTGACTGCCATCTCCGTAACAAGGAGCCAAGCCCAGTACCTGGCAGGAAAAGGACATCTGGTAACTGGAGCTCAGTCCTGGCTCTACCAGAGAGCCAGGCCACACTGCAGGAATGGTCCCTGAGGAGATGGTGCCTGGTAACACGCAGTGACATTACTGCGACTGACAGATGTGAAATGTGTAGGTTAAAAACCCCACATTTGGGTTAAATAACCTAAAATGCATTTTTGCAGACTAGTCCTCGCACACCCTGACATTACATAGAGTGCTTCATAGCATGTGGAGCTTGAATATTTCAAACCAAAGCAAATAGAAGAGTCAACTGCAGTCTGAAGCTTCACAGACACACGCCTGTTATACCAGTGATCAGATGGAAGTACTGAGCAGCTCACAGATCAAAACTATTATCCAAGTTGCTTAAGTACTAAAGAACATCCATAGGGAATTCTGCAAGTCCAGTAAAACTGCTATTGAAAATTTCCATTGTGGGTAATTCCATAACCAGAGGCACCTTCCTGCAGCACAAGGGAAATCCAGCACAGCCCCAGAGTGGCAGCAGTTCCCAGGTTGGAAGCTCCTGCAGCCTTACACCAATGTGTTACTGTGCTAAATAAAACCCAGTCACACTCTAGCAGCAGTGTTTCTCTGTGAAGGAGGATGAATTAGATGCTGACTTTACATTGATTTTCCAGCTGGCAAAAGTGGGGAACAGAGCTGCTGAGAGCCTCAAGGTCACAAATTCCACATCTCAGTTGAGAGTTGGTGAGCTCCTGGCTCTCAGCCCCTTTGGTTTAAGTCACTGAAGCTGTCTATGTGAACCTACAGATACACAGAGTGAAACAATGGCAGCTTTCTGTGAGATCTGTTTATCATTATAACAATTAATGGCAAGGAGCAGCTGTCCAGAAGTGAGTCACCCTGCAGGCAGTGAATGCTCATTGGGGAGTACTGGATATACAACCCTCCACTGAAAGTCCTTGGGACCAACACCTCAAATTCAGCAGACAGTACATTTCTAGTCCACATAAGCTGTGTTACATTACTGTTCTTGGGCATGGTACAGGCACAGACAGCTTATAACTCAATTATGAGCTTTAAAGAAAGAATACAAATAGGAAACAGAGAACAAAATGACTAGAGCTTGGTAAGAAACAGCTCTTACACATCAAGTCATGCCACTTAAAACTGTGAAATCAAGGCTCAAGATAGATGAATGCTTCCAGAAAGGATTTTAATGTGGAAAATAGAGTAACCTTGCTGATGTTTATAGGCAGCTCCACCCAGACATAAAGAGTAGAGAAGAAAGCTTTATTGTTGGGAACCTTAACTTGACCTTACCTGTGAAAATGTTAATGCTTTATGGCCAATAAAAACTACATTGGGCGAGTTTCTGCTCTTAAGCAGCTTGTTTGCGCCAGAGCAGTAGAAGCAGAAGTGTTACATGTGGGAATCCCTTTGTCACTGCTGACGGCTGCAGGAGCAGTAGAATTAAGGAGCAGAGGACAGTGAGCTAGGGGTGGATGCGCACTCTTCCACCAGACAGGTCATGCAAGCTGTTGGGATGTGA
The DNA here is from genome assembly GCF_034315485.1 of Pezoporus occidentalis. NCBI lineage: Eukaryota > Metazoa > Chordata > Aves > Psittaciformes > Psittacidae > Pezoporus > Pezoporus occidentalis. The sequence continues at coordinate 538,433 of NW_026914653.1, read as the reverse complement.
CTGCCATTCAGCATGCATCGTCACTTTGTAGGCTCAAATCTCTTTATGAAACAAATTTCTCTCACCTATAAAGCTAGAGGTGTTCCTCACAAAAACCAGCCCTAATTCACTGCACCAGCCCTGGGCAGGAGGTCCTACCTCATGACTTCAGAGTAGCCCTTCGCCGCAGCGACGTGAAGAGCCGTGGCACCCGTGCGAGGCTGCTTTGGATCCTCAATCCTCCCACTGTTCAGCCACTGTCGGGCATCCTGCAGCATCTGCTGCTCCTCTTCTTTTCTTGCCAGGTCTAGGTCTACACCTAAGGGTGAAGCACAGAGTAAGAGCTTGTGAAGTGAATGCTCTCACGGGCTTGTTAAGCTTACCCTGTTTCATTTGCTGTGCAATGTTACTAAATTATTTGTATCCTTCCACAAAAATATCAGCAAAAGCATCTTCCAGGAGTTGGAGAACTCCTCCAGCACCTCAAAGCTGTCTGACTTAAAAACCTGGAAGTTGAGCCACTGGCTGCAAACCAGCCCCCCTAACAGCTCAGCTGTGAGCTCTGGGTAGAAGGGCTGCATTCTGAATACACAGTGTCCTAAACTGAAACAACCGAGTCACAAACAACAGCTTAACACACTGAATTAACTACAGTGAGAGCATAATGAGTATCATCTACAGTGAAGATCTGGAGAGATGATCCTAAGGCATCTCCTGCAAGAGCAGCATGGCCCCAGTTGTGTGGTCACTCAAAAGTCAGTGCAATCTGCAGGCTACACTGAGGTCATGTAAGGATGATCTAGCAATCAGAAGCTCCATACAAGGCTGATCAGCTTAGAGCTCACTGTCTCAGGAAGAAAACCTGAAGGAGAAGATGAGAAATCTCAACAATCAAGGGTGCTGAAGAGCAACTGCCCCCAGGGATTAGTTCTTTCAGTCTAACAATGATGTGACTCCAAATTAAATTATGGCGCATTGGGTTTAATAGAGAACAAAAGAAAACACCAACTCAGAGCCTGAGCTGGGAAACCCACTGCCACAGGATGCTGCAAAGATTAGAAATACGATTGGCTTCAGGACAACAATTAGACAAATTTGTAGTTATTAAGCATAATGCCAGGCCTCCCAGGAAGGACTGCACAGGTTCATGGAAGAGAAAGCCATGGGGGATTCACGAGTACACACAGGCTCATCTGGTTCAGGAATTCCTTGAGGCCAGGAATGCTGGAGCCTGGGAAGGGGAAATCATACATTCTTGTCCTGCTGTTGCAGTGTGCAGCAGGCATCTGCTTACAGCTATTGCTGAAGACAGGCTGCAGAGCTGGATGCTTATTTAAAGTTCATACCACATTTACTCCAGTAGTTATGATCCTTTCAAACTGTGTCAATGGGAAGCTTCTTGGTGGAAACAGATGGTTGTTTCAGGGCATCTTAGCAGGATGCCACTAACGTGGTGAAGCGATGAAGAAGCCCAGCAGAATCCCATGAAGTGTCAGAACAAATGTCTGCAGCTGAGGCAGAATTACTGCCTTAATGTCCTGTGTGGTTCCAACCATGTTATTACCAAGATCAGGGTCGAGACCATCTAAGGAACCTGAAGGTGCACAAGTCCATGGGACCTGAAGAGATGCATCCATGGGACGGAGGGAACTAAGAAGTTAAGGTGAAGTTCCCACTGACTGGAAAATGGGAAACATAACCCCCATTTTTAAACAGGGAAACAAGGAAGATACAGGGAATAGGCTGAGGTTACAGCATTGGTGGACAAGGGAAGAGTGACTCATGTCATCTACCTTGGCTTCTTCAAAGCATCTGACGTTGTCCCACAGGACAGCTAAACTGGAGAGGCATGGATTTCATGGATGGACCATTTGGTGGATAAGCAATTGGCTAGATGGTTGCATTCAGAGGGTTGTGATCAATGGCTTGATGTCCAAGTGGAGATCAGTGATGAGTGGTGTTCCTCAGGAATCGGTACTGGAACCAGCAGAAAAGCTGGAGAGGGGCTCTTGGAAAGGGCTTGTAGGGACAGGCCAAGGGGAATGGCTTTAACCTGCCCAAGGGGAGACTGAGCTGAGCTCTTAGGCAGAAGCTCTTCCCTGTGAGGGTGCTGAGGCGCTGGCACAGGGTGCCCAGAGAAGCTGTGGCTGCCCCATCCCTGGCAGTGTTCAAGGCCAGGTTGGATGGGGCTTGGAGCAAGCTGCTCTAGTGGAAGGGGTCCCTGCCCGTGGCAGAGATGATTCTGCAGGCACAGCATGGAGAGCAGCCCCTCATACCTGAAGAGAAAGGGGAAATGGCAGAGCAGGTGAGCTGCAGAAGAAGTCTAGGGAAGGATCAGGATAAAGCAGATCACTCCAGGCCAGGCATACTCATTTCCTGGTTGCTACTCTTGCAGGACTGTAAATCTCACCTCTGTATTATCAAGTCTCAGTGAAACAAGACCTTTCACTGACACCAGAGGTCAGAACAAAATATCACTTTAAAAGCAAAGAGATCTAATGAATTAGATTTCAGTACCGTGGTGTCTTGCTTTGAAGAATCCTAAGGACAGAGGCTGCACACCACAAACCTTCTGCATCTGTTCCACTGTTCTGATACCAAAGAAAATCTGTCTGCTGCCTCTTGGGCCAGATTGCAGATCTCTTCACCTACAGACAGTAAGCCAACAGAATCTTCTTATAGAGGGTCTTAGAGGTCTCACTCTACTGATTTACCTTGTTTCTTTACTTGTTCCAGAAGCAGGTCCTTCATGGCTGCTTCCTCTGCGATGTCTGACGGGACCTCACCTTCACTGTTCACAGCTGCCACGTTGGCTCCATGACTAATTAAGAACCTGTGGGATCGAGACCCATACCAACGTGTTAGACCTTGTGTGCAGGCTCCAGGGCAACCAGTTCACTAAATCAAGCAGCAGAGCAAGATACTTGGCTTTCTCATTCAAGTTCCACTACCAAATGAGTACCTTACCCTTACCAAATTTCCAAGCTAAAAAAGTTCATTGTTAAATGCAAGGTCCCTGGTCAGTGGCTCACAGTTGTTGTTTCTCTCTAGATATTCAAATACGCTAGTCTTGCACTAATCTGCCTGATATAGTTACCAGTATGCAAATTTGGGTAACTTTGATATGTGTCTGGTGTGACTGGTAAAGAATAACATCATCTTTCACTTGAAGAACTACGATTTGGGAAGAAGAAAAAGCAAACTGATAAAGGATCGTCCAAAGAGCTGACAATTGCTCTTGGAGGAGTACAACACCCAGAAATAAGTGAGCCACAGAAGATGGCTCATTGGTTTTGCTTACAATATACTGTAGAGGACTATCTTGAGAAATACTATTGTTTTTCCTTATTCTTCTAACCTATAATGCAGCCTTTACCTGGGAAAAATTATTTCATTTGTGAAACTACCATTTATATTTGCCTGTTCTTTGCTTCCAGTTATTCTAGGACCCCAGGTCGCACTCTCAGAGCAACTTTGCTGGTGCACAACGAGTAGTCTGGTATCAGAATCTTCTTTGGGACAAACCAACTGTGAGTCCTTTGTGATTGTAATGAACACTCAGATCGGATGCAGAATGTTATTTCAAACCCTGGAATCAGAAACTGTGCCAAGAAGAGTCAAATCTTTGTTGGGAGTCACTTATAGCACGTTACTGCTTTGCTTTAAACATCTACTGGACAAAAATCTGTTGTATTTACTGTCTCTTCTTTCATGTCTATTACAGGTTTGTGCTCTCTAGATTATCTCATCTCTCTATGACAAGCTGCAGAATTTTACCTGGTTATATCCAAGCTGAGCCCAGTATCTTGCATTGTAAACAGAACAACAAATAAAAGAAGATAATGCTCCAGCTGTAAGTGGGTTAAGTAACAAACAGTTACTTTTATCTACTTCTGCACCTCGTGTCAGGCAGGATGCAAGAAACAGACACATGTGATCTGAATTTGAAGAAAGAATGGATGCTGTTGGAATATTGGTGTGTGGAGCCCAGAACATTGCATTGCTCTCTCCAGAGTCTCCACACAACTGCAGCACTGCTCGCACAGGCCTGCCCATGGTAAGAAAACATAGTTGCTTTCCAAAGCCTCAAAACAAGGGTAAGCACCAGTGCATCCCCTTTGCAACTGCTTTAGTACACCATGTATCTCCTTTCTGGGGTTCAGCATTGCTTCCCAAGACACTGTGTAAGCCTCAGAGCATCAGTTGCAGGTGTTCCTGCTCTGAAGAGGAAGACCTGGAAAGTGTTATAAATACCCAGAAGAGCCTGAAACTCACTCACTCTGCTATGTTCAGATAGCCACACGAGGCCACGGCATGAAGAGGGGTCCAGCCCTCGTTGTCTTGCTGGTTGACATCAGCTCCATTTTCTACAAGGAACTTCACCATGTCCAGGTTCTCATCTATACAGGCCTGAGGGAGAAGGGGAAGGGGGACATCCAGGGAGGGAAGGGTTGAAGAGAAAAGGAAGAGAGTAAAGAAGTGTTGGTGTTAAATCAAGTGTAAAACCTCCGTGTGCAGCTCCCTGGCAGCAGGGGATGTCCTGGGCTGTGTTTCCCACTAACGCACCTTTGAAGGCATCACACTTTTGGTATCCTGAACTGGTGACCTAAAATAAATTCATTTCAGAACTTTCAAAAATTAATTGTAACTCAGAGAGTCCCCAGGAGGACAACCTCGAAATGTGCTCCAGCTTCACTGCTCACCCACTGCTCCGTTTCCTTCCTCTCTGCCACACTGTTAGCTCGCTGGAGTGAGGACGCACTGTAAAATGATATATCTGCATTAGTTTTAGGTATGGCATCAAATTCCTCTAAGCAAGGCAAGCCATGTATTTATTTAGATACACTGTTCCCTCCGAATGTCAATGAAATGACATCGTAACATTGAACAACGTGAGATACCATTAGTGGTAGGGATGAGCAGGGAAAGCATGAGCTCGGAAAGCATGAGCTCAAGGAGCCTCGGTAAAGCAGAACATCTGTACACTGGATGCTGTCCTTCCCAGGTGAAGCATAGCAGGAGCAGGATTTTAAAGGGGTTAAGAACATCTTTATTCAGCAGGATCTATTCATTTTCCTGAATACAACAAAGCCCAACTTTCCCTGTTAGCTCCACAGACCCTGTGAGCTACTGAGAATGACAACCCTTTATTAGCTGCTGCATTAATTCCAGAGCCTGCATCCACAGAGCCCTGCCAGCTTTGAAGTTGCCAGAAGAAAACCTAGCTAGATTTTCAAGTCTCAGCAGTTCTGTTGGGTGGAATTCCTCCTTCCTCAAATTCCTGGCTACAGCACGTTCAGTGCTGCATTTACAGTTGAGTGGAGGCTGCTATTTAAAGGGTGAGCTGGCAATTTAATACATACATCCCAATGCATGTGCCTCAGCTGAGAAGCACCAAGCAGGACCAGGAAGCCTTTACTGCATGTCTATCTACAGACAAAAACCTAGTTCCTCATTACCAGCTTGGGTGAAATTCCTCCAAAATCTCAGCACTGGAACCTTTTGCACAGCTTGATGTGGGCACATCTATGAGTCTGAGCATGCTTCCAGAGCAAGCAGCCCCAGCAACCCATTCCTATCCGAGCAAGTAATGGAAATGAGGAACTTGTCTCTAAGCAGCACAGGAGACAACCCTGTATTACCCAACATGTTCATCCATGCTGCACTTCAAAGGAAATGCCTGCCTTACACCAGGACATCGACATCCAACACTTGCTATTTCCACTGCAAGCACAAGCTCCAAGCAGCCTTCAACCCGCACACACCAGCTACTTCTACCTTTGCTTAGTTTACAAGCAGCCCTGCAACAGACTTAAGTGCTTAAATCTCTGTGAAAGCACCCTCCAGAATACCACCTCCTTGTACAGCGACTTGGCAAACATGAGAACATGGAGGGCACATCCACAGCACTAGGAAAGGAGGCCCCAGGAGCAGACTTAGGCACCCAAGTCCCACCTGAGCCTGTGCTGAAGTGTTAATGTGTTCCCTGGCCCTGTTCTAGACTGGTGTCCCTTCGCCTCTGCCAGAAAAGCACAAGTATAATGCTAGAAACAGTTTACTACAGAGACTGATCCTAACGTAGAATGGATGAACCTGCCCCTGGGTTGGCTCCATCCGTTCTGCTTGCTCTGTCACCACTCTCCCACCCTATTTCAGCCAGCAGAACTATAAAAAAACACAGTCAGAAAAACCCCAACCTCCCCAAAACAAAACTCTTGGGGACTGCAGAGCCTCACACTGGGGTTCAGGGAGTCCCAGGTCCAAGCACAATGGGGTAGGACAGTGTTAGGTCTGAGCAATGTGGATGCAAAGTTGGCTCTACCACCAGCTTCAGATCATTTCGATCATCTGGTCTAAGCCCCTGCTCAAAGCAGGGCTAAATCCAATCTTAGATCCACTTGCTCAGGGCCTGCTCCAGATCATTCTTACTGTCTATGAGGATGAAGACTCCATGGGCCCTGTGCCAGTGCTTCACCATCCTCTCGATGGGCTGATTTTCTTACTGTCTAATCAGGATTTTCCTTGCTGCACTTACACCCCCTGCTACAGTCGTACAGATGCAGCCTCCACGTCTCAGCAGGTGATGAGAGCAGGAAACACAAGCCAGATACCCCTACTACAGAGGGGAATTAGCGTGTGCCTAATATGCATGTGATTAATTTTAAGACACATTCCAGAAGGGATCCATTCCTGAGTATCCCTAACAAATCTATTAGAGGCTCCCGTCCATACCAGCACATTCAAACTCACCAGGAAGGTAACGTATGCAATGCACACAGAGGTGGACGTGGAGATGCAGAGGAGCATCATAATCCCTCTTCCATTCAAGAGGCAATTCTTTGGGAACTGGAGTCTGAGCCTGCAGAAGTTGGAGCTAACCTGTATTTACTGCCACCCACATTGCTTGGGATGCACTTCAAGTTCCCCCCCAAACACAGCTCAAGTAAATGACACAATCTTATTGATGAGTTATTTCCTTTTTCCCCACGAACAGTTCACCCACCCCTGGTTTCTGTTGAGCACAACCACTTCTGCTTAACGCTCTAGAGCCTGAAAGAAGCATTTTATCAGCATGGCTCTGCCCAAGCACCGAGGCAGAGGGTTCATGCCTGTGCGTACTCACTGCTCTGCTCTATTTGCTTAGGTATTACCTGCAGCTTGAGTGTAAATCTAAATTTAGCCTGAAGAATGCCTCTGTATGGTGAGCTTTGGACGGATTTGATAAAGAATTATGTTTACATGGTTTATCATTTCAGCCACTCAAATGCACCACTACATCTGCACCTACTGGGAACTGCCAAGGGAAAGGAGCAGTTCTTGCTCAAACCACTGGATACACTGGACTCTAAATATCTGTTTAGGTGAATAGAAGAGCCCCCTCTTTATTGGCCTTGTCGCTCTGCTGGTCCTCGTCTCGTGTGGTTCCCATGGAATGCATGCTGGAAACAGAAGGGATAATGGGATCAACCCCACCTGTTCCTACACAGAAACCTGCAGTAACCTGACTCGCCTGGCTCCTGAGGAGACAGAAGTGACCAAGCTCCACGGGTGCTGGCACTCGCTCCTTCCCTAAGGGAACTGTAACGCACTTCAGGCTGCTTGCATGCAAAGCCAAGTGCAAAGGTGTAGTAAGTCCTTCCGGGAGCAGCCACGTACCACCATCACCCCACCCTTGTGCACCTACATACCAAGGCAAGCTGCTGCTCAAGTTGTGTCATCAGGCAGCGTGACACCGCTGGGCAAATATTGATTTCACAATCAGTGAGTGCCACAGGAGAACAGAAATGAGCCCAGAGGCAAGCAGCAGGAACAGACGAAATGACCTGAGGCTGGGTGAACATGAGCAGGTAGAGCTGTCTGCCTGCCCCAGAGAGTGAAATGCAAGGATCTGCTGCATTTTGATAATATTTATAGAATCCCAGCCTGGTTTGGGTTGGAAGAGACCTTAAAGCTCATCCAGCTCCAGCCCCTGCCACTGGCAGGGACACCTTCCACTATAGAGCAGGTTGCTCCAAGCTCCATCCAACGTGGCCTCGGAGAGTGAAGTTCATCTGGCAAAGCAAAACGGGTGATCTGAGGTAACTGGAGGAAGGAGAAGAGGACAAAGAGGAAGTAAAAGGGATAGACGTGGCCTCCTTTAAGTACTATTAATCCTCCAACCTTAAATTTAGGCGAGTGGATAACTTCAGTAACCCGAGAGGATCTATCCCTGTGCAAAGTTCTCCTCTTATATGTGCTGCAGCGTTCCTTGGGGACATTGTACGAATAACTGCACTGGACAGCAGTTATTCGTATGGTTTGCAGTTATTTGCAACACTGCAAAGCAGATACGAGCCCCTCCAACCTCCAAAGGGAGGAAAGAAAGTCAAAAAGAAGCTGATTGAGAAGTAACGTTGCCTTTTCAGTGGGTTATTTAATGTGAGGAAGCACTCCCCTGCCTAAACTGCCCTTGAAATCGCTTCACAAAGAAAAACACACCATGAATAGGCTTCACTTCAATTTTAGGCCCTGCTGTAACCCTCAGCTGCTTGGTTACCTGTGAGAAAAGGCTCAAAGCAAGGTTAACTACTGAGCACTACATTTCGAGTTCCTTCTTTATCTTCCCTCCCTATAAAAACACAATACAACCTTGAAGGCGATGCGACTGGGGGTGACTCCTTCCATCAAATCGGAGCCCTTCAGCAGGCCAACCCCTTGCCACCCTTGTATTTCCCTTGGCCGCTGGTTCGCCCCAGGTGCTTCAGGAATGGCACTAACGCCTCACAGGCTTTGCTGCAAGGCGCAGCCAGTGCCCACAGTTACCCACTCGAAGCGCCCAAAGCTGGCTCCGAGGATTTAAATCCCAGGCATCGCTGGGCAAGTCTCCATGCACAGCTCGTGGTGTTCCTCCAGCTCCTGGCAGCCACCCAGCATTAGCAGTTTTTCCATCGGGAGGAAGTGCTCACTTTCTAAATGTGCAGATGCGGGGTGCTGGCCTCCCCTCGCGCAGGGACACTGGCGGCACATCGCAGGCATTCCGCTGCCAGCAGCCCTTGCCAAGGCTTTCTTCTGTCAACATGAAGCTGACATTACAACAACGAAACGGGGGACACCGGGAAACGCCACGGAGCAGCTCGGCAACCCTCTGCTCGCCTGGCAGAGCTTGTTCAACAGCCAGACAAGAGCTGATCTTTATCTTGAATGAAACCTCATTATTGCAATAGCACTGACAGCGTTTGCTGCTTCCCCGGAGCAAACGGAACTCACAAGTGTCGAGCTGCCGACGAGTATCTGCAATGCAACGGCTCCAGCTGCCTGCCAGGGGTTTGGGTTTGCGTTATCTCCTGGGCATCCCCACAGGACAGCGAGAGGACGATCAGGGAGTAAAATCATAGCAGATCAGGCCAGGCTGGATGGAGCTTGGAGCAAGCTGCTCTAGTGGAAGGTGTCCCTGCCCATGGCAGGGGTTGGAACTGGATGAGTTTAAGGTCCCTTCCGACACAAACCACTCTGTGGGTCTATGAATCATTCTATGATTAAAAGGAGCCGCATCTGATGAGACTGAAGGGTTCAGAGGACCTAGAATCGAGCTCCAACAAGGGGCAAACAGGGTAATACCGCTCACTTTCTGGAGAGTGCGTCACACTGAGAAGCAGCCCAGCCTACGCCTGGTGTTACATTCCCACTACATAACAAATACATCCAGGGTAGCAGCAAGGAGCAGCTAAACCACCTGACAGATTCCTAAGAAACTGCTGAGTGAGGAAAACCTGCACATGGAGAAAGGGGGATGGTCACAAACCCAGCGGGACACAGAAGGACAGCCACGGCGATACCTGCACACCAGCAGTGCTGTCACAGCACCCACACTGAGACACTCGTTTTCTCCACAACCTACCCAGTATTACAGTGATTTAACATTAATTCAGGAACACCATCAGTGCACTGTTTGCTGGCAGAACAGTTCTGGGTCAGCATATAACAAGGGGGAAGTTGGCTGAGAGCACGCTGCAGCCCCATGGAGTGAATATGTAGTTCACAAAGAGCATGTCACATCACCCAGCACCATATCATCATGGAACCAAGCAGCAGCAGTCTGCATACAAGAGCTCGGAATCAAAGTCAGCCAGGAAGCCTTTAAGAACTGCTGTGCTTAGTTTTAGCTGTATTTAATTCCCTGGTGTCCCCACCTTGGTTGGTCAGGATTTGAGAGAGAACCTTGGTGTTTTCTCACGGTGGAGGAAGATGCAGGAAGGGAAAAGCAGAAAAGGCAATACGCTTGGCTTGTGTTGCATGCTCTCACTATGAAGACATCAGTCTTGTGGCAGAACCTCAGTGCCTTCTCTGTGCAGAAGAGTGACAACCTCGTAATGCCACCATGGCAGATTCCTGGGTAGCAATCCTCATGGCTCCCACATGGAAATCAAACCTGGCAGCTCCACTTGTCACACGTGAATACAGTCTGTGAACCAGCCAGCCACAGGCTGACTTCTTTAATTACGTGTTAGAGATGTCAGGCTACTACAGGCCACACTTCAGCTCTTCTTAGTGACTCCAGCATCCATCTCTTGAGCCTCCCAGGAGCATAGTACCTCCTGGCCTGTGCAAAATGCTGCTGCTAAAGTGCTCATGAAACCCCCATTGTGAATTCTTTTACCAGATTCTCCTCCAATCCAGAAATCAAGTGTTACAGAATCATAGAATCCCAGCCTGGTTTGGGTTGGAAGGGACTTTAAAGCTCACCCAGCTCCAACCCCTGCCATGGGCACAGACCCCTTCCACTAGAGCAGCTTGCTCCAAGTCCCTGTGTCCAACCTGGCCTTGAACACTGCCAGGGATGGGGCAGCCACAGCTTCTCTGGGCACCCTGTGCCAGCGCCTCAGCACCCTCACAGGGAAGAACTTCGCCTTAGATCTAACCTGAACTTCCACTGTTGCAGTTTGAAACCATCACCCCTTGTCCTATCGCTCCAGTCCCTGATGAAGAGTCCCTCTCCAGCATCCATGTAGGCTCCCTTGTGTTGATACCATCTCCACAGCTCTTTACTCATAAAGCCCTCCCGACACAGTTTATCTCCCTCTGGTCCACCACTGATCCCAGTTTCTGTAACTCTTATGCCAAAGTACTAACAAACACCTCAGAGTTCCTTCCATACAACCTCACATCCCTGCTATGGCATTCTTGTGCTGATCTTCTGGACCCTGCTCCACATGTCAGCTTGCCCAGAAAGCCACTCCATTCTTCCATATGGTGGACCAGTTTGTGTTTGAGATGCTGAGATCCTCGGGGTAGGGACCATTCGCAGTTGTTTAGAATACCCAACTCTCAACGCACAACGGTGCCGGCCAGGTTAAGAACAGCAACATGCATCACTGAATCACTGCACTTAGAAAGGACCTCAGGAGACTTCTAACCTAATGCCTCCTGCTCAAGGCAGGGTCTACACAGTGACTTCCCACCAGCTTTCTCAGCTGTGGCTGTGTGTGTCTATGACAGAGATGTGCAGCTACGATACAAACACAGCCGCTGGTATTTATTTACGTGTGTCATGTCTGCAGCCATTCCAAGCCAGGACTGACCCACCTCCATCACTTAGATGATTTATTTACCCCAGCATCTAGCTTTCTCCTTCCAAAGGATGTTCTCATGCTGCAAACCTGACCTAGACTCATCTGGCTGGCAGAGGCTGCACCACCCATGAGCTACAAAAGATTCTACATTAGATATAGAGCAAAAAAAAGTGAATTTTTTTCCAAACCAAGCACACCCCTTCCTAATGCTACCAGTGGGACCGTTTAGGACGAGATCAGAGAGATCCACATGACACTCAGGCTGATTAAAAGGTTTTCTTTGGAATAAATGAAGAGGCAGGGAGTTACTGCAGTGAACATGGGCCATAAAATACGCTAACCTAAAGCAGACTGTTTTCTGACTGCATGCAAATGCAGCCTTGAATTCAACCCGAGACTCCCACAACAGCTTAAGCAGGTTTAAGTCCAGGTTGTCAGGGTCCCTCCTGCCCCAGCCATATGTTCCCACACCTTGCCTCGCACCAGATTTATTTCATTCACATTTCCAAAGTGTAAAGAAACAGATGTACCCAGAGAGGGGTGCCTGTCTGAGCTGGGAGGGATGCATCACCCTCGCAGTACCTGTCCTTCCCCGCCGTCTGCAGACCAGCACAAACCTATTTACAACAGGCTGAGATGAATCCCACCCTCGATGACTTACTGCAGTCACAGGAGAAACCCCCAAGAACCGAGATCTACCAGGTTACTCCTGAGATGGTTTTCTTTACCACAACCTTATGTTATATGATTAGTGTAACTAGAGCACTTTGAGGAGTTTTAGACATGGTCAAAGAGTTACTGCAAACCAGAGGATGACATGGATACCAGCAGCAACATTAACTGTTAACATCCTGGGCTGGAAGAATTAGCAGGCCAGTTAAGTCACAACACAGAGGTCACAAAAGGATTAAATGACTTATTTTGCTACTGTTCTCCTGCTGTAAGTCTCAGATTCATGGGACAAGGTTAGCTTGGAGATGATGGGAGTCAATCTGAATGCAAAGTAAGAGTAAAAACACGACGCCAACATGCCCTGCAAAGCAGCCCTGGCAGCTGGACAGCATCAGGGTTAAATCTGGGAACACAGAGAGAGGAATTCACAGAAAACAAAGAGAAAAGCACTCCCAAAATAGCCTTGCAACTGTCACCACTAGACTGTCAGCATGGGAAGGTATGACCTTGCCATTGTGTCTCATGATCACAGCTCCACTCTTAAGGGGGCATACTGCCACTACCAAAAACTCCCCTTCCAAGTGATCCCGTATCTCTGGCAGCACAGATGAGACTCACCAGTGGTTTGGGGAACCACAAACAGCTCTTACTGCTGCTCCTGCAAAAACACGGAGCTTTGCACCTTCCCTGCTCTCGTCTCAGCCTTGACTTCAACGTGTCCCTATGGCTACAACACCCTGAGCGTGCCACAAACCCAGGTTTAAAATCTTTATGCTTTAAAAGCCTTGTGCAAACCCAATTCTGAAACAATCGTGTTAGAAGCAGCAGAAAGAGGTAAATTCTGTTTTAAAGAGAGCACAGGAAAGGAGATAAAAAAGGTATTATTCATTTTCTAGTCTGATTAATTGGCTACGGTGCTTCATTTCTGAACACTGGTTGAGTCACACTTCTCATGGATGCAGGAACAGAGATATGGATTAGATCAGATATTTCCATTGGAAAAAAAAACCCACAACAACTCCAAGTACTCAGCAGTATCCATGCCAGTCATCAAAAGAAACCAACAACAAATCTCTTACAATGATTAGCACAACAAAAAGCCCAGTAGAGCACAAGGGAAGAGAGGAATACATGCAAAGGCATAATTATCTCACGAATGTAGCAGTTTCAAGCTGAAATAGCAGCAGGAAATGTCAGGTGGAGAAGTGTTTTGAATAGGAGCCACATCTTGAAGCTCTCCACGCCTTCAGAGATGCACTGGGGATGTTAACTTATTTACAAGGAGGGAGATGTAAATACCTACAGCACTAGGCTATGGATGGCTCAGTGAAACGGCTGGGTAACTCTCAGGACCTGGTGCAGCAATGGCATCACCTGCGCTCCATCACCATATCTGCTCTCACCAAGGGAGCCCTCAGCTACCCAAGCTGCCACCTCTGCTGCTTTAGGATGAGCAGGACCTGCTGCTGTAAAGCAAGAAGGTCAGCTGGACGCTCACACAGTGTTACTGAAGCTGGACTGCCCTGCTTTTACTCCTGCTGGGATGGCAAGCACAGGCCTGCAGGACTGCCACCTTCCTGCCCCTCATTTAATGTTTCTTATCAAATAGCATTTTGGCCAACCAAGGAGGATCAGCAAGGACCACAGATACAAGTATTTCTTCTACGCAAAGGACCACAGGGATCAACCTCTTATGCCAGCCCATCCAACCTTGTGTTATCTGTGCTCCCATCTGTGCAGCAACCTACCCTTAAGTCCCCTCTCTTTCACACAGGACCCAATACAGTGATTTTCCACTTCCATGTTGCTCTTCCCCTGCAGCTGATGGACTGGTTTGCCATTTGCATTCCCAGAACAGAGCACATAGCTCCAAACCAGAGACAGGCCATGTGGGACTTTAAAATCCAATCTAGATTATCATTTTGCTGCCTTCCTTTTCATCATCTCCATCCCCCTAATTCCAACATGATTTTTAATACCCATTATTTCAACAGCAGTTGGAGGCTAATACTTTCTACCATCTGAGAAGAGCTTGAAATGAGTCCAGTACTTGATCAAGTGCCAACACTAAAAATAGTTTTTCTGTCACTAAAAAGCAGGGACTGCCAGTTTTCTAATGGTGTAGAGCAGCATTAGCTTTTCAAGTCTCACCAGTTTAGTCATTCTGGCCACCAAGTATGTCATTTCTCTCCCACTCAGCCAGCGCTCTCTGGCACTGGCTCAAGGCAGTATATATAAAATCCTGCCCTTAAATTACTGAGATTTTCATTCCTGCCTGAAATAACTCTACATTCCATAATTAGAAAGCTCACAAGCATTTCCCTCCTTTGTGGAGAATGGAAATGTTGCTACTGCAGGTTTTGCTTAGCAAAGAAACGTTCTGCTAACAACCACCTTGTTCTTCAGCTCTACAGGTCCTGCATCAGTGGTAACGCTGCACCTATTTAACACAGCTCCTAAAGGCACTTTTACAACGCAAGCAGAATATATGTGTGGCTCCTGCCATCAACTCTGTTACATGAACATATCCCTAATTTACAAGACACAACCTTAGCTCAGCTTCAGGCCAGCTCACATGGGGTCCTGCAGCCCAGGTCTGGCACTCACCCTGCTGTCTGGCACAGCCACTGGAGGTTGCAGAGCAGCCTGGAAAGGCCAATGCCAATTGTCAATAATGGGGAAAATAAACAACTATCACTATAAACCCACTTGGCAAAGTAACTCCATACCTGTAAGATGGGCTGGGGAGGCATGGTAGGGCTACCCCATGCTCAGCAAACTGCTTCATGTGAGAAGTCCCTCTGTGTCTTCTCCTAACTGCTCAGAGACACAAACCACCTGCAAAAGATTTTAGCTCCAATCTCAAAACTAAAAGTGAGGTTTGTGTTACCTATCTACAGCCCTCCAAGGCAGGCAGAGAAATCTCTGCTGCTCACTTTAGGCTTTCTTAAGTATCTTCCATGGTGGGGTTTCACAGCAGCTCTGCTCCTGAAGCCAGGGCTGCCTTCATCCTGCTCCATCTTCAACCTGCCACCAGACCCTCTGCCCCAGCAAGGGGCCCTGACACACTTTTCATACCCCACTGAACACACCCGGGAGCTAAACTTGTTCTAAGTGGGACCAGACAAGCACTTACACTGGTATGGAAAGCATATGACAAGAGAAGCAGGACAGGCAGGACTGAGAGAGGCTTCAGCTGCTGCATTACCACTGACTTGGACACCTTGCTTATCTCAAGACAGATAGCTCATGGTGTACATAGGCCAGGTAAAAACAGTTTTATCAAGAGATGAAGGAACAAAGTCACTCCAGGGTTAGTACTGCTTTCACAGAAACCAGCTCTTCCCTACAGACACCCAGGCTCCTGTAGGGGATGTACCATAAGCTCCTGCAAACCAAGAAGTGCCCATCTAGCACCAAGGGTGAAGGAGATGAAAACAGTGGCGATGAGCAGAACCACCTCACCATGAATGCAAATGAAAGAGGAGACTCCTCCAGTGCATTCATGGACAACAAGCAGAACATCAGGCCCTTGGTTTTTGGGCTCACTACTGCCTCACAGCCACATCAGGGCTTGCTTCAAGAGCTAAATCTCAACTTTGTGGCCAAAAAAAGAGGAAGGGATTAGTGAGGTGATAAAGATTGCTGAGGAAACTATTCAAGAGGGGGAAGAAAAGGATGAGCTTGAAGAAGAACCTTACAATACTGAGCAAGTGGTGATAAAATGGCAGATGAAACCCAATGCAGATAACTGCCGAGTGAATCACAGGCAAAAAATACACCTAACATCATGTCACAAAATGAAAGGGTCTGAGCTTATTACTGCATTCAGGAACAAGCTCTTAGGATTATCCCAAATAGCTGTAGGAAAACATCAGCCCCAAGCTCAGAAATCAAAGCAAATTCTAGAAATGACTTGGAATGGAACAAAACAGACTCAAAAATACCATTAAGCCCCTATGTAATGGGCTAGCATAGTTCTAGTCTCCACAACTAAAAAAAGATGTGGGAGACATGAGTGGGGTATGAATGAGGAAAAGCTTCACTTGAGAAACCCAAACCAAGCCAAACAACTTCCCCCATTTCCCAAAAGCATTTCTGATGGATTTCTGGGGCATCACAAACATGGGTTATAGCAGCTGTAGGGCACCTCAGAAATAAACCATGCTTTGGGGCAAACAAACTGGGGACAGGAGAACTTGGAAAAAGAAGAGAAGTTATAAAAGGTTTGGGAAAATCAGGACACTCGTTCTGCATCCGCTCCATGCTGTGCTGTAACCTTGGCCCCCAGCACCATTCCAGAGGGATCGGGCCACTCTGGGAAGCACTGGAACCAGCACGGACCATAGGACCTTCAAGCCTATGTAAACATGTGTCTGAAAGCCTCCTCAGCACAGACTAACAAGACCCAGCTCTGTTCCCCCTGTTCAACAAAGGCATAGGAACAGGGGTCACATTCTACTGGTGGGAGATGAAACCAAAGCGGAGAAGGTGGAGAGCTCTGGGGAGCAGAGCCCAGACCCAAAGTGTTCCCACCAAATGTTCCTACAACAAAGCAGAACAGGAAAGCTCCTACCCTTAGATGGGAGACACCTGAAGGCAAACCAAGGACAAACGGACACAGCAACAGCATGGATCACTGACTAGATACCTACTTGAGACAGGCAGGTCTCATCTGTGTGAGGACAACTCTGCTCCTGCCAGATCTCTGCCACGGCAGCCACCGCACCATGCTGGCTCCCACGCCGCAGGCAGCATCATCTTCCAAGGCAACATTTACTCAATATGTTGTTATAACATTAATGATCTATACCATTATGTCTAGTTTTGCTTTACCATCCCCTCGTCTCCATCCCCACCGGGTAACTAAAGCTGAATGAGTCAGTGGGGTGCTGCTGAAGAAGCAAGTAAATCTCATTCTGGAATACATCAAACTGCTCTTAGCAAGGCCCTGAAGAAAATTATTCTTGGGCTGGAGTCATCTCCACTTAAGTATCATATTGAATTTGAAAGCAACGTCCTCCTAAGAACCCAGAGAACAACGAGGCTCACTGAACATTTAGAAGACATCAACTAGTTGGAAAAGTGACATAAAACCACTTGACCTAAGTAAAAGGAAAAAGAAAGTTTGAGGAGAACGGAGTCTTCCCGTAGTGAGGAGGCTGTTCTGAAAGCAGCTGCCACCAGAGGAAAACAAAGAGCTTGCTTTTCTTTAGAAGAAAGTGGATTTGGGTCAAACACGGAGAAGTGCTTCCCAAGTGCTGAGCGTGCCAGGCGAGGAGCAGCCTCCAGGGAGGTGCAGGAGAGATCTCCATGAAGGGGTTCAGGAACTGATTAGGAACCGACTGTCTTTTGGAAAGAGCTCTGATAAACCTGGTGGTGCCTCAGTGCAGAGGACTGGAGAAGAAGGTCTTCTACCAACTCTCCCAGCACCTGGAACTCTGGATCTGGAGCCCTCCCCACTGAGCCAGCAAGGCTCTGCCCTGGGACCTGAGAGAGCAAGTGACAAAAGGCCAGACCATAGAGGAAGAGATGTAGCCTCCAGCACCATACAATAGAAGAACTACCAGAGCACTGCTCAAAGAAGCCAAAGGAGCAGGAAAGAGTCTTGAGACCAGAGAAGGGCTAAGTGGTCACAGTAACCAGGCAACAACAGGTAACCCCAGATCTCCACGACTCAGTTCCATCACCATAACACTGGATTTCAATAACCCTGGAATCAGATTACATTCAAATGCCTTGTTTTCCCTAATGCAGCAGTTCTTGTTTTGGACAGGACTCGCATTTTTCAGTGCCTAGCACAATTTGCAGGAAGCATCGTGTCAGCACATGGATTCCCTCCCAGCAACTACAATCAATTCTTTGTTCCTTGTGCACCCTCTGCAACATCGAACAAGTTTCTTAAAGACTAACAGCACCTAAACTCAACGGAAAGGAATGGATTTTGTGGCCTGAGCTGCAGACTGAAGACAAGCCAATAATACTCAAAATAGCTATAAGATAGTATTTGGCCATAAGAACAGGGCTCCTTCTATAGCAGCTGTTAATAAGGGATCAAAAATAACTCCTGCAATATGCTCTGAAGTTATAACCTTGGCTCTGCTGGCAATACAGGTTGGCACGGTCCTGAAGTCCCTCATCGAGAGACAGGCAGATTTACCACTTATCTTCTTCAGCATGAGGGAATGCTTGTTCAGAATAACTTGAGTGATATCAGTTTAAAAGACAAACCATTTAGGGCTGCGTGGGTCAAATCCTGTTTGTCAGCCACCTGAGAAGGAAAAGAAAAGCACCATGAAGTGAAGATGAAATCCATCCCTTGCAGGAACACGTAGATACTAGGCTCAGTCAGACATATTGGTTCAGGCTACTGCAAGCCAGGAATAGAAAAAGGCTCAAAACCTCGTGGATTAGCAAGGTGACAGCCCATCCATAACCCTATTCTTTCTTCGAGTGTAGAGGATGTGATGAAATAAAGTCTTCATGCTTCTGTAGCAAGTTACCCAAAAATTCAATAAAATTGCCTATTAAATATAAAGCATAATTGCCCACCATTTATGCCATAAAGTATTAGTTAGCCTTCTAAAAATCACTTTCATTTTAGAACTACTGCTTTAATATTTGAGAAGGTTTTTGGCCTTATAAATTCCACCCTATTTTTTTTTCTCTTCTTGACTCTAATCTGTATTAAATAATACCATTTTAATTGTTCTTTATATTGCAGAAACAATCTTCCTGCCACACCAGCCTGGAGCCTGGCAACCTGGAGCTTAACTTACAAGCACTTATTCTGTGCTTGTGGCTTTTGAGCGGACAGGAAGAATCGTGGACAGTTTTGATCTTTCCTGGAATGGAAGCTACTCCATGACTTCCATTATGTTGCTGTTATTTCCCATCTCTTTCGACTGACTTCATTTGACTGAGATGGTAGAAAGAGTTCTGCGCACGCCAATCTACAGATGGACACATGATCTCATCTGGCTTTATGACTTCTAGTTTAGTTATTCCTTTCTTAACAGTTCTGAATCTCTGATTTAGCTCTTTTACCCACTGCAGTGCTTCCACGCTACCACATTAAATCCCCAGAAAACCCTTCTAGCCTCTATCAGCTGCAATCCACTGTTTTCCCATAAACAGTACTTCCCATTTACTGACCAAATTTTGCCAGCCAGTGTTGTGAAACCCTTCCCTGCCAGCTTTTATTTTATTACCCTGAATATGAAGCACCATCAACAACTGCTTCCTCCCTCTCTGTTCCCTTTCCCATCTCACACATGGGGCTGCAGAGTAATACGGGCAGGATAAGTCCCCATCCCCTGTAAACTGAGCTTTCATTCAGAGCCTTTGATTTCACTCTTTCAGACAGTAATGAATCAATGATAAGCTGGCTTTTTATTTCCCAACAGCTTTGTTTCTTAGGGCTTCCATAGAGGGACCTTATCACAAGCGTTTTGAAAATCCAAATGTACCACACCACCTCAACCAGGTTTCTTCTCTCCACATGCTTGTCGACTCCTTTGGGTTTATCGTTTTGGAGTCCCTTATAGAAATGAGCACCACATGGAGGACTGTCACTTCCCATCGACACGGCTGGTCCTCTGCTAACGGGTTTGTTTTAAGTGATGTGTTACACAACGGGTAATATCTTAAGAGACTGCATGTGCCAGTTCCTGCTGAGCAAATACCAACTGGTGCTGAAGACCCAACACTTTGCATTTGCCTGAGCAGTTCTGGAACCTCTTCTGTCAATGCTGCAGCTTGGTAAAGCTCAGAAAGCTGAGTTTTGACTTGAAGAAATCTTTGCAGAGGAGAAGACTGAAGGCAATGTAGACACTAGTGCAGAGAAGCAATACAAACTGTTCAGCACACAGTGGCAGAACTGGGGCAGATTTGTCATTTGAAACTCTTTAGTTGAGCTGTATCCAAGTCTCAGACTCTCCCAGTTCTCCCCCCAAAACCCCCACGATACTGTGTGCTCCCTGAATACAGCATGTACCTATTAGAGTGATTTATGATAGGGAGGAGAAAGCACAGAGGTCGCCCCATGTAAAAGATGATATGCCACAAGGAACAATGTACCATTCTTTCAATATTGAAATAATTAAGATTTGAATTCCACTAAATCATCACTTTTCAATTCTCTTGACTGAAATTCCCCCAGTTCCACAGATAGGATCCGCAGAAGTTTGTGTAAGTTCTATTTGGCTGCAGCACGTGCACTCAGACGGCACTGAGCAACACTTGGTATTTGAAGTCAGCAGTGATTAAGTTGGTAGCTGGACTGGAATTAAAAAGGGCTCCACCAAAGGGGACTCCCAAGCCAAAAATGACAGTTCAGGTGCTTTGTAGCATTTCCTACAGTGCCAGCCAGTGCGCACAGGGAGCAGCAAGAAGCTTTCCTCAGCAACTGGAAGACAATTGCTAAGCCTATTAATAAAATTCAGGCAGCCAAGAAAGGTAAGAGAATACCCTTAGCCCTAAGAGCCACTGATGCCTCTACTGCAAGATGGGGAAGGAGCACTTACCAAGTGGCAGTAAGAAACAGAAATCCACAATCGCCATCTCCCCTGAGGATGTCACCTGGCAGTACTCCTCACTGCCTGTGTGCTCCTGAAGAAAAGAGGTCACAACATACCTTAAAACTGAACCACTGCTGGCAGATGAGCAGCTCTGAACTGTTGGATAAGTCATCGTGCAAGTTTGCACCAAAAGGCAGGGAAGGATCTCAGGAATGAGATGACAGCAACAGCTCCAGACTGGACTCTGCAAAAGTTAAGAGACAAGCCAACTAGAAAGAACTTCTCCTGTTCCCCTCCCAGCAGGGACCTCTCCTTACAACTTCAGTTTTTTAGAAGAGAAAAGAATAAATCAGGGAGATAAGGACATGAGGAGAACTCCCCTGAAATGTTTTGGTCACTGTGCACAGGAGTGTCTGACGGTCAGTGCAAAGAGCTACAGTAAAACTGAGGCTCCATGCAGAAGTGCTGCAGCTGAGCGGGGACATGGGCACGTCCTTCTAAGGTACAAGGCCAGCTCTCAGGAAAAGCAGGCTGCTCTACATTGTGTGGCACCAGAGGCCCAGCCCAGGGAATAAAGGGGAAGGAATCATAGAACGGTTTGGGCTAGAAAGAACCTTCAGATCATCCAGTTCCACGCCCTGCCACGAGCGGGGATGCCTCACACCAGACCATGTCGTCCAAGGCTCTGTCCAACCTGGCCTTGAACACTGCCAGGGATGGGGCATTTTCCACTTCTTTGGGCAACCCATGCCAGCACCTCAGCACTCTCACAGGGAAGGGTTTCTTCCATATATCCAGCCTGAACTTCCCCTGCTTAAGTTTAAATCCATCACCCCTTGTCCTCTTGATACAGTCCCTGACGAAGAGTCCATGGATTGCTTCTGGGACCAGGTGGGCTGCAGACATGGAGCTGGCTAATGTCACTGCAAAAAGTCACTGTCATCTTTCAAAGGTCATGATGATACGGGGAGGCTCCTGCAAACACCACCATCATGTAAGAAGGATCCAGGGAACTATGAGCCTGCCAATCCCACCTCAGTCCCTGGAAAGGCTATGCAGTAAATCTTCCTGAAAGCTATTTTCAGCCACATGCAGGAGGTGGTGGTGACTGGGAACAGCCGGCATGGATTTACCAGTGGCAAACCCTGCCTAACTTGATTACCCACCACAATGACAAGCTGACTGGGTGGGGTGATAGGCGAGTAAGCATGGTACACCTTTGACACCATCTCTGATAGCATTCCTAACAGGCAGAGTGGGATCTCTGCCCACCTTGTAGCCTCCTTCAGACACTGGAAGCTGCTCTGAGGTCTCCACGCAGCTTCTCTTCTCCAGGCTGAACAGCCCCAAGTTTCTCAGCCTGTCTTCATATGGGAGGTGCTTCAACCCCTGAGCATCCTCGTGGCTTCATCTGGACTTGCTCCAACAGCTCCATATCCTTCTTATGCTGAGGACACCAAAACTGCACACAGTGCTAAAAGTGGGGTCTCACAAGATCAATCCATAATTAGTAGTTGATTTGGATAAAGCTGACAATTCATATGAATTCAAATCCTGGAAGCGAAAGATATCTATATGCCTCATATCCTTGACCCCAGAATGAGAACATTGCAGCAGGACTTCAGGATGCATCAAGTCGGACACAAAACCAGTATGGATAATGCAGCACAGCTCCATGTGAAGGCCCTGCAGTTTACACCCCTTTGGGTTATGGGATTGTATTTACAAGTCCAAACTAAACAGACATAAGCCAGGTTAGACCAGAGCCTACACACAAAGTCCTACCCGTTCACTAAATCCCTGTTGGAATCGCCTCTTGTTAAACCAGGAGCTGGGTTTAGACAAGGTCTGGTACTATGAGTTGTTGCTATCACAGGATTTCAGAGGTAAAAAAGCAGAAAGCTTTGTGATAAAATCCTCTGAGCTGTCCAAGACAGTGAGGAATGACAAATTATAAATAGGAGGTGGCTTCAGACAGATTCCAGAAATGGATGGTGAGCAATCACTGTGGCAAATCAATGCCCTGGCTCAGAGTATCAGAGAGGGGCCCGGCTTAGTTTTACCCTGAAAAGGCAGTGACACATACAAAGCTAATGGCAGGTGGTCATTCTGCATTCTGTGCATCTCACAAAGATTTATTGAGCAAGGCTGAACGCTGGAAAAGCAATGTTGAAAGTGCCTGTGTCCCTCTGCAAGGTCAGAGTACTGTAGTATGGAAACATTTCTGGGGAGGCTCTCACCAGCTAGGACCGGGCTGTTTGCTTCAGCTACTGGGAACAAGCTACAGTGGAAAACACCACTAAAAATACTCACACCTTTTACTCTTAGTGAATTTTCAGCTGTTTTCAAATAAGGATATTTAAGCTGAGAGCTTAAAGCTGGAAGGAGACTGATCTTCCAAAACTTGAACATGGAAATATGTAACAAGAGTGCACACGGATGTGTTTTCTAAAAGACGAGTCATTTGGAAGACTCTGCAAGGTAATCGGTAGCAATGAGTACAGTCATGAGAAACTGTGTAGGTGTCTGAATCAAGAATTTTGGTGTTCATGACTATCAAGAGCTTGATGAGAGGAGGGAGGCCTGACTGGGGATTCGGCAGTCGGCAGCGCAGGAAATCACGCCAGGAATCCAGAAAAGCCAATTTCCTCTGGGAAAAAACCCAACCATGTTTTAAGGATTCAGTATTTAAGGACGGTTCTGTTCCACCACAGTAAGAGATGCACCTCTGCAGCAAGGGGAGGAAATAACATTTGGCACTTGAAGCTGTGCAGGCTGGACCTCCATCACACAGTCGTGCTGCAGAAGCTCCGACAGACCACATCACCCTCCATTTGACAGCAGCTTGAACCATGTCTCTGCATAGGCCTGGGTGGACTGTAATCCCCGTGAGTTTGTTCTTAAATCCATTCATGCTGAAGCGAGCCCTGTAAAAACAGGCACCCAAATCCCCAGCAGGTAATTCCTTCGGGATTCTTACAAACTGAGTTCTGTGCTGGGGCACCCTGAGCACCTCCTCCCGTGAGTGGCACCTTCCAGCCCTGCACAGATCAGTTTGCTGCAGCCCAAGAAAGGAGATGGCAGGGACAGCTGCTGCACCTCCTTCAGCAGGGCAGCCGAAAATAAACTGCAGGTCAGACCCCAGGATTTGTATTGGGCACCTTCACCATGCTGGGGCTGTACCACGATCACCAGGTCAAAGAGCTCACTCCTTTGGAAAGCTTGCAACTGGAGCAGGGAGCCTCCATCCCCCTGGAAGGAGCTGGGGGGAGCTTGCTTTCAACTTCTTATCCCAGCCCTGTGCACAAGCACAGCTCTTTAAAAAGCAGAGCAGCTATTGCAGAGTATTTAATGCTCCCCCTGCCCTCATTTGTATTCAAAAGTTAGAAAGAAAAAAATACTGATTTATACCACTCCTCATGTGTTTCCCTCTCCCAACCTTCTTAAAAAAGACTGCTCTAACATGCAGTCTGACATGCCTGTGTGACTGATGGTATATAATAATCCCCAGTTGAGAGCTGGCATATCAACTCAGAAGTCTTGTATTTTAATAGTAGCCAGTTATTATCTCAATATATTACAACACACAGCACTTAAGATGCCTCACAAGCCCCACAGTATCTAATCTGAATTCTAAGTCTCTAAACCTGTTTGTAACAGAAACAGCTCCCAGCCCCTAACGCTCACTGTTATAATAAGCAAGAGGCACTCTAAACTGTGACAATAACAACAGGCTGAAGGTAATTCTGTCTAGGTTACAGCTGAGGGAGTTCTGCACATGAACAGTGCCTTAATGTCCCAGCAGGTTTCAGCCCCAGCAGCAGGAGCTGCAGGACACCGCTGGAAGCAGCCACCCTTAAGCATTGCTTTCGTTGCTCATGCCTCAGTTTCTGTCGAGCTGGCTTCCAATCTTATCAACCCATGTGAATTCAGACAAGTGTGCAGCACGGAAGGCTTGTCTCCACCTCTAATGCAGGCTCAAGAGTTTTATTTGCAGAAGTCAGAAAGCTTTCAGCATTTGGGAAATCTAAAAAGCATTCCTTAAAATACCTTCGCTTCCCGAAGGAGACTTCTAGCCAGAGCTCTGGCCCACCCAGCACCACTGCTGTGGGGATGAGAACCTTTCCACAGGCAGCACTATGGGACCAGGGGCAGCACTTCTACCTGCTGCCATAAAGGAAGTTGTAGCTGAAGATCCTACCAGTTCACTTGCTCACTGTTTATGGGGAGCAACAGCGCTTGACTCATGTAATCACCACATAGGATAAACAGAGGCTGAGGAAGGAAACAATGAAGATGCACACTTCCCATCACAAACAGCCATCCACTTACTAAAGCAGCGGAGGTTTCCTCCCAGCACCCAGTAGCTGAGTGAATGCTGTGGTTGGCTTCACCTCCCAGAAGCCCAACTAACCAGTTGGGAAACTGCTCCTCACCAGAACAAAGGCTCGCTTCCTCCAACTGCTGCAGGAGCAGCGCTTCTCCCAGGCTCTAACCCAGTTCAAGGTTAGTTTGTTTAGTCTAGAGTTAATTCTGCCCACTTAGGAGATTGTTTTGAAGCTGAGATGCGAGGGACAGACAATTAAACTAACCCACAGGGACAGAGCATCAAGCCAAGAAAGAGACTGAGTAAGCCAAAAGCAAGAAAAGAAAAGCATTAGGTTGGTAAAAGAGCCCTTCAGATTTTAACTAGCTGTGTCTAATACACTCCTGGTGTACTGTAGGTAGCTTCTAAGCTCTCTCGCTTCATTCAGAGTATATACTACTGTATTCCCATTGATAAGTGAAAGCTAAAAAAGCCCCATTTCACTTACCCTAGTGACAAGCCCTATTTTTGACAGTGTCATATGTCTCATTTGCTCACTTGATGAGCAGCGTTAAATACAGTACAAACAGCTTGCAACTTCTATTTTCACTGGCAGAAGCATACCTTCGGAAAGACACTTTGCAGAGCGCAGTGGAAAGGTACGACTCCCCCCGGATAACCTTCTCTTCCCAGGATTCAGGTATTTTTAGGCAATGCAGCCACCCAATGTTAAAAACACATCTTGATGTATGACACTGTCATCACCGAGGAGAAGAGCAAAAGCGAAACTGCCTTGAAGTACAGCTGTGATGCCCCAAACGTGTCTGTAGTGCCTGAATACTTCATTGGGCTGTTTCCACGCCACTTTATGTGCGTTGTGTTGTATCCTCACAAGGCACAAGCTAGCTTTTACCTTTCGGTGATTAAGAAACTTCTAGAAGCTGCTGCTATAGGAGCACTGTGTGGGCAATGACTGTCAGGTCCACCTCAGTTACCCTGTAAAACAAACCCAGGCTGTTTCAGCCACCACTGCAGTTCCAGCCCTTTGCTCCGTGCTCTGTTCCAGCTGGAAGAAACACCAATCTACATAGGAGCTCTCTTCCCTCCCCTCTGTCTCTCAGATTTTGGGCCCATGTTGGCACCTCAATGGCTCTCCCAACAGACTCTAGGCTGCTGCAATTAGGGAGAGCATGGATGCTGCTTTATAAAGCTCCGAATTGCAACTAGACAAGCCTGTGGTGTTACAGCTCTGGCTCAGAAGGATGAATAGCTTACACTGGGACTGCCAAAGAGGCTGCAGCCTCCTCTATTTAACCCAGCATCACTGCACAAAGTACTGATTTTCATGAAGCAGCATCTGAATTACCACAGTGCCCAGCACCTGAAAATCAACCAAAAGCAAGTACCAAGCTACTTCAAGAGCCTTGTAAGTGTCAGAAACCCAGGAGTTATTTCATGAGCAACTCATGTCTCCATGGAACAAGCAAAAAGGGAAACAGCAGGTAAATCAAAGGGCAAGCAGAGGATAAACAATCTTTTCTGCTGTCATCACTGATGAATCAGCCCTTAAAGATGCCTTAAAGAAGCATTGCCTGTTCCATTGGGAGACGCCGTCCCAACTGGAAGCACCAGAACTTTTTCCCTTAAGACTCAATTTTCATTAACGTTTACTCTCCGGTTCCTCTGTTGCTCAGGAGGAAGAGCAAACATTTCATGCCCCCTTGCCACCACCTCCAAACACCAAAGACATCCAACTATCACCACCAGTTTGTTTCACCTACTGGTAGTGGTTTTCTTGATTTATAAATGTTCACTCACACTTAGGTAATGTCTCCCTTTCCTTAAGCACTTCCAGAAGGTGTGGACGCTCCATCCCTGGAAGCGTTTAAGGCCAGGTTCATGTTTGGGGTTGAAGCTAGATGATCTTTAAGGTCCCTTCCAACCCTTACCCATTCTATGATTCAATGCCTCTGCATTACACACAAAGCCATTGCCAAAAATACACTCTAGTCAATGCATTAAGTTAATCACCGAGAAGATGGGATTGATGTTCACCCAGAAGCATTTTGCAGGCACTGAGGTAAAGTATAACTGAAGCCACAAGGCAGGGAGCAGACACTGGCCTGTGGTGTGGGTTTATGCTGCACCTGATGCTCCCAACAAGGAGCACGACGCGAGCTGGAGGCTTGGAAGCACCGCTTGTAATTTAAAAGGTTATTTTCAAAATACAGCCTTACAGTGAAACATAGCCAAGGCAGCTCCTCACCCAGCGAGTACACAACGGCTCTTAGTCACAGTGGACCACGCTCTAGAGAAAGCGCAGGTTTACTGGTGCTGAACATCACAGCACATTTGGGGGCACTGGGCAAACCAATCCAACTAACCCAAGCTGTAAGATTAGCCTTAGACTTTGCAGAAGCTGATGGTGACTCTGGTAAATTCAGTCAACTGACTGTGTTCCCACTTCCATGGCCTAAAAAGGCACTTGTTTGTACCCAGTGAGCCTCACTTAAATATTAAAGTTCTTTAACCAGAGATTTATACCCGATCTTCTCTTCCACAAAATCACCTCTTCAACATGTGGGGTTTCCTTCCTCACTTCACAGCCACTTGGTTTTACAAGTACTAAACCAGAGCAGGTGGTCACCACCATCTGCCCCCTGTATCTCACCAGTTTTGGGTCTAACACTAAGAGAAGTTATAAAAACATCCTCACGTCTGCTCCACTCACGTCATTTGTCAAGCAGCACCTTGGGGACCCTCAGCCTAACCACCCTTCAGCTGATGCTTGCGCACAGGCAATATCATTCCCCAAGACATATAAAACCAGACCTATTTTGGACCTGCACAGTGAAAAGGAACTCGCAGCAACCTCTCCAACGTGACAATGAGCATTTTCATCTGATACAGATTTCTAGACGCAGGACACACACGTACAACAAAACCTTTAACAAACGGGTGTCTGTTCTATTTGGGTGCACAAGAACATCTCTTTGGTGTTGTCGGAGATGTGCAGATGAGAAACTGTTACTACAGCAACAGGGCACTGAAATCAAGTTTTTATTAAAGGCAAAGCCAAGCCAGCCTCTCTTCCTGTGAGGTTGCTGAAGAAAGAGTTGCTTGTACAGCTCCCATCTGGTGGGCCACTCACTCATCTAAAAGCTCTTCCAAGTATCAAGCCCTCAGCATTACAGTGTGCAGTGTTACCCCATCCTGAGCTCCTAAGACACCATTCTTTAGGTACACAGAATTACAGTTGCAGCTTGCTTGTCAATATGTGGCTTGGCAAGAGGCTTGACCTTGCAGAGATCATGGTCTGGTGGGTCTAATGCACTTCAGGATACTCTGGTGGCCAAGCCTCACGTTACATACATCAAGAAGATAACATGGGTTCACAGTGGGATCACAATCAGTCCTGGCTGGGAAGCCCTCATGAAGTCATCCCACTTCCACCACACTTCTACCCACCTTAGATTCAGACTTCTTGCTTGTTGAAATGCTTTCAGTAACCACCTCATAGTAGGGCCTATATGATTATTTATTGATCTGATAATACATGTATTTGTGCTGTACCAGGGATTACTATCACAGTGTAACCTATTTGCTATACCAAAAAAGAACAAGCTGGTGCATTACAACGTTCGCTGCTTTGGCAACTGAAGCTGTACCCAACCTGTCAGTCTGTAAGTTCCTGTGCTCTTTGCTTCATAACTTATTTTTGGAACTCCAGCAAAATGAACAAATATCACTGCCCCTTGTTCAGTGACAGCCACCAGCAAGTGAGCTTCTACATGTCCCAATGCTTCAGTTCAGTAATACCAGCCCAGCAAAGAAGAAAGCCCAATCAACTCAATTATCATCCTGTGATTTGTGCTATTATTCTTTACAGACACATTATTCCCAGATGTTATTCCTGGACTGCGCTGCTTTTCCCGGCCCCGTCGCTACGCTCCATGCTTAATCTACCAGATCTTGAGCTAAGAAAACGTTCTTCCTGAGCCTGGCCTGGATTCAAATCAGATTCATTTCACTGACCAGATGCAACAATCTGGGACACTGATTTCACAAGCCCTGCTGAATCCTGAGCCAGTCTTCAACAGCAACAGGCTCCCCAGCATTAAAGGACAGTGATCCCACAGGCTCCCTCACATTCCTGCTCATTTACACACTGACAGCGACGGGTGAAACACAGCACACGCTGCCAGACAGGGGAGGCTTTACCGCTCCGGAGCCAACCTCTGCACCCACTTTTGTATCATCTTCAGCACATTTGGATGAGTATTAATAGAGCCCATGTCACCTGTCTGAGACGCGGGCACCCTCTGCTCTCTGCAGCGGTTGCCAAAGAGCAGTCTGGGGAGTTTCAAGGCAACTCTAATACAATACAACACAGAAGCGCAGGAGACGCTTCTCGCCTCGCAAAAACTAACCCCCCCCCGGCGGGAATTTTTCCCTATTTCAGCAGATCCCAAGCACAAAGAGGAAGTTTTCCCAAAATGAATGAATCGGTTCTGCCAGCCCACTGCTTTCTTTTACTACGTGAGCCACTCGGCACCCCTGTGAGGACCGGAACACCCTGCCGTGAGCACGGCACCGGCACACTGACGGGGCTCAAAGCCGTATCGGTTATAAACAACCCGCTGCCTCCGACAGCACCGGGGCACCCCCGAAACGCGTCCTCCCGAGCCCCGCTGCCCCAGCGAGGAGCGCGGGGAAGCGTCGCGGAGGGATGAGGCCGAGGTTCCCCCCCACACACAACAACCCCCAGCCCGGGCCCGACTCCCCCCGCCCCGGCGCCGGGCCGCCGGTACCTGGTGCAGGGCTGTCAGCCCGTCCACGTTGGTGGTGTTGATGCGGGCGCCGCGGCCCAGCAGCCGCTTCACCTCCTCGGTGTCCCCGCTGGAGCAGGCGGCCAGGAAGACGGCGCCTTCCTCGAAACGGACGCGGGACCCCCCATCGCCGCGGTGTCGGCCCCGGCCGCCCCCCGGCGCCACGGGCTCCTGCTCGGTCAGGGAGCCCTTCCAGCGCCGCAGCTGCTCGGCCCGCCGCAGCCGCGCCGACTCGGCCCGCTTCCCGCCCAGGTGCTCCGGCTCTGACATCGCCGCCGCCGCACTGAGGCGCAGGGACCGCACCGCACCGCGCCTCAGCCGGGAGCGGGGCGCAGCGCCCCCGCCGCCATCTTCGATACGCCCCCACCGCCGCCGCCGCCGCCGCGCCCGCGCCGCCCGCGCCCCAAGGCATGCCGGGACATGTAGTTCCCGCGGGCGCCGCCGCACCTGCCCGCGCAGGAAGGACTACAACTCCCGGCAGCCCCCGCGAGCAGCTGCACCTGCCCGGCACCGGACTACAACTCCCAGCAGCCCCCGCGCGCCGCCGCCATCGCAGCTCCCGGCTCTCTCCCGCCGACCGGGCGCGGTGCGAGGAGGCACCGGGCAGGGCCGGGGGGGGGGGTGACAGTGATGGCCGGGGCGGCACCAGCCCCAGGGGAGCGGGGCGAGGGGCACAGCCACAGCGGGTTCCCTGCTCTACCGGCCCGAACCGGGAACGTTTCCAATGGGGTTTGGCTCCACTGCGCCTTCTCGTGGCTCTGCGGTGCTGAGCATCCCTCTGCTGGCCGGCGGTGACGGTGCCCAGCGGAGGGGCTGCCCCCTCAGGTTGTGCTGTGGTACCCAACAGGGGATTTGCCTCAGGTTATTCAGCAGAGGAACCGCTGAAGGAGCGCACGGATCAGGGGTCACTGACACGTCCCCCAGACCGGTGGCATTTCACAGACCCAGAGACTGGTTTGGGTTGAAGGGACCTTAGAGCTTACCCAGCTCCAGCCCCTGCCACGGGCAGGGACCCCTTCCATAGAGCAGCTTGCTCCAAGCCCCTGTATCCAACCTGCCCTTGAACACTGCCAGGGATGGGGCAGCCACAGCTTCTCTGGGCACCCTGTGCCAGCGCCTCAGCACCCTCACAGGGAAGAGCTTCTGCCTCAGAGCTCACCTCAGTCTCCCCTCGGGCAGGTTAAAGCCATTCCCCTTGGCCTGTCCCTACATCCCTTGTCCCAAGCCCCTCTCCAGCTTTCCTGCAGCCCCTTCAGGCACTGGAGCTGCTCTCAGGTCTCCCCTTCAGGAGCCTTCTCTTGTCCAGGCTGCCCCAGCCCAGCTCTCTCAGCCTGGCTCCAGAGCAGAGCTGCTCCAGCCCTCGCAGCATCTCCATGGCCTCCTCTGGCCTCACTCCAACAGCTCCACGTCCCTCTGGTGTTGGGGGCCAGCACCACTTGTAATTTGAAAGGCTGCATTCAAAATACAGCTTCACAGCTGCAAGCAGCAAAGACAGCTCCTCATGCAGCAAGTGACAGTGGATGGCACTCACAGCAGCCTCTCTTCATGGCCCTGCAGCTGCATTTCCTCTAGGCTGTTCCCAGGATGTTTGGGCATGGAGGGGACCTGCATGTGTGGTGGGAGCACGGCAAGGGCTGTGGGACATCTGACAGGCATCTCTTCATTGAGGTCAGGCATCGGAACAGGCTGCCCAGGACTTGTCCCTGCAAGTGTTCACACACTGTGGAGACAAGGACCTCAGTGATGTGGTTTAACGGGGACTTGGCAGTGCTGGGGTACTCCTGGGTTGGGTGATCTTAAAGGTCTTTCCCAACCTAGCTGATTAGATGATTCTATGGCTCTGCGATGGCACATACACTTGGTAACCAGCCTGTGGGCTTTAGTGAGCTGCCACTGCTGCTCCGAAGGGTTCACTCCGTATAACGGATGGGAACCTAGCTGAGAGTTGATTCCCTCTCATGACTGAGAGACATTACAAAGTATGTTGTTTGCCACAGTGTATTGTATTCCCAGCTGGAAGTGTGGGCCTGGATGATGATCCAGCCGCAACTGGTGAAGTATTTCTTCTTAATCTCTATTCTCCGTGTGCAGTAATGATTTAGTGCATTGCTGCCTTCCTTCACTACTTTACTTTATACCTATATCTCTGATTGGTTTTA
The DNA here is from genome assembly GCF_034315485.1 of Pezoporus occidentalis. Classification (NCBI taxonomy): domain Eukaryota; kingdom Metazoa; phylum Chordata; class Aves; order Psittaciformes; family Psittacidae; genus Pezoporus; species Pezoporus occidentalis. The sequence goes on along the minus strand of NW_026914653.1, from coordinate 506,420 downwards.
TTGTACTTATTAATTATACAGAGATATTCACATTAGTGTGCCTGCTTTAGTGCGCTTGTTTAATAAACTCTGCATATTACACAGCCAGCGTGTGGCCACTTTGTGGTGTTCCTCATCCGCCAGCAGAGCTCCCGGCTGTGGGAGTGGGATGGGGGCAGATTCCCAGTGGTGTGGGGCTGGGGCCGTGCTTCCCCAGGTCCCCAGGGCCGGTGATGGGGACCCCGGGGCCGGGGGCTCCCCGTGATGGTCCCGGCCGCTTGGTTCCTCCTTCCGTGGGGCCCTCGGGGCGGCGGCCACGGTGACATCAGGCCTGGCTGGCGCCGAGCGCAAACCGCCGCCGCCCCGCGACCCGCCTTCTCCCGTCGCCAACAAAAGCCCCGGGAGGCCGCCGGCCCCAGCGCCGCTCCCGACACCGACCGGCCCGGCCCGGCCCAGCTGCAGGTAGGTGCGGGCCGGGGGCAGCCGCGGGGCCCCTCCGGTGCTCGGTCCCGTTGCGGAGCCAACGGTTCCCGGGCGGGCGGCTCCATCCCCGGAGCTGCCGCATCCCTCGGGATCACCCACCCGGTGGGATGCGGGGCGGGGAGCGCGGACCCCGCCGTGTGCGCGCACATGGGGCACATGCGGAAGCCAAAGCTCTTGCATCAGCCCCGGTGAACTTTGCTAAGGCGGCAGAGAGCGGGCACCCGCTGGTGCTTCCCGACCTTCTGCTCGCGTTACTCCGCGCTTGGCAATGGGACAGCTCGGGGCTGTGGTCCTCGCTCGGCGCTTGCATCCCGTTCCCCTGTGGGTTCGCTGTGAGCGCAGCTCACACCGCGGGGATCGGGCCTCTCCGCTGCCGTGCGCTGATGTTCCGGTGCGGAGGAGCTGGCGGGGTACACGGGAGAGCCGCTTGCAGGAGCCGCTTCCCAAACCTCGGAGCTGGCAGCGGGGCCAGCGCGTAGGAGCGGGTGTTGATGTGCACTTGGCAAACAGAGACAGGGATGGAGCGGGTGAGAAGGTGAAGCGCTAAAAGTGGTGTTTGGTGTGAGATGGGCTTTGGATGCTGCATCTCCTGGTGGGTCGTGGTGAGGCTGGGATGGGGGGGCAGTGTCTGTGGGCACTCCCGGTCCTGGGGAGGACCATGGTGCCCTCACTGCTCCCGTTGCTTGGTGTCTACCCAGCCTCAGGCTTGCTGCCGGCCTCTCCTGTCCCCTGGATCGGGGTCTCTCCGGCTGGGATGTCAGTGCCTGGACCTCTGGCGTGACTGGTTTCTCTTCTGGCCCCCCTGCTCCTGGGAGGCAGCACAAAATGACAAGGATGTGACCAATTAGGAAATAAGGGCTTTGCAAAAGCTCAAGTGAGCTTGGTCAGGTTATGGAATGGGATTCTGGCAGGAAGCTTTTCTTGGCATCCCTGACAATTCTTTTTGCCTTTTTTTTTTTTTTTTCCCTGGGTAAAATTAGTTTTTTCTTTGAGGAGTGCAGTTGGGATCAAGTTGCCTTTGCAGCCAAGGCTTGGAAGCAGTGTGGGCAGCAGCCACAGAGTGCTGGTCCACAGGCAATAGCCCGGCTCTGGGCAGCACTGGCCATACCAGCCCTTTCCCTGGCCCAGCAAACCTGGAAGCTGCCTCAGTGGTGGCAGCAGAGGCAGTGCCAGGCTGTGCTGCATGAGGACCTGTAGAGCAGATGAGCTGTGTGTGAGGGGACCATGGACCCTCCTGACTTCCTGCCTCCTCTATGGCAAAGCCCTCAGAGATGCCTGGCCTGATACAGCCCCATCCCCTGGGTCAGTTCTGTGATTTCTCCCTGGTGATGCCCAGGGCTTTGCTGTGTCCTGGTGCTCACCAGCCTCAGGACCCCGTCCTCCTCTTGCTCACCAGCTCACCACCACCACCGACCTTTGCTTACACTGCTGGCATTCCAGGCACTGCTCCCCCCGGCTGATGTGGGGGGGGGGGGACAGGGGTGAGGCTCCCACCTCCCTCTTGCAGTGTTATTTCAACCTGTGCCCAGGTGATGTGAAAGCTGCTTTGTGACAGGCGCCGTTTGTCTGGGGCAGAGTGCTCCATGGCCTGATGGCACTTACTGGTGCTGAGTCCCTGGTGCTCTGTCCTGGTGATTTCCCACATGGTGTTCCCTGTGATCCCCATGAGCTGGTCCCTTCCTGCTCTGCCCACATGTCCCATCTGTCTTGGTGCCTCCTGCTTCAGATTTCTGCTCGTTTCATGCCTATGCCAGCTGTTCTCTGCGCTGGGAGGCACTGTGCAGACCCCAGGGCCTGGGGCTCCTGGTGTGGTTTCTTCCCCTCTGACTTGTCCCTTTGCCAGGGTATGTAATAATCCTGCATGGACTGCTGTGAACATTCTAGGGGGTGAAGTTCATGCAGCACTGATGGTGTTTTCTGCCATCCACTTGTATTAACACTGATTGAAGCAAAGAAAGAACCTTTTACAGGGGCCAGCATGAGTCTTCTGTTCCTCAGTGACCTCCTTCAAGCACAAAGTGATTGCTCTGCTATTACTGTAGGATACAAGTAAAACATATCAGCACATAAGTGGGAGAACCTGCACTGCTGTTTGACACTGCTGGACACTTGATTTGGCTGGACAGGGTGCTTGGACATACAGTCTAGGTCATGCTTTGCCTAGGAAGGTTGTTGCAGATGATCCTTCAGCCTGGTATTCTATGATGCTCTGGTTCTCTGGGTGCTCCCATAGCAGCGCACAGTGGCGGGTGCTGCTTCAGCTCCAGCAGTTCAATCCCAGCCACTCTCTGGCAGGGGGCTGCCAGCTTTGCACACTGATCTAAGGAGAGGCTTACCATGTGTGTTCCTGCTTGGCTTCATCTGCTCATTGCTTCCCCTTACAGCCCAGGTTTAGAGGACATCCCAAACCACCAGGTCATACTGGTTCCATACTGGTCTATGCTAGTGGTTTAACGTAGCCTTGAAACATGGGTGAGTCCGTAGCTTACATTTGACCCAGTGAAATGCAAAGGGTCAGACATCAGATACTAAAACTCATCTTCAGAAGTGTCAGACCTGGGTGGTTCTGTGCGGGCCTCACTTGTGTCTGCACTGCCCAGTGACACAGCTCTTGGTTAAAGAGCTTGGGGTTTAAGGCCCCTTGACCTACCCAGAGCAGACAATGGGCCAGCTGCAGGGCTGAGCCATGCCTGGCGCAGAGGATCATACAATCCCAGTGTAGGAAGGGACCTTAAAGCTCATCCAGCTCCAACCTCTGCCATGGGCAGGGACCCCTTCCACTAGAGCACCTTGCTCCAAGCCCCTGTGTCCATCCTGGCCTTGAACACTGCCAGGGATGGTGCTGTCCATAGGGTTGTGTTCTCTGTGAGGCTGTGGTACATGGGATGGGGAGCTGCAGGAGGGAGGAAAATAATCCTGTGTTTTGGGCTTGTCTCTTGCCTTATGCTCAGCGAGGTCTCTGGCTGCAGGACTGTTGCCTCCTGTTCCTCATTGTGAGTGGGTCCAGAGTGGTATGGAGACGTGTGACTGCGGTCATTGTGTGTTGCAGTGGGGCAGAAAATGGTGTGAGCTCCATGGTGCAAAATACACTCAATTCCAGCAAAAAACCATGCTGGAAGGGTTGCAGACTCTGTGACATATCTTCCACTAGTCATTACCCATGGAATTGGGATGGTCATGACCAGTTGATCTCAGAAGCTGGCTTCTGAGATGGCCGGTGTGGGTCCTGGCCTCCATGAACAGGGTGCTCTGCTTTTTTCTTTCCTGCTGATACTGACTTGTAGCAGAAACTGCTTTTTGGTGTCTCCTGTGGCTCTCAGCATGTGCCTGTGTACATTGTGGTCTAAGAGGGAATTCCCAGCAGTTAAATCTTATCTCAGGCTTCCTCCATGCCCAGCTTTGTGCTATCACAAGCCTGGCTATCCCCAGGACAAACTGATTTTCATGGTCTCTCTGCACACCCTGGTGTGTGCCAGGAGGTCTTGCTGAGATGTGGCTTTGCCCACTGAAATCACTGTGACATGGCTTAAACTGCAACCTTCCATGGTGGATGGAGGAAAAGAAGCAGCAAAAGGGCTTGATCTCCTCTTGAGGCGAACATCAGATGAGCTTCGCCCAGAAGCATCTTTTCTCCTCCCATAGACTTGCAGGAGCTCAGGGAACGTGTCCCCACTGCTGATGTCTCACTTTGGGCAGATGAACCGCGTTGTTTGGGGCAAACAGAGCCTCTTCCTTCACTGCTGCTGTAAAGGGAAAGAAAAGGTGCCCTGGAGGCAAAGGGGAGCAGCAGGCTCCAGACTACAGGAAGCAGCTTGTCCCTGAGCACGATGCTGATCACCCGGCTGTGGGGCAGGGAGTGGTGGGGATGGGCAGGAGCAGAGGGGCAGGGGGCTGCCAGTGGCCTGCTATTGCTGACCAGGGGTCTGGCACACTGGGCACAGGGACAGAGGGGGCCAGTGGGCCCCTGCTGCTGCTGCGTGTTTCTGCCCTCCAAGGAAACTCCTGCACCAGGTCGGGTCCTCCTCCGGGCGCAGGAGGAAGAGAGAGGCTCTGGAGAGGAGCACTTTGTGTCCTTTTAAGGCAATCCAAAGGCTGGGACTGGGATGACCAGGCTGGAAGGGAGGGATCTGGCACCGCAGCGCCTTCAGAAGGGAGACTTCCCATGCGCTGGGATCGCACCCCGGCACGGCTGCTGCCCCTGGAGCCCGCAGAGCCCCTGCACTGCAGGCTGTGCCCCTGCTGCCTGGCGCTGTTAAACCAGGCTGAGAGCAACTTCCCCTTTCCGTTTCCTGGCAAAACACACGCAGGGAAGAGCTCGACCTTCCCATGTACTGGAAGGTACCGAGATCTCGCTGTGCGCTGTGAGCAGAGGGGTCTCAGCGCTTCCTCCTCCCTCTTCACCCTATTTGATGTTTATACAGCCCCTGGTCCTGTTGTGTTCAACATCCCTCTCCTGCCAGGCAGGTCTGGGGGACCTTGTCCTGCTGCTTTAGCTATCTGGGAGTTGGGGAGCACACGGGGAGGGTGATTTCTGCTGCCTGTCCCCACGTGGGAGAAGGATGGAGAATTCCAGAAGTGTTGATGGAGGAAGGCCTCTGGAGACCACAAGCTGCAGCTTGTGTTCATCACCTTTCTTATGTCATTGGGCACCACCACAAAGTGTTTTGGCAGAGTGCTTTGGTTGCTGTTATATCCTTCTTAGCCTCCTCCACCAACCACCTTGCTCGGAATCAACTCGTAGGACTTTGGTGCTTGAACGTCTTCAGGTTTATGTTGGCCTGGTCTTCAGAAGGAGCAAGGCTCCTGTGGGTTGGAGCTCTGCTACTTCTGTTCACTGCTCACAGTGTTTCGGGGTTATCTGCAAATTCACAGACCAAGGGGCCTCTTGACCATGTCTCATCAGATGCATTTCAGGAAAGAGGAGAGAGAAATAGAAGCATTTCTATCCTGCCAGAGGGCTGCATGGTGGCTTGGGCTGGTGCTTTGCCCTGGGAGTGAGCCTGTGGACTTCCTTGTACCTGCAGTCTTGGAGGAGATGTAGAAGCTTGTACAGGGAGATGGCCAGGCAAGGCAGAAGCTGATGATGCTATAGGGGACAAGAGCCTGGTGGTATCAGGGGCAGCTCCTGCCCTTTGGGTAGCACTCACTATACCCCTGCCTTGCGGTGGCAGAAATGGAAGGGATGTTTGGGGAGGAGAAGCTGGAGCTGTTTCCAGCCACGGTGACAACTTGTACCCTGTCCTGCACCAAGGATCACTCACCCTGGCACCGCTACACTGCTGGGTCCAGGGGCCATAGCAGGGCTGTGAGCTCATGCGGTCGGTGCCATGGGTACCTCTGTAAGCACAGTTTCCCATCATTGTCCTGCTTCCTTCCTTTTCCTGGCACAGAAAAGAGCTGGGAGGTCCCATGGCTTTGGGGACAGCCGGGTTTCTGCTGCTCCTGGCTGGCAGGAGCAGTGGTCCTCAGGAGGCAGCTCATGCTGCTGGGTGCTGGGGTCATTCTGCTAATGACAGCCCTGTGGGTGTGCAGGCAGCAAACACGGGTGGTGCCTGCAAGTGCAGATGTGGAACAGCTGCTGGAGCACTGCTGGGGGTGCCCGCTACAGCCCCCTCACTCTGCACCATCCCTGCCTCCTGCCCCATCCCTGCCTCCTGCCCTGTCCCTCCCTCCTGCCCCATCCCTGCCTCCTGCCCCATCGCTGCCTCCTGCCCCATCCCTGCCTCCTGCCCCATCCCTGCCTCCTGCCCCGTCCCTCCCTCCTGCCCCATCACTGCCTCCTGCCCCATCGCTGCCTCCTGCCCCATCGCTGCCTCCTGCCCCATCCCTGCCTCCTGCCCCATCGCTGCCTCCTGCCCCATCGCTGCCTCCTGCCCCGTCCCTGCCTCCTGCCCCATCGCTGCCTCCTGCCCCATCCCTGCCTCCTGCCCCATCCCTACCTCCTGCCCCGTCCCTGCCTCCTGCCCCGTCCCTGCCTCCTGCCCCATCCCTGCCTCCTGCCCCGTCCCTGCCTCCTGCCCCATCGCTGCCTCCTGCCCCGTCCCTGCCTCCTGCCCCATCCCTGCCTTCTGCCTCATCCCTGCCTCCTGCCCCGTCCCTGCCTCCTGCCCCATCGCTGCCTCCTGCCCCGTCCCTGCCTCCTGCCCCATCCCTGCCTCCTGCCCCGTCCCTGCCTCCTGCCCCATCGCTGCCTCCTGCCCCGTCCCTGCCTCCTGCCCCATCCCTGCCTTCTGCCTCATCCCTGCCTCCTGCCCCGTCCCTGCCTTCTGCCCCGTCCCTGCCTGACCTCCCGCCCCATCCCTGCCTGACCTCCCGCCCTGACGCCGTTCCTGCCCATGCTGTCTCTGCAGGATGCCGAACTGGGGAGGAGGGAAGAAGTGTGGTGTCTGCCAGAAGGCCGTGTACTTCGCCGAGGAAGTGCAATGCGAAGGCAACAGCTTCCACAAGTCCTGTTTCTTGTGCAGTGAGTACCAGCCCTTCCCTCTCCCTCCTGCCCTGCATCCAGGCAGCACCCATCAGCTTTGTGTGTATGGGCTGGGTGGATGCTCAGGAGCCTTTCCCTGAGCAAGGATTGGAGCAAGAGACAGAGACTCTGTGAAGAGCGGTGGCAGGAGGTGGCACATCCCATGCAGTGCTCTGGGGTGAGGCTACCTTGAATCTTCCAAGTGCCTTTGCTGCACTAAAAAGGTGGTTGGGCCTTGGAGACTGGCATGGGATCTGCCCTTGGGCCTGTGGAGATGATGGGAGGAAGATGAAGTCGTGTCCTGGCCCTTCTGCTGGTGGAAGCAGGAGATTGTGGGTTACCTCAGTGCAGAGACCCTTTCCTCTGCTTGCTCTGCAGGATCCTTCATGTACTCGTGGGCTCATGCTGCAGGTCCCCAGACCCTTCCCCTCCCTTTGGGGATATGAGGGGAGCAGTGGAGGGACAGGCGAGCAGTGGTACAGTGCTGAGAGCAGTTCCTTAAACCTGGATGTCCACATCCAGGGAGCTGCAGGACCTTTAAATACAAAGATGACCCATATCCTCAGCCTGTGTCTTACCAGCATTGTGTCCCCTGCCCTTGCAGGCTATCAGGATCATGTGCTAGCAGCATCATGCACATTGCCTGTGTGTGCTGATGGCCCATCATCATGATGGTGATGCTGATCTGCATGTGGAAGTGAGAGAAGTGCATCCTCAGAGCAGGGTTTAACATCTTCTGAGGTTTAACATTTCCTTGCCTGGTCCCTGTTCCCTGCTCCCATAACACCATCCCATTGCAGCAGGGAGCGCAGGCAGGATCTTTGCCATGTGGGCAGTGAGCAGAGCTCGGGCCTATAAACAGGCACTCAGCCAGAACTAATCTCAGTAGACCTATGCCAGCAGGGAAATACCAGTGTCCCCATGGGGCTGCGCTCCTGCATCCACCTGGCACGGACACCAGAGGCTTGGCCAGGCTCCCGGGATGCGGCATGCACAGATGGATGCAGATGTGAGGGGAGCTGCTGCTCCATCCCTGCTCCCTGCACAGCGTGGCCGGTAGCTCTCTGTGTGGGAGCTTCCAGGCTGGAAGCGTTGCTTTGGCTCGAGAGGACGAGGAAGGGATGCTGCAGAGCGGCTTTCCCCGGGCTGTGCCTGTGCTGCAGCCGCTCTCTGCAGCAGGAAGTCCTGGTTCTTCTACAGACCCAGATAAGGAGGCTGGCGAGCGTTGCCCTTGTTTTCCCCTACCACTGGCTTTTACCATCCGAGCCCATGTCAGTGGAGAATCAGTATGGGGACTGAGATCCCATTGCACTGCATCTGTCCTTCCCTGTGGCCCTCTGCACACATCTGGATTGCCAGGGGCAGCTTCTGCTGGGCCATATTGGCACCCAGAGCCATACAAGTGGACAAAAGGCATGGCTTCAAGAAGGAAATACATGGCCAAAATGGAGAAGAAGGTCATCCCATGGAAGCAAGTCACCAGGGAGTGGTCCAATGGGTCTCCTGTCCCTGTGCTTTGAGATGTTCATAATCCCCACCCGTGTATCCCAGAGGTTCTGCCCATCCTGCCTGCGTGCTCCCCACTTCAGGCTGTGGCTCTTCCCAGTTCCATGCCACAGGCTGCGGGTGACACCGAGCTCCAAACTCAGGTTCCCGGCTTGTTCCCCACTGCTGTGCTTGGGCCCCATCAGGGAGCTTGAAGCCCTTATCTTTAGGGGAAAAAAACAAACACTTTGACCTGCCCTGCCCCAAAAGCAATCAGAAAGGAGCCAAACATACCACAGTGCATTAGCACCGGAGATGGGCTGAGGGAGTGCCCTGGTGATTGACTCGGTGGCATCGCTCCAGCTGAGTCAACAGGACACGGCAGGAATGTTCTGTAATGAGACCGTTTGGCCTCTGGAAGTGGCAGCAGCTCTTGCCTAATTGTTTTGTGGAGCTCTTAGAAAAACAAAGGGTCCTTAACGGGGTGAGTGCTTTGTGCTGGAATTCCTGCGATGCAGGAGCTGGGGGGCTGATTTCTAGGAAGCAGGGAAAGGATTTTCCTGCTGCCTCTCAAAGGTCTGCTCTGTGCTAAGAGCAGATGAGGGACTGGGGAAGCTCGGGTTAGAGCTCTAAACCCACCCAGGGGAGAGAGAAAGATGCCATTGGGATCATTAGGAAAAGCTCTTTAAATGTGCCCAAATTCCCCTCCTGGAGGGTCTGTTTGAATGCTCCCCATGAACTCCAGGGTGATGCAGAGAGCCCCAGCACCAGCCCGGTACCTACAGGAGCAGTTAACCAGAGCTGGTCAATCTCAGCAAGGATGCTGCTCCTGCCCTGGTGGGTTTGGAGGTGGAATGGGAGCTCATAGCCAGGAGAGGACCCTGTCAGATCCCCCTTAGATGGCTGGAGACGTTTCCTTTCCCACCTCCTGCTCCAAGCAGCAGCATTCAGGGCTCTCCAAGGTCCATATTTAGTAACGGGGCTGCCTCAGCCCCACGCTCGGAGCTGTGGTTTGTGCTCTGTTTGCATTCCTATGATATTGGTAAAGGCCAAGGAACGTTGCTGCAGGCAGAGAGGCCAAGGGGCTGCCGAGAGCCTCGACATTTAAGGCCTGTGAGCGGGATGGGAGGGCTGGGTGGCTGCTGGAACAGGCACCGTGCGGGGCTGCTGCCAGCAATGTGGACTCTGCCCCAGGCGCCTGGATCCTGCCCCAGGCAGGCAGCGGGGATCCCTGCGAGCCGGTTTGGGTGCTGCTGGCTGGGTGGTGTGTGCCAGGAAGGGATGTAAGCCAAGGCGGGGGCTGAGATCGGAGCTCGGACAGGAGGCAGAGAAACCTAAAAGTCAGGAGAGTCAGGAGCCGTCCATCCAGCCTGGCTGCTGTCCCCTCCTATCCTGTCTTACATCCCATGCTGATCCCCAAGGTTTGAACACACAGCTCAGTTAGAGTTCCTCACCTGAGACCACCCCCTGCACCCACCCAAATCCCAGACTGCTTTGGCTTGGAGGGGACCTTAAAGCTCCTCCAGCTCCAACCCCTGCCACAGACAGGGACCCCTTCCATAGAGCAGCTTGCTCCAAGCCCCTGTATCCAACCTGGCCTTGAGCACTGCCAGAGATGGGGACACAGTAGCATGGACTCTTCTGTTGTGGTCTTGGGGTCTGGAAAACAGCCTCATGTGCCACAACCCTTGCAGCCCATCAGCTGCGGTGATGCTGCAGGTCTGCTTTGGTCTGCTTAAACACAGGGAATAATGCATTTGCCTCCATTCCTTTCCCCCAGTGACTATTGCTGTTTGCAGTGGATGGGCAGTGTGCAGGGCTGTGTCTGCCAGGGGCAGGGACACCCATCCCTGTGCTCCTGAGTCCTGCAGGCGTTTGTAGGGGAATTTCAACCTCCCCTGGTTTAAGTGCAGGATACCAGCAAGGGGAGGGTTAACAGAGCTTTGTCTTAGTGCCGACCTTGTAGCTTTGGTGGTTGCTTCCTTTTAAAGCCAGACAATGTGCTTGTTGTGATCCTTATCTCCAGCTGTTTTGCATACACTCCCTTTACCGGGGATCTGATCTAGGGTTTCCTTACTCCTTGAAAGCTGATCTCCCATTCCTTGTGAGGACTTGTTTCCTGCAGGTAAGCAGTGAGCTCTGGCTGAGCAGGCTAACGACCCTCCCCTCTTTTCCAGTGGTCTGTAAGAAGAACTTGGACAGCACCACTGTTGCTGTGCATGGAGAGGAGATCTACTGCAAGTCCTGCTATGGCAAGAAGTACGGTCCCAAGGGCTACGGATACGGGCAGGGAGCAGGGACCCTGAGCACTGACAAGGGCGAGTCTCTGGGCATCAGATATGAAGAGTGAGTTTAAACCTTGTTTTCAAACCCAGGGCTGTGGTGTGCCCCTTCTCCCCCACATCTCTCTGCTTGTGATGCTCGGGCTGTGCAGCCCGTGCTGAGCTTCAGCAGTGTCTCCTATGGAGCATGCTGTGAGCTGCTCTGCCCTTCTGCTCCTTGGGGAATCCCGCTGAACCCTGTCTGCAGGGTGGGATGGGGCTTGATGGGACACGTCCTCATTGCCTGAGCACATTCCCATCCCTTCCTAACACACAGCCATGTGCCTAAAGCCCTTCCAAACTGGGCTGGGATTTGTGATCCCATGGCTCTTCCCTCCTCCATCATGTGCAGCCCTGACCACGAACTCCCTCCCACCCACAGGGGCCAGCCCCACCGACCCACCAACCCCAACGCATCCAGAATGGCCCAGAAAGTCGGAGGTGCTGATGGGTGCCCTCGCTGTGGCCAAGCCGTGTATGCAGCCGAGAAGGTGATTGGAGGTGGAAAGGTAAGAAGGGGTTGGGATGGATGGGCCACTGCGAGTGGTGTGCACGAGGGTGACCTTCAGAGAAGGTCTTGGATGGTCCCATGGGCTGCTGCAGGCTCAGCTTGGGGTCTGGTGGCCTGGAACCAAAGCCTGGCACCAAAAGGAGATCTTGGCACCTCTGGAAACCAGGTTCTCCAGCTGCATCTCTCCAGGCTTGTGGGTTCAGAGCCCTGCTCAGCAGAGCTGACAGTGGACGTCCCTGCTGCTGGATGTGGCCACTGACCACATGTGCTGACCCTGCTGTGCTCTGCCCTCCTGGTCCTGTCCCCAGAGCAAGGGAAGGAGGCACCAAGCCAACAAGGAAGGGCCTCCCACAGCAGCATCGTGCCCGGGCTGGCAGCGCAGGGGTTTGTGATGAGCACACTGAGGGTCAGCCCAGGGACAGGAGCTGAATTTACCCTCAAAACCATGATCTGGGCTTCCTGGTAGGCTTCTGGCCCCCGTGTTTACAAGGAACCAAAGCTGGCAAAGCAATTACCCTGGAGCGAAGCCGGCGAGGATTCCAGAGCGCCTATTTCATGTGCTAATGTTTGCTGCATGACTCCAGCCCCCGAATTTCACATTTTCTTCCAAAAAAGGTTTCATGTTTTCCAAAGGGTTTGTTTAAATTCCTCCTGGAGCAGCTCTGGCTGCATCCCCAGGGGCCTGGCAGAGCCAGGCAGGGGGAGGATATTTGGGGGTATTTTTAAACATTGCCTGATTCCTGCATTCTCAGTGCCTGTTTGCTGCCTGCCTTGGAGCTGCACTGTGGGGGCAGGTCCGCAGCCCTGCTGCAGATGATGGGTCTCAGCTGGGTAACCTGCAGGGCTGCTCCTGCTGCTCCAGGAGGACAAATCCCCAATGGGGGGTGATTGATCCTTACAAATGATTCCTGGAGGAGGGTGAAATCTCCCAGCAGTGGCCACACCTGATGTTTCCTCTCTGTATCTTCCTCCCCTGGGGCTGGGAGGATCATTCTTCCCACACAAACCCTTTCACCCCGTTCTCAACCCTCTTTGCCAATGGCTTCGGGTCAGAACCAGGGAAGTGATGGTGTTGGGAAGCCAGAGCCTCGCTCCCTGTCCCCCAGGGGTGTCTGACCGGGCTCTGCTCCTGTCCCACAGTCCTGGCACAAGTCCTGCTTCCGCTGTGCCAAGTGTGGCAAAAGCCTGGAGTCCACCACCCTGGCAGATAAAGATGGGGAGATCTACTGCAAAGGTGAGTGCCACCTTCCCTGTGAGTGCCACCTTCCTGGGGCAGTGCCACCTTCCCCGCTGCCTTGTCCCAGGCTGCAAAGGGTGGAGGCAGGGCCTGCCCGTGCATGGAGCAGGATGGGGCTGAGGTTTGGTTGGGTTTCCTGCTGTGCCTGAGGCCTCTCTGTTTGCCCAACAAACCCAGCAAACCCTGTCCTGTTTAGGCAGTGCCTGCTTTGAGATGAGGGGACCTGCTCGTGTCCAGCGGCCGGTCTTACCCGTCTCTCCCTTCCCATCCTCTGCAGGTTGCTATGCCAAGAACTTTGGTCCCAAGGGCTTTGGCTTCGGGCAGGGTGCCGGGGCGCTGGTCCACTCGCAGTGAGGCACCAGGAGCTGGTACCCAGGGCTCCTCTGTACCAGCCTGCGCTGCTCGACCCGCACCGCACCGCAGCGAGCATCCTCACCACCACCAGTAACCACCCGCTGCTTCACAGCACGAGCCCCGTCCTCCCGCCCTGACCCGGCGCATCCTGACACCGTGGGGTTCCCAGCATCATTCCCAGCAGGTCCTGCTGGTGCGGGTGCCGGCGGGAGGGGGTCAGCTCACACCACCCGCAGCCAGGCCCGCAACGTCCCGCTCCGCGCTGCCCATCCCGCCGGGATGCGCGCTCAGCCGTGCCAGCAATAAACATCCAAACTGAGCCGTGCCTGGAGTTCATTCCCCATCGGGGCTCCGGAGGTGCACGGAGGGGGGACCAGAGCTGGGTCAGGAGGTGGAGGGAGGATGGGAAGCGTTGGGAGCCGTGGTTTGCAATGGAAAGCAGGGACTGCTCGGTGCGACCTGAGCCAGCCCAGCTGAGCTCTGTAGGGCAGCCAGGCCGGGCTGTCCCTGCTCCCTTGGTGGATATCCATGGGAAGAAGAGTGGTTGGTGCTGGGAGGCCAAGGACAGACACTGCTGGGTGTGTTGGTAGCACAACATGGACACCCCTCTCAGTGCTGGTGCTGCTCCAAACAGTGCTGAATAACTCAGCTCTTCCCTTTCTGTGATTCTCTGGTTTCACTGGTGGGATGCACCCACAGGATCAGCCCTTCTGCAGCGTGGAGTTAGGAACTCCACAGGGAATTTCACTTTGGTTGTTTTTCTTTCCAAGCTATAAGCGTTGTGGTTGAGGAAATGAGGTGGGCAGTGATCGGAGAAGCACAACAGAGGCAAAAATCCTTCTGTGAGGCAGGACTGGGACTTATTTATTGGCTTAAGCACTTTGTCTGTTCCTCACAGCCTGGGTTTTACACGAAGCTGTTAGGAGGAGTCACTCTTTAAACATCTCAAAACCCCTCCCAGATCCCTGGTTTCACAGCCAGAGACCCAAATTCTACTTGGTTCCATTGCTCTGAGGCGCGTGGTTGGGGCGGTCAGGCGATAGCAGATGGCACTTTGCCATGCAGAGCAGCTAGGTTGGATGGGGCTGGGAGCAAGCTGCTCTAGTGGAAGGTGTCCCTGCCCGTGGCAGGGGTTGGAGCTGGAGGAGCTTTAAGTTCCCTTCCAACACAAACCAGTCTGATTCTATGATTCTTTAGTCGCTTCTTCCCATAGCTGTAGAGGTTGTGTTGGAGAGAGGGGATGTACTGACATACACCAAGTGTGATGGACCCCACAGAGGCTGTTTGCTCCTTAGGGCCAGGGGAAAGTGCTGCATTTGGGTTTCACAGGGTCACAGAGAAAAGCAGGTCGGGCAGAAGGGCCTTGCAGAGGTCTCATATCCAGCCTCCTGCTTAAGCCAGAGGAGATGGTGGACAAGGCCCAGGGGCTGGGAGTCGGATCAAGGATGCTTTCGGGGCATCCCCTGCCCAAACTGCAGCAGGATGCTCTGACCATCTGCTACCCTCTGCTGGTTACAGCTCCCTGTGCATGGTCACAGCTTGGTGCTGGACACCAGCACCCAGGTGTTGCCCAGCTCCCTTTTGAGGCAGCAGAGACACATGGCACCCAGCAGCATCCATCCCTTGCTGCTGCCGGCATGGAGGGGCTGTGGGACCCAGACTGGCCTCTGAAGAGATGAACCAGAGGACTGGCTCGTGGCCGAGCACCCTGTGGCCTGGAGGCTGGTGGTGATGGAACCCATAGAACAGAATAAGAGAATCCCAGACTGGTTTGGGTTGAAAAGGACCCAAAAGCTCCTCCAGCTCCAACCCCTACCACGGGCAGGGACCCCTTCCACTAGAGCAGCTTGCTCCAAGCCCCTGTGTCCAACCTGGCCTTGAACACTGCCAGGGATGGGGCAGCCACAGCTTCTCTGGGCACCCTGTGCCAGCGCCTCAGCACCCTCACAGGGAAGAGCTTCTGCTTCGGATCCAACCTGAACTTCCCCTGTTTCAGTCTGAACCCATCACCCCTTGTCCTATCCCTACAGTCCCTAATGGAGAGTCCCTCTCCAGCATCCTTGTAGCCCCCTTCAGACACTGGAAGCTGCTCTGAGGTCTCCACGCAGCTTCTCCTCTCCAGGCTGAACAGCCCAAGTGTTCTCAGCCTGGCTCCATACAGGAGGTGCTCCAGCCCCTGAACATCCTCATGGCCTCCTCTGGACTTGCTCCAACAGCTCCATGTCCTTACACTGAGGATGCCAAAACTGCATCCAGTGCTGCAAGGGGGATCTCATGAGAGCAGAGCAGGATCACCGGAGGAGGCTAGAGAAGCAGTGAGCAGCAGATCTGGAACTGGATTTGGGTTTGGGGGGGATTTGGCAGCCCTTGGCTTTCCCGGAGGGGAAGGAGATTGGTCTGGTTGGGCAACCAAAGCGCCCAGGGACATCCCAGCTCGCTGGAGCAGACCTGGGAGCACCAATCCCGAAACTTCTCACCTCAGCATCCCTGAAGCCGAGCTTTACCTGGGCGTGGGAAAACAGCCTCGGATGCTCCTTTGGAGCGTGGGGGGAGCCCACACTTCTGCTCTGCTCCTCCCGGTCCTGCTGGGGTGCTCGTGGTGGCACCCGGGGCTGCGCTTGCAGGGATGCAGAGGGCTGCGGGGGAGCCGGGGCCTCCTGACGTCAGGAAACGGGGTGTCCTGGGACACCGGGATCTCCGCCAGCGCGGTGAGGTTGGCCCCGGGGAGCACGAACCAGTTCTGGCTGCGGCAGGCGCTGCCCTGCCCTCTTAATGAGGGATAATGAGGAGCAGCTCAAGGCGCTGCAGACGTTTCCCCCGGCCACGCCGGCTGCAGGGACCGAAGCGATGGAGGGGCTGGAGCAGGAGGGGCTGCACCCCCCGGGGGTGATGCGGGAGCCAGGGGCTGGGCTGGGCGCTGCCAGCCCCATGCAGTGATTTATTCCCCTTGGCTGGGCCAACGGGCTCCCAGCGCCACAGCAGGCAGTGACCATCACCCGCTTTGGCAGCCTCGGGTGTCCCCACCGTGACTCTCGGTGCCAGGCGCTGGCACAGGAACAGAGGAGCTGCGGTGGCCGGAACGGGAACGAGACGGGGCGGAAAGGAGCCGGTGTTTTGCTGCAGGGGAGGGCGGACACCGGCGGGACCGCGCTGGGCGCTGCATCCCCCTGCACCGCTCACACGAGGGATGCTGGACCCTGCTGGGGGCTTCAGATCCCTGCCCCAGGGAATGGGGGGAAGTGGGAGATGTGCTGCTGAGGGCTGGGGCAGCACCCTTGGGTGCAGGGCTAGGTGGGTGCCGAGGGCTGTGCCCATTGCAAGGCAGCCCTGCACAGACACCAGATGTCACCTGCTTGAATGTGAGCCCCCGCCCAGGGGTTCCCACAGCCCCTGGCTGTCTGGTGCTGCATACACAGACCCACAGCCCCCACTTCAACCAGCACTGTACCCGATAGCCCCTTCCTGGCTGGTACTGCACCAAGAGCCCCCCAGCTCCAACAGGACTGCACCCTATTGCCTTGTGCCAGCTGGCACTGCACCCCAACAGCCTGCACTGCACCCAACAGCCTGCACTGCACCCCCAACAGCCTGCATTGCACCCAACAGCCTGCACTGCACCCCAACAGCCTGCACTGCACCCAACAGCCTGCACTGCACCCCCAACAGCCTGCACTGCACCCCAACAGCCTGCACTGCACCCAACAGCCTGCACTGCACCCCCAACAGCCTGCACTGCGCCCAACAGCCTGCACTGCACCCAACTGACTGCACTGCACCCCCAACAGCTTGCACTGCACCCAACTGACTGCACTGCACCCCCAACAGCTTGCACTGCACCGCCAACAGCTTGCACTGCACCTAACAGCCTGCACTGCACCCCCAACAGCTGGCACTTCAGTCCAACAGCCTGCACTGCACCCAACAGCCTGCACTGCACCCCAACAGCCTGCACTGCACCCCTAACAGCCTGCACTGCACCCAACAGCCTGCACTGCACCCCCAACAGCTGGCACTTCAGTCCAACAGCCTGCACTGCACCCAACAGCCTGCACTGCACCCAACAGCCTGCACTGCACCCCAACAGCCTGCACTGCACCCAGCAGCCTGCACTGCACCCCAACAGCCTGCACTGCACCCAACAGCCTGCACTGCACCCAGCAGCCTGCACTGCACCCAACAGCCTGCACTGCACCCCCAACAGCCTGCACTGCACCCAACAGCCTACACTGCACCCAGCAGCCTGCACTGCACCCCAACAGCCTGCACTGCACCCCAACAGCCTGCACTGCACCCCCAACAGCTGGCACTTCAGTCCAACAGCCTGCACTGCACCCAACAGCCTGCACTGCACCCCTAACAGCCTGCACTGCACCCAGCAGCCTGCACTGCACCCAACAGCCTGCACTGCACCCAGCAGCCTGCACTGCACCCCAACAGCCTGCACTGCACCCAGCAGCCTGCACTGCACCCAGCAGCCTGCACTGCACCCCCAACAGCCTGCACTGCACCCAACAGCCTGCACTGCACTCCATTCCCGGGCTGCCCTGCCGTGCCCCATCCCTGCCCCAGCCCCGCTGCGGTGCAGCTCCATCCCCACCCGCTGCCGGTTCACAGGAGGCCCTCGGGGCAACCCCAAAAGCTCCTCCCGGTGCCGCGGGGCCGCCTGGGCCTGGCCGGGCTTCGCCCGGGCGTTGTGGGTGCCTGCGCCGCAGGAGGGGCCAGGCGAGGCGGCAGGAATGCGAGTGGGAAGCGGCCGGGCAAGTAGCGACAGCTCCCGGGGCGCGCGGTGCCGGGATCCCACACACGCTGCGCAGCGCTGGGAGCAGAGCCCCGGCAACAGGGCTGGGGCCAGCAATGGGGGTCCCCGCTGCGCACCCACTCTGAGTGCCGCTGGCGAGTGCCCCGTGGGGTCCTGGCACGCTTGGCTCTGAGGCGGAGCGGGTGATGCCCCCGTGCTGAGGGACGCGGGGGCTGAGGAGCCGCTATGACCCCCGAGAAGGTGCTGAGGGAGGGGGTGCTGGAGAAGCGCAGCGGGGGGCTGCTGCAGCTCTGGAAGAAGAAGCGCTGCTTGCTGACGGAGAAGGGGCTGCAGCTCTTCGAGCCCAAGGGCTCGCGGCGCAAGGAGCTGAGCTTCGCCCGCATGAAGGCGGTGGAGTGCGTGGAGTGGAAGGAGCGGCACATCTACTTCACCGTGGTGATGGACGACAGCCACGAGATCGACTTCCGCTGCGCGCAGGAGGACCCCGGCTGGAACGCCGCGATCACCATGGGGCTCGTCCGCTTCAAGAACCAGCAGGCGATCCAGGTCGTCCGCGCCCGGCACAGCTGCCGAGCAGGTACAGGACCCCTGCACCGCGGGGTCGAGGGGCAGGACCCACCCGAGGTCCCATCTCTGAGTGGTTCAGTGATTCCCCATGGGGATCACAGAGAGGGTCCCATGGGTGGGGATAGGCCTGCTGGGTGGTGGTCCTGTGTCCCCCCTCTCTGCCCTTTGCATCCCCCATTGGGTTTCACCTCCATGCATAGCTGGAGAGGGACTTTCTAACACCCTCCCTCTGTCTGGGGTGGTCCCAAGGGATATAGGGCCCTTTGCCATCTTGCACGTGGGATGACGGTTGGTTCCCCTCCCCAGCTTCCCTCGGGGCTGGATCCATGTCCCAGTACCGTCCAGCTGGGTGACAAGCTCCATCTCTCCGCAGTGGTGCAGTTTGACGCAGCCCCGGTGGGACAGCCCGTGGACATGCAGCATCCCAAGAGCAGGATGGAGATGGCCCTTGGCTCAGCGGGCAGCAGGGACAATGAGATCCATACGGGCGAGTGAGGCCACCGCTGTCTGTTTCAGGGGATGGGGATGGTGGCCCTGTGGACATCAGTGTGGGTGCTGAATCCCCTTGTCCTGGGGCAGGACAGCAGCATCGCGGGAGCTGGGCTGGTGCAGCTGCAGGCATCCAGACACATCCCCTTGGCACAATGGAGCAAAGGACACAGTCGGTGCCACCATCATTGGCTCCGGACATGGCAGGAGGTGACATCCCTGCCTGGGGGCCCTCCAGCCCTCAGCTGACATGGCCAGGACCTTGGTGAACTGATGGGGACCCCCGGGCCTCTCCTGCAGGACAGGGGAGGGATGAGGTTGAGCCCGAAGGCAGCAGGGTGACGGTGAGCTCTGCCCAAATGCCAGTGGCACTGGGACAGATGGATATAGCCAGGGACACAGATCCCCCGTAGCCCCCATGTTGAGAAGGGGCTGCAGAGCTGCTGTTGCAGCAGGGACCCCTGTGGGCACTGTACCCGATGGCACGGTGACATGGCCGTGCTGCTGGACACTGCCCTGCCCTGAGCTGTCCTCAGGCTGGTGGGGGACACTGGGGAAGGCAATGGAGACCTTGATTCCCTGTACTAAAAATGTCCCCAAACAGGACCTTCTGCTGCTTACCTGGTGTTGCTTTGATCTGTGGGACCCTGCAGGGCATGGGAGAGCACAAATCCTGCACAGAGCCTCGCTGGCATCCCCCTAAAGCTTCCAGCATCCCACAGCCGGGCTCCAAAGCTCCCCCCATCCCTCTCCGAGCCTCTCCGGTCCCCCATCCCACTGCGGCTGTGTCCCCGGGGATTCTCACGGCTGGTTTGCGGGCAGGCGACCCGGGAGCAGCCCGCCTGGCTCTGCAGGGATGGGGATGGCTCTGCCCCGACAGGCGCCGCAGACACGAGCGCCTGGAGCCACCGGCGCTGCGCAAGCCGGAGCCTGAGCCCCAGCGCCGCGGCCGGAGGCGCTGCGGATCCTCCTGCCGGGATGCGTGGGAATGGCAAGAGCGGAGCATCCCGGCCCCAGCCCGAGCGCCAGCCACCCCCGTCAGGCCCAGCAGGACCCATGGGGGAGCCTCAGGGTGGCTGTGGGGAGGGACGGTGGCGTGGCCAGAGCTCCGTGTGCAGGGCCAGGATCACACCGGCTCTTCCTGAGCACGTGGGAATGAGCACTTTGAGGGTTTTCCACCCAAGGAACGCGATCCCTGGGCCTCAGAGCTCCATTTGCTGAGGCACCGCCCTGCTTGTGACCGGCTGCAAATGAATCCGGATCTAAACCCTGCACATCCCTGTGCTGCGGCCCGAAACACGGTGGGCTCCAGGGATGGTGGGACCTGGGGCCCTGCCCATAGGAAACACCCCGGGCATGGAGCCCTGCACGGAGCAGCCCCCAGGCCTGGTCCCCACACACATTTCAGGAGGGAGTGGGTTTCTTGGTGGGTGGGGGGATGCTCACACAGCATTCCCAAGGCAAGGATCTCCGTCCTGGGGGTAAATCCCCAGAGCCAGAGCCAGGGGATTCGGTGATGCTCAAAGCCCTGCAAACACCCAGGGGTGGGGAGCACGCAGCACAAGGGGGGTTCTGAACTCTTCTGCATCTCGAGCCCCTTTTGGATGCTCCGATTCCTTGGTTTCGACCTTTCTACGCTCCCACTCACTGTGAATAGAGGTTTTGTGTTTTCCAAGTGCCAGCGAGGAACTGGGGAAGAAAACAGTCGAGATGGGTGTGTGTAATGGAGGAGGAAGGACAGAAAGAGCAAGGCAAATCCCATTTCAGATTGGGCATAGTGAAAGCCAAGATTTTCCATCCCCGTTTTAAGCTCCTCATCTCTCTGCAGACCAACAGAGGCCCTGCCTGTACCACGTGTTCCTGCAGGATTGGGAATGTCCTGTGTGCAGAGCCCCGGATCTGGTGGATGGATGGGTGGCTTCACAGCCTGACTCTGGGAGCAGGGCCAGGGGTGGGTGCTGAACAAGTGGGAGGCAGTTTGGGGTCGCCTCTCAAGGCTCAGTAGTTGATGCTGAGGAAAAGGTCACCCCGGAGCAGGGGCAGGGCTTGGTGCATCCCCCAGCACCCAGCACCAGGATGGGGCCCAGTGCTGATGGGTGGAATTGGGCAAATGGGGTGATTTTACCTAAGGGAAAACCTCCTGCAGGCAGGAAAGTAACGTGGGGAAATCAAGCATGGGGGAAGAAGGGCACTGGGAGCATTGCAGGAGGCCAAGCATGGTGAAGGTGTTTTTAGTTGATTGCATAGATACAAAGGAGCTCACAGGTCCCTTATGGAGAATCATAGAATAGTTAGGGTTGGAAAGGACCTTAAGATCACCTTAAGAGGAGAAGGGAGAGGATGCATGGGCGGCTTTTCAATGCCCCTGGAGATGGGGAAGCTGAGGCACGGCAGGGGGGTGTTCGGCAGCACCCCCCCAGCGCGCTGGCTCCAGGGTACCCCTGTGCTGGGTGCTGAACCCCAGAGCAGAGCGAGGTTCCCCAGCGCTGCCCAAGTGCAAAGGCAGGAGCCTGAAAATCCGGCTCTGCTGCTGCCAGCACAGCGGTGCCCCCGCTCCATCCATCACCTCCCACCACTGCCGGTGCTGGGGCTGCCCTGTGCCACCCACCCCAGAGCACCCATGGGTGCTGGGGTTGGCACCCTTTGTGCCGCACCATGGGGATGAATGTGGGTGCGGGGGTGCTTGCTCCAAGCCCCTGTGTCCAGCCTGGCCTTGAACACCGCCAGGGATGGGGCAGCCACAGCTTCTCTGGGCACCCTGTGCCAGCACCTCAGCACCCTCACAGGGAAGAGCTTCTGCCTTAGATCCAACCTGAACTTCCCCTGTTTCAGTCTGAACCCACCACCCCTTGTCTTATCTCTCCAGTCCCCGATGAAGGGTCTCTCTCCAGCATCCTTGTAGCCCCCTTCAGACACTGAAGCTGCTCTGAGGTCTCCATGCAGCTTCCTTCTCCAGGCTGAGCAGCCCCAATGCCCTGGTGATGGCTCAGCCCAGCCCTGCCGCAAAAAGGATGCTGAGGTGCATCGAATGTCTCAGAGAGAGATGGGAGGCCCTGGAAACACCCTGAAAATGCCTTAACAACCCCTGACAAAGTGTCTAAAAAGGCCTGAAATTTGGGGTTATTTGGAATAGTCTCTTTTTCTCCATGAAATGTGTTGCCTTAGCCTGGAAACCAGGCTGGGTTTTAGGATGCTTAAACTGCCATCACTGTTAACTGTGTCAGCCCATTGACAGATTGAATATCCTCCCCTCGTTTTGTCAGAGCCGACAAGATCAGTGTTGAGGTTTCACGTGTCACTTGGCAAAACCGTGGAGAGCTGGAATCCTTCAGTGGGTGCTCAGCTCCATTGGAATAACGTCTTTCCACTATCCCAAAGTAGATAATTCCTCCTGATATAGTAAAGACTTTACTTCCTGCCAGTAGCATGGGGCAGGGAGCACTTTATGCTTTGGTTCATAAAGAACTCCATTGCTTTGAGAGACCCCTCCTCAGCTTTGGCCCCTTCTGCAAACATTTTGAGTCTCCCCAAGGCGTTTAAGGAAAACCAGCTTTCTCCTCAATATTCCCAGAAGTGGAAGGTTTGTCTCCCATTGCCCTGCTTTGCACTGGGGCTGATGAGAGGAGGACCAGGGCAAGGACAGCATGGGTGGGATGGCTCCAGGGCCTCGAGGAGGGAAAGGAATCCCTCCAGCCTTGCTGCAGGCCTGCTTCCGCAGGGAAATAGGCTTCATATGGAGCAACCAACCTGATCCCGTTGTCAGATACCTTCCGAGTTTGGGGTCCCAACACCAGGGACCGTTGCAGCCCCAGTGCAGTTCAACCTGAAGCTGGAGGGCAGCCCCGGCAGCCCCTGCAGTGCTTGTGGGGCTGATGCCCAACAGTGAGGAAGCACCAGCATCTTCCAGGGACTCAGCACATCCAGAGGGAGAGGGGAACTGCTCAAGTCCATCCAAACACATGCAAGGCTGTCCACTTGTAAAAGGCTGACCACAGGGGACCTGTAGGACCACTGGGACCTATAGGGGCAAGTGGGTTGTCCTTGGGGACTTGGTCCTGGGTGGGTCTGTGCTCCCCATACATTTCTCTGTTGGTATCACCCCTTCCATGGCATCCCACGGGGAACCACTTGAGTTTGCTTTGAATGTGGCCTCAGCACTGCTCTGCCCCATGGTTTCCAGCCTGCCCCCTCCCTACTGATCAGCAGCTCCGGGGGGTGCCCATAGCCTCGGGTGGTACCTAATAAAACAGCCCTCATCTTGAGGCAGCTGATTGTGGTTTCTGAGCTGGGGATGGAGACCCAAGACGTCCTCATCATCCCATCAGCTGGAGAGGAGCGATGGGGAGATCCTGGGCTCCTGCTGCTGGCCCCTCATGGCAGCACCCGTGCTCTGAAACCGACGCTGAAGCCCTGAATCCAGGGGTCCTGCTGCCTGATCCCTCTCCTGCCCTTTCCTCCTCCTCGCTCCAGGTCCCAGCAGAGGAAGAAACCTGAGACTGGAGCAAATGGCATCTAAAGCAGCCCGGTCCCTGCTCAGGTCCCCGGGGCACGGCTGTGGGGAATGCAGCGCCTTTGTCAGCGGCTAAATTTGGCTCCTCTGTGCTCCGAAAACAATCCCAAGGCAGCTGGGAGGAAAGATGCTGGAGGCACGGCCCCGATGGGGGTTGTTGCCTTATAAAGGTCTAACGGGGCTGGTATAAAGCCTCCTCCTTGGGGCTGGGAGCAGATCCACTGCGCTGGGAGCCGGGGAAGGGGAACGTGTCCTTGGAAGGGGGCCCTGAGGAGAGTGGGCACAGAGGGGGGGGGTCTCCTGGGCTCGCTGGGATGTGACTGGTGCGGGTCTAACACGATGGGACTGTGTCCATCACCCCCCTCGCTCCAGACTGGGGGCTGCATCCTGCCCCAGGGGCACAGCTCCCACCGTGGTGCCCAGGCACAGGGAAGGCAGTGCCTGGTCCCCACCATGGCAGCGAGCCCGCACATGCAGCTGCGTGTCCGTGACCGTAATAGCCCCCGGATTAAAATGCCAGGCATTGTCCCTGCTGGGATGGGAATTGTTTGCTCCTAAACTTGCCCCTAAAAATATCCCTAGGAACAGGTGTGGGCTGCGAAGGGACACGGGCCGTGGGGCTTTGTGGGGTGCAGGGGGGCGAGACAGCAGCTTTGGTGCTGCTTTTTGGGGAATTCCATGGGGAAAACATCACGGCTTGTGAAGGGCTGGGAGATGCTTGAGCATCCCAAAGCATGGTGCTGTGCTGGGTGAGCCTGGATGCTCCTGACCCCCCCCAAAGTGGGGTCTGCCCCATCCTTGGTCCCAACCGAATGCACCCTATTGCCCTGCTCCAGAGGGTCCAGGGATGCCCCTTGGCCAGTGCTCCCATGGGGACATCACTGTGCTTGCAGCACCGCAGAGCACGCGTGCACCATAGTGCATGGGGTCAGCACCACCCCCCCAGGCTCCCCCCCCTCCCCTTTCATTTTCTGGAAGGAAAAAGGAAAAGAAATAAAAGCAGCATAAAACCAAGGGGATTTTCTCCCAGGAAAGCTCAGTGCGGGGTTCGGGGCTCACGGATTTGCCTCCCGGCACAAGGCAGGGCTCTTCCAGCCTCTCTGATGCTGGTTTGCGTGGGAGAGGAGCAAGGAGGTGTGCCATGAAGAGCACGTCTGTGTGGTGCATCGTGGTCATGTCTGTGCGCTCACACACAACACGCGTGCTCACACAACACGTGTGCTCACACAACACGTGTGCTCACACAACAGGTGTGCTCACACACAACACGCGCGCTCACACACAACACACATACTCACACACTACACGTGTGTTCACACAGTACACACATGCTCACACACAACACTTGTGCTCACACAACACACGCGTGCTCACACACTACACTTGTGCTCACACACAATGCGTGCTCACACACAACACGAGCGCGCACACACAACACACATGCTCACACGCAACACGTGTGCTCACACAACACACGCACGCTCACACACTACACTTGTGCTCACACACAATGCGTGCTCACACACAACACGAGCGCGCACACACAACCTGCATGCTCACACACTACACGCGCGCTCGCACACAACACACGTGCTCACACACAACGCGCGCGCTCACACAGTACATGCATGCTCACACACAACCCGTGTGCTCACACACAACACAAATGCTCACACACTACATGCATGCTCACACACTACATGCGCGCTCGCTCACACACTACACACGTGCTCACACACAACACGTGCGCTCACACACTACATGCGTGCTTGCTCACACGCTACATGCACGCTCACACACAACAGACATGCTCACACAACATGCATGCTCACACACAACACGTGTGCTCACACACTACATGCGTGCTTGCTCACACACTACGCATGCGCTCACACACAACACGAATGCTCACACACTACACTCGCGCTCACACACAGCACATGTGCTCGCACACAACATGTGCGCTCACACAGTACATGCATGCTCACACAGTACATGCATGCTCACACAACACGAATGCTCACACACAACATGCACGCTCACACAGTACACGCATGCTCACACAGTACACGCATGCTCACACAGTACATGCATGCTCACACACAACACGCACGCTCACACAGTACATGCATGCTCACACAGTACATGCATGCTCACACAGTACACGAATGCTCACACAGTACATGCATGCTCACACACAACACGCACGCTCACACAGTACATGCATGCTCACACAGTACATGCATGCTCACACAGTACACGCATGCTCACACAGTACACGCATGCTCACACAGTACATGCATGCTCACACAGTACATGCATGCTCACACAGTACATGCATGCTCACACAACACGAATGCTCACACACAACACATGTGCTCACACAGTACATGCATGCTCACACACAACACGCACGCTCACACAGTACATGCATGCTCACACAGTACATGCATGCTCACACACAACACGTGCGCAAGGCTGGGGTGATTCACAGGTGCAGGATGCCCATCTCACGCGGGGGTCACGCGTGTGCCAGGCGTGTTCCTGCGGGTGCAGGTGCGTGCAGCCCCGTTCGAGGCGCGCCGGCGCCGGCAGCACAGGCAGGGGGGCTCGGTGCTATTTTTACCGGCCACTCGCAGCCCGGCTGCCCTTCAACACTGCCCCTTCCACCGCCCGCCCCGGCAGTGCGCGGCGCTCCCCGGGCCAGGCATCACCTCCCTCCGCACAGCACCCAGGTGAGGCTGCGCCGGTGGGGACGCGGGCGCTGGTCCATGGGGATGCCTCTGAGGATGCTCAGGCGGTTTCTGTGCTGTTGGAGAGAGGGTGGGAGGGGTGCGACGGGAAAGCCCCAGTGCGGGAGCTGCTCTGGGATCATTTGCCCACTTATCCCAGCTTTAGCCTCTGTAGGAGCGGGGGTTCAAGGCAGTGTGCTCGTGGGATGTCACCGGCGCGCGGGGTGCGGGTGGTGGTGGTTGGATTTATGGTGCTGTTTCTTGTAAAGTTTTCCACAATCTAACGATTGAATGAGATTTTTAAGCTTTTTATGGCTGGGGGTGGACAAATAGTGCGGAACAAACTCATCCAGGTCCTCTTGTCCCCGTCAGTCTCTTGTGGATGCTCGAGATCCAGCTGGAGCCCAGAAATCCCTGCACAAGGCTGCTGGGGATGTCTCACCCTCCTGGCTGTCCCCGGGGAAGCCAATTTAGAGCTATTTGGCCCTAAAAATCAATTGACCTTGGTAGAGGTCGCCGGAGTGAGGGGTGGTGTGGGTCCCACCTTCCAGGGATGCCGGGCTGTGCTCCAACAGGGAATGCTGGAGACGCTGGGAGGCTTTGCCCAGTCCCAGAGAGCCCAAAGGCTTCTCTGCCTCCCCAGGGGCAAACTGGAGGGAGCAGCTGAGACCTGACCCACTCAGCACACCAGTGTCGGGGGAGAGGAGCCGCCTTCCCTGCGTGTGCTCCTGTTGTCCCCCCAGACCCCTCCGGACAGGCTCTGGCTGCATCCGACTGATGCGGCTTTGGGGAGAAAAAAAGCTTTGGGGATATTTTCCATGTAAATCCAGGGCAGGCTCTGGGGGAGATGATTCCTGCTGGGATCTTATGGCATTTCCCACACAAACTCCATTCCTTCAGGCTGTGGCAATGGGGGGGCATGGGCACAGGACAGCAACAAGTGGATGCAGCCAGGATGTGCACTGGAATTTGCTTGGCAAAGGTTCCATGTGTTTGGGAGCAGCTGTTGGAGACCAGACCTGTTCCTTTTTCTTTCCCCCAGCAGGAATCTTTGGGATTCCAAACTGAGGGGGATACAAAGACATTAAAGCAAAAAATCCAAGGAAAAGGACTAAATCCACCCCTGGAAAATGCTGTTTCTGTCTGAAATGTGGGATCAGTTTGTTTCTCCTGGTTGGAAAGAGGAAAAGATTGAATTGGTGGGCTTTTTCCCCCACACTTTTCTATTACTTAGGCTTACACAGTGCCTCGGCTTCTTGGCATGGGAGGGAAGTGCTGGAGGCAGAGCTGGGAAGCAGTGTGGTTGGGAATGCTGGGTGCAGTGCTGGGAAGCAGTGCAGTTGGGAATGCTGGAGGCAGTGCTGGGAAGCAGTACAGTTGGGAATGCTGGAGGCAGAGCTGGGAAGCAGTGCAGTTGGGAATGCTGGAGGCAGACCTGGGAAGCAGTGCAGTTGGGAATGCTGTGTGCAGAGCTGGGAAGCAGTGCAGTTGGGAATGCTGGATGCAGAGCTGGGAAGCAGTGCAGTTGGGAATGCTGGAGGCAGTGCTGGGAAGCAGTGCAGTTGGGAATGCTGTGTGCAGAGCTGGGAAGCAGTGCAGTTGGGAATGCTGGATGCAGAGCTGGGAAGCAGTGCAGTTGGGAATGCTGGATGCAGAGCTGAGAAGCAGTGCAGCTGGGAATGCTGGGTGCAGAGCTGAGAAGCAGTGCAGTTGGGAATGCTGGGTGCAGAGCTGGGAAGCAGTGCAGTTGGGAATGCTGGATGCAGAGCTGGGAAGCAGTGCAGTTGGGAATGCTGGGTGCAGTTGGGAATGCTGGATGCAGAGCTGGGAAGCAGTGCAGTTGGGAATGCTGGGTGCAGAGCTGGGAAGCAGTGCAGTTGGGAATGCTGGATGCAGAGCTGGGAAGCAGAGCAGTTGGGAATGCTGGAGGCAGTGCTGGGAAGCAGTGCAGTTGGGAATGCTGGGTGCAGAGCTGGGAAGCAGCGCAGTTGGGAATGCTGGATGCAGAGCTGGGAAGCAGTGCAGTTGGGAATGCTGGGTGCAGTTGGGAATGCTGTGCAGTGGGAAGCAGTGCAGTTGGGAATGCTGGGTGCAGAGCTGGGAAGCAGTGCAGTTGGGAATGCTGGATGCAGAGCTGGGAAGCAGAGCAGTTGGGAATGCTGGAGGCAGTGCTGGGAAGCAGTGCAGTTGGGAATGCTGGGTGCAGAGCTGGGAAGCAGCGCAGTTGGGAATGCTGGAGGCAGTGCTGGGAAGCAGTGCAGTTGGGAATGCTGGAGGCAGTGCTGGGAAGCAGCGCAGTTGGGAATGCTGGGTGCAGTTGGGAATGCTGGAGGCAGTGCTGGGAAGCAGCGCAGTT
This sequence comes from Pezoporus occidentalis, assembly GCF_034315485.1. NCBI lineage: Eukaryota > Metazoa > Chordata > Aves > Psittaciformes > Psittacidae > Pezoporus > Pezoporus occidentalis. Next base: position 478,174 of record NW_026914653.1, on the reverse strand, counting down.
GGGAATGCTGGGTGCAGTTGGGAATGCTGGAGGCAGAGCTGGGAAGCAGCGCAGTTGGGAATGCTGGGTGCAGTTGGGAATGCTGGAGGCAGTGCTGGGAAGCAGTGCAGTTGGAAGCAGCTGCCAGGGCATAGGATTACCCAGGACATTTAAGCCATGAGCCCGTGCGTGTTTTGCCAGCTCCGCGGCTGCCGAAGGGATCAGCTCAGGCGCTTCCCTGTGACGCTTTGCCCTCTGCTCTGCCACTCCCGAGATGGATTTTGGCTCCAGCACCCTTGTGGTTGCCAAGGGGGAGCTGTGGGATGGGACGCCCCAAGCTCACATGGTGCAGGGACCCCCCCATTTCTCCTGCTCTTTCCATCCACGCTCGCCTCCATCCCCTCGCCCTGAGCCAGGGTGGGTGACGGAGTCCATGCGGGAGCAGCTCCGTGCTTGGGAAAACCCCTAAGGAGCAGAGAGCGAGTCCTGCAGGGCCGGCTGGAGGCAGGCTGGAGCTTGCCTGCGATGAGCTTGGCCCAGAGCAAGGTGGTTGTCTTGGTGCTTCCCAGCGGGACGGAGTCGCTTCCCTCCGCTGACAGCACGGGGCAGCACCGGACCTCAGGAGATCTCGCTGCCGCCGTGCTCTGCGTTTGGGCGGGTTCAGGATTTGCTCCTTTGTTTCAGCTTCTTTCCCTTTTTTGGTACGTTTTGCTTTTCCCTGCAGGTGAACAGCTCGACTCCGCAATGCCAGAGCCGTGAGTAGCATCGCTTCCCCTTGGATTCCATCAAATCCTGGTCTGGCCACAGGCTGCTTGTGCTGGCGAAGCGTGTCCGTGCTTGGAAGGGTTCAGCCGTGAGCCCAGCCTGTGCTCGACCTCTGTGCCATTCCCATTGCAAAAACTAGCTTTAAATCAAATTCAGTAGTGATTTCAATGTCCAATTCCAAGCTTTTATAGATCCCAACATAGGGATCCGGGGTGGGCACCACCCTCTTTGCTGTGAGGCTCTTTATGTGAGGCTCTTCGTGTGAGGCTCTTTGTAGAGGCTCTTTGTGTGAGGCTGTTCTGCACATCATGCAGGTAGAACCTATTCCCCGGGGTGAACAGAAGGGAGAAACCTCCCTGCAGAGCTTCCACTGAGCAATGACATGGAGATGCCCCAGCCCTGCAGGATCCAAGTATCTGAAGGGGCCTATAAGGATGCTGGGGATGGACTCTTCATTAGGGACTGTAGTGACAGGACAAGGGGTAACGGGTTCAAACTTGAACAGGGGAAGTTTAGGTTGGATCTAAGGAGGAAGTTCTTTACTGTGAGGGTGGTGAGGCACTGGAATGGGTTGCCCAGAGAAGTTGTGAATGCTCCATCCCTGGCAGTGTTCAAGGCCAGGCAGGACAGAGCCTTGGGTGCCATGGTTTAGTGTGAGGTGTCCCTGCCCATGGCAGGGGTTGGAACTGGATGATCTTAAGGTCGTTTCCAGCCCTAACCCTATGATCCTATGATTCTATCCTGCGTGCCAGCCCCAGCTCCATGGGGACCTCATACATGAGGTTGTTGTGGCCTGAACTGCTGAGGCTGGCACGATGGGCACAGTGGCCACATTTGAATGGCATTTTGGCTTCCTGAGCAGGGGCTTGGAACTGGATGAGCTTTAAAGTCCCTTCCAACACAAACCAGGCTGGGATTCTGTGATTCTCTGTCCCCTCTTTTTGACTCTTACTGATGCCCTGTTGTCTTCTCTTGCTCCTTATTGCTCCCTCCTGAACACACGCCTGCCTGCAGGGAGGTAAGTGCTTCTCCTTTCGGGAGTGATCCCGATGCTGCTCTACGTTTGCTGTGAGCTTGTTTTCAAAGTTTGTTGTTCCTCTTTCCCCTCCCCTTTCCCCTAGAGAAAATCCAAGATCACAGCCTCACGCAAGCTCTTGTTGAAGGTGAGTCCTGAGGCTTGGAAAGTCCCTGGGGTTTGACTTGCTGGGGAAAAGGAGCTGGGGTTGGGTGCGTGGTCGGGGGGACAGCCATGAGGAGCAGCAGAAGAATGGCCCTTGGGGAGCAGCTCCCAGTCCCACCTCTTGTCTTGCCCCAAAATCCTCACTCATGTGGGCTTTGTGGTCCATGCACTAAACAAACCTCCCCTTTGCTGAGGTGGGGAGAGACTCTGACGCCTTCAGCTCTAAAGCCACAGACCTCGTGTTTGTGCACCAGCAGCTCTGCAGCATCAGCTTGGGAGCTCCCCCGGTTGTGGCTTGGGAGAACCATTTAGTGCCCCAGCAGAGCAAACCCATGCAGAGAAAGTGCTGACAACAGCATCCGTCGGGACCACCACCCCGTGCTGCCTCCGGCCATGCACCTTCAGGGCCACCACACGAAAGGTGCAGGGGTTGTTTGATGTGTGTTGCAGCAGCGCAGGGATCTAGGGAGGACAGCCCCAGCAGGGATGGGGTTTGGAGGCAGACAGGCCTGTCCCAGCCTATAGACGATACGTGAGGATGCTCAGGGGGAACAGAGGAGCCCGTCTGTTCACACTTGTGCCATTTACTTGTGCTTGTAGAGCCTGATGCTGGCAAAGGCGAAGGAGGAGTGGGATCAGGAGATTGTGGACAAGCAGGCAGAGAAGGAGAGGTACCTGTCTGAGCGGATCACACCGCTGCGCACCAGTGGGCTTTCCTTGAGCCAGCTCCAGGTATTTCTCAGGTCTGAGGGTGGACTGAGGTCCTTGGGGGCATGGAGGGGCATCACTCACTGCTCTCCTCTTGCGCTTGCCCCCCAGGACCTGTGCAGGGAGCTGCATGAGAAGGTTGAAATCGTGGATGAAGAGAGATACGACATCGAAGCGAAATGCAACCATAACACTCGGGAGGTAGGAGGCAGGATGGGCAGTTTGCTCCTACGTTAACTCCCATCCAGATGGCAGCTTGGAGTGTGTCACGGACCGGGCTGAGCTGGGATGTGGGATGCGCACCAGGCTTATCTGAGGGTGCAAGACACTGCTGTGCCCAAGGTTCATCCCGGCCTCAGGGAATTCCCACTGTCCACTGGGTCCACAGGCAACCTCCTCCTCTCCTGGTCACCCCTCGTGGGTCTGAGAGCTTCTTGTCATGGGATGTCTGCCCTCCGAGCAGGCTGGGAGCAGGCAGTGGCAGCAGCTCTGTGCTCAGGTGCTGAGGGGGGTCCTCATGGCTGCAGGAGGGCTCCTTCACGCGTGGTGACCCCCGGCTCCTGCTGCTTTCTCCCACGTGCAGATTAAAGACCTGAAAATCAAAGTGCTCGACCTCCGAGGGAAGTTCAAGCGGCCCCCGCTGCGCCGCGTCCGTGTCTCTGCCGATGCCATGCTGAGGGCTCTGCTGGGCTCCAAGCACAAGGTGTCCATGGACCTGAGAGCCAACCTGAAGTCCGTCAAGAAGGAGGACACGGAGAAGGTGGGTGACTCTTCGAGAGGCCAGAGATGGAGGCACCTCCTAGGGATGCTCTTGCCCTTCTCCGAGGTCCTTCACCGGTTGTTGTTCATCCTTTGTGACCTCAGAAATAGCACAAGGCAGTCCTTGTGAAGATGGGCCCATTGCAGGACCACATGGGAGCAGTTTGACTGCGCCAGGTACCTGGTGGATGATATCAAGTGAGATTTAGGGCTGTGTCCATGCTGCTCTTCCCTCCCAGAGCATGTGGGGTCTTTCAGCTGGGGCCCCCTTGGCATGTCTTTTGAGCTGCACTTGCAGAGAGTTTGGTCTTTGGTCTCGTAGGGAACCAGGAGAGCTCCTGTTCAGTGCAATCACGCCCAGAAAACACTCGGGAAATTCCCAAATCCAGATTAGATAAGGCAGAGCCAGCCCAGCAAGTGCATTTGGCTTGAGATGTATGGCCCACATCACACCAGCTTTGCAGAGATGTGAGAGAGGCAGGTCTCTAGCAGAGACAGAGAACGATGCCCAAACCTGCCTGGGGTGTGCAGGCACCCAATGGCAAGAGCTGTGCCCCTTTCCTAGGGCCTCCCTGCAAAGGTCTGGTCCCAGCTGAGTGGATCAGATGAAATCTCCATTTTCAACTGATTTTCCTGACTTTTCCTGTTCTTGTGCAGCGCATCTCAGCCCTTTGCATAGGCAACAGCGTTCACAGCCCTCAGCGCCAGGCGGTGAATAGATCTGAGCTCAGTTTAGATGTCGTGAGATGATTTTGGGGCACGGTTTGTAATCTATGGATGCCTGTGGGTTGGCAGAGCAGACACTTGGGCATGTTCCCAGAGAACACGTGGCAGAGCTGGGACCGATGGAGAGGGTGTTTGCAGCAGGGCAGCGACCTTCCCTGTGCCGCCTGGGGCTGAGGGCGCTGTGCGGTGGGGTGGGACAGTGTGGGGCTGCTGGACACCCCATCCAAGGCCACTGCCACCCCTGTCCCTGCAGGAGCGTCCCGTGGAAGTGGGCGACTGGCGCAAGAACGTGGAGGCCATGTCGGGGATGGAGGGACGGAAGAAGATGTTCGATGCTGCCAAGTCCCCCACGGGCCAGTGAGAGGTAGGGCACTGGTTCTCCTTCCCCTGCGATGCCCTGTGCTCCCTGCAGCACCCCGGGTCTGTGACTGTGACCAAACACACACAGAAACCACCACCACTCGGAAAAGTCATCACAGGCCCCGTTCCCACCCCACACCTGGGATGGGTGACTGCCCTAGGACCATAGAATCATGGAATGGTTTGGGTTGGAAGGGACCTTAGAGCTCCTCCAGCTCCAACCCCTGCCACAGGCAGGGACACCTTCCATAGAGCAGCTTGCTCCAAGCCCCTGTGTCCAACCTGGTCTTGAACACTGCCAGGGATGGGGCAGCCACAGCTTCTCTGGGCACCCTGTGCCAGCGCCTCAGCACCCTCACAGGGAAGAGCTTCTGCCTAAGAGCTCCTCTCAGTCTCCCCTCGGGCAGGTTAAAGCCATTCCCCTTGGCCTGTCCCTACATCCCTTGTCCCAAGCCCCTCTCCAGGTTTCCTGCAGCCCCTTCAGGCACTGGAGCTGCTCTAAGGTCTCCCCTTCAGGAGCCTTCTCCAGGCTGAACAACCCAAACTCCCTCAGCCTGGCTCTGTAGTCCTCCAGCCCTCAGAGCACTGCCAGCAGCTCTCCTCCTCTCCCAGCTTGTCCTCCCCAGCTCTCCAGCATCTGCTGCCCATACCACGCTGCTCCTGCACAGCCTGGCCATTGCTGGCACCAACTCCAGATGCTTTCAGCAGCCTGAGAACCCCTTTGTTCCCACTGCTCTGCTCTGTTTCTTTCCCACAGGAGCATCAGGAGATGAGCCCTCCCCACCCCTGCTGCTGCCACCCTTTCCCCTGCTGCCCCTCTGCTCTTTACACCCTTACACTGAGCTGCATCGCATGAACAACCGTGTGGAAAGGAGATCTGAGCTTTCTCCTCTCAGCTCTGCCATCAGCCCTGCTCCCTCACTGCCTCGGCACAGCGGTTCCCCGCTATCACCCCCATGGGCCACGCTGTCTCCAAGGGGGCACTGGCCATCCCTTCCCTTCCACCACTGCAGAGAGGACCTGGAGGTGGCTGCTGGTCCTCCCAAACCCCATCCTCTGGTGGTGCAGCCTGATGCACCCCCATGGCTGCATGTGTATTAAAGGATGGTTTCCCAGGCAGAGCATCGCGTGGACTTTTCACTGTGGAAGCGTTGACCAGGGGCAGGAGCTGGTCCACAGCCTGGTGGGGAAGATACCCTGGTCCTTTCCTGCCCGCTGGAACATCCCTGTGCCAGGTCTTGGGAATACTTCTTGCATGGTCATTAGCACTGGGCTGCCACAATATCCCAGCAGCTCCTTTACAGAGAGTTTAAGACTCGGTAGGGAAACTCTTCCCCAAATTAGGGTCAGATTAGAGGGGAGTCAGCTGGAAAACACGCATTATGTCCTTTAGCAAGCACGGATGCTCAGACTTTGTCTTTCCACCTGACCCTCTATCCCCAACAGCATCCTATTAAGTGGGGCCATGACCACTCCCCATGGAGCAGTTGCACAGCACAGGTCCTTTTCCACCCATTTTCTCCTTCCCAAGCTCAGCTGGAGGGAGCAGCCACATCCCAGCACAGTGCAGGGGCTCGCTGACCACTTGTCCTCACCCTGTGCGCCTCGGGATGGGCTCCCTGCAGGCACAGCAAGTCTCTGTCTTGGCCAACCCAAGTGACTGGTCTAGGAGGTGATTGGAGATGATGCGAGGTGGGGTCCCAGGGTGCTGCCATGGCCCCGCAGCACCCAGGGTTCTGCTGCCATCTCAGCCCCCCGAGCAGGAGCCGTGCCGAGGCAGCGTCCTGGGATCTCACCGTGCGCGCTATTCCCCAGAGGGAACTCACACACTCAGCAGCAATCCTGGCAGAGGAAGAAAGATGTATAGGGAGAGGCAATAACTGTTACCTGACCGACTGGTATAGCTGGAAAATGTAAGAGGTTTCATGGAAACAAAGCCTTCTGCAGAGCTGGAACAGAAGCAGACGATGGCAAAGCCAAGTCCGGGTCAAGAGGAGCTGCTCTGAGCTTAGGGCAATTATTCTAATTTTGTAATTAAAGAAAAGGGTGGCATTTGTGGGGTGGGGAGGGATGGGTGTGAGATGAAAGGCAATATGGGTGCTGTGGGACCAGGCTCTGGTCGGTGCCCGTGCCCAGCTCATCATCGGGTCCTGTGCACTAAAACACCCGAAACTGCTACAGAGCAGGACCTCAGGGCTCGCCAGCACCTAAGAGCCAGCCGGGGTGTGCTCAGCAGGGTCCACATGCACCCATCAGGTTATAGATGACTTTGCATGGCTGCCTTGTGTTTTACACTGAGGAGGACGAGGGGAGAACCCAACCCCACAACTCTTCACTCTGCAGGCTCTCCTGCTTTGTCAAAGTACGATGGTGGCCGGTCACCATGTCCTGGAAAACCACATTGATGGGCATGGGAAAGCTAAGCTTTATGGATTGCAGTTTTATTACAAACATGGAAAACCCCATCTCTTTACAGGCATTGGATCTCGAGGGGAAATGCAGTTGTCTGCTCTGAGCATGTGGCTCTCTGGGTTGGGTCGGGACAACGGGAGCCAAGTCTTCTCCTCCACCTCTGCTCTGCAGCTGCTTCTGTGGCTCTGGGGCAACCGTGAGCCCAGGTCCCCCCTTGGTAAGAGGGGCAGGTTGAGCCTTTCATCCTAGGACGGGCCTGCCTTCCCCTGCAGCTTCCCTCCTAGGTGACCATAATCTTGATTTCTGCTCTCTGAATTAGAAGGCAACCTTACAGCAATCCATTTTATTGACAATTCATCCCAAATGGGGACACACAGAGCTCTTCTTAGGGAGAGGGGCTGATGCTGGAGTTAATGAAATGGTACTTATTGGCAGAAAACCTGCATGAGTCACTGCTAGAACTGAGCAGAGCCCTGTCCTTACCCTGCTCCAGGTTGTTTCATTGCAGCCAAGTGCCCCCAAAGCAAAACTAAACAAAGCAAAGCAAAAAGTACAGCACTGGAAGCTTGAAATTGCAGACATTGCAAATCCAATCGGACAGTAGAGACCCTTGGCATCGGTCAGTGCAGTGATTTGCTAGTGGAAAGGTTCTGCTGGTAAAACTGCAATGAGGGAGATGCAAAGGGCTTGGTCTGATGTGACCTTTCAAAACTATCCCTCCCAGTTGGTTGTCAAATGGTCCTGTCCTTGCCCGGGATGCTTTGCAAACTCCTTGCTCACTGGTCCTGCCCAAAGACATCTGAACTGTGCCCAGATACTCCCCTGAGCACATCCGCAGCTCAGCTGGTGGCTGGACCTGCAAAGGGAGGAAGGGGAGGAGGATTAAAGGTGATGGGCAACCCTGGGTGGGAAGGGCTGAGGTTTACCCCATGGGCTCTGCAGAGCAGTGCAGGACACGGCCCTGCACGGGGTTAATGCCAGGCTGCAGGCCCTGGTGGCAGAGGTTAAACATTACCTCCCATTGCCCCCCATGGCCTCTGCAGTGCTGCTGGTGCAGGATCAAACCCTGCTGTGGCTGAGCAGGAGGCGACAGCACCACAGCAGCAGGGTTATAGCATAACCACCCATCACCCTGTGAGTCATCACTGCACGCCCTGGGTGTCCCCTGCAGTATAACATGGGAAGAAAGGGGTTTCTCCACCCCTATTTTCACCTCCTGCAGCCTTCTGGGTCCTGCAGGAGGAAGGGGGCAGGGATGCAGCAAGGTGCTTGGTACATCCTCCTTGTCCATCTTCCCTTGCTGTGGCCTGAGCCCTCTCCCTCCCTGCTCAAATTGGAGGGGATTTCTCATTAATGGCAACTAATTCCATGCACTGTGAGGGATGCAGTCCACTGCTGACAGTGCCGCACGCAGTCTGTCCATGACCTGGGAAGTTTCCATAGACACCACTTTTAGGGCATGTCCATTATTAGGCCTGCTCATTATTAGACCGGGGGCACCATGGGAAATGGCATCTAATAAGGAGAGCAATCTGCAGAGAATGGCAACCTGAAGGACATTATAGCATCTGTGGGGCACGATGGCGGCATTTCTGAGCCAAGATTTGTCTGAAATACTTCTTTTCATCTTAAAAAGGCTGAATTATAAATGAAGAAAAGCTCTCTGGTAGCTGGGTGCAGGGCAGGTTGAAGGAGGGCTGTTCCTGTCCTACAGAAAAGCCTGTGGTTGGGTTTTGTTCAGTTTCTGAGCAAACACACACCACCTTCAGCCACTTTCACAGCCGACGGACCTCTGTACTGTGAGTTTCTAGTGCATCACACACGTCTTCCCCAAAGCTGAAGGAATTGCAGCTGGGGAAGGAGAGTCCTGGACCATCCCGGCACCTGCAAAGCACCAGTGTGGGGATGAAGGGAGGCCTCCATGTGCAGCATTAAAGCATTCACTGATGGGACCTGTGTGAGCTGTTGCATCACTGCAGCGATGGGATGGCAGGTGAGGAAGGGTGAAAAAGCCTTTTCCAGGCCATGGAGCCCCATGGCACAGCCCAGTGGGGAAGCCTGGGCAGATGATGCTGCTGACTCTGCTCCACCACCAGCAGTGTGAGCCTGTGGAGCCGAGGGGGGAATGGAGCAGTGGCTGATGCTGAAGGACCAGCATGGGTCCAAGGGTGGAGATGGAGGGTTCACCACTGGGCCCTGGGGCGAGGTTGAGGAATGCCCTAATGAGAGCACAGCTGTGGAAACTGGAAGCTCTCCATTGCCCTATAGCTAAAGAAACAGGCTCTACATCAGGATGAGAGACAGGACACTGATCCCAAGGGAAAAAAAACAGCAAACCCTTGCTGATACTGGTCTAGCTCCTTAGTGAGCATTAATGTGTGTCTTCTGCTGATCTGCATCAATGCAGATCAGCAGCCTTAACCTGCCCGAGGGGAGACTGAGATGAGCTCTTAGGCAGAAGCTCTTCCCTGTGAGGGTGCTGAGGCGCTGGCACAGGGTGCCCAGAGAAGCTGTGACTGCCCCATCCCTGGCAGTGTTCAAGGCCAGGTTGGACACAGGGGCTTGGAGCAAGCTGCTCTATGGAAGGGGTCCCTGCCCGTGGCAGGGGTTGGAGCTGGAGGAGCTTTAAGGTCCCTTCCAACACAAATCAGGCTGGAGTTCTATGAAGTTCTGGCCTCCCTGAGCTCCTCAGGCAGATGTAGTTATTCTGTCAGAGCCATCCCATGAAGGAGCTGGAAAACCATCCCTGGGCAAAGCAGGGACCCAGAGAGCAGTGAGGTTTTACACCAGAGCCTTGCCTACACGCAGTAGAGTCCTGTTGCACAACTCCCTTTGCCAAGAGCACATAACTTTCCTCTCCTGGTCGTAGATCTGGGACAGCAGATACGACAGCCTGTTGTGTACAGCACATCTGGATACGTGACAGACTCGTTCCCCTGGACATCCCTTTTGTGCATGGATTCATGCCTCTGCCTTACTGCACCTTCACCTTTGTGGACCTGCAGTTTGGTCTGGCTTTGGTGATGAGCTCACGGTGGCCATAGTAGCTTTTGTAAAGGGAAGTCCTGTCTCACTCAGTGTCTGGGGTTCACTGGATGAGCTTGTAGATAAGGGCGACCTTGTAGATAAGGGTTTTCATGGATTTCCAGAGGGAAAGACCTTTAGGTCATCCATTGTTAAGAGGGAAAGTCCAAGCAGAGGTAAATAAATTAGCAGACAGGAAATGACAGTGAGATAAACTGCTGATAATTCTTGTGTATTTGGCACAGCAGAGATGAAGACTGATGATGCAGATGTTCAGAAAGATCTTGCAGGACTTGGGGTTTGGGGATAAAATGGCAAGGGATATTTGGAGGAGTATATAGGGAAAAATCCAGTGTAGCTTCATATGATGATGGATATATGTATACATACATATATATAGTATATATAGGCTCTGGGTTGGCTGTTGCCTGGTTGGGAATATGGTGAACATGAAAAAAACATGAGGAACATCAGGGAAAACATGACCTGAATGCTCCATGGCAGAGAAAGTCTCAACCATGAGAGAACAGTCTTTTGTGCTGCCAAAGTGATCAGCAGGACCCCATCCAAATTAAAGAAGGGGAGGGAAGAGGGAGGATGCTGAAGGATGTTTTTTATACTAACAGTTTTCCTGGGTTTGAGGGAAACTGGGCAAATCCATGGAGGAGAAACCCACTGAGGAAACCACATTGAGCCCAAAAGCCTCTGAGCTGAAAATAAAGACCAAGGGACTGTAAGGGGTGAGTATCTTTCTCTGCCTAATCCCCAGCCTCTAAATGCCTGCCTGGAATGCCTTCACTTTAAGAATAAGAGGAATTACAGGCTGTAAGGATTGATACCCCTTTGCCATGTGGATCCAAGCTGGGGGTGTTCTCTCACTAGGTTTTCTCTAATCCTTTTTAAAATCCCATTAGGTCCCGTGCTTCAGTGATGTCCTTTGGCAATGAGTTTTGCAAGTGAAGCGCTCCCCTGCGCATTAATCAGAAAGGTTTATGGCTCTATGGTGACTTGCTCGTGCTGAACTGCTCTGTACGGCTTGTCTGCAATTAGCAGGACGCTCACGAAGTTATTGAAGTACTTTCCTTTCCTTACGCCACAACTCGCTGAGGTGAAAGACAACGGGTTACAGCAAGAAGAAAGAGCAACAGAGACCAAGCCCTGCTCAGGGCACACGTTCGCTTGACAGGGCTATCTCTTAGAAATGGGATTTTAATCAGGAACCTTTGATTATAATAGTTCCTTTGATTACTCATGGCCCCGGCACACCCCTGTGGGTTGGAGGCAAGTGTGGCAAGCCCAGCCTTACAACCAGCACTTTTGGGTGGCGGATGGATGGATCTCATCGGGATCAGAGACTGAATTAGTTCTCAAGGGGTCCTGGATGACTTCTTCTGCAGGCATCCACTGTGGTTGCCAAGCTGACACCAACAATGGGAGCACCAGGTCCCTTGGCTGGGCCCAAGTGAAAACCAGTCTTGGACCTGGCTCTGTTGTGTCTGGGTGCCTTTGTCACCCTGATAAAACAAAGATGGTCCCCCCATTGCCTTCACATCGGCCCTTTGAAAGACAGCATTGCCCTGTGTGAGCATGGGGGGAACAAAGACTTGGGACCAGCCCAGGGGGGGTGATGGATTGGGCCCAGGCATGGGGTGAGCCTGAGAGCACAGCTCGCCTCTAGCACAGGGCTTCAGCACCCAAAGACTGGATCCCTCCCCATGCTTCAGACGCTTCCTCTGGCACTTCATGGGTGCTCTTGACTGCAGTATAAAGCCCATGGACACGACAGGGAAGCTGAGACAGCTCAATCCAAGATGTCCAGAGAAGGCTGAAAGGGGCAGGACACCCTCCCGTGCTCTTTGGAAAGGGCTGGACTGCACCCAGGTGGAGGTGTTTTAATGACTGTTTTGGATCCCTGGGAGCCAGCCTCCTCCCACTCAGCCCAAGGTAATTCACCTCCTCCCCCGGTGCTGGAGGAGCTGTTGACTGGTGCGGAGCGGCTGGTAAAACAGGTTCTCCGCAGGGAGTTGCCTCCGAAACCCTGGGAGACCTGGATGGATCGAGCCCGGAGCTCGGGTCCGCGCTGGAGCGCAGCCGGCAGCGGGGAGTGAGCCGCGCTTGGGGTCAGTGCTGGGCAGGGCGGCTTTCTCCCGGCGCCGCTAATAGACAAATTACAGCCTTGCCCCTGTCAAGGTAGATAAGGAGCCATGTGATGCAGCGTGGTGGCAAACGGGCTGCACGCAGGGTAAAGGTGCACAGGGAAATAACCTTGCAGCGAGCTCCTTCCCTCCCCGGGGAGCAGAGGCTCGGAGCAGCGCGCATCCCCCGCTGCGGTCCCGCAGCCCCTTGGCCTCGATGCCTGCACGAGTTTGTGGGGCTCTCTGAGACTCACGGGAAGCAGGAATGTCTCTGGGCAGAAGGAACTGGTCCGATCTCTCCAGGTAGGTGCTGGGGTTTAATGCTTAACGCTTGGAGAGAGGGAGGGCGTCAGGGTGGGCTGCTGGCACAAGGAGCCTTGGCCAAGGGGTCTTGGGGAGGACAGGAAGAGCTGGCAGAAGGGTTTTGATTACAGAGGTGGTGCCAGTCCCATCCAGAGCTTGGCACTGCTGGAATTCCTTGTGGGCGAGCAAGATCAGAAGCATTCTTGTTTTTGGGGGAAGCTGAGCTCTGCATAGGAAAATGGCTCTGGAAAGGCATCCCTGCCCCGCGTTGCGTGTGGTTTTGGTCTGGTTTGACTTTCTCTGGGGCACAGGCTGGTTGGGCTGTGCCTCCAGACTTGCCCCACAGCCAGCTATGGGGTTTTTGCTCACCCCATACTCACACAGCCCCTGGGTGCGTGTCCTGGCTCTACCTGCCCAGCGCTGAGCAAACCCTGATTCATCTGCAGGCGCTGGATGAGCCCCGCAGCCCTGCGGCACTGCCACTCGGTCCAATGGATCTTGGCTCCGATGGGAGCTGGGCCAGGAGAGGCTCTGGAGCATCATGGTGTGAATCAGGGGCTCCCATGAAGCCTGGGTGATGTGGGGATCGCTCCCCACCTCCTGCAGACCCCAGGGCAAGAACGTACACGGGAGGTGGTGACTCAAAAGAGCAGAAATCCCAGTTTAAGTGGATGTGATTCCAAGACTTAAATGCAAACCCCAGTACTTGGGATAAAGGTACCCACAACAGCCAGCCTGGAAAAGGGAACTGAGACCCCATTGCTGAGAGGCTGCCAGCTCACACCCGGCCTCCATCAGGGATGGGATGGATCCAGAGGACATCCCAGCCCCATCCAGATGCACCTCCTCTGAGGCACAGATCTGCCTGAACACAGGCCCAGCGGGGTCCTGCACCCAGGTTGTTTCACAACCCAGGCAGGCAGTTTCTCCTCTCTCATTAGATGAGAGAGCAATCACTGAAACAGCATGAATGTCAGCTCTCTGAGCAATAATGATTAACAGGGCAGGAGAGGACAAAGCAGGGGGAGACTCACCAATCCGTTTTCATTCATCTCTATGAGTTTGAAAAAGCAAAGAGGGTGAAGAATAAATCCCTCTTTGAAAAGAGGACGGGGAGGTTGGCAAAGCAAATCCATAGCCTAATGGGCGGATTGTGTAATGGCAACGAGAAACTGCATGTTGGTAATGCCAGGTTACGTGCAGCTCATGAGGAGCCAAGCAAACTCAAGGCAGGAAAATCTCATTTTCATTCTGAAGGAGGCTGTACGTGTGAAAGCAAAGAGGTAACTGGCTGTCAAGTGGATGTAAAGTGGGGTTAGCACTCCATGCTGTCACTGCTTGAGGGACAAGAGCCCTTTAGCCATGGTCCCTGTGTGTGTAAGTCCCCATGCACGTGTTAACCTTGCCTGGTGGGAATGTGTGAAGTGTCTGAGGCCAGGTTGGATGGGGCTTGGAGCAAGCTGATCTAATGAAAGGTGTCCCTGCCTGTGGCAGGGGTTGGAACTGGATGAGCTTTAAGATCCCTTCCAACCCAACCCATTCCACGGTTCTATGATTGCTGCACCAGGAGATCATGCTGTGCCATGCAGATAAATCTGTGCTGCCTTCCCAGGGCAGCTGAGCCGAGCACAAATATTCACAGGGTCAGGCCCATGGAGGTGAGTAGAGCTGTAAGGACACGGTGTCCCCTGATGGGGTGAGAGCAAGCTGAGGATGCTCAGTGCAGGTCCCGGCCTCCTCCATCCCTCTGATACCAAGCACGGCATCAGGGACCACTAAGAACCCCTCCAGCAGTGGATCCGATGGCTGTTGGGGTGAGAAGGCTGCTTGGGGGTGCAAGGGGTGCTGGGGATGGAGGCAGCACAGGGAAACGCAGCACATTCTCCCTGACATTGCCCTGTCCCCAGATCAGTGCCGTGCTCCCAGCCAGGACCGGTCCCTTCTTGGCTCTCGGTTCTGCTCTGCTGCCCCGCCGCTCCCCTGCCTCCCCTGACCAGGAAGCACAAGAAGCTGCAAACACTCATGGGGGGGAGAATGTGGTTTAATTTATGACCCAGCTTCCATTACACAGTAACTCGGGAGCCACGCCGCTTGTCGCCGTGGCCCGAACAACGTGAGCGACGCTGCAGGCCCGGACCTGCTCTGACATTCATGCTCTTAAAAGTCAAGTTCAGAGTAAGCCCTGTGTCTGCGTGAAGCTGCAGTGCCAGCTCCAGAGCGGGGATGCTGCGAGGGGATGGAGCCTGTGCTCTGCCCCAGCAGGCTGGTCACGGTGCGGGGAGCGCCGCTGGGACCCCTGCGTGCTTTGGCAGCTGCCTGTGGGTTGTAGGTGATGGAGACCACTATGGAAAGCTCAAAGCAGCCAACAAAGGCATTTTCCAACACAGTTCCAGGCAGAGTTGCCTTTGGCCTCTGATGCTTTGGCATCTGAGGCTTTTTGCTCAATAAAAATGAAAATGCCATCACCACAACTCACGCCGGGGCTAAAATCTTTTGCCACCAGTGGTTTCCCTTCCAGGTAATGTGGTTGAGATCTATGCGGTGGCTCTAGGGTCCTGGTCTTGCTGAGTTACATGTTAAATATCCTTGCCTGGGAAGGTTTGCTTAATGTAGGGATTCCTTTTAAATGAGTGATCCCTCTAACAGAAGAAATTAGGAGGCGTCTAGTGCTTGTGTTGGGAAATGCCTGCGTCAGCTGGCTGAAGTGAGAGCGCTTTATGACACCGGGCTCGTGTTGGTATCCCTCTCCTCCAGCCCCGTGAGCAGCTGGGGAAGGCAACCTCCACCAGCCCCTTACCCCTTCCCAAGGGTGTTTCAGTCCCCTTTCATCTGGCACCGGGGCTGCAGGCTGCCCATGCGGGACAGAGCATCACCATATCCTTATGCTTCATCCCAAACAGCCTGGCCAGGCAGAGGACCCTGGAGGATGAAGAAGAGCAGCAAAGGGAGCGCCGGCGAAGGCACCGGAACCTGTTGTCCTCCACATCGACAGAAGAAGAACCTCCCAGCCCTGTGAAAGGCACCAGCCCAGCTTCCAGCAGGTGTGTGGCGTGCTGCTGGCATCAGTCTTCATCATGATGCTGATGGCTTGCAGCTTGCTGCCTTGTTTTAATCGGTCCTGAGCCGAAGCTGCTGCAATTGGTGGGACTGTCTGTTGGGTAAGAGTGGGCTGGGCTGGGGGAGGAGTTCAATGGGTTTTTAGGCAGAAGGATGAGCTTCACAGGAGGGGTACGAGGAGAGGGATATATCTCTGGTGGGCTTAATAATGAGCTTCAACATATCCCGTGGTACAGGGAGCAGGTGTTCCAGGATAAGGGTTGATGCTGAGCTTGAGTGGGTACTGGCCATAATCTTGTGGGATTGTGAGCAGGGAAGAGCAGACAGGCACCCACCTCTGCAGGGCAGGTGAGCTCAGCATGCAGAGCCTATCCTCCTCCTCTGGTCCTTGCAGTGATGCTCTATGGCCTTTGCTGGAATGGGGAGAAAACCCAAGGGCACTCTGGTGGTGTTCCCAAAGTCCCTTGCTGCAGGGAGCTGTGTTTTGGAGGTGCTCTGAGGTCAGGCTGCCCTTTCACAACCAGAGCCCTCTCTAAATTGATCCTGGAGATGTCCAGTGCTTAGATGGGGTTCGTGCACAGTGGGATCTGTGCTCTAGAGGTGTTACTCTCTGTGGTTCAGGTGGGGTGGAGTTAGGATGCTTGGGCTGGATAGGGGCTGGACAGGACTACTATGAACAAGATAGATTAAAGTTCTCCTTCCCTAGTGCTAGCACAAGCTGCCCATGTGATTGCAATTCAGGAGGAAGGCAAATACCCTTGTGGATGCTGATGTCCTGGGATGAGGCTGTAGAAGTGCTTAAACTCTGCTACAAAAAGGAAAGGAAGACTTTTAACCCAAACTTGTCCTCAGAGAGCCTATAGCAGGGGTGGCAGTGATGAGTGTGGCTGCAAGTCCTGCTCTGCAGGGATGACTCCAGGATGTTGGTGGGGGCTTTACACACACACACACACACACCCCAAAGCCTTTCACCTGCAGCACAAACCCAGCCCTCTGGTCCTGGGGCGCTGAGGTTTGCTCCCCGTTTTGTCTCCATCTCCAGACCTCAACCCCTGGTGAAGGCCGTGTCTACAGAGGATGGGGAAGAGCACAAGCTCTCGGTAGTGCTGAAGACGCAAGAAGGGAGACGGACAAGGTCCCCGATGGCAGTCTCTGGGAAACTGAGGCAGGAGAAGGAGCAGCAGGATCCAGGGGTGGGAGCGAGCCCTGCGGAGACAGGGACACAGCCGCACACAGGGCAGGAGAGCATCCAGGCTGGACAGCGGGATCGGGATGTGGCCAAGGGCAGAGGGGACCCACCAGGAGACCGACACCGGCTGCTGGCCTTGGAGAGGAAGGTGGTGGTGAGGGCCCGGCTTCAGGACAAGGAGGGACAAGGTGTGGGGACTCCTCGGGGGGAGCAGAGAAAGGAGGTGCAGGAGCCACAGGCCCTGACGGAGCTGGGGGGCTGCCGGCTCCGAGAGGTCAAGATCCTGACCAGGCAAGGGAGCCGCAGCGTGGAGAAGACGTCCTCGGTGGCAACCTCATCCCTGGAGCAGCAGGTGAGCAGGGATGGAGAAGGCACCAACCCCTGGGGTGTGAGGCCCTGGGAGGACAGCAGAGAGAGGGAGAGCCCCAAAGCACCAGGAGGGAAAAGGAACCGTGGGCTTCTGGGGAAGGTTCTTCTGAAAGCTGCAAACTATGAGGTGGTGGACAGGGTCCCAGCACCCCCTTTCTCTCCCTTGCATGTGCTATTCTGATCCCCTTCTCCAGCAAGCCCCTGCTGATTGCCATCACGGTTTCATTGAAGAGGTCTTTAGGGCTTTGCCTGTCCAAATGAGACAGCCAAGGTCTGGAGGACCTCAGCCTCAGATCCTGCCTCCAAAGCAGTTCCCACCTTGGCTGCTCTGCTCCCTGCACCTCAGCCTTCTCTGCAGGGATGCATCAGGTGCCTGCTTTTTCCTCAGCAGCCATCCAGGAATCCCCCAAAGGAGGCAATCCAGCTGTCTGCCACCCCAGAGGACCCTGCAGAGAAGTCGGATACTTTCCCAACTCAGGTCACCTACAGCAGCTCCATCAGACGAACCAGCCCAAGAACCGTCTCCTTTCGGGTAAGAGCTCAAGCAAATGGGGGGAAGATCCCTGTTTAGGCAGTGGAGGAAGGGGGAAGGAAGGGTTGCTTCGGTCTCCAGGTTATGTTGGCAGAGCCTATTCCTAAAAGTGTATTCAAAATCCACCCTTGATCTGGGCATTGCAGTTCTGCTTCAGTTTGCCTCCATTTTCATTCCCTGTGTCTGACCGAAGGCCTGTGCTGATGACCGAGCCCATATTCAGATGCATTGTGCTGGCATGGGAACTCGTGGGAAGTGATGAGAAAACAGGGAGCTCATTGTCCTCAGATTTCCCAAAGAGCCCCAGGAATGACCATTCCCCCTCTGGCATTATTGGTCTTCTCTGAGAGGATAAAAACGAAATCCATCCTCTTTCTTGTCCCTTGTTACATCCCTGGGAGTATCTTACATCCTAGCGTGCCCCGAAAGACTTCTGGGATAAAGAGGTTGGGAAAACCAAGAGCTGTTGAGATCCTCCCTGCTGTGAATCAGTGCTGACTTGCTGGCTTAGGCGAGTTTCATGCTGCTTTATTGGGGATGGTAGCACTATGAAGTGTATTTAGGCTGGAGGGCTTTGAGACGTGACATCAGCTCTGGTGTGGGTGAAAATGGAGCCTTCTTGTAAATGGGGGAGATGAGTCTGTGGCAGCTTCTCTTCTTATCTTTGATAACCAAAGATGGCTCCAGTATCTCCTCTCCTTGTGCCTTCCAGGTGATCTCAAGAAAACAGAAAGAAGAAAGCCAAAGCCCTCTCACAAGGAGGTCAGCACCTCTCTTTATGTTACTTGGGTCTTGCTGAGCAGGAATTGTCCCCCTTGGTGTTCCAAGGGAGGAGGAGGTGATGGGACCTGGTACCAGGTAGTGAGTACCCTGGTACACGTCTGCTGGATGCTGGTCTCCAGGGAGCCTGGCTGATGTCCAAAGTACAGCTTGTATGTGTACAAGACCCCCCCAGGTACCCCTTGCTGCTTCTTGGTTCAGGTGGCTTCTCATCAGTGCTTGTGTCTGCACAGCGGTGCTTAAGTGTGGACTGGTGCAGCACCACAACAGGGTCCCATCCTTGGAGATGTCAAAACCAACAGCACAGGTCTATGAGCACCCTGATCTGGCTTTGGTGGCCACATCTCCATGGCAAGCTTTGGCCAGGTGGCTTAAAAACCCTGGAGGAACAAAGGACCAGGTGTGAATGCAGGGAGTCAATGGGATGCCATCCCACCTCTGAATGCAGGGTAGGGGAGTGGGGTTTTACAGCACTTGGGCTTGTAACTGTGCACACTGCAGGCAAACTCATCCTGGTACTGGTGAAGATGAAGTTCAGATCTGGCAGTGGTGAAGACAGGGTAAACTGAGGAGCTCAGAGCTGTTTTTCAGTGTACAGAGTGGTCCCAGTAAGACGGTGAGACTTGGAGATCTTGGTCATCAGCAGGGAATGAGCTGCCATTCACTTGACAGATGGATGCAGGAGTGCCTGAGTCAGACAGGGTCTTCTCCTGCCAAGTGGAGTCCCCAGGGACCATGGGCTGAGTTCCAGGTGATCCTGAGGGGGCTGCATCCAAGTGTTTTCCCTCTTCTTCACCAGCGCAAGTATGAGGATCCCAGGGAGCAGCACCACCATTGGGGAGAAGCTGGAAAAGTACAACTCGGCCGTGCAGGTGCTGAAATCCCTCGGCGTGGGAGGGATGTGTGGGGAGAGGAAGAGGCATGGCCTGGAGCTGAATGGGGAAGGGAGAGAGGGACTGGGCTGCATCAAACACACGCTAATGGGGTTAAAGAAGATGGTCCCAGGCAGAAAAAGGGATGAGCCTCAGGATTTTAGGAGCTGGGAGCGGATCTCCACTAGAGAGGGTCATGGGGATGATGCAGGGTCCTGCTGTGGGGAGCACTGGGGCAAGCCCGTGAGCTTGGATGGGCATGGAGGGAGCAGACCCCAATGGGCTCGGGATGCGACCCAGAAGCAGGATTTTGCTCTTTACCACGCGTGGTGCAGCCGTGCCCGCCGCTGAGCCCGCTCTCTCCTCTCAGCGCTCGGAGGCGGTGAAATCATCCCTGCCCGTTCAGAAGAGCCTCCTGCTGCCCTCGGACGGGGTGGCGAGCAAGCGCAACTTCTTCGAGGCGAGCGCTCCGGGCAAGGCTGAGCCTCTCGCTGCCAGGAAGGTAACGCAGGAGCCCCCGGCAGCGCCCTGTGCTTCTCGGGAGCATCTTCCCGTCTGCAGCGCGATGGGAGCGGCTTGAGAGGGGCAGGGCTGCGCTCGGACCCCGGCTGCCACCCAGAGGGTGCTGTGGGGCTGTGCGGGTCTGTGCCGATGGCGCTGGTGGTTGAGGAGCTGGGGGGGAGCCAAGGTGGGGGCTGATCGCTGCCCGCCGCAGGTTCGCTGTCTCCCTGTGCCATGAGGGAGCTGGTGCTGTAATCCTGGTGTCATTCTCTGTGCCGTAGGACAACCTGAAGATCCCAGGGTCAGTGACGTCCCGCATTAACCTGTGGATCAGCCGAGCTCAGGAGCCTGCCAAGGAGGAGAAGAGCAAGGTACCGGCGTGTGCCGACACCTTGGGCAAGAGCCCAGAGCCCAGGCAGCCCGGCAGGACATGTCCCTGCATCTGGGGTGTTGGAGCTTATGGGCTGATGAACTGAGGCTCTGTGGGGTTTAGAGATCTGTGTGTGCACTCAGAGGTCCTGCTGCATGCGGGGTCTGCAGTGATCTGCATCCCTGCACGTATCCCAAAGTCGGGTGTCTTGTAGCTGTGGGGGCAAAGTCCCCCTCTAAAGGGGACTCGGGGGTCATCACTCTGCCACTGCGGGTGCTCTAGGGAGATGGACAGGAAACCCTTTGGCCTCAGGGGTAGTTTCCTGTGCTTGGAAAGGAGACGCTCAGCGAGTCCTTGTGGGGGTACCACCATCTGCAGCAATAACACAGCAGAGTCTCCCGCAGCTCCTTGGGTACGGGCCCAGGAGGGGCAGCTCCAGCCCAGCCCTGCAGCCGGGGCAGACAAGCCCGGGCACCCGCAGCACTGAGCTGCAGAGATTAGTGCTGCCCAGACGTGTCTGCGCTGGCTCGTGTCTGCCAGGAGAGGGTTTGCTCCTGGGTCACTCCTGGATCAAAGCCTGAAGCTCCTTCATCAGCTTTTCCTATCGGTGCCGCCGCCTCTGCGGGCTGGAGCTGTGCTTGGTTTGGAGGGGATGCGCGGGGCAGGGTCTCAAAGGTGTCTGGTTTTACCTGAGGTGTGTGTGTTTCAAGGGCTGGTTCAGATCAGGCCGAGGCAAGGCGTGATGCACAGGGAAAAACCTTCCTGTGCCACCTCTGTTTGCAGGACATCAGGAAAATAAACAGCCTGCCCACCTGGGTAAAGCAGCCTGGAGACACGTCTGCAGACACCAAGGTAGACAGAAAGGGGTTGCATCCTCTGAGCCGCGGGCAGAGCCGGCACCAAGGGCACATCGCCCATAGGGCAGATGTGAGAAACCCAGGCTATGGGGGATGGAGGGATTGTGTGGGGCATCCAGGACCTCATGGCTTGGGGGAGTTGGCAGGAGGGGACGACTGGAGGCAGCTCTAATGGTTAGGAGGAGTCTGGTCAGGGAGAAGAAGGGAAAAGTGGCATGTGGTGGGATTTAGGGGGTGCCTGCCTGCCCCATTCCCTGTTTGGCACAAGTATGGTCCTGGTTGCAGTTAGCTGCCTTCGGGGGTTTGCAGCCCCAGGCCTGCCCTCACTGTTTCTCACTTTCTTTTTCCAGTTGCAATAATCTCATTTGTGATAATAGCAAAGGATCTGGGGAAAAACTGTTTTGCTCCAAGGATCAAAGCCCAGCCCTGCCCAGCAGCCCACTGCCGTGAGTGTTCCCCGTGCCACATGTAGGGCACCCCACATCGCCGGGGTCCTCTGCTTGAGGAAGGAAGAAGGCTGGAAGCTTATCCCTGCTCACCCAGACCTCACTTGCTGCCTGTCCCAGAGTGCCTAGGCCTGGAAGCTCCTTGCAGATGCTGGAGGCAGATTGTTGCCTTGTTTTCCCTCAGCGTTTTGGTGTTTTGCTCCTAACCTCTGCCTGTGCCCCATAACTGTGCTTGCAAAGAGGATCAACCTCTGCATCGCCCTGGCAGCTGGATGATGTCGGTGGGGCAAGAAGCTGCCTGGGCAAGGGAGTTTCAGCTGCACATCCATGGACTATGCCCATCCCTGCTGCCTGGCTCGTGTGGGGTGATGTGGGGCAGGCAGGTGTCAACCCTTCCCCAGGCTGTCGCTGCTGGAGCGACCCAAGCTTGCAACGTCACACGTGTATTGAGTGATGCTTTGCGGAAGAAGGGTGGACCCGATGCCACTGGTGCAGTGACCCCTTTCACTTAAATACATGGGAAGGAAGGGTGCGTGGACCGTGGTCCTTTTTGGGGGTTGCATGGAGCTGAATGCCCTGTGCTGGGCCCCTTCCCCAAACCCTATTTCCCTCTTGCCCTTCTTCCTGAGCCCATTGCCTGTGGCTGTTGTGACCCGTGTCCTGCACCCCTTGGGCTTCTGAGCCCACCCAGCAGGGATGCAGGGTAATCAGTATGGCTTTAGGGTGCTGGCCCATAAAATGATGCTGAAATCCTTTTGCTGGGGCCATTCAATAGGCAAGGGCTGTGTGTTGAGCAACCATTGCAGTATCCAAATGCGGTGTGGGCCTTTATTGCTGCCCCTAGACCTCATCCTGCTTGTTGGGCTTTGGAAAGGACTTGGTTCTCTCTGTGCCTTTTTTGTTTTCCTAATAAAAGTTGCCCTTTCTAAGATGCTCCTGGCCACCTGCTTCTGGGATGGGATGGGAGCAGCTTTGCTTCTCTTCTTCTGACAAGGGGAAAGAAGGCGAAGACCTGAGATACACATGGTAAAACCAGCCTGAGCCTCAGCCTCTTCTCTTACAGCCTCTTGGGCTCAGTGCAGGGCTGGGGGCTGCGATGGAGGGTCTGGTCCTGCGCTCGCTGCCTTATCAGAACGTGACAGCTGCCTGGCTTGTGTCAGCCCCTCGGGCACTCGCGTATCTCGGTCCGGAGGGTTTAAAATAGCAAATCTCTGAGGCCACACAATAGCTTGGGCTTATATGGGCTCCTGGGGGGGAAGGGGGAGCGGCGGAGGGGGCTGGGGCTGAAATAGCAGCTCACAAGTGTTGCATTCCTCCCTGGGCGCCGGGCACATTCCTGCCGGCACTGCCCGCCCCGGGGTGGGCGCTGGAGCCCCCTTAAAGCCTCCTGCCCCCAAGGAGCATTTCCCAGACGCCCGCCAGCTCCCTGGGATCTCACCGGCGCCCCACGGCAGAGGTAAGGCTGCGGGGGGGCTGCCTGCGTGGGGCATCGGATGCTCAGTGGAAGGGCAGGAGTGATTTGGCTCAGGGGTAATGGTCCTCCCCAGCCAGGAGGTATTTTTGCCATGAAGGCATTCGCATGGATCAAGCATCCGGACCTTCTCCAGGGGGGCTGTGTTTGCAACTTGCCCAGTGCCCTTTAAACCACCCCAGGTGGCTCGAGAAGGATTTTGGCTGCTCTGGTTCCAGCGGATCCCACACATCCCTGTTAACTGTGTCTCTGGAGGGGACAGGAGGGATGTGATGCCCATGTGAGAGCTGGGCCAGCCTGGCCGTGGCTCACTGGCAGCCCATAGGGTGGGTTAGAGCTGGGATGCTCCTGTGTATGGGCTGACCCTACCAAGCAGGAAGGGAGCAGAGATGTGAGCCACACTGGAGTAAATGCTGGGAAAACAAGATTCCACAGCTTCATTGGAAAGGTTTACCTGTTTCTGTGCAGAGGATGGATACGTATTTCCTAGAAACATCTTTTTTGTGTACCCTTTAAGGTTTTGTTGCTGTTCCTCAGCAAATTCTCTGTGGGATCGAGCGATGTATGAGGGAGGAGGTGAATGGAGATGTAGAAATGAGCTTCTGCAAATGCACGTTTGCACTGTCATGGCTGGGATGGAGTCTCTGCTCTTGGGTCGTGAGAAGTCCTGGCAGCTCAGAGGCCACATGAATTATTTGGCCAAGCTCAGGATAGCAGGACCATGCAGAGCCTGGGGGACAAGCAGGGCCAGGAACTGATGTTTGAGGGGGAGAGGAGTCGAAGGGATGGTGCTGAAAGCGGTTCTTAGGGCCAAGCCCTCGAGCCATCAGCAGGAACAAGGATGGCAGAAGCAGGCGATGGAGCTGGGGCAGCCGGGGCTGAGTTCTGACTTCATTTGTCTCCAAAAAGCACCTTCTGAGTCATTGCTCAGAAGTGAGATTTGACCACCCCTGGGTATGCGGAGGCACCCCTCCTGCAGCGCAGCTTTCCCGTGCTTGTGGATTCCAGCCCTGGATTCAGCATCTCGACCAGGCGACCCCGCAGCCTGTCCTACCCATCCCGGGTTATAAATGCTCGACAGATGCAGCAGGACCAGTTGTTCCCAGCAGGAGAAGGGAAGCGGCGCTGCTCTGGGAACAGGTGCTTTGGCACATGCGAGTTATTTCTAGAGCTGCATCGTGGCTGGGCCGAGGTCTGGCACAAGCTTGAGCAATGGACAGGCTGTGCATGGGCCTGGGTTGGTGCCCAGCGCTTCTCTGGGATGCCCAGCGCTGCTCTGGGATGTGCAGGGCTGCTTTGGGATGCCCAGCTCTGCTGCAGGATGCCCAGCACTGCTTTGGGATGCCCAGCTCTGCTCTGGGATGCCCAGCTCTGCTGCAGGATGCCCAGCACTGCTCTGAGATGCCCAGCACTGCTCTGGGATGCCCAGCACTGCTCTGGGATGCCCAGCTCTGCTGCAGGATGCCCAGCTCTGCTGCAGGATGCCCAGCTCTGCTGCAGGATGCCTAGCTCTGCTGTGGGATGCCCAGCTCTGCTGTGGGATGCCCAGCACTGCTCTGGGATGCCCAGCACTGCTGTGGGATGCCCAACACTGCTCTGGGATGTGCAGGGCTGCTCTGGGATGTGCAGGGCTGCTCTGGGATGCCCAGTGCTGCTCTGGGATGTGCAGGGCTGCTCTGGGATGCCCAGCGCTGCTCTGGGATGCCCAGTGCTGCTCTGGGATGCCCAGCACTGCAGGGCTGCTCTGGGATATGCAGGGCTGCTCTGGGATGCCCAGTGCTGCTCTGGGATGCCCAGCACTGCTGCGGGATGCTCAGTGCTGCTCTGGGATGCCCAGAGCTGCTCTGGGATGTGCAGGGCTGGGGCTGATCATGGCATTGGTCTGTGTAGACCTCGTGGTGGAGCACTGAGTAGAAGCTAGATGAGGTGGGACAATGAGTGGCATCCTCCTGATCACGACTGGGGAATGAGCACCTACCCCTATTGCTGAAGCAGGCTGTGAATTACGCCTCTTAGCTGAGCTCAGTCTCAGGACCAGGAGAGAAACACCCCGGCTGAGCCCAGATCATCCCTTTGCGGGGCACACTGCTCTTGGAGGGCTGGGCTGGGAAGTGTCATCGAGCTCTTGTGCTGTGGCCTGTGCAGGGCTGTACATCTGAGATAACGGGATGTCCCTGCAAAGTTTCTGTGTCCCAACCGAGCTAAGAATAGTCAGGAAGCCAGACGAGCTGAGCGTTGTAATTGGGCTCATCTCCTGTGCCCTGAGCAAACGCAGCACCCTGAGGCAGCTGGACATGGCTCCTGACAGCAGTTATCAGTGTTGCATGAGGCTGTGTCTAATCTCCTGCCTGCTATTTGGGGCGAGCAGCGATCCTGGGAGAGGAGGGGAGGGGGAACCTTATCTCTATTGAGATAATGCTGTCAGAGCTGGGGACAGCTCAGGGCTCCCAGTGCTTTGGCGAGGCACAGCATCTCTGTGCCTGTGTCCCGGGCGCTGGAGGACAGGCTGTGCTGGTCCTTATCTCCACTCCTAACCCTCTCCTTTTCCAATCTGCCTTGAATTCTGCCAGATAACCAGGCATGTCAGACTCTGAGGAGGTCATCGAAGAACATGACCAGTAAGTGATGTGGTTTTAAGCAGCTTCTCTTTCTCCTTATTCCCACTTCCCCACAGGGTCACGGTATTGCTTAGAGGTGCCATTTGCCTCCAGCATCCAGCATAAACTCTCCTCACCCCGTGCCCACCTGCACCACTGCTGAGACCCCCAGCAGTGGGGAGTCTTGTGTTGGGAGCTGCACCAGCACACGAGGGGCAGCCCTGACCTTGGAAATGCTGCAACCTGAATCAGTGAGAGAGAGCTGGGAAAAGCTGATGGGTTTTTTGCTGCCACATCCAGAGCATCACTCCCCAGGGCCTAAATTTGAAGGCAACTTTTGCTGGTGAGGGCTGCTGGGCTGTGAAGTGCACCCTGGAGAGAAGGGGCTCAGTATCTGCAGTACATGGTTATAGGGATCAGTCCAAACACAGCTCCCATTCCTCATCCATCAGCAGAAAAAGTAGATCTGAGTCCTTCTTATGTTTTAATGCCATGACAGACCTGCATGTCCTGGCAACCAGTCCGAGCCCTGTCTGTCCAAGGACAGACCATGCATCTCCCCCAGGGTCAGGAAAGGACTTCGAGGCAAAGCTGGGATGTAGGATACCCATTTCTAGGATGAGAGGCCACGGTCACTTGATCTTCTCAGGCTGCAAAATGGTGCTGTGCCCTGACCACTGCTGAAGTGTCAGTTGAGCCCTTTGAATGGACTGATGGACACACATGCCCCGTTGTAACCCCACAAATCCATGCTGTGCTTTGCAGGGAGCAGGAAGGTAAGAGGATGTGCACCATCTGCAGCTGCCCTGAGGCTGAAGCAAAGAAATGATCCAAGCAACTCCAATAACCTGCATCTCTTTCCTTTCCCTCTTTCCTGTGTGCACTCATGCCCTCTGAAGAGGAGTACGTGGAAGAAGGTAGGTGTCTCATCGGTGGTTCTGAGAACCAAGAGACAAGTGCTGTTGGGTCAGTGTTTTGCTCGGGTGGGTTCTGGTGGTAAGTTCCTTGATTGGAAGCCATTTAGGGTTGGAAGGGACGTCTGGAGCTCATCCAGTCCAAGGCAGGGCCGCTGAGAGCGGGTTACACAGGAATGTGTCCAGGTGGGTTTGGAATGTCTCCAGAGAGGGAGACTCCACAACCCCCTAGTGATGGGTAACTCATGGCAAAGGAGACCATGCTCTGGATTTCTCCACCTGAAACATCAGTAGGATCAAAACCAGCCTGAGTTTTAATCGGGATGTTTTGTCTGAGTGATCCCTTGACTCAAAGCAGGGGTGGGAATGCCGGGCTCAGCGCAGGCAGAGGTGTGAGCCCAATAACTCAATGGGAGCCGGAGCCTCAGCTGAATGTATGCTAATGATGCTCAAGCACAAAGCTCCAAGTGCCTCAGCCTGACGAAGCAGCAAAGCCCATGGTGCATGCAGATAGGCTGGGGCACATCTGGGCTGCGTTTGGGAGCTGGGTTTTGCTGAGCCTCTTGCTGCTTCAGGGCACTGCCAGGCAGCCCGGGCTGCTGCACAGCAAAGCATCCCAGGCGTTAAAAGCAAAGGGACATGCAAAGGGGAAAGCCCTGCAGTGCTGGAGTGCTCATCTCACGCACACCATAGATACACTCCGCAGCTTCGTGGTGTCCAACTAACCTCTGCACTTATTCCTTTCCCTCCTTCCTGGCTCAGAAGAGGAAGAATGGATAGAGGAAGAAGACGGTAGCTATTGCACCTTTCTTTATTTCATCTCTGCACTGCTGCTATGAATATGTCGGTGTGTCTTTTGCCTCTCCCTGGTTGGGAAATGGTTTTCTTTCATTCTTCCACTTCTATCTTTCAGTTCTTGCACTCCCCCCTCCCTGCCCTGCTGTGCTCTGTGTGTCTGCTCCTGCGTCTGTGGCTCCACTCTTACACCAACCAATGTACTCCTGGTTTGCTGCCTTCTCTTCCTTTCCTTCTCTCTTGCTGGGCGAACACAAGCCTTCCCAGGACCTTGGGCTCCAGCCTTGCTCTGCCTCCAATGGAGGACTCTTGTGGGGATACTGCTCCCTCCAGTGGAAAAATGCTCGCGCAGTGTCATAAATACGGTTGCGAAGGTGCAGAAGGCACGTTCTGTGATGCCAGCCGCTCTTGTTCCTCGCTGGGGCTAGAGGGGAGCAATAGAAATCATCTTCCTCCCAGGCTGGGCTGTAAGAGCATGATGAGCATAGGAGAGAGTGAGGGACAAACCGGGAGGGGCCATGGATCCGCTGACGTGCACAAGCACGGAGCCTTGGGGAAGGGCTCGAGCGAAGCTCTTTGCTTCTTTCTCCTGTGGCTGCATCTCTGCTGGGTCTCTCTCATCTGGCTCCACGCTGCGGGTGTCCTGGGGGTCTGTAGGGAGCCAGGGGAGCCGTGGCCCTCGGGCTTACGCTGCCTGCTATTCCACAGGGCAGGAAGAACAGGTAGAGGAAGCAGAGGAGGAGACTGAAGAAACCAAGGCAGAAGGTGAGTGGTGGCTTCACCAGCGAGCTCCCACGGCCTGGCTTTGGGGTACCAAGCAAGTCTGGGGTGTCCCAGCATGGTCAGTAGCACAAAGAGCAGCTCCCCCTCTGTACCTGTGGTTCCCAGTGAGGAGATGTCAAACCTGAGCTGGCCCTTCCTGATGTACTGAGTGCAACGGCTCTGCAAGCAGAAAGATAAGGGTGTTTTCTGCTGGTTGGTGTCCAGCTCTCCAAAACAGTGCCAAAAATTAGCTGAGCCTCTTCCACGAGGAGATCCCATTGGGAGCCCAGAGCTGGGGTCATGCTCTGGTGTGTTTCACCACTGAAAGACACTCGACTTCATGAGACCTCTTTGAAGCAGACGGAGTGGCCTGATGTGTGCCCCATGTTGTCGTGGCTGGTGGGACAGGCTCAGATCCCAGATGTGCTCCCTGAGCTGGGGTGCTGGGACCCCTCTGTTGGGGTGCTGGGGCTGTCCTCACCCATGGGTGCTCATATTCTCCCCATTGCTTTCGAAACAGAACAAGAAGATGAAACGAAAGCACCAGGAGAAGGTAAAGCAGAGGCAGAGGAGAGACAGTTTCAGCTATTTCGGTCCTGATCCCAGTTCCCCAAGACTCTGGGCCCTTGTAACAGGGTTTTGGTGTTGAATTCATTTGCTGCTGGAGATAGAAAATCAGTGGTAAATGGTGGAGGGATGCCCTGGCCCCATCCTGTGTCAGGGCTGTGGAAGCAGGGTGCTTGCAGGAGGGATGGCTTTGTGCTGCCTAGGTAAGGAATTCACCCAAAATCCAGAAGGAGAAGGTAGCATTACTTGCACCTCTGGGTTCCTCTTGGAGAGGAATATCTCCCAGTCTGTCTGTGCGTTAGGGGGACTAACATGCTCATGAGGGAATGGGTTTCTCCCCCTTCATTCTGGAGGGATGGAGCTGGGTTTAGCAGAGGGGAACAGCCTGATGGAACCACCCTACTGTGTCCCTGGTGCTGGCCTCCGGCAGCCAAAGCATCACGTTTTCCACAGGTGGAGAGGGGGACCGAGAGCAGGAGCCTGGGGAAGGTGAAGTATCCATCCTTGTTGCTCTCTGGGGCGGGAGGCTCTGTCCCTTCACCTGCGTAAGGAGGTTCCAAACAACCTTTCTGCTTAGTCAGGAGCTCCAGCGTGTGCCTCTGGGTCTGGCACAGAGCTCATTGCGTGCCTCTTTGCTGGAGGAGGATCCATGGGAGAGAAGGGTGGTTCGGCTCAGTGTGGTGAGGTGTGGGTCAAGGTTGCCTCTGTGACACTGACATTGTCTTTCTCTCCTGTTCCTGGGGACCTGAAGGTGAATCAAAGCCAAAACCCAAGTAAGTGTCAATGTCAAGAGGATCTGTGCCAGGGCAGAGGCTCTGTGTGATGGGCTTAGCACCATGATCCATAGAGGGCATGGGACATTGAGGCCTGAAAGCAGGAAAGCAGGATGGGACTGGGGCATGGAGAGAAAGAGGAGAGAAACGGGCGGACAGACACAGAATAGGAAGGGGATCCTGAGGATGAGCTCTTTTTGGAGGTTTTGAAGCATTTTGAGTGTTCCTTGGGGAAGCTCAGCTGCCCTTTGGCCCTGCAGCTGGAAGAACCCTGTGTGCACCCCATCCTGGGGTATGGTCCACGGCAGAGCCAGGGTTGTGCTTCTGCAGTGTGTGCCTGGCCATGGACGGCTTGAGGCAGGAGCTGCGAACCATTGCCAGGAGCCTGCAGCTCCCCCTGGACCCCTGCAGTGCTGCACTATGGGAGGCAGCTCTGTCCTCAGCCGCAGCCCCTTCATCTTTATGTGCCCCTATTGAGCATCCCTTGCCCCTCTCAAGCCCACAGAGGATGAGAGTGTGGTTTCCACCTCTCTGTGCCAGATCACACCGGAGCCCACAGTTCCTCTGTGCTCTGCTGGGTGATGAGCACTGGGGTGTCTGCCAGCCCCAGGGTGCCTGGCAAAGGGTCATGGCCAAGTTGCCTGCAGCTTGCAGAGTTATTCCAGCCACGCGGGTGCCTTGGAGTGCTTCCCGGGAATGCCACAGGTCTCCCTCTGAAGCTGTCCAGCTGGCGATGGCCAGCAAGCAGGATTGCACCTCCCTGTCCTCAAAGTGTGCTCTGCATCCCTGGGGACTGTGAGGTTCAGAGAGGAGGGCTGGGTAGAGCAGTGCCTGCCTGAAAGGCACCATCCTGTCCCAGGTGCTGGCTGCAGACTCACCCTTCCCCTCCTCACCTTCCTGCAGGGTCTTTATGCCAAACCTGGTGCCTCCCAAAATCCCAGATGGCGAGAGACTGGATTTTGATGTAAGTAGCGCACAGGATGTCCCCCCTGCGAGGTACCCAGCAGCTCCTGGAGGGCTTCACTGGTGGGAGCCACCACTGCTGCTTCTGTCTGGTGCAGGACATCCACCGCAAGCGCATGGAGAAGGACCTGAACGAACTGCAGGCTCTCATTGAAGCCCACTTTGAGAGCAGGAAGAAGGAGGAAGAGGAGCTCATGTCCCTCAAGGACAGGATTGTATGTATGCAGCCTTCCCCCAGCCGTGATCCTTCCCCCGTGGCCCTGGCAGAAAGACCTGACACATCCCATGTCCCTGCTAGACAAAGCCTGAGATCTGAGCCTGATTTTGTCCCCCAGTGCCTGCAGAGCTCTTGGCCTGGCTGCTGTGATGCTGCGGTGCCTTTCCCCATGGTCACCGCTCCGCATGCTCTCTTGGGAGACGTGAGAGCAGCAGCTCTTCCCTTGGGGCTCTCAGAGGGGTCAGCGATGTGTCCCTGTGGACAGCGAGGATGCAGTGTCCAAGCCAATGTCCTCTCCTTCCGCAGGAAAAGCGTCGAGCGGAGAGGGCTGAGCAGCAGCGGATCCGCAGCGAGAGGGAGAAGGAGCGACAAGCCCGCATGGCCGTGAGTGTGCCCCCCAGGGATGGGGCTCGGGATGCTCCAGCCTGGCCACGGAGCACACGGGAGCATGAGCTGCCCATGAGGTCTCTGTCCTGACCCACTTCTGACGCTGGCAGGAAGAGCGAGCTCGCAAGGAGGAAGAGGAGGCACGGAAGAAGGCTGAGGAGGAAGCGCGGAAGAAGAAGGCTTTCTCCAACATGCTGCATTTTGGAGGCTACATGCAGAAGGTGGGATCCTACCGTGAGTGGTTGCAATGCAGGTGCTGGTGCTCTTGGGAAGGGCTCAGCCATGGGCTGGCTTCACAGCGCTGCTCTTGGCTCACAGCAGCAGTGAGAGGGGCAAAGTGAGCTGAGAGCTCTGCTTTGAAGATGCTGGTCAGGGTCCAGCCTCACCTCGTGGACAGGAACAGGGGTGGGGGGTGTCTTGGCCACTATTGCCAAGATTTCCTTAAGGACCTCACGGACCTCATGTGCTTCCGGCGTCCCCAAAGCTGAGGGTGTTGGGGCAGAGCTGGGGATGGGGATAGAGCAAAGGCTGGGCGGATTTCCTTACCTCCAATGGGCTGATGGTTTCCTCAGTCAGAGAAAAAGGGGGGGAAGAAGCAAACGGAGAGGGAAAAGAAGAAGAAGATCCTCAGCGAACGGCGGAAGCCCCTGAACATCGACCACCTCAATGAGGACAAACTGAGGTGAGCACCGGCTGTCCAGGACAGGAGCTCTGCTCCGCGGCAGGATCCTGTGCTGGGGCTGCAGCCCCGACAAGGGGGTGATGGGCTGTGACACCCCAGCGGGGACAGGGGCTGTGTGGCTCTGCCAGGCTGCCGCTGACAGCCGTATCCATCAGAGGGAGCCGTGCTCACACGCATGGGACATGCATGTCCCCGTCTGTCCCAACCTCCCCCGTGGCTCTGGTCCATGCGTGGGACTGGCGTTGCCGCATGGGTTACACATCCCCACCTGCGCGGCGGTGGCATCACTGCCCTGTCCCCTGCAGTGAGCCACGTCCCCGTCCTGCACTGACCCCTTCCCACAGGGACAAGGCCAAGGAGCTGTGGCAAAGCATCCGTGACCTGGAGGCGGAGAAGTTTGACCTGCAGGAGAAGTTCAAGCGGCAGAAATACGAGGTGAGCTCAGGCAGCCCCATGTGCCTGGCTGCTGCTCCTGCTCCCCGTCACGCCATGGGGAGGGGGGGCTGTCTGACTGACCCTGCTGTCACAGGGAAGCTGCCTGCCTCAGGAAAGGACTGTGCCCCCCGCGTGCGTGGGGTGACAGACACCCAACAGGCTCTGCACTGAGAGCAAAGCCACAACCTCCTCCTTTATGGAGATTTTGTCCTCGATGGACCTGTTGAGGACAAAAACCTCAATGGAGCTGTTGGAGCAAGTGCAGAGGAGGCCACGAGGATGCTCAGGGGCTGGAGCAGCTCCTGTATGGAGACAGGCTGAGAACATTGGGGCTGTTCAGGCTGGAGAAGAGAAGCTGCGTGGAGACCTCAGAGCAGCTTCCAGTGTCTGAAGGGGGCTACAAGGATGCCAGAAAGGGGCTCTTCATCAGGGACTGGAGTGATAGGACAAGGGGTGATGGGTTCAAACTGAAACAGGGCAAGTTCAGGTTGGATCTAAGGCAGAAGCTCTTCCCTGTGAGGGTGCTGAGGCGCTGGCACAGGGTGCCCAGAGAAGCTGTGGCTGCCCCATCCCTGGCAGTGTTCAAGGGCAGGCTGGACACAGGGGCTTGGAGCAAGCTGCTCCAGTGGAAGGTGTCCCTGCCTGTGGCAGGGCTTGGAACTGGAGGAGCTTTAAGGTCTCCTCCAGCACAAACCAGGCTGGGTTTCTGTGAGCCAGGATCAAACCAACCCTGGCAAAGCTGAGCACACAGCTATGAAATGCTGGAGGATGTGGCAGGCAGTGCAAGGGGCTGCGTGGTGGCCCTGTGACCCCCAGCTCCTGGGGGCACGTCTTTTGCACCCCAATGGGCTTCCTGCTGTGCTGCACATCACAGCCCTGCACCCACGCAAGGGGAGGGAGAGCAGTGATGAATCTGCATCCTCACCCTCTCCCCCATCCCTGGCTGGGTGCAGGGCATCCTGCCCGGCCTCAGCACCTGCCTGCATTTCTCTTGCAGATCAACGTCCTCCGAAACCGTGTCAGTGACCACCAGAAAGTGTAAGTCCCGGGCAGGCTGAGCATCCCTCCTCCTGCCTTTCCAGCCCCCCGCTCCCCTGGCTCCACTTCCCTCCCCGTGTACCTCCTGCCCCTCTGGTACTCTCACAGAGCCACCTCCTGTCCTCCCCACTCCTGCCTTTGGTCCCACTGGTACCCAGTGCTCATGGACCTGCAGGCCTGGCCCAGCATCGATGCTGCTCTGCTGCTATTGACAGACCCAAACCATTGCCTCCCACCTCCACCAAGCTTCCCCCTGCCCCAGACACCCTGGATAGGGATGGACCCTGGGGAGACCCCACCTCTGCATATGAAGCCTTGTGTCCTGGGGGGTCCTACCAGCCTCCAGCAGCCCCCATCCCTGCAGTGGCTCTGCCCAGCATCTCAGGGAGGGTGCTGGAGATTCCAGCTTGTGTAGGAAGGGAAATCCCCATGGGCTGTGGGAGCTGTGCAGGAGAGCCTGTCCCCGTGCCCATGTTCCCTGCACAGGACAGGGGGACCCTTTGTATTAGGGCAGAGGTGGGTGTTTAACTCCCACCCTTGGGAGCACCCTGCTCTGTCGCCTCACCTGAGAGGTGCTCAGCCTGCCCCGTGTGCCAGGCAGCAGCATCTCCCACGTGCTTACACCAAATCTCTCTTCTCTTCTGCCCCATCACGGCCTGTTACTGCAGCAAAGGGTGAGTACAGCTGCTTCCTCAGTGCTGTGTGTCTCCCCGTGCATGTGTGCTGCATGGACACTGGGGCTAGCGGTAGGGCTGAAGGAGGAGGCAATGCCAAGGATTGGCAGGCAAAGCTGCTCTGGTGAGCCTCAGGATGACATGCCAGTAATGCCCTTCACTGTCCACCTGAGCTTCCTCCTCCTCTTCCTCCTCCTCTCAGCTGATCTGTGCCCCCAGCAGTGTCTGTTGCCCTGACCCTGGTTAAGGAGGTTGATGTGGTGTGTCCTGAGGAGCATCACCACAGCTTCTGGTTCTTGAGAGACGGATCCTGCAGCCCCTTTTGTCCCTCTGCCACCAGAGATCCAACTTGTGGATTCCTTTCTGAAGGATCCTGGGGAGGGAGAAATATGGGAAGGGAACTGGGGGTCCTTAGAGACACCTGGCAAACTGCATGAGCTTCTTCCATAGAACCCCAAACCACATGGATGCACTGACTCAGGTTCCAAGGTTTTACCTGGGGCCACTGAAGACCTTCTTCCCCCCAGCGAGCATCAGCTGGAGATGACTCGTCCCTCCTTTCACGGTCACTAATGCCATTTTACATGTGCTTTTCCACTTCCCTCCCAGGTCAAAGGCTGCCCGTGGGAAGACCATGGTAGGCGGCCGGTGGAAATAGATGCTCAGGAGTCAAAGGCGGCTCGGCCACGGGGAGGTGTGCGGCCCTTCGGTCCACCATCTGCCTTCCCCCTCCTCTTGGAGCCAGCACCGCACGCCCTCTGCCTGCACAGGGCTTGGTGGGCCTGGCTGCAGGCACAGTGCTGCCTGCAGGGGCAGATGCTTCACAAGGCTCCGTTTCCCACCTCCACACCCCCCGCTGATGTTGTGTCTGTAAATAAAGAGAACGGGGACAGGGTCAGGGTCTTGTCTTCATCCTGAAGCCCTAAGCCCAGAGGAAGCAGGCGCAGGGCAGAGCTCAGCTGAGCACACACAGCTCCCTGGGGTGCAGGAGGATGCAGCAGCCCTTCAGGACCTCCTGAATACCATCCACTTGCCTCACAGCATCTCACACCTGCGGTGCTTGGGAGGTTTTGGAACAGACCTCGCTGGTCTGACTGCTCTTCCTGCTGCAATCCTCGTTATGGCCCCTTTAGCTCCTGCTTTTGCTGTACCAGACCCCCCCCCTTGCTCTGCTCTGTGTCAGGGCTGGCTCTGTGGGACTGCTTCCAAGCCTATTGGTGCATGGATTAAACAAAGCCAGCTTCCAGGTCATTATAACTCATATTTCCACCTCTTCCTAAAGGACCCAGACCAGCCGTGTTTGCCTCCTCTGCGTGGTTCTGACAGCATGCAACGAAGGTTTGAGAAAAAATCAGTGTGGGGAGACCATTCATCTGTCCTTTCAGGTGTGCAGATCTCTTTCATCTAGCTGTAGGCACCTCTGTAGCATGCTTCCACATGCAATGCCCATGGTGGCACATCAGCTACATAATCCTGAGTTCCTGCTGCATGGATCTGGGCTTCATGACCATTTCCTGGGGCAAGCTGTCCCACGCAGTTGTTAAACCTCATCTGTGAGGTGTTTCCAGAGCAGAGGGGAACGAAGAGGTGCAGAGGATGGTTGATCTTTAAAGGCTTCTTGT
Organism: Pezoporus occidentalis; assembly: GCF_034315485.1. Lineage (NCBI taxonomy): Eukaryota > Metazoa > Chordata > Aves > Psittaciformes > Psittacidae > Pezoporus > Pezoporus occidentalis. The sequence goes on along the minus strand of NW_026914653.1, from coordinate 442,953 downwards.
CCCTTGGCAAGATGTTTTGTCTCTCCTCTTGCTGCGGCTGCCTGTCCTCTCCGTCCCAGGCCCGGTGAGGTGTGAGCATCCTTCAGGTTTCTCCCTTGTGCTGCGGGTTGGATGATTTGTTTTGTCTGCTTCAACACATGCCATCAGGTTTTGGGGAACAAGCCTCTGGGAAGCCTCAGCTTTGGTAAGGCAGCAAGAGGAGGGCAAACAGGCCTCAAAAACGAGGTGGGGAGGGATGAACTTGATGCCTTAATGGGATGAGGGAGGACCACGAGCATCAGCAGGGGCTGGAGCACCTCCTGTACAAAGACAGGCTGCGAACATTTGGGCTGGAGAAGAGAAGGCTGTGTGGAGACCCTCAGTGACTGAAGGGGGCTACAAGGATGCTGGAGAAGGGCTCTTCATCAGGGACCGCAGTGACAGGACAAGGAGTGATGGGGTCGAACAGGAACAGGGGGAGTTCAGCTTGGATTTAAGGTCCGGGGGGAGCGGAGCGCTCAGGGCACAAAGCAGCGTCCGGCTGGGAACCCCCCCCTCCCATATCCCAGGCTCCCACCCTCAACACCTCCCCGGCATTGCCGGTGCCCGGTGCTGCTCCGCGGCCCCGCAGCCGCTCTGCCCGTCCCTGCGGGGCCGGCAGCGCCCAAGGGTGGGGGTACGGAGACACTCCCTGCTTCCCACAGCGATGCCTGTCCCGGCAGCGCGCTGGAGCCCCGCCAGCCCGGCTCCCGCTGCGCCGGGGCCGAAACCTGCCCCGGTGGCACAGCCGTGCCAGCGGAGCTGAGTCAGCGCCCAGCCCGCGGGGCTCCGCTCGGGCACGGCCCAGGAGCCAGCCCTTCGCTATAGGACCATAGAACGGCTCGGGGCGGAAGGGACCTTAAAGCTCATCTGATCCATAACAACCCTGCAATGAGCAGGGACATCTTCAACCAGAGCAGGTCGCTCGGAAGCACAACCAGCCTGGCCTGGGATGTCTCCAGGGATGGGGCATCCATCACTCCCTGCACAACCCGTGCCCCTCTCACTGTAAAGGATTTTATCCTCACACCCAGCCTGAATCTCCCCTCTTTCAGTTTAAAACCACACCCCCTCATCCTGTTGCAACAGACCCTGTTAGGAACTCTCTCCCCATCTTTCTCATAGACCCCTTTTAAGTACCGAAAAGGCACTCAAGTGGATGAGTTCAGACTTATCAGGGGCTGGCCATGCTGCTGTGAGCTGCGGAGTGAAGGACCCCTGGCAGCAGCTCTTGGAGGGTCGTGCAGGGTGCCAACAACCTCACAGTGCCAGATTGTTGTGGAGATCTGATCTGCAGTGCACTGGTGTCCTGCAGCACTGCAGCATGGTCTCAATGTCCCCATGGGCAGCAGAACCTCTGGATGCCAGGTCAAAGCACCACCACCTTCTGGAGTGCAGTATGAAGGGTAGAGAGCTCTGTCCCTCCCTAGCAGGGCATCTTCCCTCCAGGAGCTATAAGATGTAGCATCCCCTAACATGTTGCAGAGAAACAGCACTTTTTGCTGTTGCATGCCAACACCCTCCATCCTGTGGGCCTTTGAGGAGCAACCCAGAACATGAAAACAGTGTCCACTCAGGGGCAGTTCTGGTGTCTCAGCCGAAACACTGCACAGGGATCAGGTTGAGTCCCACACTGTGCAGTGCAGGATGCCAGGGTCCTTTTGGCTTTTCTACTTGACACTCCTCTATTAGTCTATTAGACTCTATTAGTCTCCTCTATTAGAGACTAAATGGTCTTTAAGCCCCCTCCCAACCCAAGTCATTCTATGATTCTACGAAAAGACTGCAGAAAATGAAGCAGTTCAACCTCTGATGGTTTGCACGTTGGGCCTAACGACAGGCTGTGTTTTGAAAGAGAGAAACAGGCTGTAAATGTTCAATTTGGAAACACCTTCCAGACCTGGAGCTCCCATGTTCCGAGTCCCAAGCCATCGTGTTGCTATATGATGGGCCTCCTCAGCACCTCCCTGCAGGGCAGGTCCGTTTGTTCCTGCAAGCATCTGACGTTAGCAAGGCTTTTTAATGATTATTTTTAAATGCCTTATAAAACTTTAGGTTTCATTTAATATCTTAACCCTGTAAATCACTGCCTACAGCAGCTAATTCGTAGGTATCAATTAATCGCCTTTAATTGGTTAAAGTCATCCATGGTTTGTGCTGATTCCACAGATGTGTTAAATCATCAATGAAGTCTTTAATGCACCACAAGCACAGTTTAGCATCTACGCAATGACCCATGTCCTTGAGACAAGTGCCGCTGACAAAGCAGGCAGCAATGCTCTGGGATGGAAAGGAAGAGGCTTTAGCTGTTGTCTGGAAGCAGCATTTTATTGGCACTTAGTGGAAGGAAAATAAGCTTCCAGGTGATGTCTGAATCACTGCTTTTGCATGTGCTCTCATGCCCAGGTTTCTGCTGAAGTCCCTGGTGTAAACTATGCTCTTTGGTGAAGGGCAGCAACCACCAGCAGGAGCACAGTGATGCTGAGACACTGATCAGCCCTTTGCCCAACATTGGATCCATAAGGTACATGACTGGTAAAGGCGATGCTGGGCACCAGAGCTGCATGGTATCACCTCTGGGGAAACCCCTAGAAGGTGAGTCCCAGAGCCCCACATTTGCTGTTTTGAGGCCAGGTATCTTCAGAAAGAGATGGAGAGGTGAAGTGTGAGCTTTGGAGGCTTTGCCTTCAGACCTGGCATGACCCACGCCTGGGAAGATCCTCATTACACAGCAATTCTCTTTGTTTGTCTTCGTGCATGAAATAAATATGCAAGCAGCTGCTCTGCTGCAGATGATTCAAGTGCACTTCCAGACCCAGGAGTGCCTGATCCATGCCCTGAGATGCCACCACCACTTCCTAATCCCAAGATGCCACCACAACCACCTAATCACTGCAAGCAGCCCACATTGTGCATCTGCCTGGGTTCATGCTGATGAAGCCTGATGCTGCTGAGCAGCTCAGCACCCTGCATGGTGCAAATGGGTTTTTACCCAGCTTGCCTCCGAGGCTGAGTCTTAAACAAAGGACACAGAGGAGGAGGGAAGAGCAGCAGAGGAAGGCAACACATCCCTTATCTGACAGCTCCGAGGTTACAGCACTTGCTGGCGAGGTGGAGGATTCAAGTTCCTATCTCTCCTTAGTCTGATAGGAGATGATGGCTTTGAGCTCTGATTTTTAACCCCAGCTGAGCTGCAGCCTTCAGTGCTGTCTTTATGTGACGCTGATTTATAAGGCCAGCGCTACAACTGATGCCTTAGATTGTGGCATGGTGCAATATTGGGATCACTCCACTGACAGCGCCCTCCTGCTTTCGGAAGTGCTGTGAGCAGCTCGTCCCTTTTATCTGCACCCGTAAACAAACCCAGTCAGAGAGCAATAAATCTGGCTTTGATATCCTGACAAAGATGGAACACTTTGATCCCGGGGAGCTTTGATCTTCCACTGTGAACCAGATGCTGCTGATTAGCTGTAAAAATAGAGCAATTATTCTAACTTCTCAGGTGGTGCGGTGCTACACTAGGAGCTGTCGGTGTGTCAGCTGTGTGCCACGCCACACCTTACACTGAGATTGACACAACATGAAATTCGAGTCAGTTCTGTAAGTCCCAAATTCTGCTGATTGGTTTTTTTTTGCACCAACATATTCTGGAAAGGGAGCATTTGGCTTTGGGAGGTTTTTCCACCTCAAAGTTTTTGTTCAGGCCACTCTTTCAAACACTTCGATATAACTGCAAGCAGAATCATCCTGGGCAAAGACTAAGAAGCATTTCTGGGTGCTGGAAGAGGTGCCCAAAGGCCCTTCCAGGAGGACTGGTCTCCTTTCTTAGGCTGAGCATCTCGGGGATATCCCCATCACCGTCCTTGGTGCTCCATGGATGCCACGTTGGATTGGCTGCTCCATGGTGGAGCAGCCACAGCATGGAGGAGATGTCAGCACTGCAGAGCTCCAGATCTCTCAGCAGGATCCCTGGAAACCTTATAAGCTTCAGCCAGGGCTCAACATGCTGCTCCTGCAGCCGCACGATGTAAACCAGGCACTGTGGGTTCGGATTCATCCCCGCTCACAGCGATGCTCAGCGGATGCGCTCATCTCCTGGCTTAAATTCCAGCTCTCTCCTGGCAGGGGGCAGAGATCAATATTCCAAAGGGTGATTCAATGTTGGGTGACCTGGCAGGGCAACGCCAGGAGGACAGGGTCCTGGTGGAAGGAGCTCACTGCAGCAGGATGGGAACTGGCTCCTGATTATTTGCTCAATGGGCAATTAGTCCTGTAAGTTCCTAAGCCCTGTGATTAACTCCAGCCATCCAAACGTTATCATTGCAAAGGAAGAGCAGCTAAAGGATTCTGGAAGTTACTGGCATTTCTCAGTGGCTGCAGGGAAATCCCAGTTGTAGCTTGCAGGCCCTTGGGCTAAGGGCAGGACAAACCTAGCACACACAAAACCATAGGAGGAGCTGTATTTTGGGGAAAGAAAGAAAGAAAAACAATGCAAAAGTCCCCAGAACTTCTGCCCACAAACCAGGTGAGGGACCAAAGGGCAGCAATCACTGTCTGCTCCATGGCACAGCTGTGGGTGGCTCCATAGGGCATAGCATAAATACCAGCCCTGGGTGTTTCATGAAGGCAAAACTCATCCATGGATCTTTTCCCAGACCTCAGTGTCCTGAGACAGATATTTTGGAAACCTGGCCCTGAGCTCTATGGGGAAGCATTCATCCCATAAGTGTTGCCTCACAGATGCGAGAGCTTCAGCTCCAGAAAGGTTTCCCTGAGGCACCTCAATCCTTTAGTGGAAGCTGCAGATTTGAACTGGGCTTTCTAACACCTTGGGCAAAGCAGAGGGGCAGCGAGTGCTTCATTGCAAGGTCCTCGGCACACCGGGTGGGATGGATGCCTGCGTTACAGTGGGGACGTTGTACATTGACATCCCAGCATCCCTGGGACTGAGGTGTTGTGAGATGGGGCTGGCATCCCTGAAGCGTGACCTGGGATTTGGTGAGGCTCTCAGCCTTTAGCAAGCCCCACAGCTGCATCTCCTCCCCAGCAGTCCCCCACAACCTGTGGGCTGAAATCTGCAGAGGATGCAGGGAAACTGGGTTTGATTTGGCCTGTCCTGTAAAGGTTGTGCCTCAGAGGCAGAGCAGGGATGTTTCCTGGTGCAAATAGAAGCAGCTACGCAGGAGTTTCCAAGGCAAAATTCTTGGCTCGAAATGCCTAAATTCTTCCAGAGGGCTGGGTCTCTGAGTTCATTTACCCATAGGAAAACCCATGACGTTCTCATCTCTCTTTTGCTCAGGTAAATGTGACCCATGCTCCCCAAAAGCCACGGAGCTGCAAGAGAAGTCACATTCTTGTGGAAGCAAATAATTTGCCCAAAGCAAGGAATAGGTGAGCTGGGACTTCAACACAGCTCTGTAAGCTGGAGACACAGCTCCAAGGCCAGGTCCACAGCACCCAGGGTTACATTAAGGAAAACCAATTCTGCACTAAAAGACCCTGGTTCTTCCCAGTTTAATGGTCTTGGAAAAAGGCTGCTTGCAAGTAAAGTCTTCCAAAGAGAATCAGGATGAGCTCTGCCAAGGGACTGTTAACACAGCACATTCAAGCACCCATGCAGATTAAAAGGAAGAAGCCACACTGTTGGTTTTGGGGCATTCCTGTCAAGCTGTTGCTCTTTTGAAGTCACTGGGGCTTCTCCTGGGCTGGGTCCCTCGGCAAGGCTCACAGCCCTGGAATGTGGCTGGGGATCGGTGTGACCCGTCGGGGCAGTGAGCAGACCTTCCTCCCAAAGGAGTTTTCACTCAAACCTGCGCAGAGCTGTTGCAAGCGGGTTGATTCACGGGGTTTCTCAGCTCTTAGTCATGAGCTTCTGCTCTGGACAGTTAATTAGTTTGTTCTTGAGGAGAGCTTTGAAGATGCAAAGCAGGCTGGGAAAGTGAAGTGTTATTAGCTCATTATCTGCAATCTTTGTCTTTTTGTGACAGAGCAATGAAGTCCAGGCTCAGCCCGAGATGCTTAACAGCGCTAAAAGCTGAAGTGTCCACACACCCAGTTCTGTCCTTATTCAGTGCAGCTCTTTGCCAGAGCTCAGTGCCTCTTTAGACTAAAGCTCCTTAGCACCAGCCAGGCAGAGTGGGATGGGTTAGCATCCCTCTGCTGATAATAGCCAGTGACTGAGATTTAGCCCTACCCTAGCAGGATATATGATCATTTGGAATTTGGACTATTCGTTTCAGTCTTCTTCCTACTAGTTTCCACTTGGATGCAAGAAGGAAGAATGAGGCCAATGGGGTTTTTAATATGTGATCTGAGTGTATTAGGGGTTAAGTTCAGCATATGAGAACCTGAAATCTTTATGGAGGAGTAAAATTTAAACAGCCCAGAAGGTTCTGAATGAGGTGGATTAGCATCTGTCTTCACAAAGCAGCTTATATGTGTCTGGTTACATTCAAAGAGAAGTCAATATTAGAAGCATTATTATTGTGTCTGCAAAGGCCATCCTGGCCAGACTGCTGCCATGCCCTGTGGAGAACAATACATAGAACAGCTCTGTCTACATAGCTGGTCACTAGTTGTGTGTCTGGCAATTTGGGGATCTGGCCAGAGGCATTTCCTAAACTGGTGCGTGCAGTGATGTGGCCTGCTGCAAAGAATGGAGCCCTGTGGCTCCATTGCAATGGCCTCACATGTAAAACTGAGCCTCTTATTGAATTCAAGACCATGAGCATAAATACCCACCTGTTTTGTAGGAGAAGATTCCATGTGGGTTGCCCTGATCACGCTGCAGACCTCCAGCCTGTCTCCAGCTTGACCTGAATGTGCTCCAACAGTACCACAGGCTCTTAAGTCCGTGGGAAAAGGCCAGGCTGAGCAATGAGCCTCATCCCTCAGGCACGTGCATGTGCCTGCACACAAACACACACACGTGAGAGATCTCCCATGACACAAATGTAAATGAAATACCCAACTGCTTTCACCTGGCGCTCACTTCCTACCTTCGGGTTTCACCTGGTAGCATCTCCCCATGCTAAGCCACCAAGCACTCGCCTCTGTGCAAGTCAGTGAGGTGTTTCCTTGTGTTGCTGGCCACGAGGGATGGATTCATGATATCCCTGTTTGGGGAATGAGATGTCTCATTTGCGTTGCCTTTGCAGGCTACTGGCACCATTTCCAACCCTCACTTGGGGGGTCAGAGCACTACCAGAAAAGGCAAGGCTGGCCAATCAGATGAAGCATTCTTTTGCCACGCAAGGCTTTCTTTGCATTACTTTGTGTCCAACCATATACAGTGAAAGCAGGCACAAATCACAAAGAAAATTCACTTAGAAGGATGAACAAAACGAACCAAGTATGAACATGAGTCAGAGAGCCCAGCTATTTACAGTGAAGTCCTCTTAATCCTAACCATTAAAGGTGCCTTACCCTCCATCACATGGGTGGTGCTGAGGATGTCAAGCTTTTCTCTTCAGGCTTTTGCTTACAAATCAAGGAAGAAGATGTCCTGGGTGGCTTCATGACCCCAGGAGGTGGGTTTGTTAGAGAAGTGGTGATGGCCATCACTTATCTCTAACAATGGGTTGCAGCAGGGGTTTGCAGCAGCACTGCAAAGCTTCTGCCTGTTTTCACCCTCTTTGTTGGTCTGAAACCGAGTTGATGATCACCTCAGAAAGACATAAGAAATGTGCTGTTTGCCATCTCATCCCGGGGGGTAGAGCATTTTGGGAAGTGTAGGTGGCAGGCTGGGTAGCATAGGTGGCATTTAGGGTATGCTCATGTGGCTGATTTAGGATTAGTAAAGCTTTATTTGAGTGGTTACACCAGAGAAGTGGGTTGTGAATAGAGACAGGGAACATAGGGGTAGGAGGAGTTAGGGTAGGAGGGAGGGTTTGGGGTTTGACATGCTAGGAGGAAGATTGTCCCTTTGCAATACAGCATTAGAGTGGGTGTTTCTGTGTATTTGCGCTCACAAAAGATAAGAGGTGAGGTTCAGGCCACCTACCAGTGTCTGAGCATCACTTATCTCAATCTGGACTTCCTGAATCAGCAGTGGAAATAGCAAATCATGAATTTGCCCCTCCTTCCATCCCTGTCTGATGATGGGGTGAACCACACTGTTTCTCTCCACTAGCTTTGAAGGAAACCCAGAGCAACTACCTTAGACTTCAGTGTCCAGTTTTAATCTGCCATGTGGATGATGGGTTGATCCTATGAGGTTTCTGCTAACAGGGAGTAAGCAATGAAGGCCAGGGTGGTAAGGGAAACTTTATAGATGTGGTTGTTGAGCTCAGCTTGTGGAGAGCTGGTGTTTGGCAGCTTAAAAATAAGATAAAAGCAAGGAAGCTGCCCTGCAAAACTGTGCAGATGAGGTAGGTGTTGGCAAATGGTAGCTGCTCATAGCTAGAGGGGAGGCGATGGTAGAGCCTTTCCTTCTGCAATGCCAGCAGCCTGGCATAGGGTACCCCTTGTTGCACCACCACTATCACTGCTGGCAAACTTGTGCTGAGCAAATTATGCTTGGAGACCCTCAAGATGACTTTAAAAGCTATGTGAGCATCCGGATGCTCTGAGTTCGCTCACCCTTTGTGAAAATCCTCAGGTCCCACTAAAACATTCCAGGTTTGCACCTTGGAGCCAGAGGATGATGTAAAATCACCACTGGCTTTGGGCAGCCCTTTCCTGGCGAGTGAAATTTAAGGCCCTAAATGGGTAGTTTGGTTTTAGTGGGTGCCAAGCTCTGTCTGCAGCCAACAGCCTGGTTCCTTGGCAGGATACTGAAAGCAAGAATCTGGGTTCAGACACGAAAGCTCAGATTTTGGGCTGTCTCCCAGGGACACGAGCTTTCCTGCTGGAGGCAGATTCCTGATCAGTGATGTGCATCCTGAGCCCAGCCAGCAGGTAGCCAGGGGTATCTCAGAGCACCTAAGGTGATGTAGGAGTTCTGTGCCAGGATTTCTGGGAAGGAAGAGGCACAGCAAGCTCCCCAGGATCTGTGCCTGCAGGGTGCTGTGAAGCCAGCTCAGCACTGAAGCAGGAACCACGTGTTAATGGCCTGAGACCCTCTCAAACAACAGCAGAACAGATGCCCAAGGTGCAAAATATGCACCTGTGAATGCAATAAACTCACTCCTAGATAGGCCTAAGGTGTTGAAGGAGAAGGTGAGGAGATACACATCCCACCCTGGCTGGAGCCCTAGAGAGAGACTGTCATGATGCCAGCCCTCGTGTCTCTGCTTGTACCAAGATCCTCTGCTCTCTGTGGTCCCAAAGGAGGGTGACAGGGTGGTGACAACACTCCAGGCAGGGGATCCTCATGGCCCTGGTCATGCTGGGCAGGAGGAGCAGTCCAGTGGCACATCCATAAGTAAGGATAGAAAGATGCAGTGAAAAGTGGGTATTGCCCCTGCAGCATCTTGCTAAATGAAACCTGAAGACACCAAGTGTTTTGGCCCGGCTCCTCCTTAGGGTTTGGCCTCAGGTTGTGCCACGCGGGTGCTCAGTCTGGGTTTGCACTGGAGGCCATGGAGATGCTGCCCTTGAACCACTCCCAGGAAGGCTGCATTCCCTTTGGATAGCTTATGGAAGGCACCTCAGCTCTGCTGCTGCCGGAACACACTCGCATCGCTGTTCTTAGCCATAGGGCTGCATGGCATCGCATGTGTCCCCCACCATCACTCCTGTCCCTCCAACTCAGAATGGAGATGAAAAGGTTCCATCTCTCTGCCAAACACCAGATGTGTGGACCAGCTCCCCAGCCTTGGTTTCTGGGGATTGCAGAGCGTGTTCACGCTGGGATGTGCTCCATGGCAGGAGGGCTGTGACAGGGACAGAGCTTAGAGGAGTCATGGAGAAGATATTCCCACGCCTTTTCCAGCACTGGGCTCTGTTTGACCCTTCCCAGGGCAAAGCTGAGCAGTTAGCTACCTGCCCATGAGTAATGGGGACTGCTCATCCCATTCCCTTTCTTGTCTGCTGGAGACCTGCCAGTCACTGTCAGCCTTTCCCTGCTATGCTTGGGAAAATCTCCTCCATCCATTCTCCTTCTCCCACTGGCTGCTGCTCTCCAGCACACAGCCTCACCCCTGTTTTTACTGGGATGAAGCTCCAGTGCCCAGGCGTGGGGATGGGTTTTCGAGGCCCCCCATGGGTACAAAGCACCCTCTTGTGCTCTGCCTTTTCTTGGGTGCCTCTCGGGGCTCTGCTGCCTCCTTGCTCAGAGCAAGGTGCGGCTCTGACTCACCTGAGCCGGGATGTGCCGTGGCTCCGCTGACTTTCCCACGGTGGCTGAGCCCTGCAGTGATGCTGCTGCATCACCCAGGAGGCTCCAGGTGCATGGCAATGGGTGCGGGCTCTGCTCCATGTACCAGGCACTCCTGGCTTTGACCAGCATCAACACTTGCCTGAGCCATCTCCCCCTTCTCCCCTTTCTCCTGGCTCTTTAACGCCTTCATCCTATAGGAAATCATTTCCATGTCACTTCTGCATTACCCTTGAATAAATCAAACCAATAAACTGGGGTAGGCACAGACAGTTTCTCATTGCACAGACAAAAATGACAGGAGCCATTTAGGAGATGTGCTGCTGCCTGGGAAATCCAGAGTCTCGCTGTGACCCTGCCAGTGGTGCTGCTCTGATGCTAAGCCAGCACCTTCCCCCTCCATGGCTGCCTCTCATCCCCTGATGGGATACAACAATCAGTTTTCATCGTGTGTAAACCATGCTGCAGGAAGCTCAGGGTGGAACACAAAGACGCTCAGATCATCTCCAGTCTCTCCCTTTACCTTTTTCTGAGCATTTCTTTCAGCCCTGCTGACAATGAGACTGATTTTCCTGTTCTGCCGGGAGAGATCCTTGTTGGGTGAAGCAGGAGTTACCTGTACTGTGAGATAAAGAACCTTCCTGGGGAAAGAATAGAAAACACAAGGAAGAAAGCAGTAAGATGCACAAAGCGAATCTCTTGCTATACTTCATTGTACAGCACCCAGTCTGGGTCATCTCTCAGATTGAAACTTGGCCTCGGGACCCAAAAGCAGTTACAGTTATTGCCCGAGCTCAGATCTGTTAGGTAAGATCCCGCAGTGCAATTATGAGGCTTTTTGTGGCGAGAAGTGCCAGGGAAAGGAGGGAGGAACTCTGGTTCTCTGGGAAAGTATTTGGGTTTTGCAGTGCCAGGAACCAACAGCTTTATCACTTCTGGAAAGGTCTCCCTGCTGCTTTTCCCACTGCACTGCCTTGGGAAGCCGGGCACGCCAGGCAGGGAGGGGGCATTCACTGCTGAGAAGCTGGGGGGATTGCAGCTGCTTTGCTCCCCATCTGCGGAAACGCAGAAGGTCAAGAGAGAAACCAGGCTCAGGAGGGTCTCCTGCAGGCTCTGTGAGTGGGTACGACAGTGCTGAGCAGTGCTCACAGCTGGTCATGTCAGCACAGAATGAGTGCACAGGAGGGTGGTGGTAGGAAGGTAATTACCCTCCTGTCAAAGCCTTTCCTGCATGAGGTTAACAAGTTGCAGAGGGCTGTAATGGGAGGCAGAGCTGGAGAAGCATCGCTGGGGCTCAGACAGATGAAGGATGCTCAGTGTGAGCATAGAATCATAGAACAGTCAGGGCTAGAAAGGACCTTAAGATCATCCAGTTCCAACCCCCCTGCCATGGGCAGGGACACCTCACACTAAACCATGGCACCCAAGGCTCTGTCCAACCTGGCCTTGAACACCACCAGGGATGGAGCATTCACAACCTCCCTGGGCAACCCATTCCAGTGCCTCAGCACCCTCACAGTAAAGAACTTCTTCCTTAGATCCAATCTAAACTTCCCCTGTTTAAGTTTTAACCCGTTACCCCTTGTCCTGTCACTGCAGTCCCTAATGAAGAGTCCATCCCCAGCATCCCTATAGGCCCCTTCAGTACTCGAAGGCATCCAGTATGATGAGGTCAGCACCTCACATCCTGACAAACTGCACACAGTTTCCTTAACCCAGGAAGTGTTGCTCTGGATGTCACCACTTCACCCACCCTGATGGAGAAGAATATGCAGTGAAGGCTCAGGTAGAGCGTCAATGTTTTCCTGCATCCAAGCAGTGCAAAGGAGAGACCTCCTCTTGTTAGACAAAGTGGACATGGCCCTGTGTTGGGGATGCCTCATAGGAATCCATCAAAAGGCTTCTCCAAGAGAAAGGCAAGCTTAGGAAGCAGCAAGGAAGGGGCCGAGTACAACCTTGGATAGGTAACAGTGTCTGTGCTTGGCAAGATTAAATCAGCAGGGACACATAACTGTGGGAAAGATACAAATGAGGGTTCTAGGCAGAGGAGCACAAAGTCATGCACGTTACAGGGAAGGTGAGTAGGGAATGAGTCACTGCCTGTGCTTGCTCCTGACCCAGGCCCCCGGCTCCTGTGGTGGAGATGCCCTGGGGTGTGGGTGCACGAGCGCTGTGGGGGCTTTGGGCTGTGGGTGCTATGCATATGCTGAACCTCTTCTGCATACGCCTTGCTTTCATGGGGCAGGGCTTTCTGGTATGGGCTGCCACGTGTCCTTCGGCAGCGTGCCGTGGGGCCAGGATGCCACAGCATCTGCTTGGGGTGATCTCACCCAGGATGTGGGAAACCGAGATAGAGGAGCTTTGTTGGGGGTGTCCCAGCAGGAGGTGTTGGTACCGTGGGGTCGTTGGTGCTGTTGCGGTGTGTGGGTTGGGCTTGGTGCTCCCTAGGGATGCCCTGCATGGTGCAATGTGGTGGCTGTGCTGTGGAATTGGGAACTGCTCTTGGCTGGGAAGTGGTGATCCTCTGGGGTATGGCTTGGGAACGTTGGGTATTCCTGGGATGTGTGGGAAGGTATCCCATGGACCTGAAAATGGGCCTTTTTCTTGCGAACTGCCCTGTGGTCTTTGTGTGTGTCTACTGACTGTCCTGTCCAAAAATGGGCTTTTCTGATGCGTTCATACAGAGGATACAGATCCCAAAAGAAAAAGACATCCTCGTTTCTTGGTATTCATTTTACATGCTGCAAATGGATAGAGACCCAAGCACATAGTCCTATATCAGCTCCATTGCTGAGCAACTCTTGATTTCCAAATCGGAGACATGTACTGAGAGCTATGCTGACATATCCTGCCCTTCTTCAGTGTCCAGAGAGCCCACTCAAGAATATGGAGGTAGGACTCACCTGTATTAGTTTTAGACAGTCTGCATTATGCTGAACTTGCTCTTCTAGCCTGTAATTTATAGGACCTTTCTCAGATGTGATTTGTGCCTGAAGAAGCTGTGGGATGGACATCTCTACTATGTATGCAATATCAATATTTAACCCTCCCAAGGGGTTCTGGATACACTGCTCCTTAATGGACTTTTGTAAGAGAAATGCTTAGCTGTTACATTGAAAACCACTTGCAGGTATGCCTGCTGCACTGTGGCTTAGAAGCAGCTTAGGGAAGGAATGCTCCCAGTTGCCAACGCAGTTTTGGTTTTGAAGTGCTGCTGCAAACCTGGCTCCGACGTCGGGGTTTGGGTGCTTTGCCTTTGTGCTGAACCCTTTAGTGCTTGCCCACCTTTCAAGGACCTCAGAAGAGCTCCTGGAAACGAGCTCTGAGCAGCGTGGCATGGGGTGATGCCTATCCCTTTTTCCATGCATGGATGCACAGGCTGTGCCAAGCCTGTCTGATATGAAGAGGTTTCACAGCCTAAGATACTTGTCAGTGGTAAGAATTAGTCCTCAGCCTTGCCTTGAGTAAACCTAAACACTGAAATCACCTTCCCCTTTGCCACGTTTCTGCTTTGAAGAGCTTTCTTATGAAGGAGATCAAGAGGATGCTGCTTCCTTGTTTCTTTTGTAAAAGCCAGCACTTACATGCTGCAGTGCTCCCCAGTACGGGAAGTACAAAGCCCTCAGTGCATCCTGCACATCCTGCCATCCCCATGTAGGCTGGGCTTACGTTACTGCGGGATGTGATGCAGAGACCAAATTCTTAGATGCTGTTGATGGCAATTTCATGGAGCAGGCTGGGCAGGCCCCAGAGCAGATGCAGCATTAATGTGGTCCTGATTAGCATGAAAAGTCTGGCCTCAAACCTTACATTTATAGAGCTGCCCCATAACATCAACATCTGGATCAGCAAAAGCCTAAATATCCAGTGCTCATCTTCTAAAAGGGGGACTTACAGGATAGTGTTTGTTATGGGAAAAAGAAAGGGAGAATTACACTTTACAGGCAATGTGGACTGTGCTTATCATACTGAAACACAATCCCAGCATCCCCAACCAATAAGGAATCCTAGAGGAAGGGCAGAAGGGAGCTGGCCTGGTTAAGCAGCAGCAGAAGGAGGTTATCAGAAGGTGTCTTTCAAAAAGCTGAAGACAAAAATAGGAAAGACATCATAACCTTTGCCAGGCCCAGCATAAACCATCCTAAATGTGCCAAAAAGGAACAACTAGCTGAAATCAGAAGAATAAGCCATAAACAGTAAAAGCATCTTCACATATATGGAGGAAATGGGATTTAAAGCTTCATTACTCAGACTGGCATAAGACAGAGCAGCTCAGTCTGATCACTGCTGGAGGCTAACAGGCTTTTACAAACCTTCATACAGATGCTTTATTCCTCCCTAACACTGGCAAGACAAACAAAATAAAACCAGTCAAACTGGGAAGCTTGAAGAAATTCCAGCAATTTTTATTGATTTCAGCTTTTCCAATGAAGCAAATACATACAGTACAGCCAAAACAAAACTCTGATACATTATTCTCACATACCTGTATCTTACAGAATACACTGTATAGCTATGGACTGGTAGGCTAAGTTGGTCTCAAACTAGTGTGTGGTCAGAGAGGAATAAAACTGCCTACTGCCTTCTACTCGTCCATGAGGCTTCTGAAATGCTGGGGTGGGTTGGATTGTACATACACAAAACAAAACAAAGCATTTATGAGAAAATTAGACCAAAAAGCTCTGCTAAGCCCAGGACAAACAAGTGTGGTATTTATTTACATGGTTGTGTGTCCTGCGCACAAATCAGGCCCCAACCGCTTTGGTTTCTGCTGCCGGCAGAGCTAAAGGTGCTGCTAGCTATGGCCCTTCCCTCCTCAGTCATTCTCCAGCACTGTGACCCAGGGCATGTGCTACATGCTGAGGACCTGCCCTTGTCCCTGTCATTGGGGGTACACCCTACTTTGGTTCTTAAAGAAGCAAGAAACAGGAAACCAGCTCATCGAAGAGGGTATCGCGGCTTAAAACATGCCTTTAAGAACACCTCCCTAGAATGAAAGAATAAAAACTGGACTGGAGGTGAGAACAGCATCCGGCTGTGCAGGAGGGAACCTCACTGAGCTCCCAAAAGTGCTGGTTATGAGCAACACCACTTACTCCAATAAGTCTGATTTTCCTTTCTCTTCTCATAATTTGGCATCAGTGTCACTTCACTGAGTTGAGTGGAGTTTGTAGTCCAGCGACTGAGAGGAAAACAGAGTTGAGCATCAGGAATTTCCTGGGAAGTAATAGCTGCAAAATAGCCCTGGGCTGGCAGAGCGGTTCCAGTTCACACAGCCCACTGCTCTCACGAGTTAGCTATATTCTGAGGTATGAAAGCAGTAACATACAGCATCATAAAACCCAAATGAGATTGGAAAGAACCTCTCTGGTGTGCCCAGCTCCAAGCAGGGATAACGTCAAAGCCAGATGAGATTGCTTAGGGTTGTGCCCAGTCATGTTTTGAACATCTCTGAGGATGGAGACAGACCTTTATTTTTATCATTTTATTAGCTTTGGAAAAACAACTTTGCTGTGTTCATAAAATGATGCATCTGTCTCTTGGAGTCTAATACTAATGAAATCTCTAGTCCTTGTAAATTTAATTGTGAGATGATGATCATCCAGCTACGGCTCTTTGCGCCTTATAAAGTGACTCAACAAACTGCATTACTGATGAAAGCAGTGGCAGCGCTTTAAAATAAAGCCTAAATAACAGCCAATTAGAATGAATTTCCTCAATATTCCATCATTACGTTTTGCAGTTAGGTTTCCCCAATTAATTTTACGGAGAAAAACATTAGCTCCCAGGACTCCTGCTGAACGTGTAATTACAGGAACACATCTGAATGCAAAATGGCACGCAACATGCTTTTTCACCAAAACTGTAGTAATCCTGCCTGTGGATACTGCCATTGTTTTGGGTATCCACAGTGTTGGGTCCTGCCAAAACCATTTTGAACTGAGAATATGTATCCAGCTAGGGAAGAGCTGGCAGATATGGCAAGGGCATGCCCACGGGCTGGGGCTCCTTTGCTGCTCTTTAAATGCTCCTGAAACTGTCCTACCGGATTCTCCTGGTTCTAGCTCCCACTTCAAAGGTGCTTTTTTTCCTCTCATTTGGCTGGGAGCGCGGTGCAGAAAGCTCTCGACTGAATGTGGGTGAAGGCAAGCAAAGAGTTGCTTCTCATTGAAGCGCACAAGATTAAGCCACTCTTTGTAGTCCAAGAGAAGAAAAAACCAGCTGGGAAATGATCTCCCTCTGTGGACACGTGCTCCCTATGGTCTAAAGGGGGGACGAACAAGTGCTACCATGTTTCTTAGCTCTAGAGCTGTGTCAGATCAAATCTGAACTTCATGGACGGTTCTTTAGCGGGCACGAATCACCCCATTTCTGTGAAGGAATGGGACATGCTGTTTCCCACCAATTTAGGAGTCTGACACTTGCAAGAAATGGGACTGTTTTTCCCTTTCCAGGCTCACAATTCATCCTTCCCAAGCACCTCCTGCACCCTGATATTTGCAAAACAGGGTCCTGTACCCCTGCACTGTTTGAAGAAGCAATAACTGTGGGTGGGGGAGAGCCAGCAAATGTATCTTCAGCTGGTCCTTTCCCTGTGGATCTGAGCTCCATCCCCTCCAGGGACAGGTAGAGGATATTTTTCTTCTGGACAGGGGAAGATCAGCTTCTTTCATCACACAGTTCCTGCCGTAAGAAGTGGGTTGGCCTAAGATAAGCTCAGCAATTGCCTATCACAGCTTTAGCATCACAGCGTGATTCATGTAATTAAGCATCCCAAGAATTAAAATATTTCCGAATTTGAATTCACACAAGTGCTTACATTCCTTTGCATATCAATACCCCCTCATTTCTCTCATTCTTGTGTGGCAGTCAATGCTCCCAGGGGAAAACCACTTTGCCTGTCTCCAGTTCAACTTCTCCAATGCCACGTTTGTCCAGGTACAATCATGAGACTGAGTTGTTCCGGTGCTCAGAATGGTTTGGGAGCCGGTAGTGTTCATGCTTTGCAGATGTGTTGTAATTGTCCCCTCACATGTAGCTTCAGAGAAGGGTTACTGAGACCCGGGAAAGACTTTGCAGACGTCAGTTCACTTCTTGAGACAAAGAGTTCACGTAACAGGAAAGAAAATGCTAATAACTATAAGAGCTCATTGGAGAAAAAAATCATAAGTGGAAAAGAAGCCCGTGTTCATAAATGTTAGGAATAACCAGCCTTTGTAAAGAAGAGTATCGTGTGTATCTGTTGATAACGGCCATATGCAATGGGGGAACTTGACCTAAAATCGGCGATTTTTATACTTGTGGGTAAAAATAAGTTGTGACAAGTCTGTAGTGTGGCAGTATTTGGTGCATGGGTTGGGTGGCATTGGACAAAACTCTCCAAGGGGGTTAAACTGCACAACTCACACTGACTTTCAGTGGAAGACAGGGGACTAAGCCTGTAGGAAGATCCTACTCGCCACGTGTGCGCATGTATGTTGCCTGCATGCACACATACACAGCAACATGCACATAGTTACACAGACACACTCTTTGCAAAAACAAAACCATAATTATTGACATCGAGAAAGTATAACCTCAATAAAAGTCCCTTCTCCCCCCTAAAAAGAAGAAAATGCTTAAAAATATTAGTATCATCCACATGAAATCCATATGTTTAGTTTGCTTTACAGTTGAGTTAAACTCAGTAACACTCTACACCTTTAACATCCTAAGTAATTGTGGAAGGGTTGTCTTCCTGGACATGAACCAATTCCAAATTCTGAAATGGAATAAAAAAAACAAAGGAAAAACAAAACTCCAGATAATTAAAGCATTCAAGAGATCTTTTCATTACATTCAAACCCGACTTTCAATCTCATTTCTTAGCCTGTACCCAGTTTCTGTATTGCCCATAGCTTTTCACCCTAGACTTCCATGCTTCTCTGAGTCTCAGTGGAAACATCCCAACAGAGCAAGAAGTGAAATCCATATACCTGGGCAGAGGAAAGGAATGGTCTTTTGCACCATTTTCTCACATATTTTGTTTGGTTTGCAAAGAGCAAACCCATTCTTTCTGGGTAATCTCAGTCTTCCTCATAGAGACATCTGATATTTGAGAAATGATTAAAGCTTTTCCCTTCAGTGGGAATTATGGATAAAGACGCTTTACAGATCAAATCCTCAGTTCACAATGAATGAAAAACCATAATGGTGCCGTGCAAATTCTGCCCCCGATTTCTCTAACCTGGTTTCTCTATTGGGATTTTTGGGATGACAGCATGCAGCTGCAGATTTTGACCTGAGGTTTACAGGTGGATTATTGAGTGCCCAAAACCTCCCTAAGGGACAGTTAATGTCATCGCATGTGAGGGAATTAATTGCATGTTACTGACACTGGAGAACATTCCTCAAAATTCAGGAATGAAAGAGGCCTGTGAAAAGCCCCACCTGAGAGGATCTGGCAAAATACAATTAATCAGTTAGTGCCTTACCCCAAACCACCCCTTCCTCATGCACGAGGGCCCTGTTCTCACCTGCAGCCTAAAGGTGCGTGGAGGGGCTCCTAAAACCTGGATGAGAGGGTCCTGAAGGTTGTTCCAGCTAAAGATCCCATCATGTTCTTATCAAATCCTTGCTGAAAAAGCAGATAAATAGGAACTGTATATATATGTATGAAGTAGGTGAAGTGCAGTGAGTACATATCAGTTTCAAAACTGGTAGCTGTCTATCTCTGTGTGAGCCTTCTGCCCCACTTCAACAGCTGTCCTTCACTTAAAGAGTGTGTTTCGTTCTCAGACAGCTTCAGGACAGCCTCTGCCCTCCCTCTGTGTGCCCTTAACACATCACCCTTATTGATGGACTTTCTTAATTCTAACTTTTCCCCAAAGAGGCTTCTTCAAAGTCTCTGACAGGTTCAAGTTGGATGAGGCTTGGAGCAACCTGAACTAGAAGAAGATGTCCCTGCCTGTGGCAGAAGATTGGAACTGGATGAGCTCTAAGATCCCTCCCAGTCCAAACCATTGTATGATTCTATGACTTCATCTTCCTCGTGCTGCTTTCTGCCCTTCAACAGTCAGACTTCTCCAGCTTTACTGGAGGAAACCTTTATTTAATCATTCACTGAACATTATTTCATCTTATTCCTCATCCTGGAAAAATGGCAAAGATTTATGCATGATTTATCCTTGCATACTCCCATCCTTCTCATCTGATGTATACCTATGCAATGAACATCTGTGTGAGCACAAGAGTGACTCAGTCACATTAAATTGAGTTGGCACAGGCTCCTGAGCACAGCCCTGCGCAAAGCTACCCAAGCTCCTATGAAGAAAGTCCCTAACCGTTAATATGAGAATCATACTTAGGTGCTCTCTACCTTCCTGCCCCCAGGGTGCTCCCCTTTGTGGATGCTGCTCCTTCTCTTTAATTTGGCCCTTTACTCTCTGCAGGTGCTGCTGCTGTGGAGTTGGAAAAGCCCAACTTGTTCAAAGACAGCCACGGCGAGCTGGGAGCTGGCTCATGGCCCCGTCTGGCTCTGAGCTTAAGCAGTTTCTGTTGCAGGGAGCAAAACAAACCCTAAATACTCCTCTTCTTGGTTGAAAAGATTACCCTGAGTGTAGGGGTGATGTAACCACAGGGTAGGGTTATGAACACAGAAGAAAACGGGGGGAAAAGGAGGAGGAACCTTGCCAGGGATCTGTTTGGACATGCTGATCCTACACAACGGGCTGCAGCGAAGGGAGTCTCCCAGGCTAGAGCAGAACGTCCAGGTCTGTTCTCAGCACAAAGCAATGCTGTGCACACACAACAGCATCGGGGCCAGGAGCAAGGTGTCCTCAACATATAAGGGACATGGAACTGTTGGAACAAGCCCAGAGGAGGCCACAAGGATGAGCAGGGGCTGGAGCACCTCCTGTGTGGAGCCAGGCTGAGAAAGTTGGGGCTGTTCAGCCTGGAGAAGAGAAGCTGCGTGGAGACCTCAGAGCAGCTTCCAGTGTCTGAAGGGGGCTATAGGGATGCTGGGGAGGGACTCTTCATTAGGGACTGTAGTGACAGGACAAGAGGTAATGGGTTCAAACTGAAACAGGGGAAGTTTAGACTGGATCTAAGGAAGAAGTTCTTTCCTGTGAGGGTGGTGAGGCACTGGAATGGGTTGCCCAGGGAAGCTGTGAATGCTCCATCCCTGGCAGTGTTCAAGGCCAGGCTGGACAGAGCCTTGGGTGAGATGGTTTAGTGTGAGGTGTCCCTGCCTGTGGCAGGGGATTGGAACTAAATGATCTTAAGGTCCTTTCCAACCCAAACTATTTCATGATTCTATGACTCTAAGGTGGCTCTTTCATGGAAGAGCCCACCTAAACTAGCATCATCCTCAGGGTACAAGCCACCCAACACAACACACCACTGTCCACTTGGTCCCTAATGTCAGTCCCAGCAGCGGCGGTTGTGATTTGCTGCCTCTTGTTCAGATCTGAGGTGGGTTCCCATGTGCCAAGAGCACCGTGGTCCTCCCAGTGCCCTGGGCTCCTCCAGCCACTGCCCAGGCTCGCTGCTGAATCATGGCCTTTGACTGCAGCGAGTCAAGACCTGGGTTGTTCTTGTCGGCCGAGAAGCAGAAGCATTCTCCTTACCTGCTTGAGCACGCTCTGGAGCTCCCTGTTTGACCAAAGATCTGTCAGGAGGAGGCGAGCAGCTTCGGCTGCTTTTGGACAGGAGCTGGGAAGATGAAAGCAACCCTGGTGAATTCTGGCAGGCCACAGAACAGCAACCCACATGTGTTACTGACAGCCTTCAAATAAGGCCATCGCCGGCTGGGAGGCTGGCTAGACTTGATGGAGGCTGTCAGTAAAACCGTCCTTCCTCTCACAGCAATATTACCCGGCAACAATCTCTGGGACCAGAACAGGAGAAATGAAAAAGGGGAGGATTTGAGTGGAAAATTGAACATTAAACTGAGCTGGAGGAGTGTTTCAGGGGTGTGAAAGTTGGGAGAGTGAAAGAGAAGGGAAATGGTGCCAACCCTTCCCTGGAGTCTGTAGGGTCAGTTTGGGTGAACCCTTTGGGACAGCAGCAGAGGAACGGGCTCCATTGCTGCCTGGTGAGAATGAAGGAGATGGGAACATTTGTAACAACAACTCCTGCAACTGTAAGTCCTTACTCAGCACAAGTTAATAGATAATTGCTCGCGTAACAGCTCCGAAACCGTGAGTCATAGCAGCACCTTTTATGATTTTAGAACATTTCATACAACAACCCAGATATGAACCTCCTTGCTGGTTCCAATCACTGCTCCTCATCTCCTGGACCTCGTCCTGTCTGTGGGAGACTCCTGATTTGGGCTCAGTGCACCAGTCCCAGCCTGCGTCAGCCAGGGTGATGGAGAGCTATGAGGCCAGACTCAGGACCCTCCCTGTATGTTGCAGCTTCACAAAACATTGTGTCCTCAAAATAATCCTCATCAGACTATAAGAAATGGGACTGATGGTGCTCATCAGGAAACTGGACATGCCAAGAAATTCCTTGAAGAAGGATTTTTTCAGGATGTCCTAGGTTTACAAAATTGATTATCAAGGTGCAATCCTTGGAAGAAATGGGAAATAGGAAGTCTGGGGATGAGAAGAACTCTGTTCTCAAGAACTTGAGTTCTTGAAATGTGAATTTTGGTAAAATACTATGGTAGAATTAAGCTGCAACATTAAATTGCACAATAGAAAAGATGTGAAAAGTGAATGAACAAAGAGAAACTAAAACAAGTAAGTGATAAAGGGGCTGTGAGATGAACTTCAAATCTGATGCTCTAAAGCACAGGAAGAGCTTTTGGAGAAGAGCTTTTAGTGGAGCCAGTAGAATTATTGAGAAAAAGATGTGATTTTATTAGTGGAATAATGTTGCTTGAAAATGAGCAGAAGAAGAATATTTTTCAGCTTAGTTCGAGAAAAAGGATGAAAAAGCCATCAGACGTCCCACTAAAATCAGTAACAGCAGCTTGATTTTCAGAATCACCAACCAAAAAAAAAAGCAGCTAATATGCAATATTTTGGCTTAATTTTTGGATTTAAAGTAGCAAAGAGCAAGCAAAACCCATCTTCACTATGGAGGCAATGTCATCAACGTGGATATGTGCAGGAGGGAGACAATTATTTAATTGCGATCTCCAGGAAGGAGAAGAAACCACAGCTATCAGATAAAACTGCTGAACCCTTTGTGACTTTCACTCAGAATACAGCTACAAGAAGCATCAGGAAAAAGAAACTTCAGCTTGGAGGAGGGATGGTTGGCATTTGAGAAGAACACAAGAAGGGGAAAGCTCCGTAACTTGCTTGTTAGGTAACATGGAAGCTCTTTCTATATTATGAATACAAAACTGTCTGAGCATCTTAAACTGATGATTTACAGCTTCAAATGCAACAAGAGGAAACGTGCATTATGCAGATAAGCCACCACCAGTGCTGGAAGGTGAGGGAAGTGTGTCCATGGGTAAATTGAGGCAGAGTATTAGAAAAAACTCTGTAAAATACTAACAAGGTGCAACATGGTGGTGTTCTCCATGGTGATTTGGTCACCACTGAGACCTCCTTGGTTCTCTGTTTCTGCTGGCAGTGGTGCTGCGAAGGAGGAGGTTGATAGTGTTGACTTGCCACATTCATTGGTGGTATGTGGGGTCTGCATCCAACTTAGGCAAGAGCCCCCAGTAAAAGTGTTGGATCTAGTTATTACCACCAGGGACTGGGTGAGGCTGTTTCTGGTGCAGGATTGCACAAACCCCACCATAAAGTTTCTTCATTATCTTCACAGGTTACACAGGAAAGTGGGAGAAGTGAAGTAACTTGTGAACTACCAAGTGTCCAATTCACTGGTGGGGAGATCTCTTTCACATCTGATCTGTGGGAACAGTCTGAAATCATATGGCTTGAATAAGAAAGATTAGTCCTGGGTGTAAATTGTTGTCATTTCTCCATAAGAATTTAACAGCAGCAAAGACTTTGGGGACAGAAACGAGCAATGGGGCAACAGGAACAATTTGAGCTTGGGACATTGCGAGAACTGGGGAGTTTCTCAGAAGGAATCTGTGATACAGACAGGAGGAACACACTGAGAACATCTCCAGAGTTTAGTAACTCCTCGTAGTTTAGTGAGTCACTGCAAACAAAGCTCGTCACACAAAGCAGTCAAGACAATTAAGGTAAGCACAACCCCAGTTGTGCAACGCTTTGCTGAAGTAGTAAATTAGCTGACGACTGGTCTGAGGGATCCAAAGTGGGGCTTTAAGCAGAAGTAAATATCATTGAAAACAACGAAGACATCGGAGAGGGCTGGGTTTCATGTTACTTGGGCTTGTTGGAGAGTTGAAACTTATAAAAGCAGCAAACTGACCCATGTTCACTGGCTGAGGTCCAAACTAAACATAGAGGCCACTTTTAATGGCTGAGAATCTCACCCTGCCACGAAACAAGTGGTAGATTGCAAGTGGTTGATGGAGAAGGCATGCAAACGTCTTTTCACAACAGAAAACAATAGGTTATATGTAGAAGGTATTTTAAAACAAAGACAGATGGTAGGAGAGATGAAAGTCTAGGAAGCAGAACACATGGTCAAAGCTCATGTAAGTTTAACACTAGTTTGGCCAGAAATGAGCACGGAGCTTGGCAAGGGTTGACAAGCTTTTGCACAGGGCTGTAGGAGTGTGAACAACAAGCAGGATGGATTTACTACCATCAAAACTCAAACCAGTTGTTGCAAAATACATGTGTGTGGCCCACTGGAGGTACTTATGTATCATCACAGCTGCATCTTTGCCACTTGAGATGGACTTTGCAACAGAAAAAGTGTTAAGGTGAACAAATGTGAACATTGAAGCTAAGCACAACCCCACAGTGCTTCAGTCTCAGCCCTGACCTTCATAGTAGGGTTTGCAGGAAGATCTGAGTGGGAAGCCAGGATGCCAGGGACTCAGGCCATGTACTGACATCCTCTGTTCCGAGGGCTGGAAGTTTGAAAAGGCCTTAAGATGTTGGTGCTTCAGTTCTTTGTAGAATTTCTTAAAACAAGCAGCAAATCTCTTGAGGTCCCTTTACAAATCTCACCCTGGATGGCTCATGCCTGTTTCCAAGAAACTAACACTGAGGATTTCTGTGTACCAACATGCTTGAGTTTTCTTTGGCTCTTAATCTATGACCACAGAGTAAGAATAATACTTTGCTAAGGCTCTGAAGGGTGTTGGAAACGCTCTGGGGTTAATCTGGCTGTGCACAGAGCGTATGGACTCAAAAATGTCTTCAC
This sequence comes from Pezoporus occidentalis, assembly GCF_034315485.1. Taxonomy (NCBI): domain Eukaryota; kingdom Metazoa; phylum Chordata; class Aves; order Psittaciformes; family Psittacidae; genus Pezoporus; species Pezoporus occidentalis. Next base: position 418,418 of record NW_026914653.1, on the reverse strand, counting down.
ATGACCCTCTCCATGCCTTCTGCCCCAAACTCACCCATTTCGGCACAGGCTTACTACATTATTTAGCATGTTGCTTGTCAAGTAAGACTTCCCCAGGTGTGGGTTGGACATGATGAGGTTCCTCAGAGTGTAACATGCTGATGTCATGATCTCTCCATAGCTGTTGGTATTTCCAGACTGGAATGACAGGAGACGTGATACATCTGGGAGCACCTGGTGAGCTAAAGAGGTGGAATGTTCCAATCAACGTTTAAACAAAGCCTAGCACAAGTGAACGATGCTATTTGCATTAGCACTATTCAATGCAAGAGTGAAGTGCTATCTCTGGGAGGAGGCACTAATAATGTAATGGCATAATGGTCATCACTTGATTTTCAGACACAAAAAGAGTGCTGCAGGTCTCTGAAAGGGCAATGACACTGGTCATGGGTAGTCAAGACCAACTCAGTTCCCCAAACACTATCATGCTCATGATCCTGTAGATTTGCCATTGTCTATAAGGTATTCCACATGCTTGTAAAGACTGAGCTAGCACATATTTTGTTAATTAAGCCTGCAGGTATCTCCTGTAATTGTCCTTTTGGCCAGAAGAAATAACGCTGCTTTGCCCAATTTCACAGCTGGGTTAGATCCTGTTATGGCGTTTACAAAGCGAGATGGGCAGGTATTAAGAGTTGGAAACCAGACACTGTTCTGGAATCCACTGTGGTGGAAATGACTTACCCATGGTTTTGTGGAGAACAGGATGCCGGGACATGTTGCTCAGCAAAGAAGCCCCAGACCGGACAACTTCAGAGCTGTTGGACTGGAGGAGCCGTGCAATGCGAGGCAAACCTTTCTCCTTCAAACCAATCAACTGGCTCATTGCATTGGACATCTAGGAGACAGAACAGAGATATCTCGTGACTTCTGTGCCAGGAGGACACAACTGGAATGATGTACAGGGCCAGATAAATACGACTACATTGTAAAATAAGGATCTGTATAACTTTCGCTACCATAGTTCCCTTTAGTTTGTCATTTACCCCTCATCTCCACAGACATTTGCAAAGTCAGCCTCTCATCTGCGATACAACTGGTGCTTCTGTCCTCTTTCTGGGGCCTGAGTGAGTACAGTTGCTCATCCAACTGGTAACTCCCAAAAGCTGGGTAAGTTTTACCTTCATGACCATGTTGCCCTTGCCCTTCACAATGCCCTTGCATCTCCCTGCCATGCCCAAGTAATCGGCTGCAGTGGAATAGGCACAGCTAATGAATACCTTTAAAAAAAGTCTGAAGACCAAAAATACTCATCTTGGACCCTGATCTCATGTTTGCTTATGTAAATCTAGACGATCTCAGGATGTAGCCAATGCAGATGAGTGTTCATGGATGTTGAAGTCACATACCCTTAATAAACTGCCCTTTTGATAGACTTTAAATGGAACTCAACTACTACCCCACCAGAGAGGCTGCTGGAGATTGTTGCACAACCAGCAACACATCAACAGTGACGTGGAAATAGAGGGAATGGGCTGGAAGGCAATCCCCTTCCAGTGGGCTGAGACCCATGCTCCAGGAGGCACATGCTTCAGTTTTCCTTTCCTTCAAATGACAGCAAATCCAGCAACACAACCCTACTACAGCTCCGAGCTGGAATAAGCCCCTTGAAAGAAGAAGCCAATTCAGCACATCCAGGCAAATTCCAGGCACTCTGTTCCAGAAGGATGAAATAAATTGCTTCAACACTGCCAGAGCTGGTTTTTCTGTGTTTGTTTCCTTCCCCCCTGTCCAAAAGCCATTCTTGTGTAATGATGTTGATTGCCACGGAGCACATAGCTCCGGTCCCATTCCTCCGTTCAGCTCTACCCATACAGTGACAGCCTCTGTCCACCTTGTTGTAAGCAGCACTGCTTAGTTAAACTGCAAACACAAAAAGTTCCCAAAGTATTTCACATTGGAAGACTTGGAACAAAAGCTCCCAAAGGGCTGAGAGCTGGCAAGTTAATGCTGTCCTAGCATTAGGAAGGCTCCATTCATGAGTCACTCCGTGTTTCTGGGTGGAACGCTTCGCACATGTGACACGCCTCCCCTACGTATGAAGCTATTATCTCTTTATCTCCCCAACCATCTTATTTAAATTGGAATTGATGAAGTTTGACACAAACAGACAAGTTGAGGTTTGTCCACGTGAACTCAGCTTGCAAGGACGTGCCCACGGTAACGACATTGGCCACAGCAGAGCTGCTGTCGTGATGTGTGCCTTGCCGTGCCCTAGCTCCTGCAATACCCACGGTGTCACACAGTCCGTGTCACCTCCACGCTGCCATACCTACAGGTTAGGACACCTGTCAGAGCTATTTTACAAGCAGCTATGATGTGAGGACGAGCCACAATCCAGAGCGCAACCCACCCTGTTATTAGAGCCACCTCCCACTTAGAAAACACACACAGGCTGTGGCACACACACATCCTCTCTCACCCCTTTAATGACATCTGTCCACATGTGCACATCTGGGCACATACTCACTCATGTCCTGCGGGGGGTGGCCATACCAGTAGATGCTGGTAGTTATGACCAACAGACTGGGGAAACCTGGAAACCCAGTGTATGGCTCTGGGATAGAGCCTTAGGATGCTGATGATAGCCCCTCATGAGACCCTGCGTTTGGCGTTAATAAATAGTTTGCTGGAGCATCCACGGTGCAAAGACTTGCAGTAGTGCCCTGAGGTTTAAGGAGGACATTTTCCTTTCTGATTACTGTAAAGTGCTGACACATTTGGCTGAGTGCATGTGGAGGAGAGAGGAGCCCTTACCAGCCCTCGGCTTGCAGTGAGGTTCTGCAGAGCTCCAGCACAAGCTTCCAGGGTGGCATCCTTCTTGCTCTGATCCATCAGGGACAGGTAGGTGCGGATGGCATCAGAGTGGTAGAGCCAGCTGGGTCCTTTGGGTTTAAAATCCTCCTCAGGAAGGGGGACACCATACTCATCATTCTACAGAGACGAGAAAGTGGGAGCTCAGATCTTGCTCTTTGCTCACAGCCCCTGCCCAAGTTTGAATATCACATTTCCAAGCCTCCTGTGGCACATCTTACCTCCATTTTACCACTCCTGCTGTTGAAACAGCCTGTGAGAGTTTTGTCCATGTAAACGCTCCGGGCCATGTGGTTGAGCTGGGTGTATTTGTTGGGAACTTCAGCATCCAGGCGGTAGGAGAGGTTGTGCAGGATGCAGATGCAATTCTCCACAGACTGAAATCCCCCCCAGAATAAAAATCAAAGCATCACATTAGGCAGAAAAACATGGAGCAGCACCTGCTATAGCTGCAGAGAGAACATACACTGTGCCGTAACCAGCTTTTTTATAGCAGTTATGCTATGTAAGCTCCTGACCCTGCTTAAGGTAGCAATGATGGGAGGGAAGGGGGTAGACATGAATGAAGGCTACATAGCCCAGATGCTATACTGTGAGCTGACTGACTCTGAACCTTGTTAGGTCCCACTGTAACGGACAAGCTGATAAACAGGAAAAGAGAGCAGAGGGTGGTTGTATCAAAGTGCCCATCATGAAATGCCAAATCTCGAAAGTCTTCCTCTTGCCAAGTCAACTTTTAATGACTTTATCCAAGCAACAGCTTCAGATCTGGGGACACTTTCTATTAAGAAGGGGCTTTTAAGCCTCTGTTACCTATAAGTCAGAGTTCCCAGTGTAAAGAGTAAGGGAGAATTTCCACTAGACACCTATAACCAGCATCAAAAACTGCTTACATTTCCAGAGAGCTGTGTTCAGTATGTGCTGCTGAAATCGATCTTCTTGCAAAAGCCATCCCCAAAAGATGATTTGCTTAATCCTGAGCTCATCTGAAGTAATTTTGGTGCTTACTGGGCACTGAGGACTTTAGGGTATCTGTTTAGTATCACAGATGTCAAGCTCCTAAAAATATGGCTATAAATGCTATTTTATCCAAGGTAAGGCCATTTACACACAGCAACCAGTCACAGTTAGGGGACTGGCAGGGAAATGCCAGCTCTTGGCTTCTTGCTGAATGCAGTGCCAATCTGGGACTTACAATGTTGAGTGCTGGTGGATGAAGTGATGTAGCAGTGGGAAGAGCGATAGATGGTGGATAACATGCTGGAAGGATTCCAGGGTGGGAGTGAAAGGATGGAAAACATATTGGGGGGTCAGGAGCCAAAATACTTTGCTGTTTCTCTGTTTGTTAAAGGGAAATTGTAAACCCACCTCTATTTCAAGCCTAGAGCACAGAAGACCGCAATCCTACAACAGTCTGCACTGGGATTTGGAAGGACAAGAGCAGCCACAAAGGGTCCAGTCCCCTCTTGTGCTTGTTTCAAAGAGATCTTGAGGTATTCCTGAAGTTGCAGTGATTAACTATGGGGCTGAATGCTAGCAAAGAGCTTGGGGTGAGCATCTGGTACCTTGTCATCGGGTCGGTTGGAAGCCACGCAGTTCTGGGCATAAGTCATGACTGAATCGATCAAGCCAGGGTAATTCCTCATGGTCTGGCGCCCCATGTCTGCAGAACTCAGGTTTCTGAAGGAAGCCATCGCAGAGCATGCCAGGGAAGAAGGAGGAGAGAGGATTAGTTGCGTTCGCTTACCATTCTCTATGGGCTCTGTTCTGGCTATGGGTATCATTGAATTTAAGGATGTTTCTGTAGATTCAGCAAGGCTGGTGTACTGCTGTCAGTGTGGAGACCCTCTGCAGGACTGCAGTGGTGCACAGCCCTCTTGGTGCTCTTTAGGATTGATTTCATGTAGGAAAGTGTCCCTTTAAGATGCTCTGCATAGAAAACATCCTCCTAGTGAGAGTAACTATCAGCAGTATTTTGCCTTAGAGGCTATGCATGTGACATTACACAGACTCATCACCTCCTTGGAGGTGTTTCCAAAGAGAAGACTGAATAAGGACCGGCTGAGACGATTGTGGAAATCAGAAAGGTGAATCTGGTTGCAAGTATGGAGCTACGAAGGGTCAACGGCAATATTGGTGTGGGAAACAGGGGGCAGAGAGGCTGAAGAGCAGCAATCACTCTGACCAAAGGGACTGACCAGTTTGTAATGGTGTAATGTATTCCTGAGCACTGGTTGCTGCCAGGACAGGGGAGCTTTTCCAGTAACAGGAAATGTTTTTTGTTGCTTTGTTGGTTTTTTTTTTCTCTTCCCTGTTTTATTGCTTTGTAGCTTGCAAATGAAAAACAAAGAGAGGTTGGCAGTCCTTGTGAGATATTCACTCCAGGCATTCCAGAACTGGATTTGGTGTTCACTGTGATTTGCAGCCTCCTCATTAACATGAATTCATCTGCAATCCAGAAATGCTTGAGCAGCAATGGCTGGAGCCCAGGGCAAACACAAGGCTGTTCTCATCTCTGTGTTATGATGTGGCAGGGCAGTGAGTCAGAGCAATCCTGGCTCACCCCTCAGAGCAGGGGCTCTGGACACAACCACTCTGCTTTCCTTGCTCACCTTGCTCCCCAGTCCTGCTCCCCCCAGCCTCTTTTGCTCCCTGGATGACCTGCATCTGGCAGGCTTCGCTCGGGGTGTTGGATTTTACTGCCACAGTCAGGAGACAGAGCCCACCTTGAGCCAAACTCCATGGAGAGCTCATTTTACAAGCCACCACCCTACCCTTTCCCTCATTTTAATGGGGTATTTTATGGCATTGGTGGGTTGAGATGGTCTTAAAAGTGGAGCACCTCACATGAACATCCACCACACACCCCAACATTCCCTGCATGGGGAAGGTGCCTTCCGAGACGGGGAAGGGAGCAGCACTCTCTATCTTTCAGACACGGTTCCCAGCCACAGAAGACGATAGTATCACGTCTCAAAAGGCCCCCACTGCATTCACCCACTTCGTTTCATAAGCAGATACAGCTCCTACTAGCTGCATGTCTGGTAAGGGTGTGGTTGGTGCTGCACTCCCTCGGGGAGAGCTTCAGTTGATGAAAGTACCTAATTATACAGGGCATTTTTTTTCCTTTCCCACTTGTTCCCAACGAGACGAGGATCTCGCATCCAAGTGGAGGAGGGTGGTGGGAGAAACAGCAAGTCAGGGCGAAGAGCCTCTGCGAAAGGGATCTGGCTTTCCCGTGAACAAAATAAACTACTCAGGGCTCAGTCTGCACCTCCTCTGGCCAGGCTGATGATACGAGCCAGAAAAAGGCCAGGGCAATGGGGTTGCTCTGGGTTTAACCAGTTATTAAAGGCAGTAGGGGAATGTTTTCTGTCTAATAATGCTAGGAAATACGAGGAAAAACGTTTTACATTTGTCTGCACCTTCTCTTAGTCAGGAAAGCTTTCTCAAAGGAGAGATTTGTATTAAAGCAATTGGAGCGAGCATGTATTTAGCTTATTGTAAGGTGATTTAGACAGCTTCAGCATTTCTCAACATACACAAGCTGCAGTAAATCTCTGCGTGATGACTCACCTCAAACACCCTGTAGCATTGAAGAATACTTCTGGGTCAATAATTTCTCTTGTCCTATTGCAGGTGCCATCAGACCAGCCAGAGAAAGGGATGATAACGCAGTCTGTCAAGACGGGGAGGGCCTCCTGTATCAACTCTTCTTTTAACTCATCAGTGGAGGAGAGGTTCCAGAGCAGTCCTAGGAAGGAGGCAGAAGACAAGCTCAAGCAGAGGGTCACCATGCATTAGAAACTTCCTTTAGGCCAGAGTGAATTCCAGCTACAAAGTCCTTCTTCTTTTCACCCCTCTTTGAACTAAGAGTGCAGAGGCTGCCCTAAATCCTAGGCTCTGTCCATCCTTATTGGAGACAGGCAGGACAGGCACCAGCAGCAGTGTTTGGGGTGGAGGTGGGCATCTAAGCATCCTCCCTCCTCCCATAATCGCTGTTTATGGCCATTGGGTTGCAGGGGGGAAGGCATCACCCCAGTGATCTCATGAAGGCTTACACACAAGACCTCAGTCACAGTTGAGGGTGACCTGCACCAACAAACCCATGTCATGGAGCCATTGAGTCATGGAATCAACCAGGTTGGAAAAGACCTTCAAGATCATCATTCCCCAGCACTGCCATGTCAATCCTTCGAGAAAAATGAGATTCCAGTGAGATAACCTGCCCAACCATGTTGGGATTGCCAACACTGCTGGCCTTCCCTGGCAGCATCACGGAGGCCAGGGGTGCAGAAAGGCATGGGAATGGCAGGATGATCATAGCTGTGGGGGGAAACCTGGGCCAGGTGTTTTTCCGGTGGACATGAATGGTGTGAGGAACCCTGACGGGACATTGAAAAGCCAAGACCATCACTGCCTTCTGTTTTAGACTGCCATTTGGTGTGATAGGAACATAAACCATCCACTTTGTGCTATGGCAGCACCATGGCTACTGGGCCTTTGCGTGCTGGAGCACCACGGACCACAGGCAGGGAGGAGCATGGTCCTTGCAGAGGGCTGAGCAGTTTGCTGTGTACCTGTCAGCTGCTTCTGAATCTCAGTGTTCCCTGTCCTCCGCAGGAGGCTCACGCACTCCCTTATCCCATTCTGCCGCCGGGTTTCTATCTTGTTGGTTGGATTCTTGAAGACCAAGTTCCGGAGGGCTCCGGCTGCTGCCCGCTGTACGTTCTGGTTTGTGCTGCGGAGCAGCTCCACAAGCTTGGCAATTCCCCCCAGCCGATAGACCTGCACCAGGAGAGACATGCTGCCATCAGCACAGGGTGCGGAGCATCACCGGGACAGGGAACTGTCATGGCAATGCAAGCAGTCAACATGGCACAGAAGGAGGGAAGCTGGAAAAGCAGACCTGGCAGGAAAGGATGGCTAGAACTCACAGATGGCATATCTGGTTCAGGCCATAGGTCATGAACACAAAGGTGCTGGCCTTGAGGTTGGAGCTGAAACTCTAGAAGTAGATGTCTATGAGTAATGGCCATGGACTGAACCCTTTGCTGATGAAAGGTGCTGGCTCCCACAAACTTTCTCCTACCTCTGTCAGTTTGCATCAGGTGGAACTGTTGCTCTGGCTATCTGTAGAGGCCATTTATAGCAATATAATAACATGATGTGGTAATTTATCTGCATCCTGAAATCACAGGCTGAGCTTAGAGAGACGGCCATGGTACAGCGTAAACACCCTCCAGGTCAGCCAGAAGCAGTGCTGGGCCATGCCACAGCACTCAGCAGGGGCAGCACTGGAAAGGGGTGTGAACCCCGACCTGCAGGACACCCCACAGATGCCAGGGAGGTTTTGAAGGCAAATCCTCACTGGAATGATGAGCGTTCCCACTCTGGGAACACGATCCCACATGGAGCCCCTCCTGGTACAAACCAACCCATGGGCTGGAGACCTTGCTGACAACAGGACACGAACGAGCACCCTTTAGACAGGGCAGCAAACAAGCGTGCTCCGGGGTGACTCACACGCCTGCTCTGACACATCCTTCTGGGAAGCAATGGGACAGGCCAGTGCTCAGAGAGTGTTTTCAACAGCAACAAAGGGTGCGGCTGCCCCACCATTCCCTGCTGTGATGTGGGCTGGGGTACCCGCACCCGTTGGGGACAAACGGGTACATTCCCATCCTCTGCCAGCATGTCCCGCTCCACTGCTGTGCCAGGAAATGGAAAACCACCTCAATAGGGATGGAATCTTGATGAACCCGTGTCTGTATGACTGCAAACACGCTAGGGCGGGATAAACTTGTGTGACAGTCGTGCCACAGCAGATCCGTCCTTGAGGTTGCCTCCTTTGCTGCATGTTGGCGCAAATGTAGTAATGGGAGAGTAAGAGCATAAGAAAAATAAGCTTCACTATAAGAAGTGCTTCTGTTTGATCAAATATCCTTGTCCAAGATCTCTAATCTGGCCATTGGCTTACATGGCAAAAATGGCTGAAAATAGCTGAAATGGCTGAAAATGACTGAAATATCACTGAACAATGCACAATGAGCATCACAGTGGGGTTTAGAGCAATCCTGTATGTCTGACGCTGCATCTGTGAGATTCATGTGAAACTGGGTGCAAGTGCAGCCAGAAGAGGACACTGCATCTGGATGGCTGCCTCCATATCACCAAAACCCATCAATCTGTGTCACAGCAGCTCACGGGGACAATGTGGACACAGCCTCCTCTGCTGCCTCGTAACTATTCCCCTGTGTTAAAATCCTCACTGACTCCTACTAAGAGAAAGTGGCCACTAATAATTGAAAATCTACTTAATTAATTCCTGAGTGTGACTAATGAGGTGTAAGTCTCCCTCATTAAAACCAAGGGGACCTATGGATCCTTGGTACTGAGGAAAACAGTTTCATCCATCTCATGTGCCACCACATCCAGTGTGACAGCAGAGCTCTGAAGGAGTGTGCTCACCTCTTGCTTGGCAGACTCCTCCTGGAAGCAGGTGTGCTGGAGGTAGTAAGCACCCATAGCCTGGTATTTGTCATCAGAGGAGCACAGGAGTTGTATGGCTTTCTGGATGGTCATTGTACCGCCGTCTATCTCATCACCACATATTCTGTGTTAAAGAGAAGTACAGCATTGGTTGAGTGCTCAGCCAAAGGGCTACGTCATTACTGGGAATTATGAGGAAGGAATCAGTTACAAAATGTAAAATATTATCATATCCACATGGTGCACCCCGAGTGCATTTCTCTATCTCAAAAAAAAGAGATGATAACAGTGGAAAATACCAAGTGGAGGACACTAAGGACAATAAATTATAGATCCAGTCTGTCCAGAAACAAAGGAGACAGAAAATAAGAACTCAGTTGAAGTGCTAGATGTCTATTCATTCTGCAGTGGAAGGTTTCACGAACAGAGAACCAGTATACACTCTTCACCAAATAAAGAATTCGTGGACAAGAGTGAAGCCAACCATCAGGTTGTTAGGACAATCTGAAGTAGACAGATGCTGAAAGAAAAGGCGACAGGCATGTCTGGGGTGATGGGATGGACAAATACTGAGTGCAGGAAATACTAATAACAGCACTGAGACTTCCTGCTCCCAGGGTATCTTTATATTGGTAGTCTCCAGCCCTTCATAGAAGTTGGCCACAATCATCACCCCGTGTTATAGGTAAAGAATGCGCCTACAGACTCCAGGGGAAGGGTATTCATACCTCCCGGATGGAGCAGGACTTGGATAAAACACAAACACCAGTGGCGGGATACAAACGGGAAGTGCTTTGTTAGCAGTGCATGAAATCAAGTGTGGGGGCTTTGCTAGGACAACTAGGTCATTGTTGTGCCTGTCTGATGTTATTCCTTTTCAGAATCCAGCTGTGATTGATGGGGAATTTACCTGGAGATCAGGAAGATCAGTTCCTTTTTGAACCATGTCAATGTGTATACAAGCTTTTGCTCCATGTCATACTAGTGAGTGACTATGTAGAGTGGCTGAACATCATCAGACAGTCCAATAGACTAACAAAACAGAGTGGTTTTTGTTAAGTTCTTTAAATGAACTTACTATATTTGCAGTATTAAATATTACTGTGAGGGAATGGCTTCTTCTAGGCACAGAATGTGCAGACACGTTCTGATTGTGCCAAAGAAATGTTAATAAAGGTATAGAGAGGACACCCATGTGTGGTCACCAGCACCAGCAGCTTACAATAAGGTATTTTGTCCTTAAGCACCCAAAGGTTCATCTCCTTTCACAGCTCCTATTCACAGCACAGAGTAATACCCACAATCCGATCGGAAATCCATAACAAACACATCAAAAGCCAACAACTGCTGTGACACTGCAAGAGAACCTTTTGTCTCCCCTACCCTCACTGGTAGAAAGTTGCATTCAGTTTGAATTACTTATTTAAGCACCTGTGTAGTTAATGGAGAGACATAGGTGCGTCCAAAGAACAGCCTGCCCTGTGTCTTGGGCATTTTTCCTAAGACAGGAAGACCTGCCCACTGAAGATACCTCTGCCACTGCTGCTATATGGGAATGACAGACCACAGCCTGGGACTGGACCTTAATCATTGTCTAATGTTAGCTGAACCTCGTTCCACTTCTGTTTCTATATGAACAATAAAACATCAGTTCATCATATGATTTTCCAAGTTTGTAACTTTATCAAAACTCCAGGAAACTTCCATTGTACTTGCAGCATGGGAGCACAAAACTGGAAAGACAAAGCTTAAACTAGAAACTAGAGAATCTCAGAAATCTTTGGTTTGGATCCAGGATGCTGTGATTTTTCACCTAGTCTTTTTCATGCTCCTGAGACACACAACAGTGCAATGGAACCAGCATACGGAGCACCAGAGGGACCTCTTTTCTTTATAATTTATCCAGTTGAGAAAAACCCCTCTATGAGGTGAACTTTTTATGGGGAAGGACATCCGTTATTGGTCCAGCTACTCAAGGAAGGCAATTTCCTACACATCCACTACATAAGAGGGCAAAATCCTCCTTCAGCATGGAAAAAGGACACATCCGGGTCCAATTCTGCGTGGGAAAAGATGGGGAAGGTTCCATTTCCCCTGCTGGCTCACCAACAGAAGTTCACAGAGGGTGGGAGGTGGGCTCAGTCATGCTGCCTCAGTTTCTCCTACTGAGAACATAATCACCATGGCAAAGCCCGTGCTAAGGGGAGATCGTTCATCAACCGGTCACGGATATTCCCAACCAGATCTACACTATGAGCACAACAGCCTGCTCCAAGACAAATTCTTGGACTGTGGCCATCTCCAACCTGGGCCCATGTGCCTTGTAGGAAGAGCTCCAAAGGTTGTTCTTCTTCCACAAGAAAGAAGCAATCAGAACAGGGAGACACCTCAATTAGAAATGATTCAACAGGAGACAAATTGGATGATTAGATTCAGGCGTGGAAGGGAAACAAACACTTCAGAGGATCAGTATCACAGAAAGGCAAATTCCCTGATTTGATACTAAAGCCTTTTGTTCACCTTTTATTAGCAGATTGGTTTGTGCTAACCAGATCTAAGCCTCCATCCTGGTTGTTGGGGCTACAAGTCCCAGGAGAGGAGGAAGCCAGAAAATGCTAACAAATTCCATTGTTCATTAACAAAATCAGTATGAAGACACTCAGAGGGTCCAGCGCATCCCAGACTTCCATAGTCAGGCCACACTGGAGCAAACCCAGTAGCCATGCTCCATGCCAAGCAGCCACATCCACCTCTGGGACATGGTACCAAGGTTATGATGCCACTGCAATCTCAACTGGAGCTTCCCCTCAGGCTTTGCTTAGTGCAGAGATAGCAGGGAAATTGGGCACACACTGAACCAGGGAGGAGGGGATCCTCTCTATGTGCAATGATATAAACCCTGCCAGGGCAGCATCACTCACAGCTCCACAGCAATTGCTCAATACACAGAGAACACCAAAGGGAAATGCATCCACATCTTAAAATAAGGCCAAAGGTGCATGTGGTATTATGGGAGACAACACACAGTGTAGGTGTCCATTAGTGGCTCCTGATCAGTATCACCAACTGGGGAATGTCTGCAAGCATCCCAGCTCACCTCTTCATCTTCACAAATAAGAATACTCTGAATCCTTCACAAGAGATGAGATTAGTGTGGCCTCTCTGCAATGTCTCCAGCTCAGACATCTGGCTTTCCCCTGGAGTTAACCAAGGGGCACTGACATTGCCACTGCAGAAAGCTGCACTGTGGCAAAAAGTGAGTGCTGCTCATTGAGAACTGCCTTTGGGCAGGAGCCACCAGAATAGCCCATGAACTTCTGAGCCCAGAACAGATGCATTGAGCTTGGAAATGTTGCTCCAGATATGACATAATGCTTACAAAGGTTTAATCCCCTGAGCAGTTAGTGAGAAGTATGTCTGGAAGGGACATCAGAAATTCCCTCTTCTGCTCACTGGGGCAGGATCATAATGATGGGGTGGTGGAAGAGAATATACTTCAGGAGGAGGTTTCTCAAAGCAAGTCAGTACTGTTTAACCTCCTGATCTGAGCAAACAGTGCAAAACAGACTTCATCACCAGAACCAATACTATGGGATGAGTAAAACCCTACATCATGGTTTAGTTTGTCATAGAATCATTGAATGGTTTCTCCCTAAAAACATTCAGGTGAACTACTCATCAGCTAGCTGGAGGAAAGGTGCTTTTGGCAGCTAGAGTGGCTTCTGTAAGAGGAAGAACTCTTCTGAGAGACAGTTATCAAAATGACAGCTCTTCCATGCCTGCCACAGCCAAAGCCAGTGCAATAAATGGAAGCAATCACATAAGCAAGAGTAGTTCCAGAAATCAAATATCTTTGTGACCGATCTACAAATAACTGAACTATCTGCTCAGTGCAGAGAGTTTGGCAGTGCTTGCATGCTCAGTATTTTGATGCCTACACCCCACTCTCATGACCTGGGAATGAGCGTCCAATGGCCCCTTTTTCACATCATCCAAAGGGGTCAGATCTGTAGCACAGGACACTTGAGGTGCATCAGTCTTGAACCAGCACTGACACTGTCCATAGTCACTGCATTACAGAGGAGTTCTGCATCACAGACAGCCCCAGTGGATCGCATGTCCCACTGCAATCACTCTCACAGCAATGGAAATCACCCCACTGGATCCCTGTGGAAACTATCTATCCCTTCCTTGTGCTCACAGTTTGCTAACCTGCAGACAAGATACCCACCTACACAGGAGATTTGCAGTGTGAAAACTGAACACAAAATTATCCTTGTTATAAAGGCAAAACCTCTACCCAAAGAACTGCTAGAATAGGAAGAACAGAGCCCCAAACAGGGAACTACCAGCAGCTATTACCCAAGTAAGCCCTCTTCCTGCATGCAGAGGTTAATAATGGGATGCCTACAAGCAACCCTCTCCCTGCCCACAGATCAACCTACCCAAATGAAGATCAAGCTCTCCAAGTGCAGAATCCTCCAACCAGAAACAGTCCTACACAGCAAAAAGAGCCCAGACATGGTCCTAACCCATCCCTGGAGGCCCCTTCCCCATAAAAAGCACTCTACAGACCAAGGCTAACAGCGACCTGCCAGACACCCTATTACAAGGGCTAATGGCCTTCCAAATAAGTACTGTTTTCAAACAGGACAGCTCCTTAGTATGTTTACAAAACTCGTGCCAACCTCGTCCCCTTCGAGTCAAGAGCAAGAAGCGCTTGTACAAGCCCCCTCCAATGAATGCAGCTCTGGGGGAGCAGGGGATGTGCACCAGCCAAATCAGATTTACTCAGGGGACACAGCCCCAGCTGAGCCTACCAGCGACGTGAAGCCCGACATTTCCACATCAGAACCAGTTCTGCCAGATGAGCCATGCCCCGAGCCAGAAGTGTATAAATGGAGCCACTCCCTAACCGAAGGGCAGCCGGCACTGGAGAGCGTTCCTCTCACAACAGCAGTTCTTCTCTTCAGAAAATGCCATTATTCTTCAAGTGTCCTTTCCAAAGCGATGGCCAAGTCTATAACCAAGAGCACTGCGCAGTGCAGGGCTTGCTTTGGACAGAGCCTAACTTCTGAAGAGCAGCATTTTCCCTGGGCAGAAGGGAAGTTTAATCATTTTGCCATCCCTCCCACCACTCTTTTAGTCAGAAATTCCCTCGAACAAGTTACTTCCAGTGTCTGTAACATCTGTTTCCTGCTCCAGAAGGATTACAAAGCTTCTGAAAGGAGCAAACCAACGCCACCGGTGCTCTGAGTGGGCCTGGGTTAATTTTGCATGTGTTAAACATGGAGTAACCGGGCACATGGGAAGCTAAGGTTTCATGGCAACAATGCTAATGGGTGAGTCACATTTCTTAGCATACACGCTCTGGACATCTACTCAATACAGAAAGAGGGAGGCTGAGCAGAGAATGAGCAGAGAAATCTGGAAATCAACATTTCCGTGTGATAAAGGGTATGACTTGGCTCACAGCAATGACTCTGAGGCAGGATTTTCTCTGTAGCTACATCATGCCTTGGGCCAATGGCTCAACAGTCTCAGGCTTTTAGTGTGAGTTAGGACAAAGCCTATGGACCCAGCTAATTGGCCTCACTGTTGTACTGCAGTGTGTAAGCTCTCTTTTGGACTAGGGACTACTGGGAATGAGCTCTGGAGCTTCTAGGGTTTGTGTGACAAGCTGCCATGTCTGGCTGGGATTGTGATAACCTCTGCATTGGTGCAGAGCAGGCCCGGTGTGACAGTGATGCAGCAACAGCAGTGCACTTCAAGCCACACAAACCAGAGTCCTCCAAGACTGCAGCTGTGCAGACCAAAGCTCTTCACAGATGGAGGCAGAATACAGTTGGTGTTCCAGTGCCGGCCGGAGGCAGCGTTGCTACCAGCATCAGGGCAGCTTTGAATCAACACCACTGCAATGCCATCAAAACCCCACCAGGTCTCTTTGTCATGAGGGTTCTGCTGCACAGATACATCAGCTTGGGGCTGTCTGAGCTCACTCGTGTGTTTTACATGCCCTGCTGTTGTAGGCAGCTTTTACAAGAAGGGACCTGATGCTGGGACATGAAGGACCATCCTCCACCCTTGCACCGTTCCTAACCCCAGTGGGACCGGATGCTTTGGACAGGAAGGAACTGAACAGCTTCCATTCCCTTCTCTTTCCTGGATAGGTAAATTATTCCAATTGGGGGTTTTATTTCAATTTCTGACCCAATTATTTTCTGGAAGCCAAATCAGACCTTTTGATAGAATCAAGGGCTGGGTGGAAAGAGAGGAGTAAATACAACTACTCAGCATGTTCCCAGCTCTGCTCTGAGTCAGACCCTCAGGAACCAACTCCTTCAAAGCAAGCTGATATTTTTAGGTTGGTTTTCTGCCAAATCAAAGCAGTGTGACAGCAGGAGAGGCACCTCAACTGCACACAAAGCTTCCTCCTCTTCACCTCCCCACCCTCAGCTTGCAAAGGAGCTGTCAGCTAATGCCATCACAGAGACTGGGGGATCATCTTGCCCAGCATCACACAGATAGATACACTGAGCCATATTGGTTTCCCTCCATAGCCCATGAAAAGGAATGAGCCCTTTAAGACCGTGACTCATCTGACCCACTTCAGACTCTACTGCAGGATGTGATTAAGCACGGTGTGCACTGGTGAGCAGATCTCCAGTGCCTATACAAGTAGCTCAGATGACTAGCTCGGGTGGGCAGAGCTCCACAGCAGATGCCTACATGCACTCAGACTCATCCCGTCGCAGCAGACTTACTTGGAGCCGGACTGAGCCTGTCCATAAACCATGTCCTGCTTGCAGCTCATCATGGGTTGGGCATAGACCACGTCGGGTTTGTTGCTTGAGGGGCAGGAGAGGGCTCGTGCTGGCATTTTTTTACTTGTCCTGGTAGTTCCTTGCTGGGTGCTGCAGCTGCTGTAGATGCTCTGGCGGTTCAAGGTTGCCTTGTGCTCTGCCCGGCCCCCGACCTGGCTCTTCCTCAGCGTGCCCCGGGGTGGTTCGCAGTAGAGGTCGGGCTCGCTACGGCTGCTCTTGATGTTGGGCACAAAGCAGTAGTCGCTGCCGGCCCTGGCGGGGCTGCAGACAGCCTTGCTGTAGTGCTTGCCCCCCCAGCCCTCCATCTGGCTGTACGAGCTGTAGCGCCTGTTCTCCACGTCCCGCTTCAGCGTCCCGTTGTACAGCTGGACAGTGGGAAAAGAGAGGACAGAGAAATTAGGCAAGGACGGAGCTGCAGGTTGACACGGACAAGCCCGCTCCTGTGTGAGCATCACCAGATTCCCCCGCCTCAGGTCTGTTTGTGGCCCAAAATTGACAAGAGGTAAATTTACAGGCGAACGCTTGCAGAGGTGCCAAACTCTCCCTTGAAATGTGGGGATACTGAGTGATCAGGAAATGGCATCCAGCAGCTTTAAAACAGAATTGAAAGCTCAAGCATGACCCTGGCAATAAACAAAATGCCTTATTTTATAGAATCATAGGATCATGGACTGGTTTGTGGTGGAAGAGACCTCAAAACTCATCCAGCTCCAACCCCTGCCACGGGCAGGGACCCCTTCCATAGAGCAGCTTGCTCCAAGCCCCTGTGTCCAACCTGGCCTTGAACACTGCCAGGGATGGGGCAGCCACAGCTTCTCTGGGCACCCTGTGCCAGCGCCTCAGCACCCTCACAGGGAAGAGCTTCTGCCTAAGAGCTCATCTCAGTCTCCCCTCTGGCAGGTTAAAGCCATTTCCAACACATGGGGTCTAACCCAACCTGTACTTAGAGGGGCCCACATCACATCTCTTGCTATCACAGTGAGTGATGCCTCATTCTGAGCTTCCAGTGCTGCCTGCATTTGTTTTTAATTTCTTTATGCTATTTTGTTCCCCTTCCATCTCTGAGTTCCTTAGGAAGGGAATAAAGGGAGTGAAAAATCACTAAGGGGTTGTTGAATCTCATTCTGCCAAGAAACAAGTGGAGACAATGAATATCTGCTTATGAGTTACAAGGTGTCTGGTATCAGTTCATGTAATGGGATGTTCAGAGAACAATGGGGAATATTGAGATGACTAAGCCAGTCAGTAACAAATCCCAACTACAATTAATCCAATGAGAAAACAGCTATTGCTGCCTGCTGTCAGTTCAAGGTATCTTCACCACTTCACCAGAGGCCATCCAGATTTGCCCCACGTACACCAGGATTGAATCCCACATTCTTTTGCAATATTAAACCTTCTGTCACCTGGAAGCCTGTAGGGTGGTATTTGAGTGAAAACCAAGTCATTAAGGTGTGTACTCCAGTAAGGGAAACAATAGAGATGTTTTAGTGCTGTTTGCCCCATGATATTGAGCTCTTTCCCCCTCAGCAGATCTCCAAGACATACAGCAAACAGGCATGTAAAAGCCACCCAAAGGATCCCTTGGGATGGGATTAAAATAGTCAACACCGGCACCTTATTATTTCCATGGAAACAATAGTCTGTGCCTGGTGCAATGGTTATGTCACTGGAAAATATCCATCCTTCCTAACCTAGAAACAACACATGACAAAGCCATTGGTGTCCTCTGCATGCTCGCCCTGAGACCCGCTGCTCTGCTCCGGCTTCATCCCAGCGCTGAGCACACTCAGCATCATTCCTGTCTAAAGCACTCTGCAGAATTGTTATTATGTTAATTAATTAAGCCCAATATTTCCATTAACACACTGATCTTCAGGAATGCAGTGAATCCTCCCTGCTGCATCCCAGAGAGCTGCACAGGTAACGGCTGAAGACCTTTCAAAGGGGTCACCTAGCAGGCATGCCATCTGGGGAAGAAGAAACCCTTTAGTCCAGCTACACTGGTACCCAGGTTGCTCTGTCATTTGAGCACCAGTCTGAAGCAGTTTTCATACTTTCATTCTGCAGGTTTGCATCTAAACAGGTGAATTGCTGGAAGGGGAGAAAAGAGGAGCAAATTCCCTTTGCATTTACTCCAGAGGACACAGAAAAAACCTGTTGGTTCTGCAGCACAGCCGGTAACAGGTTTGGTGCATCCTGCAGAGCTCCCAGGGACTTGGAGGAAGCATTTGCATGCGATGAGAGGAGCAAGGATGAGGCAGATGGGTACGCGTGATGGGTCTCCGGGGGTTCCCTGGCACCCAGGAAAGCCCACTGGGATTCCCAGGGTGGCCACACATGGAGGTTCTCTTCCATCCTGGTTTTGAGCGCAGCACAAATGCAATAACAGCAAAGAGACCTCTCATGAAGTCTTGATCTACCCCACTGCAGAAGAGCATGTCCTTCTAAGGGTGACACCATCCTCATTTTGAGCTTATATTTCTGGGTTCAGAATCCCTTGGGACAGTGAGGGATGGGACAAGCAGGAGGGTGCAGGACGGACTTTGCTGCTCTGTGGATGGGGAACCCACTCCCAGGGCTCACTGCGGGCTGGAGGACGGAGCAGCAGCTTGTTAGACGTGAGCCCTGTCGTTTTCCTTTATGAGTCAGTATAAGCTGGGATTACTCTGTAGGGCTGTCAGAAGCTTGGCAGAGCTGTGGAGCCCCTGGGCATTTGCTGAAACCAATTCAGCTCACCATGGAAGAGCCAACTTGTTATTTATCTAAAGCTATTGTTTGCTCTCCTGTGTACTCACACGGGCTCTCCGCCAGCGGAGCGGGTGAGGGAAGGTGTGAGGCTGTCTGTGTTTACAGATAGAGAATTATCAATTCTCTATTTGCTGCTGTGTTTTATGGTGGTGTGCAGCATTGTCCTCTTCCTTGCCAGCCCCGAGAGGATGGGTGAAGCAAAGCGACCGCCTGTTTGGAAAGACACCTTTCTGCAACACAGGGAGCCCTGAGCAGCAAGTCAGTGCAGGTCCTGGCAGGGCGGGGAAGCCTTTTGCAAACTCATGGGAAAATAGTTCCCGTGTGATGTGAAGCTCATTACCAAAGTCAGTGCATGACTTTTATTGCTGATTCTACCAGATGCTTGGCTGAGCCCATTTTAATCTCTTTCAAGTGGCACGGACCTAATTGGTATCTTAGAATTCCTCTTTGCAGCAGGAGGCTGATCCAAAGCCTCCAAATCAATGAGGAGCCTCCTGCCAGCTCCAGTGGATTTCAGACCTGCTTGCCAAATAGCCTCTATGAACCCTTGCATGGATGTAGCTGACCTGGTTGCTTCTTGATCTCAGCAGAGCACTGTGTCTGTGCCTTAGGAGCTGCTTTCTCAGACTAAAACCTGTGTCCCCATTTCAGACGTTCACCAGTCTAAGTCAGAGACCTCCACGTCTAAGTCTGGAGCAACCATGGCCAAGAGAATGGAGTTCTCCTTGTTGTTATCTGTCTGCTGGATGCAGCGATCAGTGAGATAGGACGCACAGCAAGGGAGAAGCAAGGCACTCTGCTGTCTGGAGAAGCGGTGACTGTCTGAAGGTGAAGGTGATGCTATTACATAGTCTGTGGTTTAAAGAGCCACCTGACAACAATCTCATAACTTTTGCTGATGCCATTATGTGTGGAGGGAGCTCTCCCTATGCAGAGCAGCATTAGTGAAAGGAAATAATCAATCTCTTGCCTTCAAACCTCATAAACCGCCCAGATTTCCTAACACCCTGGATTGCATCTGCCCTCTGCTCAGGGGTGTTTGCATGGGGCAGGTGGGCCAGGTCCACACCTCCTCCCTTTAGGAGTGCGCAGCGATGCTGGAAAGGACAAGGAAGTCCCTTAAAGCAGGGTGGAGACAGAAAGGAGCAATTCCCTCTGCACTGCAAGATCTAGAAACCATTATAGAGGAGCGCAGGCTGTTACCAAGACTTCTCCCTGTGGGACTCAAGAAGTCAGGGCAGCTTGGTAGGTCTCTTCTTTCAGCCAGAGACCATCACACACTGGCGGTGCCCTGCACTGGTAGGATGCAGGAGGATGCTCACGTGCAGCCAGGCAACGCCAGCATCCTGAATTTTACCCTGAACTTCTCCTCCCTGCTGCGAAATGAGTCTGTATGATTGAGGCCAAGCCTTGGGAGCCATTCATTCATATTAAAACAAGGAGAGCAGGCACCAGGAGGAAAGCCAGCAAAGATGAGCACTGATAGCACAAAGGTGCTCTTATCAGACCCAACGAGTAAGGGCTTTCCTCCACTGGCAGCAACAAAACCCTGCCTTTAACTTGACAAGAATTTGTGGATGCCCAGTTCTCAGCCTGCCATATGGGACCACTTTAGGAACATTAATTGGAATATCCAAGAGTCACACAAGACAGGTAAACATAAATAAATATCTTTAACCTCTTATTTCAACTGGTGCTAGAGAGAAAGTCAAACCGGCATTATCCCAACCATGACAGAGAGCCCATTCCTGGCTTTTGTTTAAGAGGAAAAGTCCCTCTCTTCATCCTGCTTTCCAGAGAAGCAGAAGCACAGAGGCAAGGCTTCTCTGGAAGCCCTGACAATCATGCTCCAATCTCAGTGCTGCCTTTCCCCGTCGGAGGCTCTCCCAGATAACTGGGTGTTTCTGACTTGTGCATCTAAGGACGCGATCAGTTCATTACCTGGCTCTCATTTTTTCCCTTGCAATTTGTTTGTTTCTAGAGCAGCAGACAGAGAGAAGTAAAGGACTCCGTATAAACACGTCAGGAGCAGGTTTCTCCCAGGCTGGAGGGCAAAGCGCAGGCAATGCAACATGACAGCGTCCCACCCTGAGTGATGGGTGGGGAGAACTCTCGATGCTGCTTGCGAAACGCTGTAGCTGCTGCCTGCTGCACACTCCATTGCAGGGAGAAAAATTGCAAAACCAGCACATATATTGTTTATCTATTTCTGAGCTGCTCTTTCCCACCTCTCCCGGGTGCTGCTTTGCCCTGTGCTTTTTCAGCAGGTTCCTGGTGCAGCTGAGATTTAAGGCTGGATGGTTCAGCTTGTGCTGGCCAGGGAAGGTGATGTCCAACGTGTACTCCAAAGCATAAACTCCCTTGCAAAACCTCACAGGGAGGTGAGGGTCTGACCGCGCAACGATGTGCAACAACTATAAATCAGTTTTCTTTGATGAGGTTGCCCAAACCATTCTATTTTGGGGATTCTTTTAAACTCGAATGTGTCATCACAGCAAATGACAAATTTTGTCCTGGAATCCTTTTGGAACAAGCTCCCACTGATGATGACAGATCTTTGTCCACAGAGGCAAAGTCAGCCAGGGATGGCAGGGAGCGTCCCCTTCTTGTGGAGAACACCTCTCATGCAGATAATGCATTTGGGAGAGAAAGCTCTGTGACTTTCTCCCACAGAAGACCTTTGTTTAAGGATCTACATAAGGTCCCTAGTACAGAGGGATCACCATAACAGCATGAAACAGAAGCCAAGCTGTGTGGCCAGTGCAGAAGAGCCCAAGACCCCAGCAGTGATACCAGAGGAGCAGTGGTGAGCACTGGTAGCCTCGTAGCCACTGGTCCCTGGCCTTCATGTGCCAGGGTTAGGGTTCTAACTGCTTTAATAAGAGCAGCATCAGACATGCTTGGAGACATCAGACACCTTGAGTACTGTGTCCAGCTCTGGAGTCGTCTGGACAGGAAAGACACAGAACTGTTGGATAAGGTGCAGAGAAGGGCCACAGAAACGATGAGAGGGCTGGAGCACCTCTCCTGTGAGGAAAGGCTGAGAGCATTGGGGTTGTTCAGCCTGGAGAAGAGAAGACTCCAGGGTGAACTTATTGTGGCCTTTCAGTTCTTGAAAGGGCCTATAAGAAAGATGGGGAGGGACATTTTAGCAGGGTCTGTTGTGACAGGATGAGGGGTGATGGGTTTAAACTAAAAGAGGGAGATTCAGGCTGGATGCAAGGAAAAAAATCTGTACAATGAGGGTGGCAAAACACTGGCCCAGGTTGCCCAAAGAGGTGGTGGATGCCCCATCACTGGAGGCATTCAAGGCCAGGCTGAATGTGGTTCTGGTCTAGATCAAGAAGATGTCCCTGCTCATTGCAGAGGGGTTGTACTAAATGAGCTTTGAAGGTCCAGTATTGCTGCAGGTGGGAATTAAGCCTCAGAGGGTCTTTGGTGGTGGCATGCATCCTGGCTCCACGTACTGCCTTCCCTTGGTTCCAGCCATTCCAGTAGTTTCCAGCAGGTGGGATTTGCCTGTGCCTGCAGTTGGGGTGAACAGCACACTTGCTGCAACCCAAGGACATCAGACTGTGACCATGGCTCTGAGCCCAGTGCTGAACCCCCATTTCTGGGGTGGCATTGAGGTGTCAGAGTCAAGGATGCAGTTCATGATGAGATTTCTGCCATGACTGCAATGCTTTAGGTGTCCAGTTTAGCTTACTTACACTTCCCTCAGGTTTGTCAGTGTAAACTGTGGTCACACTGTACCTCCTGAGGGACCTCAGGCACTGCTCAGGCCTTACATCAGGGCATAGCAAAACCATCTCCTCTGGGTGGATGGCTTTGCCAACTGGTGGCCACTCATAACTCACATCATCAGTAGGGTCACAAATGTCTCTAAGGGTCTTCTGGGTTCAACAGCACCTGGATTGAAAGATCACCCAACACAGAGAGCGTTGCAGTCACTCATGTCCCCATTACTGATTCCCACTGTGGTCACTGTGCCAATGGGACTGAACACTTCAGGCCTGAAGACTGAGCCATCCCCTAACAAATGAACCAAGGAAACACTGCAGCCAAGTGCAAACCTGCTGCCCTCAGAGAACCTTTTCCTGGAGTGGTCCCACTACTTTCAGTGCTACCTACATTATAACAACTCATTGCAGTGCTTAGTCACAGTGATGGTGAAACGAGGCACCCTGCAAGAGGAATAAACACAAAATAGTCTTTGTAAATCAGAGATCTCAGTCAGAAGTGTTGACTGAGCCTCCAGAGCTACCATTTCTTTCGCTCTAATATTTGACTGCCAGTATCATAAGGTTGGGAAGAAAACTCCAAAGCAAAAAGCTTGAGGTTTCCAAGAAAACACAAAGCAAAACAAAAGGAGGAAGTTGGGAATACTGGTTTTTAAGAGCTGTGGGTGAGACAGGAGACCTCCTGTCGCTCAGGGTCACCATCTAAGGCAATGTCTTAGATTAAGGCAGTCTAAGAGCAGTGCCTAAGTTGCAATGCTATGCAGCAGCAACATGGACATGGATTGCCTGTCACACCATAACTCCAGAAGTATTAAAAGTAATTTTCTTGAATGCCATCCTAGGTCAGTTCCTTGAAATACATGAACTTGCTTGTGCATCTCAAACTCCTCGGAAGCACTCACAGCACCAGCTCCAGCTGGAAAGAAGAGCAGCAATGTTCTCTTCGAACGTTGATTTGCTTTATCTTTGTTTTAGTGTCTTACAACCTGCACAGGCTTCAAACAGGTTGACAGAAGTTAAAGTTAACCCAAGGTGGAGGCTGGTCGTGGATGCGTGTAAACCTGTAATACTCTTCTGGAAGAGGCAAAATGGAGGAGGTTCCTCAGTGTGGTTGGGGAGTATGATGTCTGTTAAGCTTGTTAAGCAGATTTAGGCTTGAGGTTATATGTTCCAATGTGCCAATGGCACTTGGGACTCATCGGCCCTAACTGCAGTCATCTACCTGTTAGGTGACTGCTCTGATCCAGCTACCAGTGGAAGGAGATAGCCATCCAGAGGGGTTGATTCATCCTGACCTGACAGATCCCCAAGATAGAGGAGATGAATCACCTCCTCATACCTCTCTCTTTGTTGGCTGTGGGAGGAGTCTAGACTACTTGTTAAGACCAAATGGCTGATTTTCAGATAGACACAGTTAGGTAAGACTTTTCTTACTGTGAATCCTTCACAAGTCCCAGTCCCTTTTTCTAAAGTAACTGAGGTCCTGAAGACCTTGAGCAAAAATTTCCAGGAGGAAAGGCTTGTGAGACACTTAGGTTTGGACAAAGAGCTTCCCTCAATGGCAAATGCAGAAGAACCCTTCAGATAAAAGCCATGAGCTACGTAAGTCCATGGTGAACCAGAAGTGGCTGAACTGCTGTGTCCATGGTGTCTAACAGATGCCCTGACCTTCATAATCACCTTGCAAGCTGTTCACCAGAACACCAACATTGCTGGACTGAAACCCCAACAGCCAATGGCATTTCTAACCAAGTCGCATTTGCCCCTCTGTTATAATGATTGGGAACAAGATCAGGAGTGAACAAAATGAAGCAATAATCCTCACACCAGCAACACTAGCTGCAGTACCACCTTTCCAGCATGAGCATGAGCTGGAGGGGCAACTGCAGAGCTAGGGCTTAGCTTCATCTCTAACAAAAAAAAAACCAGCACCTAGAACAGTTTTGCTTAGACAAAGCATAATAAACTCCATTCAGGAATTAGAATATAGAAAAGCAATGTATCATTGAACCAAAACATCACAATCATAGAATGGTTTGGAATGGAAAGGACCTTAAGTTCATCCAGTTCCAACCCCCCGTGCCATGGGCAGGGACAATCATTCAACTTATGAAGCTCAGAGACTCCACCTCTAGCTCAGGAGGTCCCTCAGCTGCTACTTTCTGGTGGCCACTAAATCACTCTAGGATGCCTCACTGCCCTCTTGCTATGTTTAGACCCTTCTGAAGGAGCCTATTCCTGCCTTAGTGATGGAGACACGGCACCTGACTGGCTAGACCTCTGCTCTGACCCATCAGAGGCACCCTTTTGGTCTTATGTCAGGCAGAAACACCACTGTCTGGGATTTAACCAGCTCAGCAAAGGACACTGAAACAAGACAACAGGCAGTCTGTAAATAAAAGTTTCCAATGCCAGTGCTCCCAGTCCTTCCTACTGAACGTGCAGCAGGCAGCAAATCCAGTGATGCAGTATCACCGCATTGAAGCAAGCATGCTACACCAAGGCAACATAAATCTTTCTGAAGCTGAAGAATGCTGTGAAGAGGCAGAGGATCTGGCAGCTGCCAGGAGCAGCTTCAACCCTCTGTCTGCGTGCTCAACGCCAACATAAGCACTCTTCCTGGTTCAACCCTTTGATGGTTGACAGGAAGTTGCTTTACAGTCCCAGAGTTGTTGAAGAAAGCCCTTTATTTTGCCCTCATTCAAATCCCAGATCTGTGCATTGCTTCTTTCTACTTTATAGCTAATGAAAACCAAGGAAGAGCAGAATAGGTGGAGGAGCAACACCAGCACAAGTTGTCCCAGTAGACTTTGGAGTGGTTTGGAATCATTCCCACTGTACCTAGAGTCTGCCACCAAGGATAAGACCAGGATATCTGTGGGTTGTATAAACTCAGATTGCACAAAGACAAGTGCAATCTCCCCTGTGCTTTTTCTGGCAATCCGTAATATTTTCTTTGGAATCACTATGGGAGAAATGGACCACCTCTTTTCCAAGCTCAGAGAATATCTGCAAAGGGTCTGCACTTGCATTGCAATTGGGAATAGCAACACAGTTATAATGCAACTCCCCTGATCATCACTACTCAACCACGTTCATGGCGGTCACATAGGAATTTGGGTACATGGAAACTCTTGCAGGTGAGCAATGGGTGTGCTCCAAACTTGAACTGAGTTGTAAGAGTCTGAACCTGTAACTGACCCTAGAGAAAGCTTCAAACCTCTTGCGCCATGTGGATAATAATCCACAAAACCAAACTAGCTCTTGTCCACACTAAAATCCTCAACCACATACAATATATTATAGAGTCCTCAATCATCCTCTTCCATTGCATTGAATTACTGTCTAAGATAGCCATAGCCATGCATAATCTCTCTCTGGCAAGCTTATGAAGTGCTATGACCTTGCTACATGACTGCTCTGGCTAGAGGGTGCTTTCTGCATAGGTTACCTCAAGAGGATGCCACAGTTCCCATATAAAAGAGTATCTTACCGGATATCCCCAGTTGCTGTTTCCTGTTTGGGTTTTGGTATAATAGCTGCCCCGGGATGTCCCATAGCCATAACCATCAGCTAAACCATCGTACATGGAACCTGGAAGTGAAAAAAGCATGGTCAGCAGGAGAAAGCATTCCCAGCAGGCACTCCTTCAGAGCACAGGGCTCTTTTCACCAGTGAGTTTAGTTCCTGAAGAGAGCAGAGCTAGAAACCTTAACAGGAACACAGGAAACGGGAAGTTGAGCCCTTGCCATTGCAGACCACTCATAGGGGATGTTCATTTCAAATGAGCTCTTGGAAATTCCAGCCCTCAGACCACAAGGAACAGCCTAAGGTTTTCAGCACAAAAGACTGAGTACCATAAGATCTACAGTGGACAAAGTCAGAGATTGGCCCAATGTCTTAGGTCTTTGCTATATGAGAGGAACTAGATGATAGTTTGTGCTACACATCCAGGAAGGTCTGAACCTGGAACATTCTTCCCTTATTCTGCCTTGGAGGTAAATAAAATCTGTCTCTTCTCTGAAGGCAAAACCCATCCCAGACCCTTTCACCAGCCTGGGTTTCCTGGTCTGAATATTAACAACCACATCAGCACGAACAAGCTGAGCAAGGCTCAATAAATAGTAAATAACTAATACGATGGGTAAATGATGATCAAGTCTATTTAACACCTGGGGATCTGAAACAGTCAAACACTAAGAAAAACATAATTTCACTGCCTTAAATTTCAATCTCCAGTCTCTAAAAGATCACTCTGTGTGCTTGTACTTTCTTCTTCTGAAAATGTATCAAGGTCCATCGCTGTCTTTGAGTTGCTGGTGTGAGACCAGATCTCAGACACATTCTGTAAAGAGGCAAATATCTTGGACTGGGAACCATTTGCACTATTTCTCAGTGCTTTATTCAGTGTGCAGATTTACCTGTCCCAGCCCTACTAAAAGCTCTTCCAGCTGCCTCTCACCAGTAGCCTTTGGCAGTGCACTCTTTGGATCCCTCCTAAAAGTATTTTACTCAGCGCTACACTCATCACTAGAAGAAAAAAGTGAAGCAAGTTATATCTCTTTCCATGCTAGAATTCCCTTCACCCCTTTCAGATGGTCCAAAAGAGTATAAGGTCATTTAAGTTTCATGCTCAATAATTGTGGCATCCCAAGTCCCGTTATGAGGAAGTGCAAACCTTACATTCCAATTAACTTCCAGGGGAAGCTCTGAATGTCTAACGAAGTACAAAATCAGGATGTACCTGTCTTAAGTTATGCACCTAAACTGGTGGGTAATGTCAGAAATATCCTAATCTCTCTGATTGTTCGATAAGACTCATCTCTTAGATAAACTGGATAAGCTCAACCACAAAGGCCCTGAAGCCACTCAAGGTCTTCTACAGCCACTGATCCTTGGAATAAATCTAGTTTATTGCCTAGCCTGGGGCATCCGGAACCTGTTATGGTGATTTGGTTTGTGGCTAAAAATTCTTGCATTTTCTCAGGAAGATGATTCCTGCAGATGCGGTACAAATAATGAGATTTGCTTTCTATTGTCAACAAGAAAAGAACAAGGCTGCATGGACGGCAGCGTCTGAAGAACACCACTGCATGCAGAATAAGCAGCAGCGGAGTAGTCTCACAGACATACACTTATGCAGAAAACCACAGGATCTCATTGCCCTTAGTCTAGAGACTTGGTGGGCATTGTTCCCTATTAATATCTCTCTAGCCCTGAGAGATCTATTAAGATATATCTGCATATTAAAATCTATTAAGGCATAGATTTTCATATATCTTAATGATACAGATTTTCATATATCTTAATATATCTTTAGTTGCACAGAGCTTGCTGATAAGGCAAGGAAATGGCCATCGACATGCAACTGGAGACACAATTCAGCTGTGCCCTTCACCTTGTGCTTCCCTCCCCGCCCTGAGATTTCCTGGGAACTCCAGATCAGGACATTACTGTTGGGCTTCAACAGAAGCAAGGCAGGGCTTGAATGGTAAGTTTGGGCCAAGTGATTCACCAGGAGACAGAATTAGCCAATAACCATAGTTTTGAGCACAAAGATAAGACAATCTCATGACAACAGTTTCCTAGGAATTCCTTCTTACAGTCAACCTCTTGTTCTGTGCAGACACCATGGAACTGCAGGTGTGAGTGCTTGGGAGCATTTTCCTGGCCACAAATAGGAAGCAAAGGTTTCTGGGCACAAATCACAAGTTAATCTGAGCAGCCCTTCCTGGGGACCATGCCTTTCCTTTCAGGATCCATTCTTGCCATGCACTGCACTCAAGCTTTTGGGGTTGAGCAAGGAGACACCAAAAATAAGGCAGTTTAGGCACATTTCTAATTTTCGTGTATGAATCCACTGCTACATGGCCAGCTTCAAGAGAGCAGGCAGTTCATGCAAGTTTATATTCTTCAGTTGTTGAAGAGTTGCCTTCACCTCCAAGAACTTGTATATGAATGCTTATAAGTACATAATTATACATAACCTCAAACGTTCAAGGCATTTGGAAGCTGCCTTGCTGGTTGGAGAAGGTGCTTCTCCTGCTACCATGCAACTGTGGTTTATTGCTTGGAGAGCTCAGTCTGAAGGCCAGGAGGAACCTGAGGATTTTCTGATGGAGTTAGCTAAGAAAACATCATCTTTGTTTAGTCCCGCAACGTTAGACACTTCTCTGCCTGGTTCATCTCAAGAGCCACCTTGGGGGTGTACCACCAGCCCTTGGGCAAGGAAGAATATTCTTTTTAACCACCTCAAGGGTAAAAACCATACAACTGCTCACAGGTCCTGAGAATATGGATAAAAATAGACTGTCTGTCTCCTGAGCAAAGCATTTTGACAAGGGGTGGAAGTGCTATTTGGGGAAGATGCCTCTGTGGTGGTTTTTTGTAGCTATATCCCTACGTTCCATTTGTTGTCATCCAAGAAGCCGTTCAGGTTTCTGAAGTGCCCTTGGACAAACACAGAGATGATCAAACCCACTGTATTAGTAGTAGATAACAGCCAGGACGGAGGCAGAAAAGACATGGATGAGAATCACTGAGATGAAACAGCCTCCCAGTGACCATGGCTGTGGGCAGAAAATACTGCTGAGGGCTGCTCAGGTGCTGGCTGGGCTTTGAAGGGACCCCTCTCTCCCACCCCCCAAACTCTCATTCACCCAAGGCATCTCCTTCCAAACCTGATCAGTTTAAATCCTCATTGAACTTCAGTGGGACAGTTCCTGAGGGTAAAAACTACACCAGGCTGGGACTGCAAGATCTGGCACTTGGTCACTGTGAGCCTTGCCTTCCTCCTCCTCCTCTCTGTAGCTGTTATAGATCATTGAAGAGCAAACTGCGGCTTCCATCCAACCCAATATGCCTGTCCTTGATGAGTTATTTACTTTCTTCAAAGGCAGCTTTACACCCCTTGAAGCTAAGAGACTGATGGCAAGGAGAATTAAATGCCATTTTTCAAGCATGACAGTGAAAGACTTCAGAGACACATGGAGCTAACAGGGAGCATTGTGGAAATGGATACACGTTAATAAATATTAATCTATGGCAGGGAAAAGCAAGACAAGAACCAGTCACTGGTAGTGCAGGCTAAACAAGTTAAATAATAAACTATGCACGGCTTTAAAACAGTAAGGATGATTAAACATAGAAAAAGCATAGTAAGAGAAAAGGGCCTGTGGGAGGCACAAAGCAAAGCCTGGATGCCTCATAGGACAGAAGTGGCAGTGGAATTCCAGAAGCTGTAATTCTTGCAGGAATGACCGAACCCCATTTCTGTCTTCTGGCCTATTGAGCTAAAAGGTTTTGGTATTGTTTCTGTACCGATAATCTAAGGGTTGTGGAACCCTGGATGACTTTCACTGAACCCTCTCATGCCAGGGAAACATTACAGAACTCTTCAAAACTCTTACTAACCCCCACATCTCCTCTTCATATCAGAGTAATGACCCCGTCTTAGAGCTAGGTGGGATCCCATTAGAGCTAAGTGGGATGCCATTAGAGCTCCCCTCTCAGCCATGTCAGCATGACAAAGGTCTAAATCACAGCTCAGCTATGAGACAGCTGGATAGGATGGTCCCTGTGGGTTTCCTCAGGTCTTTGCTCCCTGATATACCCTGCCAGCCAGTGACGAGTTACTGGCAAAACTTCTCTTTAGCCAGAGGACTTTGCAGACCGGTGCTGTTGGCTGCGAGGAGCTTTTTCAGCTTGGCCTGGCCTTGTCTCCTGCCACTGAAATTCCTTTTCCCTGGAAATTTGCATGACTCACAAATCCAGAGGGAGCCATCCGGTTAGCTATTCCCATGGGGAGAAGGGCAGATACATCCTAAGGCAGAGCCCAAAGACCCAAAGCCCAAGGGTGGCGGACTCCACAGACCCAAAACTCTGCACCCATCCTTGAGAACACCCATAGCTGCTCTGCTGAGAGAAGGCCCCACCGTGGGTGCAGGATTATGCTGCTTGTAACTGGTTTCTGCTCACTGCCCCACGCCAGTGCACACCAGTTTGAGCCCACATAGATCACATTCCCTGCTCTGCCTTGTGCCACGTATTGAGTGACACCAGATCTTCAGAGGGTGGTGATCTGGTGGGCTCCAAAAACCAAGGAATTTTACATATCCATGAAGTAACAGGACGTTGAGGGAACGTCTGTTGACCCTCTAAAGAAACCCCATTTATGGGATACAGCAGTGCCCATCCCTGCTACATGCAGAAGGGGTCCATGTCCACGCTCTCACCCTACATAGAGAAGCGCACACTGAAGGTAGGGGAAGCTCTGTGCTGTGCTTCAGTTCCTGCCCAAACCACAGATCAAAATGCACAACAGACGGCTGGACCTGGACCAACACCTAACCAGACACATGCAGGAAACTGTCTGGGTGCAGAGGGAACAAAGGACCTGAACATTCTTCAAGGGGCTTTGTGAATTCCCCAGCTTGTGCTGCCTATGAGGAGCATCTCTGAGAAACCACGGGGGGATGCAGGTAACTGATGCTGGGGGAGCATTTGAACAAGCAGACATCTATAGCTGGCTACAGCCCCATGGAGCCTGTTTGTAGGAGACATTAATGCTTCTCATTAGGTCTAACCTTTGTACCAACAGCAATACCTGAATGTTTAACTTGACCCACTCAGGCTTAGACACAGAAGCAAACCTGGAGAATAAATGGGAGCTTCTTTGGCATTCTATCCAGGAATGCGCTGAGCACGGCCACCAGGACCTTCACACTGACCAACCTCCCCACAGTGGGAATAGGGCAGCCTCAGCCCTGTGTTTGGAGGCAGTTCCTGGGAGCTGGATGTGACTCAGCTTCCCTGGGACACAGAAACCAGAGCTGCACATTTCCAC
Source organism: Pezoporus occidentalis (assembly GCF_034315485.1). Lineage (NCBI taxonomy): Eukaryota > Metazoa > Chordata > Aves > Psittaciformes > Psittacidae > Pezoporus > Pezoporus occidentalis. The sequence goes on along the minus strand of NW_026914653.1, from coordinate 386,913 downwards.
GCAATTCCCATTCCCAGGCATTTCCAGCAGTGTCTGGAGGAGGGGTTTAGCTTCAGCCTCGAGCTGAGATGAGCAGCATGAGAATTTGCCTCTTTTTGTTTTCCTCTTTCCCAGAGGTTTCACGTGGGCTTCTCCAAGTGGAACAATCCCCCTTTGCCTCCCTTCCTCCCTGCTATGGGCAGCAGTGGGAGACATCTCTCTGCCTGCTTCCCCTGGAAATACCCCTCTGCTGGAAAGGCAGTGCCAGTCCCCATCCAGAGCCTCTCATCTCATCCTGGGTTGTAGCTTATTTTGTCAGGTCTGGCACCATAGCACCTCAAGCACTAAACCCTCCTGAGGTAGGAGGGGATTTGCATCTTCCACTTTGGTGGCAGGACAAAGCTCTCCTTGCTCTGTCCCCCCACATACCCCTGGGAGTCTATGTCCACAAGCACACAAATAAAGAGAAAGCAGGGATTTGCTCCTGGCAGTGTCACTGCATCCGTGTCATCCACCGTGGAGCTGCTCTGTTTCCTCCATCGCAGCAATTGCAATGAACACAGCCAGGATGGCTCCAAGGGCAGCACCACCTCAACCGCAGCCTTCTGCTGCCCTGCTTCTCTTGGTAAACCAGCCCAAAATGTGTGTTTGCACCATTACACTTCACCAGCACTGGATTCAGCCTCATGATCCCGCTTGGAATAGCTGCCAGGCAAGCCATAGTCCCCAAAAGAGGTGGCAGAGATTGGCCCAGCTCACCCCGCACCCCAGCAAACAGCCCTCTGCATGCTGCCCACCGCAGACGTGGCTGAACGGTTCAATCCCAGCCCCAGCCCCCTTCTCTCCCCCAAAGCCTTGGGAATTCCTCTTCCCGATGAACTCATCCAGCGCAGTGAGCTCACTGCAGCTGCTGGGAAAAGCACTTCCAAGAACCGGGAGGTTTTGCACTGTGCCTGCCACAGCCCTCTGGGTTCGCAGCTCCCGGATGGGCAAAGCTGGGGTTTACCTCCCGGTCAGCTTCCTCCAGACACAGGGACAGCAAGGAAAACAATCAGCCAAGCCTTGACCCCAAGAGGAAGGTATCCCTGTAGGAAACCCAGCTCCAGGACCCTGAAGATCACTTGTCTTCTATGGCACAGACTCAGTGCATAGAGGTGGACCGGCTGCCTGCACCCCTACACCCTTTTTAACCCATCTGCTAAATGGAAGCACTCCAAGTGAACCAACACAAGCCATTGTGGTTAGAAAAGGACATCTCTCCTCCTAACTCATCTCCTCCCAAGTGCTCACACCGGGGTGTCCTGGAGGCTCCCACACTTCTCAGCCTACAAATGGGAGACGCGCTGGGAGCTTCCGAGGCGAATCCCAAGCTCAGGTCTGTGTCCTGTGTGCAGGCAGAGCTGCCCAATGCTCAGGATACAGCCGAGCCCCTGCCTGTGGCCAGCTCCCGGCCCCATGGCACAGTGGATGGCTTTGGCCACCCATGGGAGGGGATGGTACTGGTGGAGGACTCGCAGAGGAAGGATCTGCAAAGGTGCAGCAAATCCTCCTTTAGGGCCAGGGAGCAAATGGTGAATAGCACCACACTGAACTGTCCAAGTGCCTTGAGGATGTGGAGCAGCACAGCGCTCCCAGGAGATGGGCTCCACCGGGAGGGAGTCGATGCATCCAGCTCTAACCCTTCCATCCAGTGCAAAAGACCTCAGCATCCCCTACCTGGGATAACCTGTGAGAGACAAGAACCAGTCTGTCCCCCACAAACAAAACCCCATAGAATCACCCCATAACATCTGCTCCATCCTAAGAGGGGAGCCCTTTGCTGTCCGGAGCACGGTGGGGTTTTACCTCGATTGGAGTGTCCCACGCTCGATGACACGGATGACTTTTGCTTCTGCCGCTTCACCGTCATCATCACTTGCTCTTGGACCCGCTGTTTTCCCGTGCCCTTAGTTTTCAGCTTGTGGTCCGAGGGCAGAGCCAGCGTGGAGCTGGCCTGGTCTTGGAAACACTCATACGCCAACGCTGTTTTCAGTGGAGAGTGGAGCATGGCTGCGAGCAGACCGCGGGGCTGGGGACGGGGGGGCTGCACTTCACCAGACCGCACACAACGCAAGGCGACAGCAAAGGCTGGGGTTAATCTCCTGAACCCCTCCTTGCCATACGTCCCCCAGCCAAGGGTGTCTGAGGGCTCCTGCTCCCGGCTCGGCTCCGCGGCGTGTGAGCAGGCACACCCTCTGCCAGACTGGATATACAGCCCTGCCTGCACACACCCACCGCTCCCCGCTGCAGGGCACACACAGCTCCCGCTGCCCTCGCCCCACATCTGCCTCCCCCAGCATGTGCCGGCACACACTGGGGGCAAGGGGAGCCTGTGGGTATCAATGGGGACCGGGCAAGGCTGGGAGGAATGAGGGTTAGCGATGGACATCGCCATTCCCTTCACAGGGAAGGTGCTCGTGGGTGAGGCTCTGTGGGTCTGGGTAGGGAATAGTGCTCTTTGGTGGATGGAGAGCTGCAGGATCTCCCACGTAGCCTGCTCAGCTTGTATTTTACTATTTCCCTTTGTCTAAAATGGATCAAAATGGTGTCCCAGTGCCAAGAGCCTGGGGACACCTCTTCTAGTAGGAGGCAGCGTTGAACACACCACAGGTCAGAGGAGCATTGCTGCCCTCAGTGCCCATTCCAGCCTCCATCCTGCTGAGATGCTCCTCCCTTGGTCAGGGTGTCCAGCTCCCCACTTGCTTGCTCTGCCTGCCCAGGACTGCAGGGTCACCTGCACAGCACTTAAAGTAGGGGTCACAGAGGGTCCTGCTGCGTTCATGGGGGTGAGACCTCTTCCCCAAAGGGGTTACAACTTCTTCACGGACATCCATTGGATGAATGAGGGCAGGCACCAGGGAAAGAGTTGGGGGAACCTTTGCAAGTAACTTGGGGTAGCACGGAGGAAAGCAGGACTTTTAGCCAGCAGAAGAGAAGGCAGAGTGGCTGCACAAGAAACGACATGCCAGGTTCTGAATCCGAGCAGAGGGTTTTCCCTCTGCCAAGCCACGCTGCAGCAACTCGTCTGCAGAGAACCGAACACCTCGGTGCTGGTGTGACCAGTTTCAGGTCGCAGCAAGCGCTGACAAAGCTCCTGCCAAGCCGCAAGAGGCTGATACAGAAGAGGCACAAACCCCAACTGGAGGGAGGCTGAGGGGAGGGTGCACAGGGCAGAGGCTTCCTGAGTCTCCCAGGACAGCCCAGAGAAGGGCCAGGAGGAGCGGGCTCCTTCCTGCTGCCCCATGGAGGGTGAGCCCCATGGACAGGACCGTGGGGTTTCTTTCTGGTGGGAAACATCAGTGCCCAGGCTCTGCCCACAGGCCTGGTGCTCTCAGCACCCACACGCTGGGTCCTTCCTTGAAAGGAGAGGGAAAGCACTTTGTTTTGGCCCATTCATCAGGTTTTCTGTTTCCACTGGTGGCATGTGAGCAGTGTTTTGTATTCATAAGAGCAGTATCAGAAAGCACAGGGCGTCTTCCTTGGATAGATGAGCATTGTGCACCTTCTTCTGATGCTTCAGGATGCTCTTCCAGTGAAACCCAACTGCAGAAACCCATTGAGACACAGGACTAGAGCAACTAGAGGGTAATTACCTTTAGTCCCCTCTCCCTACATTTCCTGACACCTCACCCAAGGGATGCAGAGCCTTCCCTCTGCTCCATCATCCAACCAGCCTGGACATTTAGAGCATGCCCAAGCAAGACCAGCCATGATGAGGGCTGAGTGCTGCCCATGAGCAGATGGACGATGCCCAAGTGGGATGGAGAAGGATGAAGAGTGGGGATGGGTCTGGGTGCTTCCAGCCCGGGTAGGGAACAGCAAAGCAATACCTGGGTGTTGTTTTGCTCTGTCCTACTTGTTTCTCCTGAAAGCTTGTTATCGATGCCAAGCGATGTTTTCGCAAATCAATGACAGGCTGTCAGCGTCAGATGGCTTCTGCACAACAAAGTGCCCAGCTCTTGCAAACCTGTAATGTCATTTCCCCTACGGCAAGGAACAGCCCTCACCCTGTCCCTGCACGGGAGAGCCAAGTGTTTATCACAGCCCGTCATTTGGCTCCGGCATCTGCCCTGTTTCATAACTCACCCAAAATGCTGAGCTGGGCTGCGGAGATGGGGATGGAGCTCACAAAGGCTTTCAAGAAACAACAGTTTCTTTGGGCAAATTTGTATGATCCAGCACAAGGGAGAGAAACCTGGAGAGGGGCTTTGGACAAGGACCTGTAGGGACAGGCCAAGGGGAATGGCTTTAACCTGCCCGAGGGGAGACTGAGATGAGCTCTTAGGCAGAAGCTCTTCCCTGTGAGGGTGCTGAGGCGCTGGCACAGGGTGCCCAGAGAAGCTGTGGCTGCCCCATCCCTGGCAGTGTTCAAGGCCAGGTTGGACACAGGGGCTTGGAGCAAGCTGCTCTAGTGGCAGGGGCTGGAGCTGGATAAGCTTTAGGGTTCTTTCCAACCCAAACCTCCCTGGTTTCTGCAAAACCCTCCAAACCCATGTCCAAAAGAGCAAAAGGTATTTAAACGAAGCAGCTCATTGCACCTCTGTGCAAACTGCTGCTTCTGCTCTGTACCGCGGGCTGGGGATGCTTACTTAGCAGGGCACAGTGAGTGTCATCCCCAGCGCAGCAGCAGAGCTTGCATCTACCAGTGCCTGAAGCAAATTCCCTGTCTGCCTCTCTGTCTGGAGCTCACAGGCAGCAGCGAGGTGGGGGGAAGGCAGAGAGGGCACCAACCCCGAATTCAGGGTGCGATGGGCAACAGATCGGAGGGTGAAATAAAGAAGACATTACAATAAATCAGGGCTGCAGTGATCCGAGGGTGTCGGGGCCGTCGCCGCGGTGCGGGGTGCATGTGCATCGCATGGCGATGCCGTGACTCACGGCCCCGCGCCCCACACGGGACACACCTTGTGCATCTGCCCTCTTCAAAGCATTTTTGTGCGAGTTCCTGGGATGCCTGCCAGCTCGCTGATCGCAATCAAAGGGCTCGCTGGCCCAGCGCTGCTCCCAGGGCCGCGCAGGGTTCGCTGTTCCAACTTGCCAGGCACTCCTCGGCTGGAAGTGGCTACGGGCTGCTGTGAAATCTGCCACGGGAGAGCAGTTGGCTCCCAAACCTGGAGGCAGGGAGTGCTGCTGTGGGGTTCCTTTAGCACCCAGGGTTGCTTCATCCTCAGGGCGGGTGGTGATGAGGAGGGACAGAGGTAAAGGGGCTGGGAATTCCCTGTATTTGCCTCTGAGCCTTGCTGCAGCAGAGCTGAGGCTTCCCAGAGCCTGGCACGGTTTCTCCATGAGGAAACCTCACTCTTCAGATTCACAAAGCCTTTGTTTTGCTCTGCTCTCAGGAAAGGGTCTCTTTCTTCTGTGGGACCAGAAAGCGGCACCGGAACGGGGCAGATGGAGAGCTCAGACCCAACAGGGCAAGCAGGATCCAGCTGAAAGCAAGCATGGAGCTGCCAGGCTGCGGGAAGCCATGCAGAAGCCTGCTGAGACACGCGGGCAGGTTGCTCTTGAGCAAAGCCTTCCCTCCGCTCCTCGCACACGTGTGGCACTCAGGTGGTGCTGCAGGAGGATGAGGAGGTGGGACAGACCACGGGCTAGCCCTTGGCAAAGCAGGCAGGCTTCACCAAGCCCCAGAGGTCTCCTATTGTGGATGGGAGCTTAGGTGAGGACACTAAGGAAGGATCGCTCACACCGAGCAGCTGCGAGGCTGCATGCAGCCAGATGAAAGCATTGCGTAATGGAGATAGAGTACCTGGGAACTAAGTCACTGCATCATTAAGGTGTGTCCTAACAGAAACATGGAATAATTGAGATAGGAAGAGGCTGACCTTCTGCCCAAACACAGCCAGCTTTGCTGGACTGGGTCAGGAGCCAGCTGCTCCAGACCTTGTCTGGTTGAGGTTGAATGGTGATCCCGCAGCCTCTCTGGCCTCTCTCCCAGTGTTTGACTTCCCTCATAGTGGATTTTTTTTTTTCCAGGTATCTAAAAGGAATTTCCCATATCCCAGCTTGTTCTTGCTGCCTCTTTTTCTCCCCCCATGCACCTCTGAAGGTCTGGCTCCATCTTCTCTGCATCCTCCAGTTAATTTGCTGTGTAGAGTGTAAGATCCCTCTAAATTTTCCATCATTCAATCTGAACCAACCCACCTCTCCCAGCCTTTCTTTGTGTACCCTGAGCTCCACCCCTGACCATCCTGGGGGACTGGAGACCAGGACAAGCCCAAGCCCTTGCCAACTGGACCTCCTTGGCCTCATATTCCTGGTTCCCTGCTTTTCCTGCCTCTGTGGGAGATGGCCCATGTAACGCACAGCAGGGAACACAGAGCAGGGCAGGACATCTATGGGCTGGAGACCACCCTTGAAAGTCTGTGAGGGAACCTGCAGGTGCCCAAGAGCAGGTCCAGACTCAGCTGCTATCCAGGCTGAGGGTACAGGTTGTCTCTTCCGCCCTTCCCTGCACTTGGACATCCCCAGCCAAACAGCACATCCCAGGTCCCACCTTTGATGAACAGCAGCATCGCAGCTCTGAACTGCTCACAGTTGTCAGCGGCTAAAAGAGGAACGTGCTGTGGTCAGCAGGTACCCTGGAAACAAGCACCAGGGGTGACCATGCAGTGACAGGGAAGGGCAGGCACCAGGGAGGTGCCCTGGGTGGGGAGGATGGTGATGGAGAAGGAAGGATCTCTGCTTCCCCTCCAGGAGAAGGCCGTGAAAGAGGCCAATCCACCCAGTTTAGTCTCTTTGTGCCCCCATCTCACTTGAGGAGCCTCCACAAGATTGGTCAAGGAGCTGCTGACCTCTTCCCATCTCTACCCAGTACCCTCTGCCATGGCAATGTCCAGTTCAGGGCAAGCTCAGCCTGTGGCTGTCTCTTCACCCATCTCTGTGAAGGAAGAGATGCTTCACACCGAGACTTACCATGTGGGAACCTGTGGCAAAGCCTCTCCTTGCTACGGTCCTTGCCCAGCAGCTCAAGGGCAAAGTTTGTGACAGGGTTTGAATGAGCCTGGGATAACAAATTCCTTTGCAGAGCCCCAGGAGGCGGCATCAGATCCCAGCTCAGGATCTCTGGGGCTGGCCTCTCCCAAGGTCTTCCCTGGTGCACCACAGTGTATAGGCTGTTAATCTGCAGGAGAGGATATGTGGGAGGAGATAGGTGCAACGAGGGACACCTTGTGCTCATGGCACTTACCTGTGGCGATGCTGAAGCCTGTTCTTGGGGACCACTTAAGTGGGGTTGCTGCAAGAGGCTTCCCTTGAAAGCGGGCAATGCTGTTGAGACGAGCATGGGAGGTCGTTCCGCATGCCTGTGTCGTGGTACCCCCCACCACATCCATGTGCATGCCAGGATGGGGTCTCAAGGCTGTTTGTGAGGACGTGCCAGCCCCTCAGCATGGTTGAGTTCCCACTGCAGGCTGCCAAGTGACTTGAGTTCTGCTTGATCATGCCCAGAAGACCCCACAGCCTTTGTGGTAGGCACCTTCTCCCTAGTTTCACCTATCTACCTGCTCCATTTCTGTAGGTCATCACCCAAGAACCTGACCAGTGCCTCTCTTGCTTCTAGATACTTAAGGGGTTGAAGAGCCATCCCTCTCTGTGTCATCCTATGTCTGGCAAGTCCTGAAGGAGCTGGTTGTCAATGAAGGCAGTGCTTGGGCATGGCTGGGGTTGGAATAACCATGCTCAGACCGGGGAGAATAGCCCACACTGCCATGGAAAACCCCAGAGATAACTGAAGAGTGTCTCAGGGGCCCTGTGGGGTGCATGAGAGTTACCTGAGTGGTGCCCTGTCAGTGCATTCAAGTCAGGTCCTGCCAGCTCCATCTGCTGCTTCCAAGGCTGGCAGAGGGAGCGCAGCGGTGTGGGACTCCCTCTCCAGCACTGATGCTGCCAGGTCCAGGACCATACGAATGCACTGCACAAGAAGCGAAGGAGAGGGCTTGAGCCCATGCCCACCATCAATGAAGACACAGCCCAGGGAGATGGCTCCATGAAGTTTATTCCACCTCCTGGCTAGTGGCTGTGTCCTGCTCCACATCCTGGCAGCCCCACGATGGGGCTGGCAAGTCCAAGGTGGGGTTAGGGGCAGAAACTGCACTTGGCTCTCAGTTGGGGTCTGATGTCTTGACCATGACACAAAATCAAGGAGGACAACAGGAGGCTCCTCCTACCATTTCCTAGGCTGCCAAAGCCCAAGTAAGATGTGTCATTGTCGAGTGCCATCTCCCTTTCTCAAGTCTTCTGTAGGATGCAATAAGCTACCACGTGCATGTAAGTGTCACTGCCCTTCACTAGGGGAATATCATAGAGCTGTTTAGGCTGGAAGGGTCTTTGAGAGGTCCTGAGTCATGGTCAAAGTAGGGCTCACTGCAAAGCCAGCTCGGGTAGCTCCAGTCCTTGCCCAGCTGAGTTTTGAGTATCCTCAATAAAAGATCCCACCCCAGGACTGCACGTCTTGTATAGCAAAAACCTTGTTCTTTACACGCTTTGAAATCATCCCTGCTGCAGCTTCTGCACGGTGTCACTCGTCCCCTCTCACCCTGGGGAGGACCTGGCTCTTCCTTCTGTGGTGCAGGAGGGCTCCTGGGTGACCTCTGATCATCCAGGATGAAGGCACCACCTCCTCCATCCTCCCGATTCATGCTGTGCTCTGGCCCTGAAGAGAAAAGTGGGGTTCTAAGCAAGTTGAGCAGCGGCTCCATGGGCATATGAAGAGCTTCAGTGCACAGACTGGGGCCAGATAGTAACTGTGCAGCCAAACATCACCCTTCTTAACTCCAGAGTCCTCCATGGCACCTGGGGGACCACCAACATCCCTATGAAAGGGTAGGAATGAGCAGCCTGGCACTAAAACTGTGGCTGCCACTGGCATCTATCACATCTGTTTGCCATGGCTGTGGGGCTCAAAGCCAGCGCTCTGCAGTGTGAGGATGCTGAGGCTGAAGAGGAGGTTCACCACTTCTGTGACACCAGAAAGCTGTTCCTCTTTGCTTTAAAAACACTGTTAACTGCTGGGGTTATCACATACCATTTCATTCCAACTAAAGCATTAAGGACTGCCCTACTGCTTAGGCATGACTGAAAACCAGTATCTCACCTTACTTCTGGGGAACAAAGCGCCTCATCCTCCCCTTGCAATAAGAACAGGCTGACGTTCTGTACAAAGGTTTCACCTAGAAAACCAAGGATGTTTCAGTAGTTATTCAATAGCACCTGCCCTCAATAATCCCCAATTTAAGTTGCTTTGACAAAATACAGTAAAACTCAGACCTCTCTGTGCAGAAATGGGGTTTGACACCATTTTTCCAGGCAGTTTTACCCCACTTTCTACTTGAAGTCTTGTGCTGGAAATTTCCTGCCCGCATGGGTAACAAAAGGGCACCTTGCTGCAGCCCAGCAGGAGCTTTGGAAGGAGGACAGCCTCCTCGGGAAGGGAAACTACTTGTCCTTGGCACAGCAAATGGAATTCAAAGCGTTTGAACTGGCTGTGGGAAGGAAAAGAGGGCACGTTTGCAACTAGGACACCTTCTTGGCTTTGGGCAGTACAAAACGTCCTGTCCCAAGGGATGGGAGACGGAAGCCAAGGGGACTCCCAGCTGGACATCCCAGCGGTCTTCCCTGCTCAGCAACATGGTCAGAATCATCACATAATGAAAGAGGGACAGGGATTAATCCTGGTTCTGAGGCAGGCAGCATGGATAGGCTCTCAGCCACCCTGCTTTGGGACATTCCTCTGCAGAGCAGGCTGCATCTACGGATCATGCTTGTTGGACCCACGTGGTAGCCTACAACATTATTATTATTATTATCAATTTTTTTATTATTATTATTATTATCATTTTTATTATTAGTAGTATTATTATTAGGGTTCTTTCTGTGTGGGGTGAGGGTTTTATAGTGCAAACCCCATCACATGTCCTGGAGGGAGCTGGATGAAATAACTCAAAGCTGAAGACTGAGATAATGATGGAGGAGCCTGGGTCAGGAGTGGAGCTGCTCCCTGGACCCCCCTTTCTCAACAGCACACAGTGACAGGTAGGTCACTGCAGCTCCGTGTCAGGACACAAACACACAGGAGATGATCCACGCATGGCTCTGGTTTCTCTAAGGTCCTCACTAACCTGAAAAGCTCAATAGCCCCAGCAGAGCTGCTGGGATGGCCTCTGCAGCATCACAACAGCCATCTCCCCTCAGTGCCACACAGGAAACATGATTGTCCTAAAGGCTCAGCGCTGTCTGAGGGTTGCACAGCCCAACTCTCACCATGCACCAACTCATGGCCAGGCTTTCCTGGCAGCTGGGGGTAACTGCAGTGAGCACCCAGCCCTGGTGCCCAACTCCTGCTGCCCAGACCCTCCAGGGCTGCCAGCGTGAAGCTCATTCACATATTTGATTGCATTAAAGGCAATGAGCTCCTCTCTAGGCCAGTTTTCTAGAAGGGTGGACAGGAGAGGCGGTGCATATGCATGGGCCCTCTCCTGTAGCCTGGCTGCCCTCTGGACCAAGGCTCCCAAAGCTCTGATTTGCCTCGCCAGACGAGTTTCCAAAAGCCAGCTATCAGCGCCTTGCTCCCAAACACGTGTCCCTGTAATAGAGGCAGTTTATCCTCTGCTAGAATTGAGCAACTCAACCCTCCTCTTGCATTACGGAGCCTTTCAAGCATCATTTGATAAGCACTATGAGCGCAGCTCCTCAGGCATTGCTACATCTTTTGGCGTGCTTTGCCCTGCCAAAACTGTGTTTCAAGCTAGCTATAAATTATGCTTCATGGTCGGGCTTTCATCTGCTCGCCATGCAACGGGCGAGAACAAAGGCCACTACGTGCCACACCAAGGCAGAAGAGCCAAGGGCCGGGTGGAGGCAGAGGCAATGCAGGCGGCTGGAGGAGGCAAAACAACCTCAGCCCGCTGCCAGCCTTACATCAGGGATGTGGAAAGCTGGGGCTGAGCTGGGAATGGCGGGTGAGGGAGAGGAGGGGAAAGAGGGCAGAGAAACCTGGGTTTGCCTGCCCGGCGCTAAGCGGTTACAGCAGGAAAAGGGGAGGCAGCCACCATCCCACCCAAGGGTCAGTGCAGAGGGCAGGCGGCTGCACATGGACACAAAGAGCTGCACCTCCAGAAGCTCCGGCTGCTCCAAGGCCACCCTAAAGGGAATGGCCATGCCCAGCCCAGGGGTTTGGACCAGGTCAGAGTGAGCAAGGAGATGCCACCTGCAGGGTAACAGAACTCCTCCATGGGTCTGACATGTGGACCTGCAGCTGCTGGAGAAGGCTAAGGTGAGGAGGAGCCAGTGTTACCGGTGAGGCTGTGGGAAGCAGCCAGCACAAGCACACTGCAGTGTGCTCCTTTGGGGGGGTTTCACTCCCATTTCATCTCGGCACCATCCCTTGTGGGTGAGCTCTCCAATAGCTCTGACCCCCTGGAGGACCACAGCAGCCACCCAGTGGCAGGGCTGGTCAGAGGGAACAGACTAAACCTGGAGGCCCCTTAAATCCCTATTGACAGCAAGAACAGCACTAATGCTGTGATGGTTTCCCCATCACCCACACCCCAGCTCCTTAGGGCTTAACAGGCTCTTTTCTGTGAGCTAAGGTACTTCTTGAGGCTGATCTCAGAGCAACTGAGCGCACACAGCATCACCTCCACTGAGCTGGTGCTGCTGCATCCTGCCTTAAAACGAGACTTGAACAACAGTGAGCTCCATCAGATAGAGCAGCACTCGGGTTAACCACACACCTATGGCCCACAGACCATGCTCAGTGGTCACACAGATCCTGTCCACACTGCATTCACCTCACTGACTTCAGCAGTGAACAGCCAACCCCATCCCCACTGCAATGGTTTGGTTTTGTCTGCTGTGGTACCAGGTCCATAAGTAATATTAAGCAGGGAATTAGGGCATCAGCCCCTTCACACTCCACTCTGCCAGTGCAGAACACACTTGCTGCCAGGCTGACAGCTCCCATGGGGAATGGGAAACAGCATAAAAGGACAAAAGTCTTACCTGATGTTGAGAAAGGGAAGCCCCAGACAACAGGCAGACCAGGGCAGTTCTCCCACCTAGAGCAGGACACCAAGCTGGACCTTAGCAAAGCCACGGCCTCATCCTGCCCCACCACATAACATTGCCCCGTGCTGGTGATCACAGTCATGTGAACCACAGTGGCTTGTGTGCACCCGTGCTCTGCTCCCAGACCTCCATCCTCCAGCCACACCATCATGGAAGAGAGGGAATGCAGCAGGACATGCACCAGGGTACCACGGCTGTGTGCTTCCATGCGGGCTGAATTCCTGCCTTGGTGCAGCCTGCAAACCCCTCTGCATGGGGTGTAAGTGGCTTCCTTACCCACCTTTGGGACTCCAGCAGCAGCCACCTCCTGGTCTGCATCTCCAGCCCAGCTGCACTGTCTGCTCAGGAGCAAAGGCAGTTTTGAGACAGGCTTTGGAAGCAGAGGCGATGATCCCAAATGCCCTTTTCCCTCTCCAGATTTCTTGTCAGCCCCCTTTAGGTATTTGATGATGTTTGGATCTAAGTTACAGGAGCACACAGAAGGGCACCATCCTCAGTGATCTGAGGGTGATGCTCTCTTGAGTGTACTCCTGCCATAACCTCATAACCCAGGAAAGAAGTGTTCAGGCCTTTAGCTTGAGGTAAGACATTGCCAATGGCAGCTCTTAAATGGAGTTTCATGGGAGATCTAAAGCTTCTCAGGCCTCTGAAGGAGCTGGAACCACAGAGCTGCTCTGCAGAAGCCTGGGGAGACCTGGAGGACTCTGCAATCCTACAGCACCACTCCCTGGAGATGAAGGGATGGGACCAGCTGAGCAGTCAAAGGAGGAGCAAGGGCAGAAGCTGGGCCCCGATGGAAGACAACACTCAGTGAGGAGCAGCCCTGGGTTATCACACTGTGAATAAACTTAAACCTTGCTGAAGGTTAGCATGCCACATGAATGTACACAGCAACTGGCAGTGATAGCTCCAAGGAAGGAGGCATGACATCACTTGCTATGGGTACATCCTCATCAGCAAGTGCTGCCTCATGCCACCGTGCACATGTCCTTTTGAACCTAGTTAGCACGAGGAGAGCCTGCACCACTCTGCCACCCCACAGATGAGCAAGAACCAAACTTGTAGAAGCCTTGTAGCTGTTCTTCTGCTCTCCCAGGGTGAAACAGGAGCCTACACGCACACAACGCAGGGTGAGGGGTGAGCTCACACAGCCGTTACATGGCTGACAGGGATTACAGTCAGGAATTGGCTGCGCTTCCTTCTCCAAAATAAAAACTTACTCATGATGCAATTGCCTGAATTATGGTTTAATTTCATAATCTACTGTTGCTTTGTCTACAACATCGTACAAAATAGCAGCAGAAAGAACATTTCAGCCCCACATAAATGTTTGACTGGGTCTGAGGATCCAGTGCCTTTGAGTCTTTGATCTACGCTCTCCTGTTGTCTAGATGCTGTCAAAGTTCCTTTGGTGCTAAGGCTCCAGGGCTGTATGTTCGTACAGTCCTCATAACATTTGTGCTTTCCAGTCTCCTCCTCCACTCAGTGGTGGAATTCCCCAGCCATGGCAGAAGATCTCTGGTGGTACCTCGTCTTTCTGGTCAAACATGGAAGATTTTGAACCTCTTTTTGCATTAGGCAAAAACATTCCAGCAAGGACATGAGGTAGGGGCAGTTCTGTTTCAAAGGTGATGGTTTAGGACAGATACATCCTGGTTTACAGCACTTGCTATAGTAGATTTTCTAAGTACAGCATTGATCTGCACACACAAATACAATTGATTCTAGGTTTCCAATCATTCCCATCAATGAATTTTTGCTGGGAGTAGCACTACCCCATGTTGGCCAATCTGAGGATGCATCCCTTTATAGCCCAGATAAAACTAGCAGGCAGATCCTGGTTTCAGCTTAGAGGTTAAGGAAAATAAAAGACTTGGCTGCTACTGGCGGTGGAATAAATGCAGAACACAATTAGGAAACCTGCTGAGAATTACATGGAAACTGATACGATTGCTTTGGATTAGAAAATCACGCACTAAAAGGCTTCATTGATCTTTGGTGTCAAGAAATACTCTTGCTGCAGCCTGCCAACAGGTGAGTGGGGTGGCAGAATGATCTCTCCCACCTTTGTTCTCCTTGGAAAGTTTCATTTTGGCCAACTATTTTTCCTCTCATCTTCTGTGCTCCTGAAGCTTCTAACTGTGCTTTAAAGGTCTAGTGGAAAGCCATGATCATTACAAAGAGATACAATTCTTTTAATGCTTTTTCCCCCAATTTTGGCTACAGTGCAGCATCATGTTCCAAATGTAACTACTGGATCTGAAAACGAAAGCACTCGGACTATAACACACATCTGCAAAGAAAGACATAGCCTTTGTGTAGACCAGTTCTCAATAAAACCCTTCATATTTACACAGCAGTGCAGGGATGGTCTCAGGAAGGTCATGCTACAGGGTGGAGTCTGAAAAGAAGAGGAAGAGAGAAGTAGCTCAATACTGTAATAAGGGAGATGTCTGCAAAAGGATTACAGGGATTGAATTGACCCATTTCTCCACTCATATAATCCCACCAAGGTATTCTGAATTGCATTCAAAGGAAAATATATGGCTCAAAGTAAAGGATATTTCAAAATGAACTGAGTAAAATCGCCAGCAGTATTTATCTAAAAGCATAACCCACCATCAGGAACAAGAACAGCTACAAGAACACCATCCTCAGTTGGAGCATTGTGTGCAGTTCTGGTGTCCTCAACATAAAAAGGACATGGAACTGTTGGAACAAGTCCAGAGGAGGCCACGAGGGTGCTCAGGGGCTGGAGCACCTCCCGTATGAAGCCAGGCTGAGAAAGTTGGGGCTGTTCAGCCTGGAGAAGAGAAGCTGTGTGGAGACCTCAGAGCAGCTTCCAGTATCTGAAGGGGGCCTATAGGGATGCTGGGGAGGGACTCTTCATCAGGGACTGCAGTGACAGGACAAGGGGTAACGGGTTCAAACTGAAACAGGGGAAGTTTAGATTGGATCTAAGGAGGAAGTTCTTTACTGTGAGAGTGCTGAGGCACTGGAATGGGTTGCCCAGGGAGGTTGTGAATGCTCCATCCCTGGCAGTGTTCAAGGCCAGGTTGGACAGAGCCTTGGGTGCCATGGTTTAGTGTGAGGTGTCCCTGCCCATGGCAGGGGGGTTGGAACTGGATGATCTTAAGGTCCTTTCCAACCCTAACTATTCTATGATTCTATGATCAGTCCTATCCTCAAACACACTGATTCTCTACTCACATCAGGATGGCCCTATTTAACTTACACCTTATCGCTCTCTTTCCTCCTTTCTCATTCCCTTTGGCCACATAACACCAGCTCTTTCCTCACTGCTTCACCCAACCTTGCACATCTTGCAGGACCTTCTGCTCTGCATCTCCTGCACTATAGAAACCTGAGACATTATCTTAACAAATGAAGGTGGGATATTTTTTTTCTAAAAGAAAAACAAAATTCCTGGATCATGTAGGAAAATCAAGAGCTTTTCTCATGCCTGCCTTTTCAATTCTATTTCACTTCATAATTGATGACTAGTAAGATAATTAAAAATTCAATGAAGCAGTTCAAATATCCACTGCCTTATGAGAGATTGCTCTTGCCAGTAAATAAAGCTGCATGGCTACAAGTTTAAGGCATCTTAACAGCAGTGATGTATCTTGACATGCAGGAAGAGGAGCATTAAGGATCGTAGTTACCTTTAATAGTGAGGAAGGCTTTGCTGAACGCACAGCCCGATTCGTTGGTGGCTTCTACCATATATTCTCCTTCATCCTGTTTCGTGACACCCAGGATGACCAGGGAGCAGACTCCAAAGTCGTTCGTGCAAAAATAGGTGGGATCAGTGGAGAGGTCTCTACTGTCCTTGTACCAGTTGATCTTTGGAGCTGGATGGCCTCCAACCGCACAGCTCATGTGGCACTCGCTGCCGGTGGTCACCACGTGAGGCTTCAACGGGACAAGGAACCTCGGGGGCTGGTTTTGATTAACTCCCTTGTACTTCTGAGGTTTGATGTGAAACTCAGCTGTAAATGACAAGCAGCATAAAAACATGGCTCAGATACTGCTCCACAGCAAGAGAAGGCAGCGGTTAAAGGACTGACTTTCAGTCATGACACTTCCTTCCCTGCCCCACTGGAAGGTCTTAGGGTGTCCCTGTGCATTCTCTAGGCAACTAAACATTCCCAGGCGACCACCCCCATTTCAGGATGGTGTGTTAGAAACAATACAAGGAACAAAGCAGGACAGCACACACAAACACCTGTAAAAGCTGATTTACCCTTTGGTTTCCGGATTCGCCAAGGCTGCACAGTTTCAGATGGACCACTGGTTCCCAAGTTGTTTTTTGCCACAACTCTAAAGTAGTAGTCCCGGCCTGGGATCAGGCGGGTGAACGTGAACTTGTTGGTGTAGATCAGGTCGCCCACCACACGCCATGTGCCCTTCTGTGATTCACGTTTCAGGACTGTGTAGTAGAGATCTCTCTCCCATTTCTCGGATGCTGATGGCTCCCAGGTGACTGTCACTGTGTTTGGCACATTCTCTTGCAGTTGAATAGGTCCAGGCGATTGCGGGATATCTGTCAGATGAAGGCAAATAGCATCAAAGATGTAGGGAAAGTGGCACAGTATAGAACCCTAAAAACTTGGAGTATGTTCTAGTTCTGGGGGCTGAGTAAACAGCCTGGCCATTAGAAAGGACAAGATTTGATTCCTTCGCCAGTCACACCAACTCATTAGCTATTAACTGCACTTCTGCCACATTACATCTGCATTGCTTGGCTCTTCCCTTCTTATAGGGAGGAGATGAGGGTGGTACAGCTGAATGTTTTCACCTCCTGGTGAGACAGCGTATAGAGATGTAGTAGCTATGACTAAATGTCCTACAGCCTGCTGCTGCCTAACCGTAGACTGTTACCACGGGTATGATCTGCTCTCCTGTGTTTTGCACTCCCCTATTTAAGCAAAGTCACTTGGGAAACCAGGTGTCATTTTAACCACTGGATTACTCTGTCCTGCAGACACCACCCAATCCCATGGAAAACTGCACTGAATTGCACCAGTGCTCACCACGATCAACTCAGTTTGTGGTCTACCTGCAGTAAATCTACATGGATATCTGGTAGTGAGGGAGTCACCTGTAACTTGAACTTGGAAGCTGAACGTTTCTCTTTTCCCTAACCCATTCTGGAGCTCAACGGTGTAGGTGCCGCTGTCAGTGAACTCAGCTGCTCCAATCAGCAGCTGCGTGGTATCATCTTTGGTTTTTATTGTAGCCTGGCTTGGAAGAGGATGCCCATCCTTTAACCAGGTCACCACTGGGTCTGGAGACCCCTGTAAAGAAAAGCACAAGTTATGGCCCACTTGTTTTGCCTCCAGATTGCAGCTTTAATTCTTTAGTTTCATTGTCCTGTCCCATATCATAGAATCCCAGACTGGTTTGGGTTGGAAGGGACCTTAAAACTCATCTAGTCCCAAAACCCTTGTCACGGGCAGGGACACCTTTCACTAGAGCAGGTTGACAAAGTATACCTGCAAAAATGTGTACCTACATAGAATCATAGAATCAATTAGGTTGGAAAAGACCTTTAAGATCATCAAGGCCAACCATTACCCCACCACGGCCAAGACAATCACTAAACCATATTGCTGATGGCCTTGTCTATTCAGTTTTTGAACACTTCCAGGGATGGTGATTTTCCTAAGGTACTATTTAGAAATATGGATGCAAGATGGACGCAAGAGATCTAAAGAAAGGGCTGCTGTAAAGTTTCTTTGCAACTCTCTCTTTCTCTGTGTCTTTTAAGACTGTTATTGGAATAAGTTGTCCAGGTTAACCATGTCAAACAAGGTGTGCGACATCAGGACAAACAGCTGACATCAGTAGTTAGTCTTTTCTACTGCTGGCTTTGAAAAGAAGAAACATCCTCAAAGTCTTTGTTTCCATTATGCCATCTTTGGTCTCTCCTCTTTTGGATATCCCACACTTTATCTGTGCTACTCCAAGCTTGTGTCTAAGCAGACAGGATTTCAGTGCATCCATTCCTCAAGTCATACAGCTGAAGTCCTGCTGCTTAGTATTACAAACACAGTTAAGATGTGGCTAGAAACATTACCTCAAGGTCTTCTGAGGGAGGCAGAGGGAACTGATTTTTAAACTAAGTATGACAGATGAGTACCAGATGATGCTAATATTGAGATGGTTGGATGGCCAGCACTGTGCCATCTGCAGAGGTTAAAGAGTCACCCTAATCTCTTATAGCACTGATGCTAAGAGTGACAGCTGAATTCTTGCTCATGTTTTCCACATGCAGAGAGCATACACAGCACATGCAGCTTAAAGAATCTGCCCAGTGTCTAGTAAATAAAATTCCACCCCAAGAAAGCTCAGTTTTCCTGCCTGGTATTGAGTACAACATAAAAACAGGTGGGGAATTCTTACTAACACGTTTGAATACTTACTTCAAAGGGAATATTCACTCGGATGGTATTTCCTGCTTTTATAACCAGGAAGCTTTTCACTGTGTCATCTATTAGTAACCTTGGAGGAACTGGAAAAGACAGTGATAGCAATGAAAAGTTGTACATTATTACTACAGTCTCCAGCTGACAGTCACACACCTGTGTTTGATATGCTCCTAATGCCTTCCCCAACAGCTAGTTGGAAAGAAAAGAGGAGAAAAAGCAGTTTTGGAGGGGGTTTTGTCATAATGAGTCTTTAACAGGAGCTGCGCACTGTGCATTGCACATTTATTATCAGTTCTCTTCAATTTCCTCATGATGTGACCAAACAAGACCGTCCTGTAGAGGAGCAATGCAGTACTTGTCCTTCTGCCTGGGACTTAAAAGAAGCTTGTCAGTGACCTACGGACCTTGGCTGCATGCTGTTGCCTATAGAATGACCTTGCTCATTCTGAAAGCCCACTTTGACTTACCGACGGGGGGAGCAGGGCCAAGGAGAGCTTCAAGCTCTGCGGCTTCTCCTGGGCCACTGTCATTGAGGGCTCTCACACGCAGGAAGTATATCTCCTTGGCTTGGAGGCCTTTGACTGTGTAAGTGGTTGTCTCTATGGGAAGAACATTGCATTTGGTCCAGTTGAGGTTGTTAGAAGACCGCACTTCCACTTCATAGCCCTTCACATCACTCCCATCGTTCGTTTCAGGTCTCTTCCATGTCAAGGTGATACTAGAGCTGTCACTGCTGCTCACTTGAAGGTCCTGCACTTGACCTAGAGATTCTGAAAAGAGAAATTTTATTTAAGTTATTTTTTTAGGAATTTTGTCCCCTTTTCTTCAGTCACTTCCTGAGATTCCCCAACATTACAGGGTCACAGAATCATTAGGGTTGGAAGGGACCTCTGGAGATCATCTAGTCCAACTCCCCTGCCAAGGCAGGGCCACTTAAAGCAGGTTACATACTTGAAGCGTACTGGATATCAACCCTGAAACAGTCTGCAGCCCATCCTGAATACTTCTCCACACTGTACATCTCCCCCATACATGGAGTCTGCCACATCTTGACTAAGACATAGCACAGGAAATCCTGCCATTCCTTCCTCATGCTGACAATGGATTCTATCCATTGCCATGAAATGTTCCCAATTATTTGATCTTCACATACCTTTACCAAGCACTTGAAGCCATCCTCTCTCCACTAACATCACCAGTCTGCATTCAGATGTACCAATTCCAAGCCAGAAGGATGGGGGGCAGTGCACTTACTTGTGGAATCCCGTGCAAAGACAGGCTTTGACGGTTCACTGGCATCTCCTGTGCCTGCAGCATTGACAGCTGCCACGCGGAACTCATACTGCAGACCTTTCTTGAGATTGGTCATCTCCAGCTTCTTGTCTGCAGAATGAAAAGGAGAGTGTTGGCTCAGATGTATGCCATCAGGAGTCACATATAAATGCTGTCACTGATTCCCCTGCCCTTCCCTCTCCAAGTGCATGCTTCTGGAGCGTGTTCATTGTATTTCCTTTCAAATCAAACAGCACTTGAGAGCTATTAAGTTTGAAAAAAAGGATAAATACTGCTTTTCCTCATGGGATAATCCTAAACTCTTCTATACCAGATAAGAAGTCCTAGTTTTCACCTGATAGATAATGCTAGCTACAACCAAAACACCACTTACTTGCATTTATATATTCGTTGCATTTGTATATTGTATTTACATAGTCCTTGCATTTATAAATTCCTGTCTGCCAAGGTCCTAGTGCAAGGACTAAGGACAGTAGTTCCACACATGGAATGAAGACTTTAGCTCCAGAAACTGAAGACATCAGTTTGTTTATAGAGGGTGCAGCAGTGAGCTTGTCTGCACTCCAGCCATATGCTGGATCATAATCCTCCTAATCCCAGGCATTCGGCTGTATATAAACCCAAGAGCTGGATTTGCTGTGGTACAGCTGTGAAACCTTAGTTGTGAGAAGAATGTAGTTGGGGGAAAACATATACCCTATGAAAGAGAAGAAGGTAAAACTTCATACAGGAGGAACGTGGTTGCGATGGGGACAGGCAGCAGCTCAGGAATTAGAGGGGAAACACTGGTGTGAGAAGGTGTAAGATCCTCAGCAGCTTCAGAACCCAGCTGACCTTTTTGCCTTCTCCAGGTCCTCCAGTCTGCTCCAGGATTTAAGCAACCCACCTGCTATAGGCACGCTGTTGACTGGCAGCCAGGTCATGGTACCCTTCTTGCGCTTCTGAACGAGATACCCCACAATTCGGGAACTGCCGCTTTTCTGAGGTGCTTTCCAGGATATTGTGATGGCGTCTCTGCTGGCACTGACAACCTCAGGGGGATCTGGGGCACCAGGCGTAGCTAGGAAGAGGTCAATGTTTCGTTATTATAGCTACGTTTTCATTGCAAGGTGACAAAGTGCTCTATGGCATTTCTCATTCTGATTGCCCCAAGGTATTCATGCGGATGTGTTTTGAAAGCCTGACTGAGACCTGAGGTTGTGGATCCTATCCCCCACACAAAGAGAATTCAACATGGACCTGTGTTCCTCAATTTTGTTTTCATTAATGACCTGCTGCCATCGCAAGTGACAATTCCACTGTCAGCCTACAGAGTGAGGAATATCATTCTTACATGGTAAGATAAAGACAGCATCATTCCTGCTTTTAATGGTAAAAACCAGAAACAGAATAGCTTTTCTTAGCCCTCTGCTAACGCATTCAAAATGCAGGTCTTCTCATGATCATGAGAAGAATGTAGAAAGATGAAAATCAGAATCAGAGCATTGCTTTCTCTCCAGTACTACATTCATGCTCATGGCAAAAGTGGTCTAGTATTTAAACTCATGGAAGGACAAGGTTGGACAAAGCCTTGGGTGAGATGGTTTAGTGTGAGGTGTCCCTGCCCATGGCAGAGGGGTTGGAACCAGATGATCTTAAGGTCCTTTCCAACCCTAACTATTCTATGATTCTACGACAAAGAATAGAATTAGATGTTTGGAAATCAGGGGAATGAAGTCATCATGCTGAAAACTGCTGCACAAAAGGGAGACATTCCTTGGCCTATGGAGTTAAGAAAAGGCCTCACATGTTCCCTGTGTAGCCACCCTGGGAAAAACATTCTTGGATCTTCATGCAGTGTTGCATTTCCCCTATGAAACTCACTTCCCAGTTCAGAATGGAGCAGAACTGAGAACCTAACACCACCCCACTCAGCATCACCAAAGCCTGCAGAAAACTTCTAGTCTTGATGTGCAATCTCCACAGACTTCAGAGCTGCAATTCAAGTTTAGGTCTGTAGCAACATCTGAAATGCAGTGAGATTCCCTTGATGTCGTCTTTGACAGTGAATTTCCCAGATGGTTGTTGAACACCATTATGGAAAGTTCTTCCTTACCCTTACTGACAGCCTTCACTTCCTCCGATTCCAGCGCATCGCTGGTGCCCTCGGCATTCACAGCTCTCACCCTGAAGTAGTAGCTCATGTCTTGCTCCACTTTGTTGGTAGTGAAGGTGGTGCAGCTCCTGGGGCTTTCTCCCAAAGTCACCCACTCGTCCTTGCCCACCTGCTGTCTCTCAATGATGTAGTTTTGCACTGGTTTGCCCCCATCATCCTTTGGGGGCTTCCACTGAATGGTGATGTCGTTTGCAGAGCTCTCCACGATTTTGATGGGCCCTGTAGGCGGTTGGGGCTTGTCTGAAAAGATGAACACAGAGAGTCAATGAGCTGCCTCCTGCTCAGCAGCTGGGTGGAAGCCAGGCCCTTCCTCCATGCTCTCATTACTCTCATAAGCACTGCACCAATTCAGCCTGCTTATAAAGGAGGAGCACCATTTCTGGTCTTCCAAAAGAGCTCAGACATTTATGGTAGGGCTGAATTTGGCCTTGATCATCTATTTTAGATTTGCCTCTTGCACATAGTCCCATCTCCCACAGCTGCCCAACATTCAAAACCCACCTGCTGATGCCATGCAAAACCAAACCAGATCCGTGTCACCTTGGACTAAGAAAAACATCAGCAATCTTGGCTTGTACTCTGGTTTGATGAGAAATTCATCTTGGGATAATACCTGGTAACTCTAAATAAGATTGTTACCAGTGTTAATGGATTTCCTGCCTCAGCTTTACCATGAAAACCACAGTGGATATTAGGGGGCTCTTACCAAATACCACAAGTTTTAAGTTGATCTCCAGGACCCCACTGTCATTCTTCAGCCTGACTTTGTAATCCCCAGCATCCTTTCTCTCGCTGCTGGAGATGGACAGCTTGGTAAAGGTGTCTGTTTTATCAACACGGATCCTTGTGTCATCTGCTAGCTCCATCTTGTCCTTCAGCCAAGCTGCTCTGATTGGCAGCCGGCCCTCAAAAGGGATCTTGATGGTTACGTTCTGCCCTGCCTTGGCCACAGTAGGAACACTCGTTAAGTTTTTGAGGAGCACTTTGTCAACCTGTGGAGGATCTAAGCAGGCCATACAAGGTCATTAAAATCTGCAATTCAAAGAGGATAAGGCTTACCTTGGAGGGAAGGGCTTCCCTCTTGATGCTGCAAATAACGCTTAGAAGCTCATATTTGTACCTTCACCTTTAGTTGCACGCTCAGTGTTTCATATACATTCATGTACTTTGCTAGGGGATGATCATCATAAGGTGTATTTGGTATCACACCATCCTTTTCATGGGAGCAAATCTCTCATAGGAAATAGACTGAACACATGAATGAGGAATCTTGCCTGTTAAAGCATTAGTGCACCCCAAAATCTCTGAGGTAATAGAAGCTATTCAGGAAAGCTCCCTACTTAAATCTGTAAAGACAAAAGGCACTAACCTGTATGAAAACCATCTCCCATTTACATAGTTATTCTTTATAATAAAGTTCTCAATAACCAGCAATAGGTCTCTGAGAAGAAGTGTTCTGTTTAAAGCCCATCAAGCCCAGCACGCTGCATTGGCAGTTTGAGTAGACTCACCTTCAACAAAAATTGAAGCTTCGGTTTTTATATCTCCACTTTCAAACCTGTACTTCCCAGCGTGAATATCTTCCACTTTGTCAATAACCAGTTTGTGGACTAGACCTTCCTTTTTAAAGCAGACTCCCTCCATGCTGGTTAACTACGAGGTGAAGCACAGAAAGCAAAACACAAGAAATTGAGATGTAACTGAAAAGGCTTAGGAATGACACATGTTTAATTACAGTAATATTCTGAGGTTACTCATCCAGTAATGTTGCAGAAACATCATCAACATATTCACCACAAAGGCTTGATTTAAAGTCCATTAAAAGAACATTTTAGTACAATGTCCAAGCTCTCTATTTCTATTCTTAATGACAAAAACTTGGGTCCATGTTCGAGTACGACTGGATCCCACAGCAGGAATTACTATTCAGTGGTGTGTTGGAACCTAGAATAGGATGCCTACATTTGACCTTAAGCACTGATTTGAAAGACCATTCTTTGCTTTACACCACTCTGAAGTATCCTTTGAAGATTTCCCCCTTGCTCTTTGCACATTTCTCTCATTCACCAAAAGAAAAGAATTGCATGGCAAGGAAGTGCCCCACACCATCTCCACCCATGAAAACGAATGGCAAACACAAAGGCTCCTATGGTCAGCAAGAATGAAACTGGTTTGCAGCAGTAAAAGGGAGAAACCTTGCTGGATTTCTATCAAGAATTTCATTATCAACAGGCTCCTGTAGAATCTTTCCAGGGCTGTATTCAGACTAGAGTAAGACTGGTAGAGGGAAGGACACTTTGATGCACCACCTAAGAGGTAGAGCCAGAGAGCAGAGCTCATCAAAGAATACAGCACTTAGAAGATACCCACCTTCAATCCATCTTTAAACCAGGTTCCTGTCACTCCATCTTTACTGACAGTGCAAGACAGCTCAGCTGGTTCCCCTTTCAGGACTCTGACATTCAGTAGCTGTTTGTTGACATGACAGCGTGGCGCTGAACATTCAGAAAGGAAGATGTTGAGAAGATGCTAACTCTGCGTTAACACTGATAAAGAAATGTATAGATGAAAATGCATGTGCACAGGAGGAAAACAGAGAGCTTTTGGGGCTATATATACTGTAGTCATGTCAGGTTCTTGTACCACAAGGCTTTGGGCCAGCTGGCATGAACGCGTTGCACTGAGGGGACATGCCAACTGGCTGGCATACAATATAGCCCCAACATCAACCTCATGGGGAATGGATTCGCCACAGATTGCATCATCTATCTACAGATTCGCTATTTTAAGTCTCCGCTGATTTTCCTGGCTCCCTGTATGGGAGCCATTGGGAAAACTGGGCTACTGCAGAATACTCTTTTCTCTGCATTGAACAGATATAGGACTGCCCAACCACTTCCTCCTAAACAGCCCCAAGTGTCACTAACTCTACCCCCTCTTTCCCCTGCTCTCCATTAACACCCTCATCCCCTTTCTAATAAACACCCCACCTCCTTCCCTATTAACTCCAGTTCCATTGATTTTCTCCCTTATTTATATGTATGCCCCATCCCTGGAAGCGTTCAAGACCAGGTTGGATAGGGCCTTGAGCAACCTGTCTAGTGGAAGGTATTTTCACAGTATCATCTTGCCAGTGTAGCCATTGGTCTCAGTCAAATGGCTGCATACACTTTACTCTCCTTCTACTATATGCAACACCTTATTACTTCTAATGTTACAAGAGAAAAGAGCACTTTAAATCAGGCCCAATGAGTCTATTGATCCATTATACGCAGGCACAGATTTGTTCCCAGAACTTGGAAGAAAAGATATCTACACTAGATCTTAGGACAAATAAAGTGATACAGTAAGTTTTAAATTGGAACATCATCAAAGAAGCATGGCCATATTCCTTGAAACACTATGGGAATTAATGTCTGTGAACTCAAGTCTGCTCCATGTGGACCTGAATCAGATATTTGATTGAACAGATGATACCTGGTTTAGATAATTTAAACAAAGAGAATTTAGACTTTTAAGGAGTGCAAGCTGAGCAAATCGTGTGAGGTCCAACAGCAAATCAGTGGTAGAATTAGGAACAGATCATAGTATAACCAAATTGTGACATATAGCTGCAGTTCTCTAAAGCATAAGATCCCATTTCTCTCCAGGATTAGGGATGTGAGGATCAACATGCAAAGCCCAGGAGGACAGAAGCCATGGATTAGACACATACCTTTCAGATCATCAAGGCAATAATGTCGCCTTTTTTCCACACTTTCTATGTTCTTCAAGAAATCATTTGTTTTAAAATCAAGGCTGGGTTCCTCTTTCCGCTGGTTTATCGAAGGAAGTCCACCATAATGAGCTGACATCTGACCATAATCCAATGAACCTTGACCAAACCTACCTGAACTCCTCCCACCAGCAAATCTGTTAAGGGATTTACTCGCTGCCCCTCCAAAGGCAGATTTAGGGCCATGAAGGGACCGTAACTGCCCTAGATCTCTGCCTCCACCCCTGGCAGCTCCTTCACGTGAAAGTGAACCTCTGTCATCAGATGAACCTTTACTCCCTGATCTGAAATCACTGGCAGTGCCCTTTCCGGTTTCACGTCCAGTAGAAGACTTGCCAGGACGTGAATCCAGCCCATATTCACCCCCACGTCCATCGGCACCTATCACATCTTCCTTACCACCTCCAGAACGTAACCCCTTCTCATCACCTCTCAAACTCCCAATGCCATCCACACCAGCCCTGGCTCCAGCTGACACACTGTCCTTGCCATAGGGAGATGCAGTATCCCTCACTGCAGATCTACCTACACCACCAAGTTCTGAGGAAAAGACATTTCCTGCTCCACCTGCATAACCTGCAGCTTTGCTAGGCACAGAATCCCTGCCATGGTGAGACCCCATTACTTCTGCACCTCCCAAACGAAAACCACCAGAGCCTGCCGCACCCACACGTGGGACACCAGCCTTTCCATACAGAGATCCTACTACCTCTGCACCAGCTACACCAGCACCACCAAAGCCAGCTCCAACTGGGAGACCATCCTTTCTATATGGGGACCCAACTCCCCCTGCACCACCTACACCAGCACCACCAAAGCCAGCTCCAACTGGGAGACCATCCTTTCCATATGGAGACCCAACTCCCCCTGCACCACCTACACCAGCACCACCAAAGCCAGCTCCAACTGGGAGACCATCCTTCCCATATGGAGACCCAACTCCTCCTGCACCACCTACACCAGCACCAGCTATGCCAGCCCCAACTGGGAGACCATCCTTTCCATATGGAGATCCAACTCCCCCAGCACCACCTACACCAGCACCAGCTATGCCAGCTCCAGCTGGGAGACCATCCTTTCCATATGGAGATCCAACTCCCCCGGCACCACCTACACCAGCACCAGCTATGCCAGCTCCAGCTGGGAGACC
Source organism: Pezoporus occidentalis (assembly GCF_034315485.1). NCBI lineage: Eukaryota > Metazoa > Chordata > Aves > Psittaciformes > Psittacidae > Pezoporus > Pezoporus occidentalis. Next base: position 360,022 of record NW_026914653.1, on the reverse strand, counting down.
ATCCTTTCCATATGGAGACCCAACTCCTCCTGCACCACCTACACCAGCAGCACCAAAGCCAGCTCCAGCTGGGAGACCATCCTTTCCATATGGAGATCCAACTCCTCCTGCACCAGCTACACCAGCACCACCAAATCCAGCTCCAACTGGGAGACCATCCTTTCCATATGGAGATCCAACTCCCCCTGCACCAGCTACACCAGCACCACCTACACCAGCTCCAGCTGGGACACCATCCTTTCCATATGGAGACCCAACTCCTCCTGCACCACCTACACCAGCAGCACCAAAGCCAGCTCCAACTGGGACACCATCCTTTCCATATGGAGATCCAACTCCTCCTGCACCAGGTACACCAGCAACACCAAGGTCAGCTCCAACTGGGAGACCATCCTTTCCATATGGAGATCCAACTCCTCCTGCACCAGCTACACCAGCACCACCAAATCCAGCTCCAACTGGGAGACCATCCTTTCCATATGGAGATCCAACTCCTCCTGCACCACCTACACCAGCACCACCAAGGCCAGCTCCAACTGGGAGACCATCCTTCCCATATGGTGACCCAACTCCCCCTGCACCACCTACACCAGCAGCACCTATGGCAGCTCCAACTGGGAGACCATCCCTTCCATAGGGAGACCCAGGTCCTCCTGCACCACCTGCACCAGCACCACCAAATCCAGCTCCAACTGGGAGACCATCCTTTCCGTATGAAGACGCAACTCCTCCTGCACCAGGTACACCAACACCACCTATGGCAGCTCCAACGGGGAGACCATCCTTCCCATATGGAGATCCAACTCCCCCTGCACCACCTGCACCAGCACCACCAAAGCCAGCTCCAATGGGGAGACCATCCCTTCCATAGGGAGACCCAGGTCCTCCTGCACCAGCTACACCAGCACCACCAAATCCAGCTCCAACTGGGAGACCATCCTTCCCATATGGAGATCCAACTCCTCCTGCACCAGCTACACCAGCACCACCAAATCCAGCTCCAACTGGGAGACCATCCTTCCCATATGGAGATCCAACTCCTCCTGCACCAGCTACACCAGCACCACCAAATCCAGCTCCAACTGGGAGACCATCCTTCCCATATGGAGATCCAACTCCTCCTGCACCAGCTACACCAGCACCACCAAATCCAGCTCCAACTGGGAGACCATCCTTCCCATATGGAGATCCAACTCCTCCTGCACCACCTACACCAGCACCACCAAATCCAGCTCCAACTGGGAGACCATCCTTTCCATATGGAGATCCAACTCCCCCTGCACCACCTACACCAGCACCACCAAATCCCGGTCCAACTGGGAGACCATCCTTTCCATATGGAGACCCAACTCCCCCTGCACCAGCTATGCCAGCTCCAACTGGGAGACCATCCTTTCCATATGGAGATCCAACTCCCCCTGCACCACCTACACCAGCACCACCAAATCCAGCTCCAACTGGGAGACCATCCTTTCCATATGGAGACCCAGCTCCTCCTGCACCACCTACACCAGCACCAGCTATGCCAGCTCCAGCTGGGACACCATCCTTTCCATATCGAGATCCAACTCCTCCTGCACCACCTACACCAGCACCACCAAACCCAGCTCCAACTGGGAGACCATCCTTCCCATATGGAGATCCAACTCCTCCTGCACCAGCTACACCAGCACCACCAAATCCAGCTCCAACTGGGAGACCATCCTTCCCATATGGAGACCCAACTCCCCCTGCACCACCTACACCAGCACCACCAAGGCCAGCTCCAACTGGGAGACCATCCTTTCCATATGGTGACCCAACTCCCCCTGCACCACCTACACCAGCAGCACCTATGGCAGCTCCAACTGGGAGACCATCCCTTCCATAGGGAGACCCAGGTCCTTCTCCACCACCCGCACCAGCACCACCAAATCCAGCTCCAACTGGGAGACCATCCTTCCCATATGGAGATCCAACTCCCCCTGCACCAGCTACACCAGCACCACTAAGGCCAGCTCCAACTGGGAAACCATCGTTCCCATATGGAGATCCAACTCCTCCTGCACCACCTACACCAGCACCACTAAGGCCAGCTCCAACTGGGAGACCATCCTTTCCATATGGAGACCCAACTCCCCCTGCACCAGGTACACCAGCACCACTAAGGCCAGTTCCAACTGGGAGACCATCCTTTCCGTATGGAGATCCAACTCCCCCTGCACCAGCTATGCCAGCTCCAACTGGGAGACCATCCTTTCCATATGGAGATCCAACTCTCCCTGCACCACCTATGCCAGCTCCAACTGGGAGACCATCCTTTCCATATGGAGACCCAACTCCTCCTGCACCAGTTGCACCAGGTATACCAGCATCACCGAATCCCGGTCCAACTGGGAGACCATCCTTTCCATATTTAGATCCAGCTCCTCCTGCACCAGCTACAGCAGCACCTTGTCTAAGTGGCCAACCATCTGGACCATACAAAGCCTCCATTTCCCCTATAGAACTGCCACCTGCACCAGATGTAGCCTTATCTCCAACTGGAGTTCCACCTGGACCATACAGCAAGCCAGACCTTCCTGTCTGACCTAAGTGACCTCTAGCATGAAGTGCCAGGCCATCTTCACCATACGGGATCCCTATTTGTCCTTCTGTGTTTATGCTTGCTCCATCCCTATCAACCACAGCTGGCAGACCATCCTTGCCATAGGGGGACCTCATTCCTCCTGCAGTCTCGGTGCCTGCAGCATTCTTTCTAGCTCCAGTCCACGGACTAGTCCTTCTGAAGGAGCCATCCTTACCATTTCCCACTCCGGTTGAATCAGGATCAAGTCCATCTACCTCAGAACTTCCACCAGCAGCACCTGATCTCCCAACACCCCCAAAGCCAGCTCTGTAACTACTATCACCTAATTTACCATCCTTGTCATGCTGAAAGCCCACACCTTCTCCATCAGCCATGCCAACTTTAGCACTACGTAGGATAACACCACCTCTGCCATCCACAGAATTCCATTCACCTACTGCTCTCGATTCATCACCAGTATCTTCTCTGCCTGCCATAGAATCCTTGCCTTGGAAAGGCCTTAATCCACTTTTGCCTCCAAAGCCTTTCCATCCCAAAATACTCCCATCACTTGCCATGGTGTCTCCATCTAGATCTGCTTCAGAAAACTGCCCACCCCCCATACTTTCATTTCTGTTGGCTCTGCGTAGCCCAGCCTTTCCCAAAAATCTATGGCTTCCATTAGCATCAACAGAGTGGCCTTGGCTTCCTCCTTGACCATTTCTGTACCAGCCATCTTTTTCCTCCTCAGTGTCCATGAGATGATCTCCATCACCAATAGATTCTCCCTGTCGAAGTTTCTTTGCCCAGTCTCTCTTTGGCAATGTCTCTTCCAGCCACTCAGAGCTTTCTTCTGCTTCACCTGGTCTCCCCTTTCCTTTGGCATCTGTATTGAAGATGCATGGTTTGATTGGAGGAGATAGAATTTACAGGAAAAGAGGGGGGGGGAAAGAAAAAGAGAACAATGAATAAGTCATGTACTGAATCAATACAACAAGAATGTGGCAGCGTTTGTTACAGTTCCATTCTGGGACATGATAAATACATTTCAGTTCAAGTCCTGATTCTTTTCAGTGTCACATTCACACCTAATCTGCCACTTCTCAGTTGAAGACACAATCACAGTGAGTGGAAATGTGCTTGTTAAAGAAACCCAAGCAAGCAAAAAGAGGATTAAACCAAGGCACATTTCCAGCACAACAGGTCTACTTCAGAGGCGCTTAGATTGTAGCTGGGACCCATTAGTTCCTTTTGCCATCTCCCTTCAGCCCTGGAGGGGTAACAGACTAGCCCACAGATGGGCCATCAGTTCCCACTTTAGGAAAGACTTTTTAGAAAGCAGGATCTCAAAAGCAACCAAAGCAATCACCTTTCAGAAGCAAAAAAATACACTGAGTGTTTCCCATCTTCCTTTGAGCAGCTTCTAACCTGTTTAACCTCTAGTATGGAAAGAAATGACTACCTGACAAGTTAGTATTGAATAGTGTTGATAGTACAGAATTGATAGTACCTAAGGCTGCTTTATCCCCTGCATGCTGTGCTGTGTTCACACAGGGACAGCTTCAGCAAAAGCATATGTTGAGCTATGGAGGTTTTTTCAATAACTGATGGAGAACATATAACTACATAGCAGCTGTAAATAAGCTGATGGGATTTGTCAGGATTAATAAAACAGGAAAAATGTGCCTTATCTGAAGAGGAAAGATGGTCTATCCAGACCTTCATTTTCCAGGTGTAACTTGGGAACCAGGTGCTCCGCAATTCAGTTCTCAGCATAGAATCATCCCAATGAGCAACCAGGCAGTGAGTGGAATGTTATTTTGTTAACACACCCAAGCCAACACCATGGGAATAACACAGTGGCACTTACGCCCTACAATAAGCCAGGCATTTGAGCAGGAAAGTCCAGTGTCGATGGTGTACATGCCGTTGTCAGAGGGCACAGCGTTTTTGATAGTCAGCTGGTGGGTCAGCCCATCAGGACTTACAGAGATCTGGTGCTTCTCACTTGCCTCCAGGACGTTGGTTTTGTGCAACCACACAGCATCATGGCAAGGGGTGCGTAGGACACACTTGAAGATGGCATCTTCATTCTCAGGGCAATTCATATTGCTGAGTGGCTGCTCAAATCCCACAGGGATGGCTGCAATGGAAAATCAAATGCTACAGAAAGGAAACAGCTATTTGTCTTCCGAGAAAAACTTGTTGCAGCTAAAGGCAGGCAGACAGATGGGAACGTGCCATGCTTGTGAGCACAGGTTTAAGCAGAAAAAGCAAAGACTGAGATGTGCTCCTGTGCCCATTTCTGCCAGCCAGAAGAGCAGATTTTTTGTCTTTGTTATCTTCTGAAGCATTTATACCCCACATCACTGTGATGTGCTGAGGATTTGTAGTCATTAATGTATTTCAGCAGCATGATACTTGTATCAAGTTCATAGTAGTTATTATTCTGAGTTTACAAAAGGGAACTACAGCATGGGATTAGATAAGGAGGTTCCTCACTGTCATCTAAAAGTCAGAGCCAAACCGGTACTTGAACCTAGTCCTTTGGACTACAAATGCAATGACCAAATCACACGATCACCCCCCTGCTCTTTTTCACCTGTGTCATCTGAGGAGCCCTTATGTGGCCACCAAACCCCATGTTCTGTAGTTACTGGGTTTCACTGCTGAGCTTTGCATCTAATCCTAGTAAAAAACTTCCAGCAAGAACTACTTTCTTGTTGCAGTTGCACCTCCCATACATGCAACTCAGTTCCTTACAGTCAGGGTCCAGTTCAGTTGAGAAAACAGGCACATCCTCCACTCGGACTTGATACAATCCTGCATCTTCCTGCTGCACATCGTTGACAATGAATATGTACTTTTTCCCAATTTGCCTCAGGCAGTGCTTCCCATATTCATTACTCGTTTCATACCTGAGCCTTTCACCATCCTAGAAGAGAGAAGAGCATACACTTCAAGGCAAGGTATTTCAAACACACCAGGCTAAATCGGTGCTGGGATCTCCTTGTTGATATAAATGAATAACAACACAGAATTCTACACTAGTGCTATTCACAGTGGACTCATTGCTTATGGAACACCCGGGCAATGCTATGCACATTAAGGCCTCCATGGAACAGAGCAACAGGCTCTCAAATTAGGTAAAAAACAATCCTAGCTCACATGGGGTTTTGAAGCTTAAGAAATACACAGTTACTATAACCTTGAAGACAAAGTACTTTCTTTGCTTAGGTTTTAGCATCCTCACAGACAGATAGATGGGTGAGCTCACCACCTTTCTGTACCACTTTGGTTACTTCTCCACATTGTGGCTACATAGACTTCATGCCATGCATTTGATTCGGAAGTTCATAGAGCTAGTCTGACCTCCTCTTCAATGGATTCCAATTAAAGCCACTAACAACAGAAAAACATCCACAGCACTGATCAACCTGGGCGTCACACTGCAATAACCACAGAACTCAACGGGATGTTTTACCTCCTTGAGATCTTCTTTCACAGAAGTGAATTTTAGTGGAATACACTCTAGAAAGTGCATAAAATGGGCCTGGTTTTCATAGATGAAACTGCAGAATTTCTGCAGCCTGAAAGACACTGTTTGAATTTCCTTTTACTGGAAGAGCTCTTGAAGTCAAAAGGATGTCAGTAACCAACTGCTTCCCCTGTACTTGAAGGGCTACAAATCCCAAGTGATATTCACCACTAAAGATGCACCTGGACCCCCACATCAACACTTCTCCCTGACCAGCTGAGGGTTCCGCAATGGACATACAACTTTAAGAAGTTTATTTCCTCTCAACCACTGCCCAGATCAAGCATTTAACGGTGCAGATGACTTCAATGGCTGCTATGAACTGGCCAAGTGATGCTGCTCCCTCACCTTAAGCAGATAGACTTTGCTTTTTCTACTTTTCAGGTCCATCTCCAGGCTGAATGTAGCTTTTCCATCCTTGGTGACTTTGATGTGTTTGAAGTTTTTGATACTGTGTATTAGCTGCAAAGAAAGACACAAGAAGCTCATAAATGAGAAGGTTGCCACAACAGAAGTTCTTCAGCTATCGAACTAATCTGAAATCTACTTTATATCTGCATGGAAAAGAGCTACCTCTAAGTGAATGGAAGAAGCAGCTCTAAGTTTCCAGTTTTCTCCTGTAGGCAAGTTGTATTTTGCATGTTCCCTCCTGGTCATTCACACACTATGCAACCACTGTCCAGGTTTCTACATGTCCCTCTGTATGAAAGCCATTTTGACTCTCGGGTGTGTAACTTGTCAATTGGGCATCCAAATTCTCATCAGGGACAACCGAACACAGATTTTAGCATTACCTTACATTCAGTATAACTCCTAAAACTTATGAGCTGAACTTCAGAACTGTTAGCATTTTCATCTGCATGAGTAGAGAAGTAGGAGTGCTTTAAAACTTTGGCAGAAAGCATTCTCTGTCATACAACAGTTGCATCTACAAAGCAATTTAGGAAGGTTTAACCTAGTTAAAGAAGCTCCTACAAAACTATAGGACTCTAGTTTGATAAGATCAGTGCCTTCTCTGGTTGCAGTTTATTTTACCTCTCCTTGTTCACTCTCTGCGTCCTTCCTCAGCTCCTGCAGCTTTTTCAGCATCCCACGGAAGTCAACAATTCCATATTTGATACAGATTTTCTCATAATCTCTCTTATCTGCATGCAGCAGCAATTGCCAAACTTCTTCTTTATCCAAGGGTTTGGGTTTTGGTGCTGGGGCCCTTAGAACCAGGGGAAAAAAATACATCTAGACATTTTGACAGACAACAAAAGGTCTTGGTTTTCTATATTTAAGCCCCTTCCATCTCTCTTTGTCAGTTCTGTAGTTCACTTGGCCCTGGAGATGTAAGCAAGAAAGAACGGGACTCTTACAGAACAGGTTTGCTGCATCTATACTACACATTAGCTGCTGCCAGGGAGCAGTCTTGCCCTGGGCCATATAGGCAGCTGTACACTGTTCAACCAGCAGCAGTCACCGGCACCGTTTGGTCCAGGCTGACTTGCCCTCTCCCAGGTAGTTTTCCATCACAGTTCAGGAGCTGGCACACTCCGAGGTCATTCCCATGAGGCAATCTTTGGGGGTTCCCTCCTGCGGAATGAAGGGATCGGAACCAAGAGGTGTTGTTGCCTTCAAGATCTATGAAGCTGTCCCCTATCCTCAAGAAACCTTTAGGAAGTGTAACTATGGCCTTCATTGGGGAGGCTTACCGCTTCCTCAGCCGCTTCCTGGAGTCCTCAAGCGTCCTCTTTAACTCTATCACAGTAGGAGGGGGAACAAGAAACATTCAGATACCCAGCAGTATAAAATATATCCCCCAAAACATGGTAATGCAAAATAGCCCCTGGCCAAAGGCCATTCTACTGATGCTGTTCACCTCTGGTGACTTTTCCACACTTGACATGAAACTTGGAGCCAGTTTTCTCTGCAATCCTCATGTCCTTTGATGCTATTAAAGTCCATCACTTCCTAGTGATTCCTCTCTTTCTAGAGAGGACACCCAAGAAACCTACTATTTCCCAGCTGTGTTAACATGTTGGGTCCTGATGTATTTGACATGACAGAATCCTTTTCTAGCACTAATGATTCCTGAATCATTAACTAGAACAGCTCAAAGCCATGTCTAAGATCATCACTTTTCCCAAAGGTAAATAGTAAGCAGAGACAACACAACATGAAAGATCCATTAACCCTTCTCTCACTTTACAAGTTTGGGGCAGTAATAATGTGGTAGAGAGAGTATCAGCTTTGACCCCCTGCCTCAAAAGAAAGGAGCAATCTAGCAAACTTACCATCAGCAGCATGAACAGGGACGTATTTGGCTTTCCTCTTAAAGCCAACTGAAAACAGAACAAATCAGAACAAGCCATAATTCAGACTAACAGCAGTAACCCAATGACAAGAATGGGTCAGTTATATTTAACCACAAAGTGCCCGTTTCACTGCACTGACTATAAAGAGAAGCAGGGAACTGAGGTCAGGTGGCATCTGAAGTGGGATGGATCCCTCTCAAAAGGCTGCTTCATTCAATGCTGTAAAGAAAGGACTGAGCCACTTTGACACTAAATCCAGAGTGCCTGATTATGGTCCAGTGCGGTGACAATAATACCACTTTCTTCTCCCTTGCCTCATACTGTCATTGAGTGACCAAACTGGGGGGAGTCACAGGGGAGCTCCAGTCCTCAGTGAGGGAAAAAGTAGACCTTCACACCAAGGATACTTGGACAATGCTCTGGGCACCCACCCACAGAGGACAGCAAAAGTATTTGAGCCCAACAGACCTTTGGAGCACAGAACCTGTCAATCCTACCTTGTATGATCCTGAGGCCAGCAGAGCATGAAGCTTCCCCATATTCATTCACAGCAAAGCAACGATACAAATCACTGTCTTTTGCAGTGAGCTTGTTTACCTTAAAAAGAAGAACACAGTGAAAGCTCACAGGGATGTGCTGTGGATCAGCTCACACTCGCTCAGCCTCTAACAGCTACTCAGTGACATCTCAGATCTTTCTTCTGTTACCAGAACTACTCTGAAGAGCTTTGTTTGCTTATCTTCATGACATCTCAGATCTGGTAACATAGAATCATAGAGCATCAAGGGTTGGAAAGGACCTTAAGATCATCCAGTTCCAATGCCCCTGCCATGGGCAGGGACACCTCACACTAAACCATCTCACCCAAGGCTCTGTCCAACCTGGCTTTGAACACTGCCAGGGATGGAGCATTCACAACTTCCCTGGGCAACCCATTCCAGTGCCTCAGCACCCTCACAGTAAAGAGCTTCCTCCTTAGATCCAATCTAAACTTCCCCTGTTTAAGTTTGAACCCGTTACCCGTTGTCCTGTCACTACAGTCCCTAATGAAGAGTCCCTCCCCAGCATCCTTATAGGCCCCCTTCAGATACTGGAAGGTTGCTATGAGGTCTCCAGTCATATCTCTATTGCCCACTGCAGGTTTTCCATTGCTCTCCTGCTTCCATGCGTCCCGTCTGAAATAGTTGATATTTACCTGCAGAACGAATTCATTTGTAACGCTATTGAAGAATGTTTCATATTTGGCAGGGTCATCCATTCTGCCTTGTGTACGCGTCCATTTCACGTCAGGGGTTGGGACACCTCTGACCACAGCTCTGAAGATGGCATTTTTACCTTTGAAAAGAGGCAAGAAACTAGTTAAGACAGGCTTGAACATGAAGACTTTCATGGCAAGCCCCTTATGTTATCAATGGCGTGATCTCCAGAGTGAGACACCTCTGGTTTAGGCAATTCTTTTTGTTTTCCTCTTTAAAAGACGCCTAAATTACCAGTTAAAGTTGCATTAAATGCCAAAATCACTGCAAGCCATCTGCCCTAATCTCCACTCTATCTTACTGTCTTTCAAAGAGATGACTTGAAAACTCATCTCTAAAATTCACCACTGACACAACATGGTCAATGTGGGTTTACTGCACAGCCACACAGATAGGAAGTTATGCAGCCAAAAGAGCAATTCTTTGGTGTCTTGGTCTTATTTTCATCTCCCTCAATATCTGGGCAGGGCCAAAGAGCAAGCAGTTATTAGCCCAAGTCCAGGTTTGTCTGTATTCAATCATAAAAGGCCTTTACCATGTGGTCTTAGCCTGCAGACATGGCTGCACAGATCCACTGATCAGCTCTGAATTCAATGATGCTATAGCAAGTTCAGCCTAGACCTGCTTCTGGCAGCTTGCATGCACTACTTGTACCACAGCCATGAAATGCCCAGATCCATTCTGATCACACACATATTCCCTACAAGTTCCCATTCCTTCTCTTTGCTGGGACCATGCTGGATGTTAAATAACAAAGGACTTGCTGTGCTGGAGTCCCCTATCTCTAGACATCAGTAAAGTTCATCTGTGAATAGTTGTAGCTCCTGATCTCTCTTTCATTTGGATAAGCTTGGATTTAACAGAAGGTGGAAAAAGGAAAATACCCCTTCTGCACACTGAAGAAAACATGTTCTGAACAGACCACACTGTACCACAACTGGGAGCACCCATGCAGGGTACGATGGACTCCCTACATGTCATCCTTCTGCAACTTCTTCCTCACCTGTTAGCCTCACACCACTTTGTACTCCAACCACACCAGGCTCTGCTGTTTGAAGAGGAAAGGGAGGGAGAAGAGAATGGGGTTTGCCTGTGAGCTCTCTCCTTCTCTGCTCCCCTAAGAACCTGAGTATTCTGCAGCTGCCCACAGGCATCTCCAACAGCTTTACCACTGCCCAGTACAAACCTTTCCTTCCAGAAGGCTTCAAATACATTAGAAGCACTATAAACCAACAGACCAGAGAAGTGACTCGTGTAGGTGAGTGGGAGTGTCTGTCACAGGGCAATAGAAATGGAGATGAGTTATCCATGGATGTAGCTCAGGGTGGGAACAATTGCTACCTTTCTTTTGCAATAGTTTTGGCCTTCAGATGACCAACACAAAGGTCTCTCCAGGCAGTCTTGCAATGTTTCCCACACCCTTCTGCAGTCACCACCAAAACACTCACTTGATGCAGCAAAACCTGCTGCCAGCAGATTCTTATCAAAAGGCATCTTCGGACTTTTCCTGAGATTGCAGCACTATTATTAAACTCTGATTATGCCTTCATCAAATTTTAGTCATTCTGGTTGCAATTCCCCATGCCCCAAGACAGCTCCCCAGCTAGGAGTGTCAGCTCTGCCATGCACTGTCCACAACGGGGCAATGATGATATAATGAAAGACACTCATAGTGCCTGAATTCCCTAATATCTTGTATATGAACTACGAGGAACCTACTGTAAATGAACTCACTTGGAAACGTTAGAGAGGCTGAGCGAGGGGAAGCTGGTGGAGCAGGAGGGATGTACCACTAGAGGCCACTGCGCTCCTTCAGAACGTCTCAATGGCTCTTGAAACTCAACGCACGGTGTGCCCGCACTGAAATCCAGGCTGCCAGGATGGGTTTTGTCTTGTGAGGAAAGAGGAGCCACACGAGCTCCTCAGGCCGCTCCACTCCAAAACCCAACCAAACCCCAAATTACTCAATTACTCTGCAAGTGAAGACATTACTGGGAGGCTTCCCATTGCCTTAGGTCTCAGCTCTAAGATGCTGCCTTTCCTGTACTCTGTGCAAGATCCATATTGCTTCTTGCAGCTGCAAGCAGTACAGCTGCCCTTAAAAAGCAGTTAATTTTAGTGCTGAACACTCATAATACAAGCTAATTCAACGGGAAAACCCCAACTTTTTTCAATGTCCTTCATCTTTTGCTGCAAAATACTTAGAGAGCTTCCTGTAGGATTTTCTGGATTGCTGCATTCATTAGGAGCCAGATTCTGATCTTGCAGGCACTAATGAAAGCTCAAGAGACCTCTATCAGTACTGATGGAGTTGTCAACAGTACAATAAAGATTTGGGCCATACAAAACTACTTTTCTGGTCTAGTCAAATCTGTTCAGAAAGGAGCTTGATTTAACAGCAATGGTTCATGTAGGTGAGATGTGGGGTCAGGTCTCCAGGCCTGTGGCGTTGACTCTCACCTTCCTCCAACGTCAGAGAGACAGGTTTCCGCTCAAAGTCAGGTGTACTGCATCCCTCTGGAACCTCATCCACAAACTGGGTGATGAGAACACCCGGAACCAAAGATTTCTTGAGGGGTTTTACTAGAAAGTCAAGGAAAAATACATTCCATTAAATAACATGTTTGCCCTTTAGAAACAATCAGCCTGCATTGTCTCTCTGGGACTGTTCCTGCTCAGCTCCTCTTGGATTATAAAGGACACAGCCATTGCAAGGAATGGAGGCTGGAAGCGTGTCCGAAGGTTGGAGCATCAGAGTTACTGGTGTCTCTCCTTATGGTGGTGAGGCAGATGTCAGACTGCTGAACAAGAAAAGCAAGCTGGGTTCATTCCCATGGGTACCCCTAGGAGCTTTCACAGCCGCATCTGTTCTCTCACCTTCCTGATGGCTTGTCATGATGCTTTGTTCAGCTGCCCCTGGTCAGCACAAACAGGCTACGGGTTCTCCTGTGAAAGAGACAAATCGTTTCATTATCGACAGTCCCCAAGGGGAATGCTCACTTTTATGACACCGTTTGCCCTTCCTCACTTGCCACATCCTAGCAGCCAAGCTGAGAAAGGCTTGCCAATGAACACATCATGACACAGCTCTGAACCAACACAAACCAGGTATGAAAACGGCTAGCAGGGCTGAATGGGAAACGTACACATGTAACAGCATCCCTCTGTCACCTCTTCCATCTCCATGTCACCTGGCTTTCCTCCAAAGACCTCCTCTCGTGTTTCAGGCAAATATTACACCACATGGCACTCATGTGGTGAGTTCTGATGGATGGCAAGAGCAGTTGCTGAGAAGAAAGCCAGAGATGGATGTCTAAACTGGGGCATGAAGCAGCAGCACCTCCTGATCTAAATTAGCTTGTCTAAATTAGCAACAGACCTGAGAGCACACTAAAAGCTACTATTTACTTTGGAAGGAAATGGTAAAGCGTGAACTTGGCATTAAGTACTTATTGTTAGAGATCACTCGTGTGACCTTCTGCCAAAGGTGTCTCTCCCCCTGTATTTATAAACTGGACAACATGTAATGTAACACATCACCATCCTGCAAGCAAACTGTGAAGGCAGATTTCTTGTCACATGAGAGATGCTCAGAAACTCTAGAGTTACCGAAGGTCTGAAAGAGCAGTTAGATTAGATTCCCATGTGGCATTAATGCTGCGTCTCCATTTACCTCCTGCACTCCTTCAGTCAACAAAGGCACACAAGAGCAGGCAACTTTGAACAGCTTGAAAAGGCAGATGGACTTTGTCAGCACACCTATGACCCTACATCAGACACCCGTCCAGCCTGGTGCTGCCACACTGCACCCGATGAAAACTCAGAGCAGGACCCCATCTATCTCGGAGCTGCATGATCTGTGTGATGCTGACTTTGTGACCTTAATACAAATCTTATTTTAGGGCTCTACCTACTATCCAAATGTCCTAACTTGGAAAACCATTCTGTGAGCCTATGGACTTCAGTGGATGTGCACATGAAACAGGAAGGGGAAATGGTGCATGGGACTGCGGGAACAACAGCCAAGACCTGGCTTTCTCTCTCCTCCTGCTCTGGCGTGGGTAACTTGTTGCCATCCACCAAAACAAGAGGCTTCCACGTGAGTGTTCCAGCTTTTGTGTGCTGATATTTTGGCACGTCCCCACAGTTACTGCTGCAAACCACTGGTAGGTGGTGTAAAAATTGCCAATGAAGGGGAAGAAAAGCTTGTGGGAGGGAAAAAGACCCGAAGCAGACATGAAACGAAGATGATTCCAGGGCACCCTGCCCTGCAGCGGGCAGGGCATTGCACAGCAAATAGCAGAGATTTTCAGAGACTCTTGATCACCCTCTTCTGATGGATGTAATTTGTCCTCCAAAGCACTGAACTGTATTAATAGCAAACATTATAATCCCCTATTGCCTTTTGCAGCCTTTTATCTTCCTAAACATGTCACCACTCCTGGAGCTGAAGTGCCTAATGCTTACAACTTTCAACAAACATGATTGCTTGACATTAGCTTGCGGAGGCATTCCCCTAAGCTCTTATGATGTTACACTCACATTTGCTCTTTGCTACTCCTGTCTTCTTCCCCTCCACACTTGGCAACACTGATGAGCATCTACACTGAAACACAAACATGGTCCAAATTCTCAGGTCCAAAGCCACCAAGAAACCTATTGCTTATGGTACCAATGGTTGTTCTCAAGTCCAGAGTGACTGTGGATATACGTTTAATGCTAACCTATTGAGAGAGGGCTACATCCAAACCTAGTTTATAAAAGGAAACAAATACTGGTGATGTTTGTATAGGTGGTGATAGGCACCATGTACACATTCTCTCAATGTACAACATGCACTATGTGCACTATGTGTAAACTGCTGAGTTTATAGGGCCTGAAATATCCCAGAAATCCACTTGGATTAAAGATAAGCTGCTGTGAGTGCTTAAACTCCTGTGAATTCATACCTTCTGGAGGGCGAGACAGCAGCATGGTAATGCCACACATTGACTGCACAGTTAAAATAACAGTGCCGGGATATGCGAGAGAACATTCCTTCTGCAGAATTAATCCAACCACATGGCATTTCCTAGTGTCTTCTGTGTTAAAAGAGGCCCAGAAAATATCAGCTGGCAGAGCCATTCAGACCCTGCCCTGCTTACTGTTAACATTTCTACTCCCTTGTTACACGAATAACCATGGGTTTGCTTTGACTTCAGGTCAATCCCAGAAAAGGAAATCACAGCATCTTTTAAAAGAAATGGAAGACAGCAAAAGCCTTCCCAAAAGTACCACGGTGTAAATCTCATCTTCACTCACAGGCGCTTCCAACATGGGTGTCCAGGTTAAGATGATCACAGAGGTTGCTATTTATTCAACAGAGGCAAATACTTCCAAAAGGCAACCTACTCCTCCCTAGGGGAAATGCTGTTGACCAACATCCCCCCGCACAAGAGGGCTAATACTGGAAGTGGCTCAACAATCTCACTCCTCTGAAAAACACATCCTTGTTATGCATTAGGCTCGTTCATAATCAAGGCTTGGATGTTCCTCACCCCAGGCAGAAAGCTGTCTGTTTTTCAGCTGCAGAGACGTCCCCTTTGGAGGTAGTAGCAAAGTTTCCACGGCTTTGAATGCAGAGCAGGAGCAAGCCCTTGGCTAGTGAGGCTATTTTTAACCTACCAAAATAAGCCAGGTAGCCTGATGGGATGGGAGGTCTGCTCTTCAGCTTGCCCATCTATCATTCTGGCTGGCCGAGGCAGAGCAAGAGCCCATTCCCTTTTGCAGCCGGACTGCACATCAGCGATAGGGCCATAAATCAGCTCAGTGAATAAGCAAAACATTTTGGAGTCACAGGGTTTGGAGGCACTCGTGGTGTCACAAGTAGTTATTTACGAGGCTCAGGACAGTGGAACACACAGACAAGATGTGACATAATTGCTGGCAGAGGCCGGTGAGCAAAATTAACCAGACTGGTGGAGAAGTGACAGGCACTGAGTGGTTCATGTAGAGGTGATGGGTACAGAGCCATGCGAGGTACCACATCCTGGGAGTGATGAGGAGTACAAAGCCATTAGCACAGATGGCAGTAGAAGACTTGAATCATTACAACAAATCAATCAGCAGCAGATGCAGCAGTCTAGTTCTTGTAATTCCTAAAGATGAGGACAGTCCTGACACAAGGAACTTTCTAAGCAAAACCCCAAGGCTTTGTGAGCTCAGCCTCAGATCCTTCTTGTGCTTTACACCAGAGACCCAGGTTCTCACTGAGAAGAAGCATCTCTCACCTCAAATTGCTCTTTCAGGTTTGGGTGGGCTTTCTCTGTTTGGGCAACCTGGCCTAGTGGAAGGTGTCCCTCCCCATGGCAGGGGGTTGGAACTGGAGGAGCTTAAGGTCCTTTCCAGCCCAAACCATTCTATGGTTTGTTGACTTTAAGTAATATTTTGAACTTGAATCTTCCTATTTCAGAAGACTTTTAAAGGAAAACCTCTAAGAGTTTGGTTAGAACCATGGAACTGAAGGCCAGCAACTGCAGAAGCACAGCTCCATGCAAACTCCTGGGCATGTCAGAGAGGGGGAACGTCACAAGCACTCCAGTGATGAATTGAGGTCTTGTGGAGAGTGGGGAGGAATGCCCAAGGATCAGATTTTGTGTGACTTATTCCTTTGGTAAATCTATACTTAATTTGATCTTCTCTTCTGCCTCGGGGATTATGACTCTAAGTGATTGCTCATGCTGCCCACAAGCTACGTACACATACACCAGATACGCTCTATAGCTATTTGTTTACAAAAGTGGCATTGACACAAAATGCCATAAGGAGACATACACAAGCTGTATTTTCTAAGTGAAGGAAAGCAAGGGAGCCCCAACAGCAATGAACTGAAGAGTGAGCTCAGGTCAGTCTGGGATGACAACACAAGGACAGGTCAGTGTGTTCCTGTCGATGTCCGCAGCACATCCATGAATTCTTGCCTAGCAGACATGCATTTTCATACAGTCAATGAATGTCAAGCAAGGATCACAGAGCGAATACAACAGATGTCCTTTAGGAAAAAACAACATATCCCTACTTACTGCCCTAAGAAATGCGTGCAAAACACATTAGAAACCATAGTGTACCCATACCACAAGTCCCACGTTAGCTACATGAGATAGTTATGGCAGATCTACAGCAACCTGGCATCTTCCCAGGGAAACCAGTGCACGCTACAGGACACCACTCCTCCCAGAACATCCTCACCCATTTTCAGACCCACTACACCAGAGAGCACTGGCTGCCATGAGAGCGATGGAGACACTGCACACTCCCAGCTCTCTATCACCCACACACAAATCTCAGTGGGGCCATGACCAAACTCACTGCTTTACAGGTTGAACTTCTGAGATGATCCTGCTCGAAGTCAATATTGCATCTCCCAGGACCACGGTGGCTTCTTCTGTTGGCTCAGGCCACAGAGCTCTTCATAGCTGTTCAATAGGTCTCTTGGACACAGATATTAGCGATCTGTATGAAAGAATCCGTGCCCCTTATTAGCCTGCTGTAAATGTTACTCAGTGGCAAAAGAAATGAGATTCCTGTCCCTCTCACACCTCTCCCCTCTCCTAGAAGCTATGTCTGTGCTCAGGACCTGCCCACAGTCTGCTCTGTGTAGTTGTAGGGGGCTCATTATACACCCATGGTCCCACAGGAGCAGGGGAGGTGCCATTGAGCCCAGAGCCTTTGGCAAGCCCCAAGCAAGGCAGTGGGCCAGCTTGGTCAGATGTGACCATCAGTCAAGACAACACTGGATTTCCAAATGCAAGCTTAGTCAAGACTTCGTGCCTTGAAGAAGGACAAGCATTTGTATGGATCAATGGCTTCTCCAAAGAAGGAACAAGCTGTACATCCAAGTTCTGTAGGACACACCAGTAGACTGGTTCTCAGAGGCAACAAGTCCTTAGATCTCATGATTCCTTAGCAGAGAAGTCAAAACAGCGGGTTATTGCACTTCTGTATGGAGTGACCATGCCTGGGCTTGGCCTTCATACCCAGAGTCTTTCAGTCTGTGCTATTCTGAGAGGTCTGAAAGAAACCCAGCTCCTCCTAGAACAGCCCCACTGCTACAGCCAAAACAGACACCTCAAAGTGCAGTCTTCCCTTCCAACCAAGCCACAGGCTGATCCCATGAGCAGCACCAGGGCCACCGATTTCCATGGACCAGTTTACACTAGAAGTGCAAGCAGCATATTGTGTCCTAAAATCCTTTGTTTCCAGTCTGCCCTTGCAATCTGTAAACCTCCTTCCCCTACTCAGAAAGCAGAGGTACCTCTGTTTAATTCCTGATGTTCAGAGATGGCCAGTCTAGGACTGAATGCTACCTTCTCCCAACAGCACTACATGCAGACAACAAAGCCTGATCTCTTTGAGCATGAAAGTCTACCTTCATCACTTCTGGCTGCGAGCATACAATCTTGATTCCCTTTGCATTGTGTCCCACATATTCATATTAAATCCCCATGTTCAACTCTGAGGGGAAGGGCTGGTTCCTGAAGTTGGCAATCAAAGTATTTCTATCACGGTGACCATGGCTCACGTGAAGTTTTCCTCTGGTTTCCCATCAGAAGACTCGAGTTCTGAAATCTGTGGTTAACAAAGGGAACATACAGCAAAAACCTGGTCCTGTAGCTGAGACTCGTGTCAAATAGGACAAAGAGAGAAGAACCACAAAGAGCACCATTTCTGCTCGTCTGAGGTAAGCTTTCAGTTGAAAAGCCACTGGCAGTTAGCATTTTGATCTGTCACACATCAGCTGTTCTGATCCAGAGACCAAAACTTCTCCTTTGTAGCCCTGGGCATCACCATTTTAATCCATTTAAAATATAAATGCGACAATTAAATTCTGGAGTAGTTTTCTTCATTCTTTCCTTCTTTTTGACAGTGATTGCTGCTGACAGCGTTTACACCTTCCTCGTTCCTAAGAAAGCAATGCCAATAGAGGAAGCTGCAATTGTTCAAAAGCTTGGGCTGAGATCATTCAGTGCTGCATCCCTTGTTATGTTCACAGTGATACAAAAGTAGAAGCAATTCCAAAACCAAAGATATGAACAATTTAAGAGTTAACAAGCCAAGAAAAGAAGCCAGCAAGGGTTTTCCACCTGCTAGTGGAGAACCCTCTCAGTAGCAGATCCTATTTTCTATCCATATCCTCAGCAGTTTCCCACCTTTCTTCACCTTTAGGCCATCAGGATGCTTCCTGAGACATTGACTGGGTGCTGTAGCCGTAACATTAAGTACCTTTAATACAACCAGTTGCTACACAAGACTCTAAAGACACCTCATGTAAGCCATGGGAACGCTCCCTGAGGAAGCGTTTATTGGCGTCTACCAAAACCTGAATTGAGGGCTCATCAGCTGCAGCAAGAGCCTTCCCCTAAGCAGAGTTAGCCCAGCCAAAGGACCTGCACTTCCCAGAGCCACAAGGCTTCCTGCTGTTCCCATGTACGCTTCATTTCCAGTGGTTTGCTCCCCACTGGCAGTGCACTGCCAATTATATTTAGTCTCAAATCACATTTAGCTGTTGGGGTCTGCTTGGACAACTGAGGAATTCCCAATTAGAAAGACAGTTGGATCTTCCAAGTACCAGAAGAGCCACAATTCTGCCTGGTCCACTGAGGCCAGACCTGGTAAGACTTTGCCTTATTTCCAGCCCTGGTTTTATGGTTTCCTTGGCTGGGAAGGAATGGAGACCTCTCCTACAGATGGGCTGATAACTCAAAACCATCTGTGACAGAGCAAACTCCTCCAAGCCACTGACCTTCTTCCATTTCACAGTTTGTTTGCCACCCACCCACCCAAAAGTCCTGTTAACCCCTGCATGCCAGTGGATAAGCTACCACATACCACTGAAAACCTGTAAAATGTCACAAGGAAGCCCGGGTACATTCAGCAGCAGTCACTGCTTCCACTGCAAAGGGGATGTGTTTTGCCCTGGAAGCAAGTTCATCCCGCTGATGAAGGGCAGTGAGGAAGTGTCAAGAGGCAACAGCTGCAGGGCAGTTATTCCAGGACTGAATTTGAAAGTGTATTTTATGTGGAAATGAGACTCTTCAGATCTTCTGTTCTCCCTGCGATTCCCTTCTTTGGTATACGAGGATGAAGGCGACCCAGTCTGACCAGTGACAACGGGCACAACACCTCCTATAGACTGTTGGTGCCCACCACGTGGCTTCAAGCAAGAGCTGAAGAAACCAGGACACAGTAGGTCCAAAAAGCTGACTGGATTTTCCAGCTCATGAGCAGATGACCAAGGTCAATACTTGAGTCACTTGGCCAAGCTGCACCGTTCCCCTACAGCATGGTCACTGTGCTGAAGGTCAAGGGGATGTCAGGGAGGCTTTGGGGCAGAAATACTCAGGGATATGTAAGAGGTGAAGACATGCAAAGCTCAGTAGTCAGGTTCAAAGTCTATTTTGACATAATAGCAATAAGAACTCCATAAACACTACGCAAGAACCCAAAAAGTTGCATTCAAGGATGGACAAGGGCATGGAAAATGGAATAAAGGTCCAAATTCAGTGAAGACTACCTGCAGCCCTACAACCACCCACACACTGTATCAGATCAGGAGGGCTGAGAGCACTGATCTTGCTGGCCCTGTACAAATTAAAGGACATTCTCTGTTCAGTTCAAGCAATGGACCAGTTGGGTCACAGAATGGCATTTTGTTTTTAGCTGGAGAATGCCCTGCACTAGGATGAGGAATGTACATACACCATGTATGGGGGTGCCCCAAATGAGTCTTCTGGACTCATACTACTGAATTTTATATAAATGTGATGCACTGAGCATTGAGGACTCCCAGTTCCCTTTGATTTCAGTGGAAGATGGAATTTGGAGCTCTTTAGAGATAACTGCTCTAGTGGAAGGTGTTCCTGCCTGTGGCACAGGGTTGAAACTGGATGAGCTTTAAGGTCCCTTCCCACCCAAACCAATTTATGATTCTAAGATGCCTGGACCCTCAAGACCATCTCATCCATGTTGTACACCCCAAAAAAAATTTAAGGGATTATTTTAAGGCTCAAAGCCTTGGTTATTTTACTGACCATACTCAAGATGCCAGAGTCCCGTTTGTCAGCAGCAAGCGGAGGTCCATCACTGCTCACACAGAGCCATGATCGGACCCCCACTGCAGTTAACTGGACTTTCACATGCTGAGATGCAACTCAACATAAGGAAAAGGTTAAAATCAGGGTGATGTATTCAAGCAGCAGCAGTGTCTGCTTTCACATTGAGGATTAGTCCCCTCCTTCCCACAGTGTACAGAATTCCTTCTGTTCCCTTGTTCACACTGATTTAATCTGTTTGCATCTATGACTGACTGGAGGTGACTTGCTAGCATGATCTGTGATTTAGATGGAGCCCGGCTACCCATAAACTTGACATTCCTCCTTTTCCCTTGCCACAGCTGCTCTCACAACTACTTTTCCTGCACCTTCCGACACCTGGGCTGGCCAGCACTGGAATTTCCTTGCCCTTCTCAAAATCATGGACAACAAAGATGCGATTAAACATACACATTGTCAGACACATCACCCCGTCAGCACTTCTTGAGGAGCTGAAGAAGACATCTTCACCCACCATGTGCTTTAGCAAATGCAGTCAGGCATGCCTGCACCACCTGCACTTGGCCCCATACTGCCAAAAGTCTTCTTCTCCAGCTGAAACCAACAATGCATGCCTGAACCATTTCACATCCACCCCTTGGGCATGCGGAGGGTTAATAAAGCTCATTGCATGCACTGAAACCCACTATATTGTGCTGTGTGGATGCCAGGAGGCATTCAAGTTACAAAGCTGCTTCTCATTTCTCCCCCTCCCCAACAACACAACACAACCAGACACAACAAACCCTCCCGTTGTGATTTATTTGCTTTCCCAAGGAGCCAGGAGCAACAGATGAGGAAAACCCAGTCCTCATGAGGAGCTATTTTAATGTTCCGTGCCCTGATGTGCCAGCAAGTTTGACACTGAAGCAAATGGGAAGAAAATCCCTCTGAAACCCCCAGAGGACACAGCATGTGGCACCTTCCCACTTGCATTAGCTTCACATTATTCCCAGCGTTGTTGTAGTACTGCCCTGCCTGACCTGTGCCTGCACAAGTTCATGTCCGGCACCTCCAGAGGACTCCCATCGCTGGGAATGCTGCCCTATCCCTTCTGAAGGTTGTCCTCCGTCAAACTCTCGCCTTTCCCAAGCGTGCCATAAAGTGCCATGGAGAGCCAGAGAATGATGCCAGCACACAGCAAAGAATAACCGAAACAGAAATAATCCCACAGGAAAGAGGCCATCTCTCCCCATTCAACCCCAACTTGCCCCAGAAATCCCCCAGTGCCCCAAAAAGGTCGCAGCGCTCCCCTTTCCCCCAGCATGAAACCAGCAGGGACCTCAGCTCCCCATCAGTCACCTCCTCTGCCTTGTGAAGGTGACCACAAGCAGCCCAGCACTCACCTGCGGGTGCCACAGCAGAGCTCCTTGCGTTCCCTTGGCGCTGGCAAAGCCACAGCTCACCCGAGTCCTTCCTGCAGCCTGCGTTCGGCTGTGGGATCAGTCCCTGGGATCCTCTCTCAGCTGCTCCCTCTGCCTCCCCTTCTCTCACACGTGCTCCCTCTCGCTCTGGTAGGTGAAGCCTGTCACAGGGCTGTTAGCCGGCAGGACAGATGATTGCTGCGTGGGGACGTGATGCACCTGCCTCCTATTCGTTATTATTTCGGTCCATACCAGTAATGGTGCTGGACGATTCCGAGATTAACGTAATTCTCCAGCGTGTCCCAGTTGGAGTGGGGCTTTCGCTGCAGATTGTGTTTCCTCTTCACGGCAACTCATTAAAAACGGACACAACCCAAGGGCTCCGGGGTGCTTTAAAGGAAACAGCCGCTGAATTGGGTTGAAGCCAATCTCGACACTAACCAGGGCTATTAACCCATCAGGTGAGGTGAACTTGGCTTCAAAGCACATTGAAAGATGAGGCTTCTCCAAGCTTCCTCCTTTCTAAATAACTCTTGAAGAGTTTGGGTTATGAATATAAGGGGCAGAGCGAGCACCTCACTCTTGAAAAGCAGGAGCCTGCACTCCAGCTACATGGCTGGGAGCAGCCGCTGCTACCCCCATGGCTTTGTACACCCCTGGGAATAAAAGGTACCCTCCAAAGCATTAGCAAGGGATTAAGAACCATTAGGTCAGGCTGGAAATGGAGATCAGATGCCCCTGCAGACTCGGTTCTGCTTATCAGTAAAGGCTTTCTGTGCTGGGAACAGCAATCCAGAGTCACCTGGAGCTGATGGAGATAATCCAAGAGAAACAAGACCAAGTCCCAAAATTCAACCGCCCAAGGCAGGAGATGAAGAGCTTACAGGCAGCTTCTTCAGCTTGCAGATGCTAGTGGGCACCCATGGAGCACCCAGCAGCCCCCTTGCTCCCATCCTTTCCCAGGTCTGGATGTTGTAGACATCTCTGGTGTTCCATTGTTCACCACAGGGATAGTCACACCTTGAGTGATAATGCCACTCATCCTCAGTAATTTCAAAGGTAACCCCACGAGAGGGGGGACATGAGCACATCAATGCCTCTATAAAGATGGATAAAGCTCAGCAGCTTGTCTTCTTCAAGGAGGAAAACGTGTTTGTGGGATAGACTGTACAAGAAGCACTCCAAGCACTGAAATGTGGGCAGACTCCACAGCCCCAGCAACGTGACCTGCCCTAGCATCACACCAAGTCCAGCACCACCCAACAGAAGAGGCAAGAATCTAAAGTAAACTTCGTTTCCAGAGGTTTTGCTTCTAATCCTTGAAAGTAATCCCACACACACCAAGCAATGGGCCCATTGCCCCCCTGCATAAAGCTATAGCTCTGATGCACCAAGCCTGGGCAAGCAAGTAACTGTAAGAAGGCATAGCAAGAGGCAGCAGGGTGAACAAGCAGGAGGACAGCAGGTTTGCCTGGGCTTTTAAGTCAAATAACCCAAACGGGGTTATCATTCCCCAAGTCTTTTTCTGCAGATGAACCAGGTTTTGGGGTTTGGATTCTCAGTCCCTTGGCATCACAGTGGCCAACTGAAATCTACTGAGAGTTTCCTACCTTGCTGCTCAATAGCTCAGCATCCTTCCTGTTGATGAGAGAGCTGAAGCTGGTACCCAATCTGCCAAGGTTATACCACAACAGGTTTAAGCCATAAAGTGCAAGTGACACATCCCAAAGAATCCACATTTGCACACATTTATGCACATTTACAGTCAGCAAAACATATAAATATATGGTCCTATTTAGTGTTGTAGAAGAGCAAAAAATACCTTCTGCCCCCAAAAGCAAAGTACTGCAACAACCCAGGAGATGCTAAAATCAGCCTCAGAGACTTGAAAACATGCCCCAGTTACCAGACTCAGAAATCCAAAGGCCAAGCTCGTGTAATGTATTTTACTTAGCAATCCCCTGACATATCCCTTCCCTATAACCCACTCCAGTGATTTGTAAGCCTGGGTATTCCCTTCCCTTTAACAACCCTCATAAAGACGATTTCCTGCTGGACATGCAAGAGGACTGTACTGGAAACCCCCCAAACGCTGTCTGAGCTGACCTGAGGGATGTCAGACTCCAGCTCTACTTTTATACCCAGTTAGGAAGTGGTTGCTGGTTGCCTCGGAATTGCATTTGTCAGGAATGGAAATTCTTTGCCAAAATAAACCAGTCAGATTTATTCAGCACATAGATTTTGTTACTGTCCCAGAGTATTACCCTAAAACACTATCAGCTCAGCCAGCCCTGGCCCTCTCCCCTTTCATGTTTGCAACCCGGTCATGGAGTTGTCTGTTAGAAGTTGTACCGAGGGAACAGAAACCTCCTCACTGCTACACTAGATGAGGATAAAACACAGAAATGAACTACTAGTGAGGCCTGAGTCTTTGTTGTGACTGACTAAGGATACGATCCTCTTTGTGTTCTTCTCATCTTGACGATCAAGCAGCATGGTGTCTCAAGGATGTGGACACAGACACAAGACACAGTTGTGCCAGTTGTCACATCTGAGCCAGTTTTCGGCTGCCCACCACATAGCCTTGACAAGTGTCCTACAGGCAGGCACCACAGCACTGCTTGAGATTGAAAGCACAAGCTCCATGCCAAAGCAGGATGCAGCCTGGTGGCAGAGCACCCATCCGATGGGCCAAAGATCTACTTTGATTGCAGTTGCCATCTCTCAAGCACCCAGACAGAATGATACCTCACAGTCCCTGTGGACACTTGAGGCTGTACAATTCACTATTGCCTTCAAAGGCCAGACTACCTCAGTAACCACTGGAAGTCCTGCCTGTGGTGAGGCTGATGCCAGGTTGACCTACCCCGTAGCCAGGAGCTCAGCGCACACACTTGGACATGAAGGGTATGGTTCCAAGACAGAAACTCTACCAGGTAAAGTGCTAGGAACCCCTCCATTACCCACACCCAGGGAACAAATCTGAACTACCCCTCTCAAGCTGTCCTACAGCCTTCTGCCAAAGCAAGTACCTGCAAGGCAGCCAAGTTACTGAAGCATCCAACTGCACTTGGAGCCTTCCAGTGGCTTCAGCTACAAGTCAAACTAAAGGCCATTGCCACCAGAGCTTCTTTTATTGCACATCCCTTTCCCCCACCCCTAATCCACCCCCATCCAATGGCTCACTAATTGCATCTTCAGAACCGCAGCAGGGGGACACAAAGAGTGCTCCAAGTATCCAGTCACATTAAAAAGGATGGGCTACAACTGAAGCAGCATGGATTACCAAATTGGGGTTGTGATTCACCTCTTCCAGACTCCTTTAAATGGAATTAGGAGACTCAGTGTAACTCACCTGACCCAGTACCAGAGCCTGCCCTTGTGAGCTCTGGTTGCTATCTGGGTAACCTGATCTGGGAGAACAGAACAGGGCAGATGACACTACGAGAGACCGTAAGTGCCCATCCTACCAACAACGCCTTCTTGGGTCCAAGCCTGAAGCAGGTCTGATATCACCCTGTCACTCCACCCTGGCTGACAGTGGCAGGGTTCTTGATGGTTTTGTGAGGGCTTTCACCACATCATGAAGGCAGCTGAGCTTTTTGACCCCAAACAGCCCATGGCAACCAATTCCCTCATTCTCCCAGGTGATAGTGACCCAATGTGGGACAGACACGGACCCTTATTCCTCAGTACCAGGCCCAAGGCCAGGGCAGGAACCTTAACAGTGAAATGCCTGTAGGAGTGCAAAGAGAGCAGGAAGAGCTGAGCTGTTCCCTGATGGAAAGGGTAGCCCAAGGGACCTTCCTAAACAGACACATTCACCCAGAACCTGATGAGGGTGAGCCAAGAGGTGATGGCAACAGGTCCCATCAGCAGCGGTGTCATCGTCAAAGGCAAGGTGAAAAAGCCAGGTCCGAAATCAATCTGGGAAATTCAAAGAGCAGCCTCTTGGGAACAGCCTGAAAACAGCCACAACTACAGCAAAATGTAGGAAGAGGAGGGATGCCCAGGCCTGAGTTTAAGTAGAGCTGCTGGGCCATGAGCAGAGGGTGTGGGAAGGGGTCCCATGTGAGACTGCTCAGGGCAATTAAGGCCTATTAGTGCCCTGGATTGCAGAACTTCATTGCTGTGACACCCCAGCTCATCCAAACCTTGCACCCAACAGGGGCTCTCAGCACCATGCTTCTAGTTCAGCTCTTCCTTCCACCCTGCCTCCCCTAAACCCTCCTGCTTCTACAGGTGGAAGCGTGAAGTTTGAAGTGCTCAAACCTGACTAATAAGTACTGAGCACTTGGAGCCTTCCCTAACATTGCTGGGATCACCTGGATGCACATGACCTGGTGCCCACCTGCTGGACCACTGGGATATGAGCATCTTGGTCATATGTGGGATGGAGGGAACGGAAACATTTTGCTTTACAATAAAATCAAACCACTTCCTCTCCTTTAATGTCTCACACTGAGTTCTGCCACCTCGACACAACATCACTCCCTACCACACAGCTACGTTTGCAACTGCCTGGGAAAGGCAGAGCCTCTGAGTAGGAGCCGGACTTTATCTTGCAGCCCAGTTTACAACCCGGTCTCTGGCAATACTTCTTCTGTGTTGCCTTTTGTGAGAGCCGTGTATTTTCCAGCAATCAAGCACGTTCTGCTGCCTGTGGTCAGGCAGACAGGCAGGCTCCTGCCTGACCCAAGGGCAGAGGGACAGAGGGAGGTCGCTTTTCAAGGCAGATGGATGGAGAGATGCCTCATCGAAGTGGGCAGGGTAAGGTCAGGGGTGCTGATACATCACGGCCAGACTAGAAGGGAGGAAAGGAGGAGTGGGTGTCAGAGACAGATCCTGTGTCAGGACGGGTGATGGATGAGGGAGGACCGTCTTCTGGGAAGGCGGCTGGGGCAGACAATGCCAGTGCCAGGAGCTGAGCAGGAGGAAACAAGACCCACGCGAAGGCCCTGATTAACCCTGCATTTGGACAGAACTGAAGGGAAACTGAATGGCAAGCAAATTGCTCGCAGTTTGGGCCTTTACGAAGTCCAGCATGTCCTTGTCAATCTCTTTGACTGGCAGGTTGGGAGTCCCAGATGGTTCAGAGCTGTCTGGGACCATGATAGTGAATGGGTCGTCCTCTCAGCCATTCATGTGCTTTTCAGGTGTGTCTCATTTTACACTCACCACTTACTCCTCTCTTTTCACCAGTGAGTGTGTCTGCTTTAAAGTGACCATGCAGGGGCAGAGCTGTCTATGCAGCTCATGGTGGAGAAAGGGAGAACCCTCACACATTTATCATCCGAGATGGCTACCCTGTATTGCTCAGTGGTTTCATATCCCTTATTGTTCCTCAGGGCCAGATGGGTCATGCTGACAGTTTCCCAATCTCTGCTGGGAGGAGGAAAGCACTAGTGAGATGCTCCTCTTGGCCATTCCTTTCCATTCCTTCCATGGCAATATTAAGCAACTTGGGTCCCACTCCAAACTGGCAGCATCAGAGTGGGAGGCCGCTGATGCAGGAGGGTGAGTCTAGCACAGAGAACAAGACTCCAGCAGCCCAGGAAGATACAAACTCAAAAGAGCCCTAAAAGGCAGGGAGCAATGAACTAAGCCATTAACTGTTGTTGCTCCCCTCCTGCAAGAGTATGAAGACAACACTTCTGGGCTTAGTGTTGATGAAGACATGTCCATCTTTCCAAGTAAAATTGTAGTTTTCTGTCCCATACATCTAAATGTTCAGCTTTTCCTTCCTGGTGTAGTATTTTCCTATCTATCCATCACCTTCCAAGAGGCTATCTCCTATTCCAGGTACCTTTCTTTTCCACGTCCTCTCTCTTTATTTATCCTGTTGGGCAATTTGTATCTTCTTTGTAGCTTCTGAACTTGCATCTCATTGATAAGAACATTGAGATCTGCAGTTTGTCTTCCCTGGCAGGGTTTTGGCCTCCTTCCTGCCTCTCTAGGTATGCCTGCAAAAATAGCATATGGGCATTGCTGCCTTATGACCCTATCCCTGAGAAATAAACTTCCCCAAACAACAAGCCCCAGCCGTCTGAGGCAGAAGCCAAGATACACTGGCCTTGCCACATGCCACAAAGGTCAATAGACCCGAATTGCTGGATCAGACAGGAGGACAGAATGCCAGAAGCAAAGGGCATATAAATCTACTGACTGTCAGCTTAACTATGTCAGCTGATTCTTGAGCTCAGCCGGAGAGGGAAAGGAGAAAGATGGTCCCAGTTTACCTTCACAGGTCTCAATGAATTGAGGCTTCTTTCAAACACAGGCAGTTACAGCAGTTCCTGAAGTGTTTCACCCAGGAAACCCGGGATCAACCAGATCCAGTCTTGGAGTGAAATCTACCCTCAAAAGTGGTCGTTCTTTGAGTGTGAGGCTTGACTCAGAGTATGGAAAGGCTGGCAAAAAAAAGAGCACCAAGCGAAGGATAAAGGCATCAGTGGGCAAAGGAATGGAGAAGGAGGAAAATTCAAACTGAAGTTATTGAAATTCATCAAAGTAGTAATTCTAGCAAGTGGGACAAATGGAATTAACTGACCATAAAGGGGAATATCAGGAGGTTTTCAACCATCCGATCTGGTTAACACAACCACCTAGCTGGAATAAGCAGGCGGAGTGTCTGACAGAGTGAGCAGAGATTGGTTTCTTTTATAATGGGAACTCTGGGACACAGCTTTCTGCCACTCAAATTCTGAGTTCTTTGCTAAGGTCAGGAACTAATTCTGAGAGGACGAACAGCGGAGACACTGCACTCAGAAACTCTTGGCTGCAGTAAAGGCCAGTAGGGAGTGACTTGCTCCATAGTTATTTTGGCAATTCGTTGGCCCTACCCTTGGGCATTCTCTTTCAGTAGCCAAACTATAGTGAACTTTGCGCACAGCAGAGTGCACAGGTATCAGGCCAGCAGCAGGGCAATGAAGAAAGCTGTAAGACAGTGCATTCATTTGAACCAACAAGGCAGCGTTACGGGAGATTTAAGTGTTACCAACATCCCTGCCGGTGAAGCCCATAGAAGAGTAGGGCCCAATTCTCCCTGCTAGCAAAACCTCCATGTCACTTCAGTAGAAATCACAGATTGCATCCAGACAGAAATACCACTTCTGTGTGTGTGTCCTCTCCTCTGCCAGCCACAGCAATGATTCCCCCATCATCTGGTGTCTGCAAGTGTGTGTGTATTTGTATTTGGATCTGCATATACACAGCACTTTACTGGTGCATGCCGAGTGCTTCAGGGCCTGAAGAATCACAGCAGCTCTCTCGGGCTTCATGACTCTACCGACTTGTGACCAAGAATGTGAATAGCTGTGACCCAAAGGGTATCCACCCCACCTCCCTCGGCATCCTGCTGACAATTGAGCTGACAGCAGAGCTAATGCTCCAGCACGCGGTGCGGAGAGGGCCGAGTCCCCTGCTGCAGGCTATAAATTACACGCGGCCAGTTTTAACACCTCTTGGTGCAGGAAAGCTCTCCGTGGCCGTGGCTGTGTCATCCGCCTGCCCAAACACGTGTCAGCGATAAGGAAATCACCCCCCTGGTGAGAGGCATGTTAGAAGCTCTGAGGAGAGGTCGCAGTTGCAGGCAGGACAGTGTGAATGTGGCCGCGGGCACCTTCTGACCCCTCTTGGCTTCAAGGGCAGGAGCTCTCTCTGCAAACAGCTCTCCCTGGCAGAGGCCTGTGCCAAACACATCTGCTACAACAACGTGTGCTGAGCCCTTCCGTTAGGGATGTTGCGCTGGACCGTGAATCCCAGCACTGTTTCCCGAGGAGGTGGGAACCCCACAGCTATGGCGTGACCTGTTTCACATGGGCAATGAGCTTTCCTTAGGCAACCAGTAGAAAAGTCTCTCTCCAGACTTCAGGGCAAGACACAGAAGACCTGGCACAACCATTCTACTGTCCACCATCCCTTTCAGAAGTACCAAGAGCATCCGGAGGCTCTCCGAGTCCCTTCTCCATGTTCGATGCTACCCACTGGCTGATGTGGCTGTGAATCAAAGGAAAAGGAGGAAATGAAATGATTGTTTCACAATAAGAGCAAGCAGCCATTGGAATAATCTTCCCAGGTGCATTCCCCAGCACTGGACATTTCTAAGTGTCAGCCGGACAGAGTTGGGACATCTCATCTAGGTCATGCTGGGCCTAGAAAGGTTGGACCAGATGAGCCTTGAGGTCCCTTCCAACCTGGTGCTCTCTAATACCTCAATTCTATCACTCTATGAATCTCAGTGCCACCATTCAGAAAGGGAATTCCTCATGGAAAAAGTCGCCAGGAAGCAAAACCAAATAAAAGTCTCTCCATAGTCCTGGATGAGCTTTCCCTCACACTCCAGCATCGCCCAGCGGTGACGAATTGCTGTGCTTTGCCTCATTTGGATGAAGTGGGAGAAGCAGCCGCAGGGGCAGTGAGACCAGTGTCCTGCTCTGCCAGCACCCCCATGGCACTACGCTCCTGGAACATGGCCAGAGCCATGGCTGGGCCAACCCAGCACACCCGTTCCTAAGGAAATGATCCAGCAGAGCATCTACTGCAGCCAGTGCCAGAATCCAGGTCCCTGTCAGGCTGCTCGCTGTGCTCTGTGCACTGCAGGCTCGTGGTCAGGGCTGTTGGGTAGCACATGACACTAAGCATGAGCACTGGTAGTCCTGGGAAGATGTCATTCCTGCTCCAGGCTTTTTGTCTCCACTGACAGGGCTGTAGCATGTTTCCCAGGTCACCCACTGCAGCAGTGTCACTGTGGAACTCCATGCTAAAGCTATTTACTTGGCACTGTAGAAGTACAAGTGAACTTGGGGCATCGTGGTCCCATCACAGCCTTCCAAGGTCTCTGTTCCTCTGCCCTCCAGGCTGGGTGGTGAATAGCTCCCTGGAACCATCAATTACAACACACAATTAGCTCCACTGAGGAAGAGTCACAGCACAGCCCTGGCAAACTGCCCTTCCTCCCACTGCTCCCTCATTAGGCTGCTCCTCTCTTGCTGCATCTTCAATTAGCTTGTCAGCAGCAGCTTGGCCTGGATCGAATTCCCTGCATTCTCCCAAAGGAAACCGTATAGGACAGATGGGACAGCAAAAGCAGCGAGACAGCAGGGTGAGAAGATATGCAAAGGAATCGCTGTGCGTCTGTGACCTCAGAGGGAGGACAAACCGGGGGTGTGCAAAATGTAGGTAGGCTGAGACCCAGCAATTTCATTCCAGCAAACCCACCATAGGGCAGCAGAAGGGAGAGGCAAAACCCAGCAAAAGCCTCGAGGAATAAAGCCATTTATTGAGCCATTAAAGTGAAGAGCCCAGCCATGGCTGACCCCCAGCTGCACAGGAAAGCTTCATCTCCCCTTGCTCCCACAGGCCAGCACTTGGCCTCAAACCACCTTTTCCCTGTATTCTGCAGCCGTTCCCCTTGTCTGCATCCCTCTGAGCCCAGCAGATGCTCCACGGCATGGAGCATGGAAGGAGGGGAGGGCAGAAGCGCTGGATGGGGCGAGCAGCCCATAAAACACACACCTGTTGTCAAGCAGAAGCCAAGGCTTATGTCAGCCTGCTGCAAATATTTCCCCTTCCACCTTGGTGACCTTTGCAATCACACTTCATGAGGGAGACTGCTCCCATTAAGTGCTACTTGATCCTCTGTTAATGCAGCAGTTATGAAAGGACCACAGCACTTGTTGATAGGATAAACACCTCTGCAGCGGGAGAAGCTGCAGGGAAGGGGCACACACCTCCTCTCCCCTCTGCTTCCTCCGGTCCCCCTGTCCATCACCACCGTTACAGCCCCACGTCTGGACAAGGAAAGCGGAGCCTGGCTGCAGCAGCAACCACTGCTCTGTATCTGCTGGCTCAGCTGAGCTGCCAGTGCCTGAACTGCGGCAGAGAAGAGGGTTGGGTTTTCTGATCACTGAATGTTCATGAAGTCACAGAACCCCAGCCTGGTTTGGGTTGAAGGGAGCTTAAAGCTCCTCCAGCTCCAACCCCTGCCACGGGCAGGGACACCTTCCACAGAGCAGCTTGCTCCAAGCCCCTGTGTCCAACCTGGCTTTGAGCACTGCCAGGGATGGGGCAGCCACAGCTTCTCTGGGCACCCTGTGCCAGCGCCTCAGCACCCTCACAGGGAAGAGCTTCTGCCTAAAACCAAAGTATCTGCAGGATGGTTGAAGTCCCCCATGAGGACAAGGGCCTGCGAGTGTGAGGCTGCTCCTATCTGTCTAGAGACACTTTCATCCACAGTCCTCCTGATGGGGTGGCCTGTAGCAGACCCCCACAGTAACGTTCCCCATTGCAGTTCTCCCTTTGACCCATTGATGTAAATAGCTACACCCCCTCCCCATCTACCAAGCCTGTCTTTCCTAAAGAACCTGGAACCTTCCATTCCAACACTCCAGTCATAGGAGCCATTCCACCACGTTTCAGTGATGTCAATGCTATCATATCCCTGTAGCCGTGCACACATCCCTAATTCCTCTTGTTTATCCCCCATACTACAGGTGTTTGTATAGAGGCATCTGAGCTGAGCTCTGAATGAAGCCGACTTCTTGGCTGGAGAGGCTGAAGTAGCTCTGCATCACTCCAAGCATTCATTACAGGTAGCTGGCATCTGACTGGGAGTGTTGGGATGGAATGATGCCCCCCACCCTCAACACATCCAGTTTAAAGCTGCCTTGACCAGCCTGGCAAGTCTCCAACCAAAGCAGTGCTTCCCCTTCATCAGACCAGCCCCATCAGCCTCCAGTAGACCCGGCCTCCCAAAACGAGTCCCATGGTCTGAGTAAACCCCTGACTATGGGGTCACCACCCCTCTAAGCATTTATTAACCTGCCAGATCCATCTGGCCTTGCCAAGGTCCTCCCTTTTGACCTGGAGGACTGATGAGAAAACCACCTGAGCCCCTGACTGCCTTTCCCAGGGCTCTGTGGTCCTTAATGCCTCCCAGACTGCTGCTGGCTGTACCACTGGCACCCCCATGGACCACTAGCAGTGGGTAACAGTAGAGCTTCCTAGACCAGGCAGCCTCTCAGCAACATCCCTGATCCAAGCCCCCAGTAGGCAACACACCTCCCTTGAGAGCGGGTCAGGGATGGATGGGTGCCTCTGTGCCTTTCAAAGTAGCATCTCCTACTACTATCACCCGCTGCTTTGTCCTGAATAACAAAGCCACCAGTGCCCTGGGGATGATGATTCAGAACACATGTGCAGAGCTCCTAACATTGTGCACTGACAAGAAGTTTCATCAGCTCAGATAAATACCCCTGCCTTCTCGGTGACGGTCCCTCGTGCTCCACATGCCTCACCTCCCCTACCTGCCAACATTTGAAACCTATAAATAGGGCCAGCTGGGAGAGGAACAGGGGATGTACATGGCCACCCACTAGATATCTGTCAGGCTGTCACTGCTTTGCAGGTCCCAGCAGTGCAGGTCACCCATGTTTCCATAGAAAGGGCAAGCACCTCCCTCCACAGATGTTCTTCACTCCTACAGCCAGAGGCTGCATCTTGCTCTGCACTACAGACCCCTTTGTCACTGAGCCCAAAAGAGCAGTGGAGGGCACCATGGGTTTTGGCTCACTCCTCCATGGGACCATTTGTACACAGAGCCAGAAGCCCAGTGCAGGTCTCAGTGATGTGGAAGCATCAGTGGAGGTGGGTTACATTTGCACAGGCCACTCCTGTCAGCAGACACCACTTGGAACCTTCTCTTGGAGAACTCCTGTCCAAGCAGAAAGCTATCGCAGCAGGAGCACAGAGCAGCTTCTGTGTCTCCTCCTTCCAGGCACAAGGCTCTTTGACATGTACAGGACAACCTGCTTTCCAATCAGTGCCTGCCTGCTGGTAAAAGCTGTTAATGCTTTGTATGGTCTCCTGTCAGCAACATTATCCCCTCCTGTCCTATCCCCTCCTGCTGAGACTGGAACGAGGGATTGTCCTCTTTGGTGCCTGCAGTGGGACATGGAGAGGGGGAAGGTGAAATGCAATATGAGCAATACTATCCATGGCAGCAAGCAAGGCTAACCAAAAAGCTGTGAGGGAAGCAGGATTCCGAGAAGAGGGAATGCTGGGGGAGGATAAAGCATGGAGCTCTCTTGACAGCGCTCCAGGATCATTTTGAAAGGGCCCAAGAAATGATTTTTTAAGGTCTATTTTTACGATCAGCCCCATGTGTGCTGAGGGCCCTGCCTGCCTCACCACTATCCCCTTACTTCCAAGATTAGCAACCGAAAGATTCATTTGGATCCATTGAGGATGGGATATTTTCTAGCAGAAGCATCGCTGCCCGCGGGGGAGCAGCTCTGAGCTGCAAAGAGCACGTACAGGGAAACCCCACACCGTGGGCAATCCCTCCGGACAGGAGTCCCCCAGCTGGGAATCCACCAGTTTGGGTTCAGGTCAGCACAGCTGGGGTGGTGACACCAAGTGACCGTCATCTGGCACCGTGACTGATCATAATACACAATACCCCCCTGCAGCTGCCAACAAAAGCTGTGGAGACAACAGAGGATCAAGGCTCCGCTCCTGCTCTCCGGGGGAAGATCATCGAGAGCTATTAAATACTCAAATGAGCCCGTGGTCCTTGGTTCAGGGAGTTCCCGAGACAGATGGAGCTGGGAGGGACTGAATCCATGGCTCTTGTACCCTGCCTCATGCACTGCTGCCACATGACCCAGGGAAGCTGTGAAGGCTCCATCCCTGGTGGTGTTCAAGACCCACCTCTTTGGTACTTGAAAACGTTTGCCTTGGGTTATGATTGTTATCTGAGAACTGTGTCACGGGCTTATTCTTAAACAGCAGAGGTTGTCTTGACTTGGAAAACTCTGGCACAAGGAAAACAGATGAGTTTTTACCAGGATGTGACAAAAGCAACGTGAAGGCAGCTATGTATCCTGGGCTGCATCAAAAGGAGGGTGACCAGCAGGTCCAAGGAGGGGATCCTGCCCCTCTACTCTGCTCTCCTGAGACCTCACTTGGAGCATTGTGTGCAGTTCTGGTGTCCTCAACATAAAAAGGACATGGAGCTGTTGGAACAAGTCCAGAGGAGGCCACGAGGGTGCTCAGGGGCTGGAGCAGCTCCTGTATGAAGACAGGCTGAGGAAGTTGGGGCTGTTCAGCCTGGAGAAGAGAAGCTGTGTGGAGACCTCAGAGCTGCTTCCAGTGTCTGAATGGGGCCTATAGGGATGCTGGGGAGGGACTCTTCATCAGGGACTGCAGTGACAGGACAAGGGGTAACGGGTTCAAACCGAAACAGGGGAAGTTTAGATTGGATCTAAGGAAGAAGTTCTTTACTGTGAGGGTGGTGAGGCACTGGAATGGGTTGCCCAGGGAAGTTGTGAATGCTCCATCCCTGTTTGGACGAGGCCTTGGGTGAGATGGTTTAGTGTGAGGTGTCCCTGGCCATGGCAGGGGGGGTGGAACTGGATGATCTTAAGGTCCTTTCCAGCCCAAACTATTCTATGATTCTATGACGGGAGAAAAGCAGCCTGCTTGTCCCACTGCTCTGATGGGGTGCCCACAGGAGTACCCACGTGCTTGCATGAACATGAGCAGTGCAACATGGGGAGCCTTCAGGAGCTTCCCACCTGCGTGTCAGCGCTGGTTGTCCTGGCTTATGTTTGAGCTCTTCCATGTGACAGCAAAATTAAAGGCTCATGAGCACTCCCTGTGCTTTCCAAGAGCTGTAAAACCCATGGGCAGAAGCTCTCAGTCCGCCCTAGTGCTGGTGCCCACAGTGACTGGAGCTGAAGCCTGCATTGCCCTGCTCCCCAAGGTCTCACATGAAGTGTTTTCCCCACTGTGCTGGTTTTGGCTGGGATAGAGGAAACCCTCACAGCAGCTGGCTTGGATTTGTGCTGGAAATGGTGTCGATAACACGGGGTCAGTTATCTAAGACCTTCTCTGCTTCTCCCCCCACCAGCCCCAGGCTGGGCGCACCAGAAGCTGGGAGGGGACACAGGCAGGACAGCTGCCCCAAGGGATATTCCATACCACGGGACATGGTGCTCAGCACATAATGCTGAGGACTGTCAGCAGAGGCTGCAGCTTGTGATTGATAATGCTTGGTCACTAACGTGTGCTCAGACATCCCCATGAGGATTCCCCACGCCTTTTTGAGGCTGGCAGGTCTTTCATGCCGAGATCTTCACGCACCCTCACAAGCAGCTCTTGTGATCCTCACGAGTTCCTCAGCTGCCCTCACACAAACCCCATGGCACTGCTGGGAACCACAGGAGTGAGGAAACTGAGGCACATCACCAGAAGCCGCTTCCTTGGAGCCGTAAGGGAGCCAGCAGCAAAAGAGAAAACAAGTGCTATTCCCTGGTCTAACCAAGCATCCCACACAGGCAGAGAGGCTGACCCAATGCCCAGCAATTCCCCTGCATCCTCTCTTTGTCACTGTGCAATTCTGAAGGCATTTTGTTTCATGTTTAACACAAAGACCAGATCATTTTGCTGCAGCTGGAGAATGAGGGCTCGTCTGCCTGAATGACAGGATGCCCCTCACAATGGCAGGATGCATCTCTAGGGTGTTTACAGGTTGTTTGGCACAGTGGAAAACTCACCCTTTACATACCTGGCAGCTGACGTGCCCCCACCGTGGGGCAGGAAGAAGGCTTGCAGTGTGGCCACTGACACCCGCTTCCAGACTGACCAAGGACAAGCTGTTCGGGGTGTCCTCAGTCACTGCCACGCTACCAAAAATGCCCCCTGTCCTTCAGAAGCTGACACCACAAGTACCACTCCGGACTCATTGCATCAGTTCAGGGCATTAACAGCGATGCCCGATGCATTTCCCCTCCCTTACGTATTTATGTGCTCGTTTCTCACACTGATTCCCTCACCCTCTGTGCCAAACGAACTGCGTTTGGCCTCTATTCCCAGGACACTGCATGGAAAACTCCTCCGAGGCACCTCCCTCACCTCCCTGCTGCCAACAAAGTGAAAGGCAGAAACCGCGAGGGAACAGCCCCACGAAGTCATTGCTAACCCTGCAGTGCTCCAGGTACGATGAAGCCTCCTGAAGGCTGGATCTGTGCAGTGATGCTCTTAGGAATGAAGACAAGGCCGAGCAACAGGTAGGGAGAAATGAAGCCGCAAACCCTGTTGCCTCCAGCCAAACTCTCTCATTTTCCACTGCTGCTGGGCTTTAAACACAGCAACAGGAGATAACTGTGCCCGCTGCATCCCAGTTACCTGGGACTGGCAAAAAGGCTGCTGGGCAGGGGGAAAGGCAGCAAGAAAGGGCACAGAAAACAGTTTCCTGGATGTGTTGTGTGTGAGATCTCCCTCCCGTCACTGCAAAGGATGCAGCCAATCCTCTCTCCCAAGGAACTGGAAACCAGTGACTTGAAAAAGGGACTAGAAAGTGAAACGCAACTTTCAGTCTTGTATTTGGTGGGTCTGTCTTTGAGGCACTCCCCTAAAAAAGCCTGATCCCTGCACTCAGTGCCTGGGCTGTCCGGGCTGTTCCTTTGCTTAGGGCAAGGGGATTGCTCCGTGTCTGGTCCCCAGTTCAGGCTGTTTCCTCCTGGTGTGCATCCAGCTCACTCCAGCCCATGTACCTTTGGGCTGCAAAAGCACACAGCAAACAGCTTGCTGTGGCAAGAGCATGGCAGAGAGGATAAAAACACCTCTTCCCCATCGGTGCTGGGAGGGTTGGTAACAGAAAATCCCCGCGGTCATCTGGCTCTTAACCCTGGAAGCCATCGGTCACTGCACAGCAGCGCCAGGGTCCCCCGCTGAAGTGGGAGCTGCACTGAAGAGGTTGCTCCGCTCGGCAGCGCTGCAGCAGGAGGAAGGAATTAGAAGTCCCTTGTGCATCTCATAGCCAGCATTGTTCTCGTGGAGTATTCCCTTGGATCGGTCCGGCTGATGGAGGCCACGGTCCCACAACAGAATCCAGCTGAGTGCAGGGGGAATGCAGCCATGGCAGGGGGAGGATTTCACAGGGGACAGCGATGGGGTGAGAAAAGGCACCAGTGATTCCCACACCCGGGTGCATGGAGCAGTGTGGGACGTTTTAAAGGCAGGAGGTCTCCAGAGGCTCTGCATTCAACCCTGAAACAAGCAACCTCAGTCAGTTGTGACTTACACGTATTTCTGGCTGAACACATCTCATGCAACCGTGGAATGGTTTGGGTTGGAAGGGACCTTAAAGCTCCTCCAGTTCCAACCCCCGTTCCAAACGCAAGACCCCCATGGCCTTGGGAAGACGCAACATTCTCCCCAGCACAATTACGGAGCAGAAACGGGTTTTAAGTCAAGAGGCTGACGGCAGCCCCCCGGCCTTTGATGCTAGAGGATCATGAGTAGCATTTATAACCGTACATCAGCCAGAAAGCATCACCAAGGGCACAGATGATGCCAGTGCCCTCTGACGGACACAGCAACACCTTTAGTGCCGCTCCTGCCCCCGCTCCGCCCCACACCGCCCGGCTCCCCACAGCCCCGAGCGGCGGCCGGACCTTCCCCCTCGGGACATCTGCCTTCCGATTGGCTGCTGGCGCTGCCTGTCACGGCTCGTCACCCTCCCTAACCAATGAGCGTGCAAAGAGCCGCGGCGGGGGCGGGGCTTGAAGGAGTCGGGGCCGGCGGTGGAGAGCGTCGGGCTGGTGTCGAGGGACAGGTAGGGCCGGGGCGGCTGCGGCGGGCGGCCTGAGGGGAGGCGCGGCCCGGCCCCTTCCATCCCACCCCATCCCCATCCCATCCCGGCCCCTTCCATCCCACCCCATCCCCATCCCATCCCGGCCCCTTCCATCCCACCCCATCCCATCCCATCCCGGCCCCTTCCATCCCACCCCATCCCACCCCATCCCACCCCACCCCATCCCACCCCATCCCATCCCACCCCATCCCGGCCCCTTCCATCCCACCCCATCCCATCCCACCCCATCCCGGCCCCTTCCATCCCACCCCATCCCACCCCACCCCATCCCATCCCACCCCACCCCATCCCATCCCACCCCCTTCCCATCCCACCCCATCCCATCCCATCTCCCCCATCCCACCCAATCCCACCCCACTCCACCCCATCCCACCCAATCCCACCCCACTCCACCCCATCCCACCCAATCCCACCCCACCCCATCCCCATCCCACCCAATCCCACCCCATCCCTTCCCATCCCGGCCCCTTCCATCCCACCCCACCCCATCCCCATCCCACCCTATCCCACCCCATCCCATCCCCATCCCACCCCATCCCACCCCATCCCCATCCCACCTCACCACACACCCACATCCCCACCCACCCCACCCCACCCCATCCCATCCCATCCCATCCCATCCCACCCCATCCCACCCCATCCCCATCCCACCCCTTCCCACCCCTTCCCTTCTTCCCCTTTTCCCTTCTTCCCCTTTTCCCTTCCCTGATGCGCTTCCCCCCAGCCCCGGGCTGTCTCTGTTGTGGACCACGGTGGTCGCTCGCTCGGTGGCGGCGGCGGCAGCGGCCTGGGGTAAGCGGGGGGCACCCCGGAAGGCCCGGCCCCTGGATGGGGTGGAGCTGGGATGTGGAAGCCTCGGCAGCGCTGAGCATCCGCTGTCCTTGGGCGGGCATGGAGGGGTCGCTGCCGGGGGGGGGGAAGCTCCGAGTGGGGCGGTTGGGTGTTGGGGCTGGGGAGAGCAGAGAGCCCGTGGTGGGCATGGGAGCATCATGGATAGAGGCTTGGAAGGGCTCCGGGTGAGGTAGGGACAGCCCAAGGGGAATGGCTTTAACCTGCCCGAGGGGAGACTGAGCTGAGCTCTTAGGCAGAAGCTCTTCCCTGTGAGGGTGCTGAGGCGCTGGCACAGGGTGCCCAGAGAAGCTGTGGCTGCCCCATCCCTGGCAGTGTTCAAGGCCAGGTTGGACACAGGGGCTTGGAGCAAGCTGCTCTAGTGGAAGGGGTCCCTGCCCATGGCAGGGGTTGGAGCTGGAGGAGCTTTAAGGTCCCTTCCAACACAAACCAGGCTGTGGGTCTGTGTTAAAGGTGAGGAGTTTATTGGGATGCTCCCAGGGAAAAGATGCAGATGTGCTATGGGCCACCTCGGTGGGGGGGCTCGTACCTGGAAGTACCGTGCTCCTTGGTCCCTCCAAGGCCATAACCACACACACGGTCCCTCTCCCCTGCTATCAGTCACGGTGCTGTTGGGTTTAGGTCCAGGTACAAATGCTTTTAGTCAGATGGCTGCTGGGAGATTGGCTGATTGTCTGGAAAACAAAGAGTTTTAAGGCATTTTTGCAAGCACCCCTTTGAACATACATTGTCAGTCATTGAAAGAATACCCATAAACAGCACTGTGTATGGCTGTTGATGTTTTACAGGTCATGATGGGTGGATTTGGAGTCATCCAACGTGTTTATCAACATGGTGCAATAGACTACATTTCCCCCTGCTTTTATTAAGAATTACGTCCCTGAGTTGTTTGGGTGACCTGAATTCACCTGAGCAGGCTAAAACCAGATACACACCTCATTGTTAACAACTCAAACAAGTAGTAATCCAAACCCACCTACAATGAGGAGTGTGCATGGTGCAGCCCAGCTATGTCACAGCATTTCTGATGGAGAGCTCCAACCCTGGTGTGCAAATAGTCTGCCAAGGGCAAGGTCCTGCACCTGGGTTGGAGCAAATCCCAGGTACAGCTACAGGTTGGGCAGAGAAGGGATTCAGAGCAGCCTGAGGAGGACTTGGGGGTGTTGGTCGATGAAAAAATGAACACGAGCTGGCTTCAGTGTGCGCTCACAGCCCAGAAACCAACCGTATCCTGGGCTGCATCAAAAGGAGCGTGACCAGCAGGTCATGGAGGTGATCCTGCCCCTCTACTCTGCTCTTGTGAGACCTCAGCTGGAGCATTGTGTGCAGTTCTGGTGTCCTCAACATAAAAAGGACATGGAGCTGTTGGAACAAGTCCAGAGGAGGCCACGAGGATGAGCAGGGGCTGGAGCACCTCCTGTATGGAGACAGGCTGAGGAAGTTGGGGCTGTTCAGCCTGGAGAAGAGAAGCTGCATGGAGACCTCAGAGCAGCTTCCAGTGTCTGAAGGGGGCTACAAGGATGCTGGGGAGGGAC
Source organism: Pezoporus occidentalis (assembly GCF_034315485.1). Classification (NCBI taxonomy): domain Eukaryota; kingdom Metazoa; phylum Chordata; class Aves; order Psittaciformes; family Psittacidae; genus Pezoporus; species Pezoporus occidentalis. The sequence goes on along the minus strand of NW_026914653.1, from coordinate 318,843 downwards.
TCTTCATTAGATACTGCAGTGACAGGATAAGGGGTGACGGGTTCAAACTGAAACAGGGGAAGTTTAGATTGGATCTAAGGAGGAAGTTCTTTACTGTGAGGGTGCTGAGGCACTGAATGGGTTGCCCAGGGAGGTTGTGAATGCTCCATCCCTGGCAGTGTTCAAGGCCAGGTTGGACAGAGCCTTGGGTGCCATGGTTTAGTGTGAGGTGTCCCTGGCCATGGCAGGGGTGTTGGAACTGGATGATCTTCAGGTCCTTTCCAGCCCTAACTATTCTATGATCCTATGGTTCTGACTGGGGTGCAGAGGGTTAAGAAACCCTGTGATAAGCTGATACGGCTGGAATGCATTTTGATGGGGTTTGGCAGATCAGCTTGTTACAGGTGGCTGGTGTTTTGTCTAAAGAAGAAAGGGAACTTGGTGTTTCCAATCCATAATAATCATTTTTGATGTTGACAGGAGTATAGCAAACAGTGGTGGAATATTCCAGTGATGGAAACACTCATGGAATCATGCGAGCCAGTAGAAAATAGCCTGGAGTGAGCTGTGGGATTACCCGTGCCCTACAGAGCTGATTAATGAAGGTGTTTATTACCTTCCCTGAGTAAAGCTGTGATGAGTTGGCTTTTCAGCGCACCAGGATTGATGCCACCTTGGGGACAGCTGCCTTTTGTGCTGCCCTCATGCATGGGGCTGCAGCCTTGTGGAGACTAAGTCTGCTATTGTGGCAAAGGAAACGGGCTCATATTCCTTTGAATTCAGAACACACATCTCTGAACAGCCTTATCTGTGCATTTTGCATATGCAAAATACCACAATAGGGTGCTGGGGACTTGCAGAAGTCACTGTGTAAGGGGGTCAGCAGTACTTGCTGCAGGACTGCTGTAGTTGGGATGTGTGGCTCTAGAAGGTGGAAGCTTATTCAATGGGAGTGTTTCTTGGCATCTGTGTAAAGTGTTTCCGGGAGTTTTCTCACTGACATCATTGCCTTGATTCAGGGATATATTTCTACCTCCTAGGCAAAGGGGAGCACAAAAAGAAAGCTCCAGTTAACTCTTTACGGCTGCGTTCAGTTGAGATCCTCTGTCCTGGATGTGACTTTCTGTTTCCTCAGGCTTCCATGATGTTTGCCCAGTGCAGCCCCAGGTGTGCGAGCTCCGTGCTGCTGCTGGTGCTGCTCTGCTGCATACTTCCTCCTCCGGCGCTAGGCAGCAAGGTGAGTGACCTGCTTCAGACACACCCTGACCCGTGCAGGCAGTGCGACAGGAGCAAAAGCAGCGGAGAAGCAGCAGGGTTTCACAAAGACAGGGAGGGCTGAGGTGTGTTCTTGATGGCAGTGGCCTCTGCTGTGCCTTCTGCTGGGTTTTGGAGCTTGCACTTTATAATGTGTATGAAAAGTACTTGGTGCCTGGGCAGGCGGGTTAACTGTGGAGTTCTTGACGTGAAGGCAGCAGTGCAGGAAGAAGAGACGTGGTGTGAGGTCCTCTTGGAGAACGTTTTGCCTTCTCCCACCGGCCGGGTGCTGAGGGCACAGAAATGGCCCCGCACCTCACTGACACCACCTCCTCGTGTTGTGCAGAGCTCAGAGGACATCCGCTGCAAGTGCATCTGCCCCCCGTACCGGAACATCAGCGGGCACATTTACAACAAGAATGTGTCACAGAAGGACTGGTGAGTTGGTGTGGGTTCAGTCCATGAAAACCAATGCTCCCGAGTGTCCAGCTGGTGCTGGGGAAGTGATTCCCTGCCTTCTATTTGCAGGGGAAGCTGGTTTTGTTGGTAGGGGATGTTCAGCCCAGGCAAGGAGTGCTTTTTGAACAGAGACTGAGGAATCTGGGGGTGTGATTCCTTAAGGCACAGCTCTCAGCAGATACAGGGTGTACCCTCCTGTTCCTTTCACCAGGACCAGATCCCTGCAGAAGGCATTTGGACAGTCTGTGCCAGGAATTAGCTGAGCTGTGAAGGGAACTCAAACCCGGATCTGTGTTTTCAGCCTGATGGGAAAGCTGGGACACAGGCAAAGTCACCCCAGTGTGCTCCCCCAGAGCATTGCTTTCAGCTTGGCCTGCTGCTGATTTTGGGTTCTCTGTGTTGCAGCAACTGCCTGCATGTTGTGGAGCCAATGCCAGTGCCAGGGAATGATGTGGAGGCCTACTGCCTCCTGTGTGAGTGCAAGTACGAGGAGCGCAGCACCACCACCATCAAGGTAATCATGGCTCTGCTCCCTGTGGCTGGCTCCTTCTCCCTGCCATGCCACGCCAGCCCAGGCACAGCCACACTGGTGGGTGCCTGGAGAAGAGCCCAGGAAGGGGAAATAAAACCATGGTGGTAGTGCCAGGGGCACCATGTGCGAGCCAGGAGGGCTCCTGGCAGGGAGGAGCAGGCTGCACGGGAGCAAGGGTTTCTTGCTGAGGATGTGTGACAGTGACAAGCACCTCTGAGCAGGGGCACGTCCTGTTGGGCTCCTTTCACATGCAGCACGTGTCCTGAACTGGCACAGTGCAGGGAGGAGCAGCACATTGTGGCACTTGTGTCTCATCAGCACTTGCTGCAAATGCAGGGGACTTTCTAGTGAGCAAAATCAGAATGAGAGAGGAGACCCAGCATCCGAGGCAGCTGTGAAAGGAGCTTCTTGGCCTCTGTGCTGCTTCTCACCTACATACTGATTCTTTTCCTCTCTGCTGTCTTTGACTGCAGGTGATCATCATCATTTACTTGTCTGTGGTGGGAGCATTGCTGCTGTACATGGCTTTCCTTGTGCTGGTGGACCCTCTGATCCGGAAGCCAGATGCTTATACCCAGCCCCTGCACAATGAGGAGGAGAATGAGGTGAGGCTGTGCTGCTGGTGCATGTTTCTTGTGCTCCAGGCCCTTCACCAGCTCCATTGCCCTTCTCTGGCCCCACTCCAGCAACCTCCTGTGCTGGGACTGCCCATGCCTTGGTCTCCTTCATTGTTTCCTTCCCTTGCAGGATGCTCGCTCCTCGGCTGCAGCCCTCACCCCATCTGGGGCCAGAGCCAACACGGTGCTGGAGAGGGTGGAGGGGGCCCAGCAGCGCTGGAAGCGCCAAGTGCAGGAGCAGAGGAAGACAGTTTTTGACCGCCACAAGATGCTGAGCTAGATCTTTGCTGAGCACCACTCCCCAAGAGCCAGGGCTGTTCCGCTGTTCGAGACGGACAGCAGGTCATCCTCCAGGACCCTGTGGTGGTTGAAAGCTTTAACCCTCTCTGATTTACCATCTTCATGGAGAGCAACAGACCAAAATGGTTTTGTCCCTTTGCCCTTCACCCCTCAGCCCAGAGGCTCCTGACCCCTTGCCTGGCTGAGGTCTGTGCTCATCGTGGCTGCATGTACATGGTTGGATGCATAGGCTGACTCGAGCAGACACTGCAGCTCCAGTCTCCATCATCCCACCCCTGTGTTGGAGACAGAGGTCTCCATACAGTGTTGGAACCCAGCTGAGTCTTCCTGGGATAAAGATAGTGGGCTAATTTTTATGTGGGATAAGTTATGTGGCACTTCTCCAGGACAAAGAAGCCTCCTCCTCCTCTTCCAGTTTGCACCAGTGTTAACTGGGCGTCCTGGTGCTGAGATGAGTGTGTTGTACTGGAAGGAAGAGGAGGGGGTTCCCTGCCTGGGGTCAGCTGCTTACCCTGGTGTAAACAGAGGGCATTTCCACTCTCTTCAGTGGAGTGTGTCCAGATTTACACCAGCATAACTGAGACTGCAGCTTGCTTCTGCATAGGAGGTGATCACAGCACTGGTGAGTACCTTCACAAGAAAGAGACCAACAGGTAAAAGGTTGATTTACATGGTTTTTTTTTCCTGCTTTAGCAAGGGATAAAAACATACTGGGGAGAAGGCTTTTCATTGCACCCACACTGGTAACCCTTGATGCTCTCACAGCATGGTCAGGAGCACTCGTGTCCTGAGCAAAGTCTCTGCAGGAGCACTGTAAACACTCCTCTGGGTCTTGGGGCCCTGGGAAGGGAACACTTGTACTGCTCCAGGCACTCCCACAAGCTCTGAGTGGACCTGGGCTGTGTGGAAGAAACTGAAGTGATTCTGCCGTGTGTATATTGGTCCCACTGAGAACATTGACAATGTCAGGAAGGTGCTGGAGATCATCATGTAGCATCTCTGTATTAAATGCAGACAAAACTCTGTTACCTGGCTGGCTGGTTTTTCAGGGAAAGGTCCCATCCCAGCAGGGCTGGGGCTCCAGCACTGAGTGGCTGCTCCAGCTTCACATCATACTGGGGTCACGTTTTGCTTTACACGTCCTTGTTCCATGGGCTCAATGGTTGGACCTTTCTCTCCCTTAAGAAAGCCACATTTTCTCTGTCCTTCTTTCTCGGTGTGAATCCCTTGTGGACACAGGGTGGTTCCTGGTTTCCCTCCTCCAAGAGGGAAAAGTCTATTGGAAGGGTCTGAACAGCAGGACTGGGGCTGGATGGGAGCTGTTGTACTGGTGCGATGGGTCCATCTGGTGGCTGGTGCCCCCTGACCACCACTGGGACATGGGTGACCACCAGTGGCCGGGTTCTTGCCCTAGGCCCCTGATCCTGGAGGGTGAAGGGTTTGCTGAGCAGTATCCCTGAACCCCCCGGGAACAGCTGGAAAATGGGATAAGAGAGGAAAAGCTGCAGGTGGTTGGTGGGGTAGAAAACTCAGGTGGGGAGGGGATGGTGTGGAGAGGCTGCAGGAGGTGCCACTGCCTGGTTAGCTGTGGCTTCTTCATCAGATGATTGCCTTTGTCCCCTACCCCATCCTTCCTCATGGAGCTCCTGCTCCCCTCACCCTGCACCCAGGCTCAGCCTGGGGGCCCTGCTCCTGCTCCCATCCCACATCCCTCCGGACACAGGCGCCAGCAGGAGCCAATAATTTAATTCCTCATCCAAAAAAAAGGGAGCAGGGAAACCAAGGAACCTCTGAGTACAAACTGCACCAACGTTTGTAACCTGCCTCCTCCACGGTCAGCTGCCCGCCGCGGTCCAGATCTCGATGCTCTGGATGATGAGCCACTCGCTCTGGTCCCGGGTCACCCGGATCCTAACACACTCCACAGGCCCTGGGACGCCCTTCTCCAGCCCCCGCCGCTCACAGCTCCCCTTCTCGAAGATGCCCACCATGGTGTAGGCAGAGCAGTCCCGGCCATCGTCGCGGCGCCGCCGGCCCAGCTCCAGCACCCCGGCGCGCAGGATGTCCCCCCGGCGCTCGGCAGAGCCGGTGCGCACCCGGACACGGGTGACACGGACCGGCTGCTGGAACACGATGGAGAAGGTGCTGCCGGCTGCTGGGTCCTTCCCCCAGAAGTACCCCTCGGCGGTGCTGTAGGCCTTGAGGGGCTCGTAGTTCTCAAAGACAGACATGGTGGTGAACAAGGCCGCTGGAGGGTTGTCCGGCAGGTCCATGGCATCAGCCTGGAAGTCATCGTCCTCCAGCCTGTTGACGGTGCCCTGGAAGGAGGAGTAGAGGCCCATATGTTGGAAGAGGGAGGGCTTGAAGCGGATAGCATCCTTCTGGGTGAGCAGGAGGCGGAAGTGCACCAGCAGCCAGTCACAGGGCATCTCCTGGTAGAAGAGGAGGAGGAAGCGAGCCAGGCGAGGAAGGTCACTGGAGCGGTAGAGCTTCCCGATGTAGCCCAGCTTGGAGAACTCCAGCGTGGCCCAGTTGGAGCCCTCCTGGGAAGCCAGAGCCTTGCGGATGGCCATCAGGAAGGACTTGGCGCACCACACATCATCCTCGATCATCAGGTAGTAGGAGGAGAGGTTGGCGGCGAAGGCGAGCAGGAAAGCGTAGTCCACGTTCTGCTTGGACCTGAACCTCACCCGCTCCTCCGGGTCATTGAAGTTCCTCTTGAGGCCCTCCAGGGTGGGGTAGAACTCGTGGGGAGCGTGGATGAGCAGGAGCCGGCCCAGGAGGATGTGCTGAGCAAACCTGGTGGCGATGTTGGCGGCCACACGCACGTTCCACGTGGGGTCGGCGTCAGCCAAGTGCACCACCACCACCATCTCCTGCAGCTCCTCCTCTGTCGACTGCTTGAAGAGGGACTGGAGCGTGGCCGGGAGGTAGTAGCCACGCGGCCGCTGCACCGATGCCAATCCCACCGCCAGGAATTCTGCAAGGCAAAGGAAGGGCTTTGGCAGGCTGGGGATGGACCTGGGATGTGCCACGGCGAGGGGGCTCCAAAAAGCCCTCTCCATGCCCAACCCACAATGGCCCCAGGTCAAGGCTGGTAGGTCCTTTCTGAAGCTGAAGCCTCCAGCATCTTGGGAGGCACCCAAATGGCAGGGAGGGCACAGGATGAGAAACCAGGGCTCCTCTGAAGAGGAAATATTTGGGGGAAAACACCTTTACAAAAGGCAAAGGTGGGGAGGAGCAGAGGCAGCGTGCGGGGAGGGATGGCTTCGTGGAACGGCTGCACATCCCTACCCAACTCCAAAACTCATGGATACGGCCTCACCAGGATGAGATCACCCCTTCCCTCCCCACAGCTTCCCTGCAGCTCCTCTGTGCAGCCCCTGGCCCATACTGGGCCTCTGGGTTCAGCCCAGGCTCATGTGGGTCTGCCCCAAGGTGTCTGCATGGGAAATGCTTCTCATGCACCAAAGAGCTCGATCAACATCTCCCACACTGCATGATTATCCCCACGGTTCAGTCCCACCACCTCCACCTTCCTGACTGGAGCTCAGCCCAGGGAGAGGGGATCTCAGCCACTGTCCCAGCAGAGACCTGGGAAATGCAAACGCCTGCAGTCACCCCAGCCCCAATGTGCAGGAGCAGGGGCCATGCTTGGAGCACACGGACCTTCCTCTGCCCCTCCGTCTTGACAAAGAGAGCAGCAAAGGTTGGCTGGGGAGGTATGGGCAGGTGTGCCCCCTCCAAACAGGCTGGAGCAGGGCCGCCCCTGCCCAGCGGCAGCAGCGATGGGGCAGGTCCGTGCTGGGGGTCCCGGGGACACTCACTTTTGTGGGGTGACAGGGAGCCAGCCAGGAGGTGGTAGGAGACGTTGTGGAGTGCAGAGAGGCCGCCCGTGTCCCTGAGGATGCGCTGGGCTCCTTCCGGCTGCAGCAGCTGCAGGACCGCGTCTGGGGCCAAGGCCCCGAGCTCCACCTGGGTGGGAGCCGCAGGCAGCCAGGTCAGAGCCCAGAGTACCACAGACACCCGTGAGCACGGGGCAGTGACAACAGGGGAGCCCCTGTCCTGCCCTGAGCAACACCAGGGAGAGGAGAAGGCAGAGCTGGGGTGGGGTTGATGGGGTGCAAAGCAGGGAGCAGAGGTTGGGGTCCGTGTGGGGCAGGCGGGGATGGAGGATGCGGCCGTGGGACATCACTGGTGTGGGACTCACCTCTGGGGGATCCTGTTCCTGCCGGCTGCCCCCGTAGAGGAAGAGGAGGAGGAGGAAGGAGGCTGCGAGCGCAGCCGAGAGGGAGCGCTTCAGGGAGCATCGCATAGCACCGGACACACCGAGACCTGCGCGAGGAAAGGGCGCATCAGGCCAGGGCTCATGGGGCAGGGGGACAGCTCCTGGGTGCACCCCAGGGGTGATCCCAGCGGCAGCCATAGGGCACAGTTGGTACCGTCCTGCACCATCCCTGCTGAGCGGGCAGTGGGGGGGGGAACACACCCCAACACAGCCAGGTACAAAACGCACCCCGCAGCACCCACACAGCACCCGGAGCTGGAGGCAAGGGAAACGCAGGCACCGCACACAGCGGGGAAGGGTTTTGGGGTCAGGGCGGCCCTCGGGAGCGCTCACCGAGACCTCGGGACCTGGCACGGAGCCCTGGGAAAGGCTCTTCCTGCAGCGCAAGGACAAAGCAGCTCCCGCAGCCCCCCCTGCTGCCCCCTTGTCCTGGCTGGGCAAGGAACCCGTCCCCACCGTGGGGGAGCCGCCTTCAAGGAAGCCACACAGCCCTTGAGGTGTTTTGCCCTGCAGCAGGGGCTTGGCTCCTGTGCTCGCCTGGGGTTTTTCCATTATAAATATGAGCTGGAAGAGGAGGAACTGGAGACGGAGTGAGCAGGGCAACCCCAGCTGGGTGCTCAGAGCACATCAGCCTGTCAGGTCCAAGTACCTTTGAGTGCAAACGTGGAGGAAAAGTCCTTCCAAGCCATGCCATAAACCATGGGGAAAGCTCTCCTGAACCAGGGCTGGGCTTCACCCAGGGCCGCTCCTCACATCATGCAATCCCAGAGCAATTTTATGTTGGAAGGGACCTTAAAGCTCCTCCAGCTCCAACCCCTGCCACGGGCAGGGACCCCTTCCATAGAGCAGCTTGCTCCAAGCCCCTGTGTCCAACCTGCCCTTGAACACTGCCAGGGATGGGGCAGCCACAGCTTCTCTGGGCACCCTGTGCCAGCGCCTCAGCACCCTCCCAGGGAAGAGCTTCTGCCTCAGAGCTCATCTCAGTCTCCCCTCTGGCAGGTTAAAGCCATTCCCCTTGGCCTGTCCCTACAGGCCCATAGAGAAACAAAGCAGCGCAGTCAGTTGGGCACAACCAGGGGCCACAGCCCCATCCCTGGGCTGCAGCATCCATGTCCTTGCTCCTGCCCCAGCACCTCACGCACCTTCCCCACAGCTCCACACCTCAGTGGGGCTGTTCCCCCTGCTTCTGGGGGACATGGTGCTGGTGGACAAGAGCTGCCGAGAGCCCCCCAGTCAAACTCCTCCAGTTCAGTGGGAGACTCCCGGCCTCACAGTGCTGTGTGACGCAGTGGCTGTGATTCAGTCCAGCAGCGAGGGGAAGGGGAAGGAGTAAATACACAACCTCGGTCCCACGAGGCCTGAGAAAGGGCCGGATGCTCCCTGTGTACAGGCGGCTCCAGCTGCTTCCTCCAGCACTGGGCAGAGCAGGGCTCTCGCATGGGGAGGAGGGGAACAACCAGCGCTCAGTGTCCCGCTGCCAAAGCACCTTTTCCATGCTGGAGGAAACAGGCACGGGAGAAGGTTGTGCATCACAACCAGATCACCCGCACCCGGGGGCAGGATGTAACCCAGCACCAGACACCACAGCTGGCTGGAGCCTGATGGGCACCACATCGCGTTGCTCACCCACGGCTCCACAGGGAGGAAGGAGGGGGAAAAGCCCCATCTCAGTAGCGCAGGGCTCCAAAGCTTTTAGGTCAACCCAGGTCTCCTCCAGCCCCGCAGCACAGGGTGGGCTCTGCTTGGACACTCGGCTGTGAGCCGGTCCCGGAGCTGACAGCGTGGGGACCCCCAGCCCCGCAGCCCTCCCGGGGCAGCCCCATCCCAGCGCCTCTCCGGGTCCCGTCCCTCCCGCACCCCCCCGGGGCAGCGCAGACTCACGGGGTGCGCGGCCACGCTCCGGCTCCTCGCTCGGCAAAGCCCCACCCCGGGCCCTCGCCGGCCTCCCGCAGAGGAGGAGCGTCCGGAGCGGCCGCTGCCCCGCGCAGGGATGGGGGGGACCCGGGTGCGATGGGGCCAAGGGTCCCGGGCCCCGCTGCGGGAGGGATGGGGCAGCCTCAGCCTCCCCCTGCGACGGCACCGGCTGTACCCAGCCACCCGCTGCCAGCATCAGAACCCCCCCAGGGTCCGGTGGAAACCTGCCCCTTGGGCGGCACCGGGGTGGGAACACGCCGGGAGCCCGGTGACAAGGAGCTGTGGGGTCTTTCTGCCCCCATCTCCTTTCCAGCCCTTGTGCTGAGGTGACAGGAGCAGAGAACTGCAGCCCCCAGAGCTGGCAGCATCCCTCATGGGGACCTGGGCATCCCAGCTCCTCGCTGGAGCATCGGGCATCGCAGCCCTGGCTGAGGACAGAGCCCCTTCCAGCTCCACCAGCCAATGTGAGCCCTTCCCATGGCCGTTTGTCCCCCGCTCCTCCACCCTCCAAGCCTCATTTCTCTCAATCACTTCCCTCCTCTGGACCCGCAGTGGGAACACAGCCCTGGAGCACCCATGAGTCAGTTACCCACCAGCTCCTCCGCTCCCTCCAACACAACTCACCCACAGCATCCAGAGAGGAAAACCTTTCCCTTGCCTCCACCCCATCCTCCCCGTTTACCCACACGGAGTGTGGAGCCCGTTCCCTGGCCTGGAGCTCTCCTACCTTCAGAAGGGCCCCAGTGTCTCTTCCCAGGCTTTGTCTTCTACCCTGGGACACCCTCCAGCCCCGGCTGCTCGCTGTGGGCTCAGATGGAACTGCCCGGCTCAAACAAACCTGCAAGGACAAAGGTGGCTGCAGAGAGATAAGGTACAACAGGAAGCAGGTAATGGCGTTGGGAAGGAGAGGGAAAGGCATCCGCAGGCTCCCAGATCCACTGGCTTTCCCTGTTCTCACGGTGCTTGATGTTTAAATCCTTAAATTCCCAGCACGGGATGCCGGTGGCTCTGTGCCCGTGGGGTCCCGGGAGCTCAATGGGGACACCAAGGCCTGTATCTGCACCCAGACAAGGGCTGAGTGACACCAGGACAACCAAGGGAGTTGGGAAACACCCCAGCAGTGACTGCACATGGCAAGGATGGGATGTGGGGCTCAGGGAGGGATGTGACAAGGACCGGCAGCAGCTGCAGGAACCAGGGCTCAGTGCTTCCCACCCATGCAGGAAGGAAGGGGAGGGTTGGAGCCACGGTGCCCAACGCAGCCTGGGGTCCCCATGGGACCTATGGGCGCAGCTGGCAGCCCCGCTGCAGACCCTGCCCTTTGGGGAGCACACCCCACTGACACGAGGTACAGCAGAATCCCCCTGGGGTCCTCATGGGCCATCTCAAGACAGGATTTGCCCCTCTCCAGGCACATGAGGCTCTCCACAAACCTGCCCATAGTGAGAAAGGAATCCACAGCCACGACACAGCCCCTTTTGCCTACCACGATGGGGTCTTGGGTCCCCCCATCTGGGGCTGGAGTGAGCACTGGGGTGGGACAAGGGAATCACAGCAGGTACCAACCACCTTACCCACAGCCCTGCCCTACACTGGATCCCTAGCAAGGAGAGGGGCAGGGGGAGGCTGGGGATCCAAGCTTCCATGATTCCCCTGGGGAAACCGGAGAGCTGGGCCGGATCTGCTTACAGCCCTTCCATTATTCAGGAGCCTGAGCAGGACAAAGCAGAAGTAAACCAGGGCCCCACACAGCAGGGAGAGCAGCACGGCTCCATTTCCACACCACGAGGACCCTTTTGAGTTGCATCCTATGGGAAAGAGTGATTGTGATACAGCAAAGAGCAGCAGCTCCTGCCTGGAGCCCTGGCAGGGACCATGGAGAGCAGTTGCACCAGAGCCTCACTGCACCCCAGCCCTGGGGAACACTGAACAGCCTGGAAGAGAGCCTGGGCTTGGGGAACAGAGGGTGGGACCCCCTGCTTGGGCTGAGCTCCAGCCAGGAGTCACCCACATCAGTGAGCAAACCTCAACGTGGGGTTCCCATGCTCCAGGGAAGGGAGGAAGGGGAAACATGATGCCCTGCAGCAAGCAGAGCCCAACCTCTGCAGCATCCCTGCCGCCTCGCTGGCCTCCTCACATGGACCACAGGAGCTCCCAATCCCTGCCTGTGCTCGGCACGCCTCCAGCTCCAGGGCCATCACAAGGTTTGCTGCTTGCAAAGAAAAAGGTCACATCATCATTCTTCATTTTATACATTTCAGGCTGGAGAAAGGCTTCAGGGCAGAGGCACCTCTGTAGCTAAATGGCCTTAATCGAACCCAGCAGGAAACATCCCACTCACCAGCTTCCTGCTCCACTTGCACCACCCAGACCTGCCCAGGGAGTGGTGGGGCTGGGAGCCACCAGCCACCATATGGAGCTGGTGCTGCTGGAGCACCTCTGCCCCAGAGCATGGGGCACATCCTGGCCATGCCCTAGGCCTGATGTGAACATTCCTGCTCTCACACATCTCACAAACGCACAGCCCCAGGATTTGCTCTGGATTTCTTCACCAGAGCAAGAGCAAGGCACAGGGCAGAGCTGATGGCCACCAGCCTGCTCCATCCTCCTGCTCAGCCCTGGCTGGGAGGCAAACACCTCTGCCTTCACCCTCTGTACCCAGGGAAGCAAACAGCTCTGCCTTCACCCTCTGTACCCATGTCTTGCGCACAGCCCAAGCAGTGATCACCAGGCACATGGTGCTCATCTTCCTGCAAAACAGGTTTCAGGGTCTGTAGAGGAAAACACCTTCAAAGGCACTTTAAAGCACCTTGGATTCTGCAGGAAACAGGCTCTGATTGACAGACACCTCCCCAGGAGAGCCTACACCACCCAAAAAGAGCCCCCGGGGCCAAGACAACAGGCAACTGTGCAGCTGATGCTGCTTCACCCACTAAGCAGCAGTGGAGAAACTCCACCCTGTGAGCCCTGAGCACTTGTCACAAAGCTCAGCAGTATTTAACCCCACCACAGGAACATGACTGTTACTCACCCCGTGCTCTGGAGCAGCTTCCTCCCACGCAGCACCCACATGGAGCACCTCAGCTGCAGCCTCCACGCAGCTCCAGCACTAACCTGCTGCCCTTCCTCTCCTGTACCACAAAGGCAAGCACAGCTCAGGCCAGGCTCTTGCTATCATGGGAACCAGCTTTGTTATCAGAGTCACAGCACACTTTTATTGCCCTTATCTCTACTTCAACTAATCTTGTTCCAAAACCTTCCCTGGCGGCACCAACACAAGTTCAGCAGCAGTGAAAAGGGGAAGTGAGGGCAGAGTTTTCCCAAGTATGTTTGAAGTCAACATGCCAGAGCCTTGAATGTAGATCCAAGTTTGGGTCCTCAGCTGGTGACTTACAGAGTGGCAGAGACACGTGGAAGGAACTCCTCATGGGCATCTATGCAGAATCATGGGGTATTTGTATGCTAACTTCAAACTGGGATGGAGAACTCCCTCCTTCCAGAAGCATCACTAAACATACATGGGAAACCACTCAGTGACTCCTGCTTGAGGCAACATCTGATGAGGAGCAGGACTGAGGAGCTAGTGATGAGCAGGCAGCAAATCCCAGCCCAGGGTTCCTATTGCTTCTGTGGCTCATGCACACTGCGCTTCGTCCTCTGCCTGCCACTGCTCCTCCATAAGACCCCATCTGCAGCAGCAGGATGTGCACCCCCCTCAACTACACCTCCAGCCTGCTCTCAGGAAAGACAAGAGTCCTTCATCACTGCTGCAGTTTCATTTCTCCCCTCCATCTCCTCTCCCTCCCTCGGTTTATCTTCTCTGAAAAGCACCTTCTGGGGTTAAAGCTTTAGATCTTCTCAAAGAGGAAGCAGCAGTGTGAGCCCCTGGGAGTACCTTTACATGCAAGTAAGACTTTTGCCTTACATCTCCTCCTTGAAAGAAGTCCTTTGTCTGATCATTTATTCTTTCCTTAAACTCAGATCTGCTGGACTATGAATTACTGGATCCCTGCTGCTTCCAGGCACCCAGAGACCATGCTGTGTTGGAACACCATCCTGCTGCAGGAAAACCAACCTGGGTTTGCTTTGCACATCATTTCTGGTCGTATTCAAGCTGGAAAGCAAAAACCTCCTGTTTCTTCCCAAACAACAGAAAACAGGACCACGGCCATTAGCACCAAAAGGATTTTAAATGAACAGTTCCAGGGAGCGCCTTTCAAATCATAAAATTGGAATTTTACATAAAAGTGTGTTTACAAAGAGTTTCTGCTTTACACTCAGCTCTGCCCATCACTGACCAGAAGTTCTATACATACAGACCAGCGCAGCTGCTTCAACCACTTGCAAGAAGACTGCAGAATTTATTTAAGAAATAAAAAGGATTTCCTGCTTCCTTGACATACTCTTCAGCCTGTTGAGAGGGAGGCACCCGCCGGCTCTGAGGCCCAGGGAGCACTAAGCTTTTGGAGAGAAGGGGTACTGTGGGTGCCACCAATCCAGGAGCCGCACGCTGTGCACGGGGTCCAGCACAACCTGCACTCCCTGCTCCAGGCGCGGCTTCCTGCCGTTGCGAACCGGAGCGTCCTGGAACACCAGGCGCACGCGATGATGCCTCATGTCTGTGCTCACGTTGATGGTGAACTGCAAGAAAAAGAGAGCAGGAGGTGCCTCAGGAGATGAAAGAGATGGAGTTCTTCACAGTAGGCTCTGAATCAACAGCACTGGATTCAAACCAGTTCTCTCTGGCTGGCAACTCCAAATATGACCACTACCAGAAGTGAACTGGAAGCAAGTGGCTGACAGAGAAATCTGGAAATCACTGCCCTGCTCTTAGTCCCTGACAGGGGTGTTGGGTCAATGAGAAGCTCACCATGACTGGGCTGCACCCTCAGAGTGTAAGCAGCAGGGCAGGGAAGGGAAGGGATTCACCCCCTCTGCTGTGCTCTGGGGAGAACCTCCCCCTGCAGTCCTGATCCAGCTCTGGGGCAGCAGCACCAGAGGGACGTGGAGCTGTTGGAGCGAGGCCAGGAGGCCACAAAGATGCTGCGAGGGCTGGAGCAGCTCTGCTCTGGAGCCAGGCTGAGAGAGCTGGGCTGGGGCAGCCTGGACAAGAGAAGGCTCCTGAAGGGGAGACCTGAGAGCAGCTCCAGTGCCTAAAGGGGCTGCAGGAAAGCTGGAGAGGGGCTTGGGACAAGGGATGTAGGGACAGGCCAAGGGGAATGGCTTTAACCTGCCAGAGGGGAGACTGAGATGAGCTCTTAGGCAGAAGCTCTTCCCTGTGAGGGTGCTGAGGCACTGGCACAGGGTGCCCAGAGAAGCTGTGGCTGCCCCATCCCTGGCAATGTTGAAGGCCAGGTTGGACACAGGGGCTTGGAGCAAGCTGCTCTAGTGGAAGGGGTCCCTGCCCGTGGCAGGGGTTGGAGCTGGAGGAGCTTTAAGGTCCCTTCCAACCCAAATCAGTCTGTGAATCATTCTGTGAGTCTATATACACATGGGAAGAGTCTGGCCATACAGGGTTTTGCACTCAGATTTTACTCCATAAGGTAAGGTGGTATTTTCTTGAGGAAGGAAGACCTCTTCTCCTGCATCCCTTCCTCTCATACCCTGCTGGAGTACTAGCAGCTACCCTGCCCCCAGATGCTGCACAACTACAGCTCATTCTCTACATCATCTCTATCTGCTGCACCAAATAGGGAAGAGCTGACAGAAATGCAGAAGCTCAAATGAGGAGATCCTCAGCATTTCCTCTCATTATTAAGATTCCCAGAACTGGTTTACTGATGCACCAGCGTCATTTACACACCACTAACGAGGAGTCCTCTGCATCTCCTTACACCTGCGAAGTCTGCAGAGCAGCCTTCTCCAACACTTACCAAGGTAAACGTCATACCCATGACTATTGGCACGAATATGAAGTTGAAGGTGGTGATCTGCAGTAGACAGCAATCCTGATCTGGATTTGTATGGACTTCTTCATACTGAATGGGTGGCTGGAGACCTTTGCAACACTTGCTCTTAAATCTGGGAGACTTGAAAGAAAGAGACTTATTTAGTGAAGCAGGATGCTATGACGAGAGTTTGGCTGCCTCTCACCCATGCTAACAGGTTCCCAGTGCATTCCCATACCCTGGGGCAGAGCTTGACTTAAACAACAAAACACCATCACTCAGGACAGGCAATCTCATTTGCAGGACCATTTCTTTAGAGGGGAAAGCTGCAGAATTCCCAAGGTTGCCTGAAAGTATTTGCTCCTCCCAGGAGCTGGAGATTTTCATGGGCAGTGTTGGATTTCTTCACTTCTCTGGGCAATCTTTCCAATGGGAAAACCAGATGGTTCAGATTTTGGTCTATATTTTGAGCAATGAAGTCAAACGGTCTTTGGGTTTGGGTAATAATCAATGACCCAAAGACTAGATTATTTGGGATAACAAATGATGCACATCTTAAAGTGAAAGAAGGATAGCAAAGTTAAGATTCTAAATACAGCTTGAAAACTGAGGGTAGTTCAAAACATGCTTTAATTTACCAGGGGAGTCAGTTTCCATTTGGTGTCTGAGCACATAACAAGTTTCCACCTTCCTTTCTACCACCCAGAAAATTCCTTTCTGCTTCAAAACCAACTCACAGCCATTCTGGTTCTTCTTCCATACCTGCTTTTTGAACTTGAAGTTGAATTCCCACATTGCTTCTTGTCTGTTCCCTTCAATCTTTTTGCACCAGAAAAGCAGACACTGAGGTGGAAAGAAAAGAAATACAAAACTGAGGAACCTTGAGGCACCACTTTAAGGAAGTTTTAGCAGAGCAGAAAGGCTTCCACTGACAAACACAGTTACACAGGAGCAGTTAGGAACCATTTATTCAAATGAATTATGTTCAAAGAACACACTCAGCAGCTCAGGACTCCCAGTTCCGAGTTGGCCAACTCGTCATGCAGCTGGATGATACAACAAGGAGCACTGACGTGCTAAACAAAAAACCCCAGCGCACATTTTGCCCCTTTCCTAAGGCAGAGATGAGCAGAACAGATTCACCCACTTTACCCAACCACCAGGAACTGCCACTAAACTGGACGCCAGGCAGGACTGAAGTGAGGAACAACTGAAAACAGAGTAAGGATCGAAAGGAGAGGATCCGGAGGGAAATACAAATTCCAGTACACAAGCTATGAGGTGACAGATGATAAAGTTCCTAAGTCACTGTGGTGTCAAAAGAAGGTCTTGGCATCACTAGGCACTGATGGTCAGACTTCACAGTATAAAAACCACCTCCAGGATAACATGGGCTGATCAACCTCCTGTCCCTTCTTAAAAGCAGATGAGGAAAGGGCCTCAAACAGCATCAGAGCTAGCCAGCACTCACACACCAGGAGTCCTCCAACCTAATCCAGTTACCTCCGTGTGGTCCACAGGCTCCATCCCAGCATGCAGCACTCGCTCTAGAGGAGTCTCAGCAGAGCTCCTGTATTAAACTGAGTAGGAGGGAAATTCCCTGTCTACCAGTGAGTAGAAGCAAGTAGCCTTCAACAGCCAAGAAAAGAATCTGGCACATCGGTGCAGCCATCACTGCAAGTGTTTCCACACCACAGATGCCAGCCCGCCACAGCTGGTCTTATCTCTGAACAGTGTCAGCAGGAAAAGGAAGACTAATATGGGTAAAGACAACTCCACATGACCCATTCACTGTCTCTCCCACTCCAAGAGACGGTCTGACTGCACTGCAGGGCGAAGCACACATTTCATTTCATTCCAGGATTGCGTGACCCCAAACGAAACAAAGCCAGAGCCAACCTCCACCACGGGGCCTCTGTAACTAGAGCCTAGGGGTGACAAGAGAGCCTTTACTTCAACTCTGAGTCATGTCCATAAACGAGAGTCCTTAAAGAACCTTTACCTCAACTATCCTCATGAGGTGAACAAAGCAGCTACGTGGAGTCAAGCTCAGGAACATGTATCAGGTAGCCTCCACCCGGGAGGTTACTGACAGAAAGGTTCTCCAGTAACTGAGAGTTACTGAGGTGAGCAGCAGATGCTGCTGAGTTCAACTCCACCGGCAGCAGCATTTGTGGTGCACCTGCAGAGACAGCCTGCTCTAGCAACTTGTTTGGTCATGGCAAGTAGTGAAGCACAAAATGGTCAGTACCTCCTAAGGGGCAGAGGATGTCGTCCCCGCGTCAGCCGTCCTGCCCTTCAGACGCGCCGTGCGGCTGCCGCTCCGCCAAAAATAATGGGGGTCTCTTTAAAGGGCAAACACTTCTGCTGACACCATAACAGCTCCAGTGTCCCACACAAGCTAGGCTAGGGAAAGAAAAAAGGAAATTAAAGAGGAAAAGCTGGAGTTGGTAACACCCGGGGCTGGGGGCTCCTCTTGCCACATGCACTTTCTGTAGGCATCTGCCATTAGTTTCAACGACCCATAAAGGTAGAACCAAAGCCCATGAAAGCCAGAACGTGGGGAGGAGGCAATGGCAGCTCCTCCTCCGTACCCGCCATGCCCAGGCATTTCTGTGCACGGTAACACAGGTGGAGCTCGGAGTCTTGCAGTGGAGTAGTGCAGCAAGACCAGGCTCACGTTTCTGCTCCAAGGGGTTAGGTCAAACAAGCCTTGTCACCATTTAATTTCCTTTTTTACAAGCTGCATAATAAAGGACTGCACCCGAAGGACCTTCCTCACACCGTTAGTACAGTAGAAGCACTAGCAGTGGGCACCAAAGCCGTTATGATGTCAACGTGAATGCTTCCAAAATGCTGACCCTGCCAGCACCATTTCATGGTTTCCTACAGCCACGCCACAAGCTCCAGCAGTGGTGGGAAGTCAGACCCAGGAGGATTAAGGTTAAGTTGGCATTTCCTAGAAATGTTTTGCTTTTTGGTTTTCAAGAGATAGGATACCCAAAGCGGAGGTTCGGGATGAGAATGAAGAGCTCTGGATGCAGAGATAAGACTGCACGTAGAAGTGTGCGCTGTTCTGCTGCTCTGCAGCACCACCTGCTTGTGGGACTGCTGGATGCACCCGGAGCCATGTGACAGTTGTTTCCAGTATCCACCAGGAGAGGAGGGAAGAAAGGAGGGATGTCACATACAGATCGATGAGGTTGCTCTATTTAGCATGGAAAAGAAGTCCAGCTCTTGAATCAAAACTACCTCAGTTTGGCCCCCAAAACCTCCTTCAACAAGCTTCTGATTTTGGATTTGGAGGGTGAAGGATTCACATTGCTGCTTAAGCTGCTCACAGAGTATCAGCCAGTTGCAAGTTAAACCCAAACAAGAGACACAGAGGCATTTCAGAGTTAATGGTCTACAGCAATTAAAGAGGAATAGATATGCAAGTGCTCCAAGCTGGGATAGCAAAGGGAATTGCCTGCCCACACCAGCCCAACACAACTGCAGCCCCAGTCCCAAAGCAGACACTTGCCATGCTCACAACCTCACTGCCCTCCTTGCCCAGACCCCGAGCCGATGGATGACCTACAGGAGCGCGGTACGAAAGGATGCCCTTTAAGAGGCTATCAGTGGCACTTCTCATCTCTCCAGATGCCTGCTTGGAGAAAAGATGTATTCTGGCAGACAGTGTCAGAATAAAGCAGAAGATATAAAAGCTGATCCTACTACAACCTCCTTTCAGCAACAAATTTGCAACAGGGGAGGAGAGAGCTGCAAATAACCCTAGCAGTTCTGGCATTCAGTCAGCAAGTGCCTTTTTGCTGGTATAAAGATGTGGTAGGAATTAAAGTGGAAGTTACCCAGAAGTGTAACCAGAAACCTCTGCAGTAGCAGCTCTACAAGTAACCAGTGTACTTTTTAAAATGACTATTCAGAGTTGGAAGTCATCCCACGGCCAAGTTTCACTGGCACCATCTAAACATGGTCCATTTTAATTCTAGAAAGGGAACGAAAAAAACCCAGAAAGAGCAACCTCTCAGACATACCCAACTTCCTCAGTGGTTCCACTTACTCTGGAATTTTTTAAAGTGCTGGGAGTACTGTCTGGAATAGCTGGATTCCTGGAGACTCGAGCTGCAAAAGGCTCGTACATGTGGTACAGCGACCGGATGACACACGCTCGGAGGCAGTGCAGCTTCTCCATAGACTCCGGGCGCAGGCGCAGGGGCAGGTATGCGTCCAGACTGTAGTGCCTGAAAAGCCAACAACAAACCCAGCCCATGCTGAAGGGTTACAATGGCAGAGATGTGCAGAGGAGAGCTAGGAAAGGGATGCACGTGGAGAGAAAACTGAATATCTGATTGATCAGAGGACCTCTGGTCAGCTCTGAGTGCTTCAAGCATGCTGCACTGCTCTACGTGAAATCGCATGACAGTCTTAAAGGCTTCACCCATATCAGAGAGGTATACACAGATATCATCCTACAATTCCCCAGTAATTCCTTGCAGACAGTTTGTCCAGAGAGCCCAGATGGTGTTTTAGCTGCAGGATGCACAAAGACCTGCAGATTCCTGCAGGCTCTCAAGGACTCACTTTAGCAGAGTGCAACTGCATCCCTGCAGACAACTGCCTGTGCTTGAGGGTCATTCCTTGATCCACTGCCAAAGGAGCCTTTGCGAGGGAACTTCACACTAAAAAACAGGGGTGAGGATGACTATGGCTGCTATTTGATCCCCACTCCACCTGCCTGCTCCTCATGGACAACAGACAGAGAAACGTAAAGCAAATGTTCTGTCCTGAAAGAAAGTCACCAGTGTTGTGCACCAGGACAGAGGATTTGGTTCAAGTCTTTCTCTTTGCTTTCCTTTTAATTTATCTATTTATTTACTTTTATTTCTGCCACTGAGACAGCTCCAAAATGCCTTAGCTCCTTCTCAGGCCACTCTAATTACAGGAAGGTGGCCATGGTCAAAGCTTGAGGCAGGGCAAGCTTTCCATCAGTGATGTCTCTCAGCAAGGTAACGGCACTGACTCTACTGTAAGCACTTTGAGTGCTTTACAGCCAAAGCACACTGTTACAAACCGAACCAAGTAGGCCATGGCAAGCAGGAAAACACATCATACTTAAGAGATTATATACAGGAATATGTCACACAGATCTATCTCCAGATATAAAGCAGATGCAATATACCACAACCCCTTGCCAGATGAGGCCCCCATCACTATATCAATAAGCAAACATTCTAGGACACTAGCCAAGAGGGAATTATTTCCTTATTTACAGCACCACAGAGCTAGTCACTGCTGAAGCCTCCTATAGTCTTTAGAATCTCACCTTCTGTAGAGCCTGGTCCAAAAGGCAGCAGTGCAAGTAACAGTCCAGGCTTTCTTGCAAATCAAAGAGAAGCGGACAATGTCCTCAGGGCGAATGTAGGAAGCCAACAGCAGCCAGATATCAATGGGGTATTCTTCTCCACCACCCCCATCAGGATCTTCTAAAGGCAATGAAGGTATGTTAGCGTAGTAAGTGACCTCTTTATCAAGTCTTATCTAGAAGCATGTACTTTACTACTGGTAGCACAGGGTAAGCAGCTGAAATATGTATAGACATAGGGTCAAACACACCCAGGCTAATACAACTTCATTACCACTGCTACTGGTTTTCATCAGCATGCCCTTGCCCATCCACACAACCATTACGCTTGCCCTTTGCTGGATAGACGCCATCATTTATCCCTGCCACACTGTCTGCACAAGTATGATAAATGGCAGATTCAAAGAGTAATGCAGGCTGAAAGGTCCTCTGGAGGTCTCTAGTCCAAACAGCCCAGCCCAAAGCAGGCTGGATGAGATCCTTTTGGTCAGGATCCCATCCCATCCAGTTCTGACTGTATCCAAGGATGGAAACCCCACAGCCTTTTTGGACCCTATTTCAATGCCTGACACTTTCACAGCTGAAAAATAACACTGAAGTGAAGAAATAAAAATTGATGGCAAATACAGAGGCAGCTTTATGTAAAGCAGGGCCAAGCTCATGGGTTTTTATCAAAACCCATTTATCAGGTCATTTAACTTCAACTTCATGAAAGCTCATTTAACAGGTCAGCAAAAAATGCTTTGCACTAGAAGTCCCTGAACATTAGACATTGCCAAGCTTGTCAGGTCTTTGTTCAAATGGTCACAGTATTTTGATAGAAGCTCTGCCAGGGAGAGCAAACAACTCTCTGCAACTGGCTGATCAGCTGCTTCTCTTAAGTCTGATTTCATTAAAGCTTCTTGGAAGGGAATGGCCCATTCTTCCTCCCAGAGGTGTCAGAACTGATCAACCAGAACTGAAGGCACAGAAACACCTTCATTCCTGCAGTGGGTTTAACACACCTTTTGCCACAGACAGTCCTCCAAAAATACCTGTAAAGAGCATAACTAACTAAACAATACTGAGCATTAAGAACATTAAGACAACATATAACCTGCTTATGGTGCTAACAGAAAAACTTCAAAGTTTGTGAATAGGTGGCATAAAGAAGGTGTTTAAGAACTTGAGGGTGCCAGACCTAATCCTGAGGCAGCAGGCTAATAGCAAAGGGCAGTACTTTAGTCCCATGTGATAATTGCCAAAGTAAGCTCTGCATGTAATCTCTTCCCTGCACCACCCTGGATTTATGGCAGGCACACCCACAATGGGCTGTCACATCCACTTTGCTGTTTCATCTTACTCAAGAAGCCATCAAACTACAACTGCGGAACTGCAGAGTGCAGCCAGAAGCATCCCTGGTCTCTTACTGGTTTGTTCCTTCCCTAAACACACAGCAGAACTAAGCCAAGGTTGGGACAGACCTGAATCCTGTCCTTCCAGACAGCTAACTCCCATAACTCCAGCCACTCCTTATTTTCCCAGAATTCTGAAGCATGTCTTAATAAAACAGATTAAACTCCTATCCCAGAGGAGTGCTGTGCACCTGCAGTCCCTGACAGATGGCAATGTGTTACATAAATCAGTATCAGCATTAAGAAAGTTAAAGCTATTCTTAAGCTCAAGAAACCAAGTCAAACTTGGTTTCTCAACCTGGAAGTAACCTTCCTTCAAAACTCCTGCAAGCTCACTCCACAGTGGAGCTGAACAGTCCATTGCTTCCACTGCAATGCAAATTGCTTTCTAGAGCTGCACAAAGTGCTGAAGGCTACAGCTCCCTGGCATCACCTTACCACAATGCCACTAGGGCCAAGTTCACTTGCTTGCTGGAAAAAAAGCCCTCTACACTCATTTGTAACAAACCACAAAGGAAACACCTTAATGACAGAGCCTGTGTTCTGCCAGCCAATGCATCATGGACAGCAGCAGTTTCTTCCCCAAAGCAAACATGCTCTCACCTACAAGCTCAATGAGAGAAGAACCTGTCCAGTGGTAGTTTCACAACTATTTCAAGAGCAGCATTTGTTTTCCAAGGCTCAGAGAGGTTTACTGAAAGGAAGGAGCTCTCAGGCTTTGATTTCACAGCCAAAGCTCTGCCTTTGCAAAAAGGCAACACCTCTGAGGAGGCCCAGCAGATTCAACTGATTTAACCCTTGGCATTTCATTTCTTTATGCACAGACAAGTTACAAAACGCCTCAAAGAGCCCCGTGAATAGCCTGTAATTGCAAATATTAACATGACATAGGCAGAAGCCACAGCAGCAGCCCCTGCAGAGCCCTCAGGAGAGGCTGGTGACAGTACAACCCTACCTTTGTGCCTTTTGCTCTTCTTTTTTCTAGAGGCAGCTCGCCCGTTGATGCTCTCTTTCGTATCCATTTCATCACTGCTGTCACAAGACTCTCCCGATACGGAGAGCACTTCCTCAGCAGGAACACAAGAAGCTTCCAAACCACAGAGGGATTTTACTAGAATGACAAGAACCACACACTGAGTATACCAGCAGAGAGGAGACGGTGCTCCAAATTCAGGAGGTGCTTCAGGGGAGCCACAGCTGCTGCTAAGAACTGCATGAAAGCTTTCTGGTGGGTGATACAAGCAGGTAAATCCCAAGCCCAAGATTTACCTCAAAAGATTAGCACCACTGAGTGAACTGGAAACATCATTATTCAGTTTCTTGTTTTAAAGAGTGAAGAATGAGGATGAGCACCAGCACATTATGCAGGTGATCCCACTGGTTTAGCTGAAGCTGTTTACAATTCCAAATAGAAACAACACGCTCTTTCTCTACAGAGCTCATGGGTTCCCCTGCACACCAGAGCTCCCCTGCATGGCCAATGCTCAACCTAGAGCCAGCACCTGCTCTGTAATCATTCTGTGAACACAGAAAAGATACACTCCCTTCTCAGCAGGATAAAGAGATCCTGTGGCCAATGACACATAATCCACTAATGATATAACTGGGTGCCAAGCAAGCAGGAGCTTCACTTATCCTAGAATGTAGTGAAGGGAGACTCTGGCCTAGTAAGGAAAACAGCAAGTCGAGTCAGTTGGTTTGGTTTTGGGTTGAGGAGATGTTTAGACACATCCTTGCTGTCATTTTTAACAGGATCTGTAAACTCAGGGCTCCTTGAGGTAGAGAAGTCCATGTGTGAGGCAGTAAAGACAGGTTACTCTCTAAACCTTATGCATTCATGCCAGAGGCATCCGTCACTGTGAAACAGCAATGCCCTCTCTACATCACCTTTTACAGGCAAAAAGAGAGAGAAATAGATGGCTGCAGGAATAGCAACAAGTTATGACACCAAGTACAGCCAAGCAAGAGAGGACAACAACTGACAGAGACTCTGAGAGAGGGTTAGAAATAGAAACCCTCATCCTCTGCAAAGATCAACATCTGAGTCGAACAGCACAAGTCCATTCATACTTCACTGTAATCTTGCAGAGGCACCTCTGTTCATCTCACAGTTGGGGTTAGGATGGGGAGGAGGAAAAAGCACAGGATGATTCCCCCTGGCCTTTGCTCCCTGCCTGCTGGCACTCACAGCACCATGTTTACTTGGAGCCAGGAGGTGAGGCCAAAGGCTGAAGCTGCCGGGGCAGAGGCTGCTGTCCCCATGTCCCAGTGTGCTGCACCAGATAAGGCTGTAGCATGCGTCAGGACTGCACCAGATAAAGCTGTAGCACAGCCCCAGGCTGGGGAGGAGTGATCCTGAGGATCCCACATAAGGAGGGGAAAGCCCCAACGACTTTGCACAGCAAAGACCTGAGGAAGGGGTGGGCAGGGAGCTGCTGTGACCTGTAGTCAGGCAGGTAACATGGAGAGGAGCCAGAAACAGAGCAGGATTTCAGAAGAGGGCTTCAGCTGGACAAAGCAGGTGATGCTGGATGCAAGGACTTAGAGTGGGGCAGGGAGAAAGAAAAGACAAGAGTTTGGCAGGTATGATGCCAAAGCACAGTACTTTGAGGCAAGGTGAGAGAACACAGAAGGCTGAACAGGAGAGGGAAGCCCCACTCTGCTACAAAGGAGGTAACAAGAGGGAGGTGCCCTCATCTTAAAAGCTTAAGAAGTAGCAGCTAAAAAGGATATTAACCAGCAACACTGCCCCATACAGCTTCCCCCATGACAGTCACTCATGCAAAGAGTGTATTTTGTTTAAATGTGAAAGATTTCAGCAACATAACAAGAGTTTTCCTAGATGAAGGGCTCAGTCTTCACTGTCAATCTCACAGCATTCACCTCCAGCCTGTGTGACCAGTTCCATTAAGAGTGGAGGCCTAAACATTAACATTTCTCAAGCAAACGGGGTGTATTAGGTCAGAATGCACTCTCCCAGCAGCTGAAAACCGAAGAGGAAGCTGATAACTAAATATTGCAACACCTTTCCAGGAAGCTCCTTGCTTATGCACTTCAGCAAGGAAACAGCAACACCCTCAGCAGAGCTCCCTGCAGCACAGGGAGGGAATAGGTTTGCCAGCACTATCATGTTCCCACTGCGAGGACTTTTACCGGCTAATAAAACTGGAGACAGTTTTATAGGAGGTACTAAAGCCTCCTATCATGTTAATTTCTGCTCCAAGCAGGAGATAACACCCAATAGTTAATGGGAAAAGGCCTATTGCAGGCACTGACAAAGACTCAGCAATTCTTACCAGCCTTCTGCAAAACCTGCTGCCTAAAATCCCAACCACCTGATGCTGCAGAGGAGCAGACTCATTCCCAGGCACTGAATGAAACGGAATCTCTCAGGCCACAGAAGGGGTGTTTCCTCCATCCCACCGAGGCTGGCAGCGCAGGGCAGCAGCCTGGGGAAGGCAGGCTCCCAGCACACACTCACCTTCCTGCTGCACCGCGTTGGCCACGGCTTTCTTCACCCGTCCAGACTTCACGACAGCCGGGTCTGAGTTCGCATAATCCGCCACCGTCACTGCGGGAGACGGCATCAGCAGGATTAGGGATTACAGCGAGGGGAGAGAAGGGCTAAAAGCCGCCATCCCTCAACGGGGGGCACAGGAGCAGAAGGAACCGCAGCAAAGAGGAGCAGGCCAGGAGCCCCCCATCCTGCTCAGCTCAGGGCTCCCTCTCCCCCCACCTCAACCCCACAGCGCCTCCCCCCCCCAGCTCCGGCCAGGGGCAGCTCTCTCCCTTCACACCCCCGAGCGGGCCCGGCTCCCCCCAACCGGGGGGCGGCTGCACCGGCCTCATCTCCCCCCCCTCCCCACAGGCCCGTCAGCCCCTCGGGTGAAGCCCCTTCGCCCTCAGGCCCCACCACAGGCCCAGCCCCTCCTTTCCGGCCAGCCCAGGCGCCGCTCCCTGCAGGCCCGGCCCAGCCGCGCTCTACCTCAGGCCGGGGCTCTCACCTCTCTCGGAGCACACATCGTCGGCCCGGAACTTGAGGCGCTTACGGGCGCCCCTCTTGGGCATGGCGGCGGCGGCGGGCCGGCCGCGAGGGGCCATGTCCCGCCCGGGGCCGCAGCGGGGCCGCGGGGACAGCGCCACCCCGGCCCGCCCCGCGACACGCCGTGACGTCAGCGCGCCGGCGCGCCGCGATGACGTCACGGCGGCTGGGCATGGAGGGGGGGGCGGGTACACAGGCCTAGTGTCTGCCCTCCCCTCCCAGACCGACCAGTAACGGGGGTCTGGAGGGGGTTGAGCCCTCCCAGTCCTCCCAGTAACAAGGGGCTCTAAGGAGATGGCTCCCTCTGCATTTGCACTGCCCAGAAGTGAAGGGCTCGGAGGTAATTGCCCCCTGCCCTCATACAAAGGTCTCTGGGGTAGGTGGCTCCCCAGTACTCCCAGTGATGAGGGTAATGAGGGCCACACTCCCTGTAACAACAGCCTCTGAGGTAACCACCCTTCCCAGTCCTCCCAGTAACAAGGAGATGGCTCCCTCCCAGTAAAGAGGGCACTTGGGGGGATTTGCACTGCCCAGAAGTGAAGGGCTCGGAGGTCACTGCCTCTGTACAAAGGTCTCTGCTCCCCAGTACTCCCACTAATGAGGGTAATGGGGGCCGCACTCCTCATAACAACGACCTCTGAGGTAATCGCCCTTCCCCGTCCTCCCAGTAAGGCCTCCCTTTGCACCCCCAGCCCATGGGAGCACTCCCCAGGGCTGGTGTGTGCGTGAGCCCCCTCCTGCTGCCCCCTGGTCCCTGGGTGTCCACCACCACCACCCCCCTGGCTGAACCCCACCATCCCCAGGAGAAGGAATGGAGCCGGCAGCCACCCCGCACCCTTGTGGTGGGTGACACGTGGGCTGTGGGTGCAGCAGTGGGGTCACTGGGTGTAGACTGCCATGACTGTTTCTGTTGGGTGCCACCTCACTTCAAATGGAGCCATAAAGGGAGTCCAAGGCAGGAATGGCAGCCCGGAGCCTGACTGTGATCCTGGGGCCTGTGTCCCTCCGAATGCTTGTGCAGTGCTGAAAGGATTTGGGCACCACTGGGAGCAGCTGCTGGTTGGGAATCCCAGCCAATCCTGGGGGTGATCCCGCTCCCTTCCTTTGGGATTTCCACAGTGGCTGCTTGGGAATCCCAGCCAATCCTGGGGGTGATCCCGCTCTCTTCCTTTGGGATTTCCACAGTGGCTGCTTGGGAATCCCAGCCAATCCTGGGGGTGATCCCGCTCCCTTCCTTTGGGATTTCCACAGTGGCTGCTTGGGAATCCCAGCCAATCCTGGGGAGTTCCCTTTGGGATAGCCTTTGGGGATCTGGCACAAGCCCTGTCCCACCCTCCCTGCCTTGACAGGCACTGAGCAGCCCCTGGTGTTCTGCCTGTGCTCCTTTACTGCAAGGCCACAGGAGATGAGTTGGCTCTTGGGAGGCCAGGGCCACAGTGAGATGTTTCCAGGGCTGTGGCTTCAGCTCTTGTGCTCCCCGGAGCAAGGGAACACGCAGGGTACAGCGGAATCCACGTTTCTTCTGCTTCCAGGCATGGCCAGGAGCTGACAGCAGAAAGAACTTCCATTCCTGCCCGGATTTATTTCAGCAGTTCATAAAATACATTGAGAGCCTTTTATCAGCAAAGAACATATCTGATGGTTGAGAAGACTTCTGATCAAGCCAGCCAGGAAAGGCCATTCCTTGACAGAAATGCTGTTTCTAATTCATCTGGTTTGAAAACAATTGGTATGAATGAAGGGCATTGGCAGATAGTACAACCAGCTCCTGGTGCTGAGGGGTTTACCCACCTCTTTGGTACTTGAAAACGTTTGCCTTGGGTTATGATTGTTATCTGAGAACTGTGTCACGGGCTTATTCTTAAACAGCAGAGGTTGTCTTGGCTTGGAAAACTCTGGCACGTGGAAAACAGATGAGTTTTTACCAAGGTGTGCCAAAAGCAGCATGAAGGCAGCTATGTATCCTGGGCTGCATCAAAAGGAGGGTGACCAGCACGTCCAGGGAGGGGATCCTGCCCCTCTACACTGCTCTCATCAGACCTCAGTTGGAGCATTGTGTGCAATTCTGGTGTCCTCAACATAAAAAGGACATGGAGCTGTTGGAACAAGTCCAGAGGAGGCCACGAGGGTGCTCAGGGGCTGGAGCAGCTCCTGTATGAAGACAGGCTGAGGAAGTTGGGGCTGTTCAGCCTGGAGAAGAGAAGCTGTGTGGAGACCTCGGAGCAGCTTCCAGTGTCTGAAGGGGACCTACAAGGATGCTGGGGAGGGTCTCTTCATTAGGGACTGGAGTGACAGGACAAGGGGTGACGAGTTCAAACTGAAACAGGGGAAGTTTAGATTGGATCTAAGGAAGAAGTTCTTTCCTGTGAGGGTGGTGAAGCACTGGAATGGGTTGCCCAGAGAAGCTGTGAATGCTCCATCCCTGGCAGTGTTCAAGGCCAGGCAGGACAGAGCCTTGGGTGCCATGGTTTAGTGCGAGGTGTCCCTGGCCATGGCAGGGGGGTTGGAACTGGGTGATCTTAAGGTCCTTTCCAACCCAAACCATTCTATGATCTTATGATTCTATGATTCTGTGTGTCAGGCTGGCTGATGTTCAGTGGGGCTTCTCCAGTGGGGCTGATGCTGATGCTGTGTGAAGGTAGGAGCAGCAGCACATGGGCTCAGGGGGCCAGATTCTTTGCTTACCTGCTAATGCTGCCTCCCTGTGCAGTCCATGGACAGCCTCTGCCTCAAATCCCAATTTAGGGAGGAAGAGGCTCTTCCAGAGAGGGAGCCAAGGGTGAGGGTCCAGCCTCACGCATCCACCACCACTGAAATCAGGAGGGGTGATGCTTCTTGTGCCCCCATGGCTCGGAGCTGGGCCTCGGCAGGGCATGGAAGTGACATGACAGAGGTTGGGACTCTACCTGCTCCCACCTTTGCTCCCCACATGGTGGGATCCCCACATTCAGGAGGAAAGGGATGCTCAGGATCTGGCTGCCCCACAGCATGGGTCTGCTTCCCCTTGTCTAGGGACCCCTTGAACAGACCTACTCACAGGGGGCTACAGAAGCCCAAAGGATATCCTGATAATGCTGGGTTAGGCTAAGGTTTTAACCCATATGTTCACTCCTGTTCAGTTCTTGTGGTTCCTCTCCAGCCACCAAGGAAGAGAGAAAATTGGAGACCCTGTTCCTAGGGTAGTTGCCAAAAAGGTGACATAGACTGGGAATAAGATGAGAAAGCTGGGATTGGGCCATTCGTCTTTCCCAACTCCAGGCAGACTCAGATCCATGTCCACCCAGGCAGCCAGGAAGCCCCCAGCATCCTGGCCTGGATCAGCACCAGTGCGGCAGCAGGGCCAGGGCAGGGATTGTGCCCCTGCGCTGGGCACTGGTGAGGCCGCACCTCAAATCCTGTGTTCAGCTCTGGGCCCCTCACTGCAGGAGAGACATTGAGGTGCTGGAGCGGGGCCAGAGAAGGGAATGGAGCTGGTGCAGGGCCTGGAGTACAAGGGTGATGGGGAAGGGCTGAGGGACCTGGGGGGTTCAGGCTGGAGAAGAGAAGGCTCAGGGGGGACCTGATGGCTCCCTACAAGTGCCTGAGAGGAGGATGGAGCCAGGAGGGGCTGGGCTCTGCTCCCAAGGAACAAGGGATGGGACAAGAGGGAACGGCCTCAAGCTGCCCCAGGGCAGGTTTAGATGGGGCTGAGGAACAATTCCTGCCCCAGAGGGTGCTCAGGCATTGGAACAGGCTGCCCAGGGCAGGGCTGCAGTCACCGTCCCTACAAGTGCTCACACCCGCTCAGTGCCGTGGGTCAGTGGTGGCCTTGGCAGTGCTGGTATAGAGGTTGGACCGGACGAGCTGAAATGCTTTTCCAGCCCCATTGATTTGACGACTCTGTGATGCTAAGGGGGGATCCTGCCCCCATTCTCCTGCCCTGTCCCCCCCCAACCCCGACCCCCAGCTCACCCCACGGGGCGTGGCCATGGGGGCGTGGCCTGGCGGGCTGGTGACGCAGTGGGCGGGGCGGGGCGGGGCGGGCCGCGGGGAGGCAGCGGCGCGGCGGCGGCTTCCAGCGACTTCGGCGGCCGGTGAGTGCGGGCGGGGCCGGGCGGGGATGCTCAGCACCCCCCCGCTGTCCGATGGGGCCGGGCTCGGGAGGGCTCTGCCCTTCTTCTCCCCCCCCCCACCACCGCAGGGATGCTCTGCTCCCCCCCGGGATGCTGGACCAGTGCGGCTGTGCTCCCTGTTCGCCTCGCGGTGGGGATGCTCTGCACCGCCGGGAGGGTGCCTCAGTCCGGGGGTGCTTTATCTCCCCGCTCGTTACCCCATGGAGGGGGTGTCGGAGGCAGGGGGGTGCCCCTTTCCCCTGGGTTGAGGCTGAGCTGGGGGGTGTCATCCTCACCCGTGAGCTGGGCTGGGGGGGATTGATGTCCTCTGCTCCCCAGCTGAGCCGGGGGGTGCGCATCCCGTTGCAACCACTGGCCCCACACCGTGGCGGCTGAGCCGGGTGGATGTGCTGCCCCACCGCATGGGTGTGCAGGCAGGAGGGGCGAAGGGATGGGCACATCTGCACCCGGGAGGCTGCATGGTGTGGGGGGGAAGCGATGCCTTTAACCCGGGAGGGGGGTGTCCATGGTTTTCCAGCTGCACTCTGCCCCTGGGAGCCCCACAGTGTAGTCCCAAGCTGCCCCTTTGCACCCTTCCACCCGACAAAGCTTCCACCCTGTGCTGATGAGGAGGGCAGGCATCCTGGTGAGATTGGTCCTAGCCTGGCCTTCTCCTGGCCTTCTGCTCCTCATTTCCCAGCGCCAGATCCTCCTTCCTCAGTGCTGTCTCCAGCCCTGGAGCATCCTCCCTGGAAGCATCCACCCAGTGCTGAGCTCTGGGCTGTATCAGCCCTGGGGAGCATCTGCCTGGCACCCGAGCACCAGCCTGGAGCAGCTCATGGGCATGGATGCTCACTACACAGCTGCGCACGGGGCTGGTTCTGCCCAGAGCTCAGCACCAGGTAGATGCTCATTACGCTGGTCCAGCTCCGAACTGGGCAGATGCTCACCAAACTGCTCCAGCCTGGATGTGGATGTTGGCACTGGGCAGATGCCCACAGTGCTTGGGGCTGGACCAGCTCAGTGAGCATGGAGGAGCATGGTTAGCTCCAGCTGGGCTCACACTGGTTCCCAGCCTCTGCTGGTGCTGTCTCGTCACGGTGGTGGCAAGCTGCCTCCAGACACCATGATTTTCTCCGGAATAACCAGCCTTGAAGGGCTTGTTTATCCCCTAAATTGCATCATTAGAACAGCAATTGGCTTAGGAAGCTGGGTTTTGTTAAAGCTCTGTAAAACCTTCTGGGGATGCCCTGGGTTTGGCCAAGTCAGGCTTGGCAAAGTGTTCACTTAAGCTTGTTTGCCACCATCTGCTTGGATGCTGGGCTGAGGTTCTGCTGGTGAGGTTGACACCAGCACGAGGTATGAGCTGGAGTTCGGTACCTGGATGAACATGCCGGCGTGGTTTGGGAGTCTCTTGGTTGTGGTGCTCCTGGGCTTTATAGAGGATGAATTGTTGGTGTCTTCATAGCTCTGATGGTCCAGCAGTCTCAGGTGTCTGTGCTCTTGGGGACACCATGATCTGCTGCTCCCTGCATCTCAGGGCACTGCTGGTGGGAAACAGGATGGATCTCTGGGGGCTTCCTTATGGGAGCCACCAACACAGGTCACTGGTGCTATTCCCATGCACCCAGAGGTGCTCAGGTCCATAGATGACTTCCCAGCTGCAGTGCTTGCTCCTCCTGCATCTCTTTTCCATGAGACAGGCCAGAAGTCCAGGACCTGTATCACTGGCTGGAGGGAAGGGGGGAGCCTCTAAACTGGCAGGTTCCTGAGACATTGGTGGTGGGACTGATGGATGGATCTGCCTTTTTGGGGTGGCCAGCTCAGCTGTGGCTTGGCACATGGGGATTAAATGACTTGTCTGTCTCTGTGAAGCTTTGTGACAAGGGTGAACGGGTCTTGCTCTTGCCGTGCCTCGGTGCTCCCCAGCAGTTGAAGTGATGCTGGAGGATTGAACCTGCTGGGATTCAGGTTCCTGCCTGCCTCAACTGTCTCAGAAGGTGCCGGGAGTCAAAACCACCCTGAAAACCTCCCTGTTATCTTTTGAGGGTCCTTTTATTGCTGAAGCCTGGCCCTGTCGGGCAGCTCCCACTGGGGTGCAGGGGAGAGGGATGGGGATGGTGGTGTGAGAAGGAGGCTGAGTGAGTGTGAGCTGGGCAGGTGCTGGGGTCCTGGTGTGCTGGGTGGGGAGACTGTGGCCATGAGTCAGTGCTGGGGAAGAGCCTGGCACTGTTGGCGGGGGGAGCTCGCACTGAAACTGGGGGAGGCAGCTCTGGAGCCTCAAACAGCTCAACCCAAACCCAGGACCCAGCTGGAAGTGCTTCAGGAGGTCTCCACTCTCTGGGGACCTGGAGGGACTTTGCCATGAGTCTGCCCTCTGCCTGGGCAGTGCCACTTCGTGCTTTGCAGCCAAGCAGAAAGCTGCTGTAAACCTCCAAACCTTATTTCACAGTTCCACCTAAGGAATGCTTCGGTGAGCCTGAGGTTTCCCAGATGGCTCCCAGAAGTGAGCCTGGAGGTCTCATCTCTGGGCTATTAACTGGAGGGGAAGGATGTTGGCTCCATTTTCCGCCTTTCTTCACAGAGAGGTGTTAAATGCAGTAACAACCCCACACTTCACAGATGCTTTCTGTGAAATGCCATGCACCAAGTGTGGGCAAGGCTGAGGGCTCTGCCATGGGCTCTGCAGGTGGGTCCAAGCCCTGACCAGGCTCCTGAGGGATGTGCTTGGGAGTTCTCAGTGCTTAAAGGGGCTCCTCTGTGAGCAAAGGATGCCAAAAGGCTTGGAAGTGGGTGCATGTGGGTGTGCTCACACGAGCTGGCATTTGGGAGGGAGGAAGGGAAAATATCACATGGAACAACTGCAGCGTTGGGGGACAGGTCTGCGTTGGGCCCATCTGGAGCAGTCGTGAAGGAATGATTCAAGGCTCTTGGCTAAAAAAAGTTGTGCTGATAGAAGTGGATTTTGCTGCAGTTTGTGCTGTGGTCAAGCAGGTTAAAATCCATGTGGGGACGTGGGAAAGCTCTCGGCTCAGGCTGCAAGGTGGGGATGCCCCAAGGAATGATGCGTGTGTTCATCTCCGTCTGGTTTCTGTGCATGGGGCAGCGATTTCCATCCCGCAACAGGAAGATGGAGGTATCTTGATGGTTGGTGCCCAACCTCCTCCAAAAGTGTGTGCTCACAGCCCAGAACCCTCCCGTGTGCTGGGCTGCACCCCCTGCCCCTCTGCTGTGCTCTGGGGAGAGCCCCCTGCAGTCCTGATCCAGCTCTGGGGCAGCAGCACCAAAGGGATGTGGAGCTGTTGGAGAGAGGCCAGAGGAGGCCATGGAGATGCTGCGAGGGCTGGAGCAGCTCTGCTCTGGAGCCAGGCTGAGAGAGCTGGGCTGGGGCAGCCTGGAGAAGAGAAGGCTCCTGAAGGGGAGACCTGAGAGCAGCTCCAGTGCCTGAAGGGGCTGCAGGAAAGCTGGAGAGGGGCTTGGGACAAGGGATGTAGGGACAGGCCAAGGGGAATGGCTTTAACCTGCCAGAGGGGAGACTGAGCTGAGCTCTTAGGCAGAAGCTCTTCCCTGTGAGGGTGCTGAGCTTTAAGGTCCCTTCCAACCCAAACCAGGCTGGGGTTCTATGAGTCTATGAAGAGTCACTGGCCAGGAGGGTCCTGCTTCTGTGCCCTCCAAGTTGCTTTTCCTTTCCTGAATCTCCCCCCTGGTGTTTTAAATGAGCTCCTGTGTCACTCTCTCCAGCAGTGTAATCCTGCAAGGACTGACAGGGCTGGAATTGATCTGAAATGCAGATTGGGTTTTTTTTTTCAGCTCCTGGGTTTCAGTTTGTGCCATGCTGCTTTAGCAAGCACGAGGAGGTACCGGCTGGGTGGCTGCCTGTAATTGCATCCAGAAAGCAGAAAACAAGTGGGGGATGAGAGCTCATTTCCCCCATGCATCCATTGCGACTGTTGTGCAGCAGGGAAGGATGCTCTTCCTGCCTGGATGCTCCATGCAGCCTCCCAAAGGGATGGGATCCATCGCCAGGGCAGGATGGCACAGCAGGGGGAGGGACCCTCTCCCAAAATCACTGCCCATCCACCAGCCATATTGATTTCTCGCTCTCATTTCCACCCTTTATTGATAGAAATAGCTTTTCTCCCGAATTACAGATGGGTTTTCCCTGCCTGGCCAGCATCGTTCCTCATCCAACTCGTGCTGGGACAGGAGAAATGGGATGCTCTGAGACCCTGGGGGACTCCATAGCCAAGAGGCAGGAGCATGGCCGAAGCCTGGGGAAAAGGGGATGTTTGGCCCCACTGCCAACCCAAAACTCAATGTCTGGGCATTTCATTAGTGCAGAGCATCCTCACACACATCCTCTCCTGCCAAAGCCTGGTCTTTCTGGCTTCCAAAATCAGGAAGGGTGTTTATAGCCTTGCTGTGGCATTAGCACAGGTGTCATAAACCTGAGCCCAAGCTCTTCATCATGAATTAAATCGGTTTGGTGCTGGTGCCTGCTCCTGTTCTCCAGGCAGAAATTAATGGTGCCAGGGGCTGCAGACAGGGAGGGGAAAGATGGGCTCGTGCAGAGTTTACAGCCTCAATAACGCAGGTAAATCCACCCTGTAATTCAGTGCCTGGCAGCAGTACTTAACCACATCTTGGCCTCTTTCTAGCATCGCCCCAGACTGGTTTGCAGGAAGGAGTCAGAAGGGTCCAGAGGTTATTTTTGGCTGTGGCTGATGTATTCACACGCTGATGAGCCAGGGGAGGAAGTTATTCTGGTCCCAAACTGTCCCACATAGCGTGCGAGTGTGAATCCTCCGGGCGAGGTTGTGAGATGACATTCCCGGTTTGGGGAGCAAAGTCACATAAAGCCCCTGGATGGCTCCTTTGTCCTGTGAACCTGCTCGGGGAGCTCAGCCCAAGCCAGAGCCCAACAGCCAGGGAATATGGGCTCTGTGCCCTCATGTCCTTGAGAGAGACCCAAGCCCTGCATCTCTGGGCTGATGCAGAGCACCGTGCCTTGATATCCCTGCTCCATCCAAGGGAGCAGCCAGCCAGCCTGCGGGTGTCCCTGGGTGAGACCTGGGATTGGGGGGTACAGGGCAGTGTTCCAAGGCTCGGGAAGCTGTGGTGTCATGGCCAGTTTCTCTGCAGGATGAGGTGGCTGTGGTGCTGCTGAGTTTGCTTTCCCTGGCACGCTGCGAAGCTGAGCTCCCCCTCTCTTGGGAATGGGTGTTGGGAATGAAATGTGAGGGTGGCACAGCCAGATCCTGCTTTCCTCTGCTGTCTGTGTGACAGATTGTTTCCATGGGGCTTCCTACTGTTGCTGCAACTGGTTTCTGACCAGGGCTCCTGTGGCCGTCACTGGGAGGTGGCACTGATGGTGCCTTTGCCATTCCGCTGTACCAGTAACATGCTGCCCACCCTGGCTGAGGATGGCATCGCTGTCAGCTGCATCTCTACTGGTTGCAGTAGAGATCCTGTCCCTGTGCCACCCTCAAAGCTTCTGTGGCAGCGATGTCCAGCCATGGATGCACTGCTGGCACGGGCAGAGTGGGACCTGATCCCCACGTCTCCTGCAGCGAGGAGGCAGGCAGGGCATGGTGAAAGGGAGCCGGGTGTTAGGGCTAAGGCAGGCTGGGGAGGGCTGCAGGAGGCTTTGTGGGGGCAGAGGAGCTGCAAACCCAAGCCCCTAAAGGACCCGTGGAGGTGTTGAGCAAACCGAACGTGTTGGCTGCTGCTTTGCTGCACGGAAAACCTGGCAGTGCTGGAGAGCAGATGGGTGGATGTCCTGGAGATTCCCATCTGCCTGCTAAGCGCTGCTGCCCTCGCTCCTCGCCAGCACCTGGAGGCAGGTGGCCATGAGCCACACTGGGACACAGGGGCTGGAGCGAGGTCGTAAGGACACTGCCAGCATCCCTTGGAGAGGCACCTCCTGAACCCTTCTGGGGGCTTGGCCTCCCCAGTCACCATGTGCAGAATAATGTGGCTTAACTCCTTTTAACCCATTAAGTGTTTTAACTGGAGCCAGAAGGCTCATCTCTAGTTAAAGATGTCTCTGCTCATTGCAGGGGATTGAACTAGGTGAGCTTTGAAGGTCCCTTCCAACCCAAACTAGTCTGTGATTCTATGATCTCGCCTCATCTGAGCTGTCTTTCCTTCAAGCCCAGCTCCAGAAAGGGTGTGCTTTGCTGCTGTTACCTGTCTGACGCTCAGATGTGCCACCCAGAGAGCAGGTAGCGTTTGATGGAGAGAGAAGACTTCTCCTTCGTCCTCCCCAGCATGAAAACCTGGATGGAATCCTCGATTATTGCCAACACTTTGGGGTTGCCATATGAAAAACAAAGATCATTCTGTCCCCTTTGCATCATCTGCTTCTATTCCGTTCCGTTCCAAGACTTCCGTGGTGGCCATTTTTAGAGGTGGCAGGCACAGCATCTCTGCAAGCAGAAATGCCTTTCGTGCTGCATGTCCTTTGTGTTGCCGTGTATCCAAAGGGATTTTGTCTCTTCAGAGGAAGCAGAACTGAGCCCCAGCATTGCTGATCACTGCGTGGCTCTTCCCGAGCGCTGGTGTCGCTTTCAAATCGCACGTCGTCAATAAATCTCATTGGAAGTGCCCTGCAGCAAATGGCATCAGTCTGCACTTGGAGATCTCTCCCACACTGCTCCTGCTGCCTAAAAATACCAGCTCTTTCATTCTCAAATGACTTGGCTATTGTACAGCCACCGTTTTTTACTTCAGTGTTGCTGCATGGCTCAGTGCAGGACGTCTGTTATGCTGCAAAGGGTGAGATTCTGCTCCCCAGCCCGGGGCTGTCAGGAACGTAGGGGCTGGGTTGACCTTTGGGTTCAGTGAACATTTATGACCCTTACCCATGCTGTGAGGCGTTCCAGGAGGGGGAACTCATCCCTGATGTAGCATCGAGCACAATACCCCCCGAAACTCATCCTTTCGCCAAAGAGATGGACCCTCAACAGCCACCGAAGCAAATGCCATCGTTGCTGCTGACCTTCCCAGTGATGGGCTGGCCGAGTGTGCTGGCATTATCCACACAGGGCATGGGAAAGGCACTTCCAATATCCCATCCAGCCCATCACCCTCCACATCCCTGAGCTGTCCCTGCAGTGAAGACAGTGGAGGTTACCCATGGGGATGCTCTTGTGTCCAAACACCTGCATGCTCTAGGAGCTGTCAAACGCCCTGTGCTGCCTCCATCCCTGGTAACCCTCCATGTGTGTGTGTCCCGGGTGTCTATTCCATCCGCCTTGCAGGGAATACATCATTTACATTTCCATGTCTGGGTTTGGGATGTGGAATACTGCTTTGGTCTGAGCAGCTGGGTCTTTCTTTAATGGGTGAATGCAGAGAGCGTGCTGTGTTTTCAGTGTATACAGGGCACTGGGTAGACTGGTGTGTGATGCAGAAGCAAGCAGGCTTTTGGAGTGGTGCTGGATGCGATGGATGTGAAAACTGAAGTGTGGCTGGGAGGTGCTGAGGCTATAAAACATGAGTGATGCTCTAAATGGATGCATTTCTTTAGGAGGCTTTGCATTGAAGGTATTTGGATTTTCCTCTCTCCATCTCCATGCAATGAACCCTTATGGTGCTGGGGGGGAGTTTGTAAATGCAGCCTGGAGCAGCGGGTGAGCCCTGGCTTGAAGCACACAGGGCTGCTGGGGCTGGCTGGTACCTGGAATCCCTCCACCCTGCTGCAGTGGGGTCAAGCCAAGCACTGATTATTCCCCAGCCTTGGAGGGAAAACAAACAAGTCTCTTTTTAGAGGCTGCAAAGGTGAGAAACCATCGCAGAGCCCACTCTGCTCGCTTGGTTTCCTCCTCTCCGCACTGCAAGCAGGAGGAAATCCAACCACTGGAGAAGCCAGGGAGGCTCCGCCGCTGCCCCGCAGTGGGGGGACAAGTGTCCCATCGAGCAGAGCCAGCACATGGGCACTCAGACCTAAGATGTGGCAGGGCCTCCATCACTCAGTGCCCAGACTTCCTCCTTCCTGGGGACTCTTGGCTCCACGTGGGCTGCCCTGTACCTTGACACGCGTGTGCATGAACGTGGAGCCAAAGCAAGGCTGGACGTGTGTGTGTGTGTCTGCCTCCATGGAGAGCTGGGGCTGGGCTCTGCACGTTGGGGTCTGTGCCCGTGGGGCTCAGAGGGATGTTCTGTGCAGATGCAGCTCACGGGCGGCTGGGGAAGCCAAAGGAGAGCTGCCAAGAGGGGAGGCTGCTGCAGGGAATCCGCGTCTCTCCTTGCCTGCAAAGCTCCTGCCGCTGCTCGGGAGATGCCGGCTGGGCTGGGAAGGACCAGTCCTGGAGCAGGGAAGGGGTTTTGTGGCCGTGCTGGGAGAGCAAGAGCAGCTCCCAGCGTGGCTGCAGCTCGGGATGGAGCTGCCTCTTGCTGTGAGCCCGCAATGCTGCGTGACACCGGCACAGCCCAGACCCTCCTCTCCTCGCAGCTCTGGAGCTGGGAAGAGCCGGGGCCGTGTTTGCCTTGCCCAGCTTGGGCTCTGCCTGCGGATGCTCCAGCTCAGCTCCTCTGGAGGTGGGGAGCTCCCTGGGAGGATGGAGGTGTGGGTGTCCCCTCGCAGAGGGATGCTCATGGGGATGCCAGAAGGGTTGCGCCGTTTGCTTTTCCACTTGGGATGCTGACAGCTGGATTCCTGCTTGTGCCGATGGCGCTGCAAGTACCTGAGGAAGCAAGGAGGCATCCACGCTGCTCTCCTCAAGCAGTCCGAGCAGATGTGCTACAGCAGCAATGTGGCCTGGGGGTGGCAGGAGAGCAGGAGGAGGATCTCTGTAAAGAATCATAGAACCTCAGCCTGGTTTGGGTTGGAAGGGACCCAAAAGCTCCTCCAGCTCCAACCCCTGCCACGGGCAGGGACACCTTCCACTAGAGCAGCTTGCTCCAAGCCCCTGTGTCCAAGCTGGCCTTGAACACTGCCAGGGATGGGGCAGCCACAGCTTCTCTGGGCACCCTGTGCCAGCGCCTCAGCACCCTCTCCAGGCACTCAGAATATGAAAGCATTTCACCACAGCTCCTATGGGGCTCGCTGGACTGGGGTTAAGGGGGGATACCCAGGGGCTGCTGGTGCCTCTAAGCACCCCAAGCATCTCACAGGTCACTGCAGGAGTCAGCCACACCTGTGGGCACTGCGGTGAGCAGGGCCGTATTCAGGTGCTTGCTCCCCATCCCGCTTGTTCTCCAGATGTTTCGCTTCCCCCATCATATCCCTGTTCCCATCGGTCATTATTTCTCTGTAGGTGAAGGCTTTTTAATAACATCTGGCATTTTAGCCATTTTTTTAGCAATTTCCTTTCTTCGACTCCAATTTTCTTCCTCTTTTCCCTAACCAGGAAGCCTTTCTTTGTCCTTGGCCAGAGGGGAGGTGTCTGTTATTGCCTCTCTTATCATATTCCAGGAGGTTTGATTAGGTTAATGAAAATCATTCTCTTTCTCTTGTGTGTCGCTTCCACTCTCCTCTCTAGCCTGGTTTCTTAAGGAAATGACACTAAAGGGCTTGTGTCATCACAGCTTTTACTCTCCCTCTGCTCACTCCTGTATTGGTGTCTCTGGGGTGGACCCCAGAGAAGCTGGGGCTGCCCCATCCCTGGCAGTGTTCAAGGCCAGGTTGGACACAGGGGCTTGGAGCAAGCTGCTGTATGGAAGGGGTCCCTGCCCGTGGCAGGGGTTGGGGCTGGGGGAGCTTTAAGGTCCCTTCCAACATAAACCATTCCATAGTTTTATGATTATACCGGCCCAAGGGAAATCTTGGGAGGCCTGGGAGAAGCACAGTGTGCCCTCAGTAGTTCAAATGCATCGGTGGAAAAGGACCAAAGCACTTCTTGGCATGTCCTTGGAGCTCATTGCCCTTTGCACCACGGGATGAGGTCTCTCATGAGACGTGCCCTCCTTTCCCAGCCTTGCATGGGGAGAGGGATCGTGCCACGCTGGGGAGGAGGGTTTGCTCAAGCCCTGCAGCATGGAGATGCTCTGCCCAGCTCTTGCAGTGTGGAAGCAACCTCTCTGCTTGGCAGTTCAGCTGGGACTTGGCTTTTCTGCCCATGAGCTGCTGCTCCTTGGCACCAGGTTGTGTTGTAGAGCTGCACTCTGAAGGTCTCCTGCTCGCTGCGCCATGCCCTTCTCTTTGCAGGGACATCTGGTGTCTCTTTTGGCCCTCCTGTTCTGTTCTCTTGTCCGCCTTTGGCCCTCAGACCTGGAGCCTTGCTGGACCTCAGCATGGCCCCTGCCTGGTCCCACGCCTGGAGGAGGACATGGGGCTTGCCGTAGAGAGCCATGCTTGGTTTTCTGCCTGGTCCCACCACGCACCAGCCCTCCCCTCTCCCTTGTTGACCTTCCCAACCCAGGAAGGTGGCACCAACCCTGCAGAGAGCACAAGGGCACTCGTAGCCTAGCAGTGAGTGGGGTCCTCACCAGGTCCCCACGGGCTCCCTTCTCCCAGGGGATGCCCAAACATGAGATCTCACTATGGGGAGGCAAACCCAGCAGTGGCTCCGTGTCCCAGCTCATGGTGCATCCCTTTCACCTTGCTTGGCCTCTCCACCTATTCATGGTCTGCTGGCTAAGGAGGCTCGATTTAATTCTGTGATTCTATGACTTGATCCTTATGGGTCCCT
Organism: Pezoporus occidentalis; assembly: GCF_034315485.1. Taxonomy (NCBI): domain Eukaryota; kingdom Metazoa; phylum Chordata; class Aves; order Psittaciformes; family Psittacidae; genus Pezoporus; species Pezoporus occidentalis. Next base: position 278,086 of record NW_026914653.1, on the reverse strand, counting down.
TCCAACCTGTGATTCAATGATGCAGTGTTTGGGGTGTGTTTTCAAGCTGGGCTTCCTCGTGTGAGACAAGGATGAAGGCAAGAGAAGGGCTTGGCAGCGGCTGCTGCGCAGGAGCTGGGTGCAGGAAGGGTTTTGTTCTCTCCAGCCCTCTCCTCCACTGGCGGTGGGAGGGATGGGACTGAGGAGCTCCAAGCTGAGCAATCCACTGAGGAAGCTGCTGATGGGAAGCCGTGTCTGTAATAATTAAATCCTTGTCTGGAGGGACGTGGGGAACAGGCACCGAATCGGGGGTAATTAAAAGCCAAGCCCAGGCTGATTCGGGCTCTGGGCACAGTCCATGGGGATGGCTCCATGTGTAATTGCTTTTCAGAGCCCCAGTCCCAGCAGCAAACCCTTCTGCTCCCCCTCATGAGACAAGACTGACCCAGAAATCCTCTTGTCTTCTCCTGTCCCCTCTTCCCCTGAGCTGACACAGCTAAAAGATGGCCATGTGCTTTGCTAAGGACAGAGGAGATGGTGAGACTCAATCTGGGAAGATATTTGGTTCTTGGGCATCAGGAATTAGGTTCTTCCACATCTCTGGAAGATTTAGTCCTTACCTTCTTTGAACCTTCAGGCTTGGCTCTTTGGAAATCCCTTGAGATCTAGGAGCAAGGTGGGCTCGTATCTATGCCCCCTTTATGCATGGAGGGGTTTGGACCTATAAAGGTGCCACAGGGACCCAGTGCCTGGGGGAAAGGTGGCTTTGGCTGTAGGGGGAGATGAGTCTTGTTCAGGTTGACTCCACATCTGGGGTGGGAGAGGTTTTGTGCTCTGCATCACCTGTAAGGATGCAGTGCATTGCTGGAGGTGAGCCCAGCCCTTGGGTTATCCTGGGCTGTCAGCTCTGAGCAGGTCCACATGGATGGAGGTGCCTCTGCTGAGCTGAAAGATGATGACTGGGAGGTGTGGTTGTGATGTTGGAGGGGAGAAGGGGTCTTCAGGCAGCACTTTGTGCTAGGCCACGATGATGGCACATCTAAAGGGTGGCTGTTAACATCCATACCCCAAGGTGAATGCTTTGCCCCAAGCCAGTCAAGCCTGAAGCCCACCATGGCCTTCAGCAGGGCCAACCTCTCTGCAAAGGGCAATGCATAAAAATCCCAGCTCCCATTTTCAGGATGCTGCATCCAGGGCAAACTCCATCCTTTTATGCTTCTGCACTGGGTGGTTTTGTGTGTCAGGGAGGTGTTCCTGCTCTGTCTCCTTAGACTGAAGGTCCTACCATGGGTGGTAGCAAGGTGGAACCCAGCAGGAAGCATCGTTGCAGAGGAGCTGGCCTTGAATCACTGTATTTGGGCAGGGAAGGGCTTGAGCTGTCCAAACCAGGCCCCTTCCAAAACTGTTTGGGATAAATTGGTGCATGTACTCAATGGAGACAGCACCAGGAGTTCCCTGGGATGGCTGCTCTGCGCCTGGAGCAGGAAGAGCTCTTGGGGAGCCCAAGGGCCAGGGCTGTTGTGTTGGTGTGGGGAGATGGGATGGCATGGGGGGGCTGCGGAGCTCTCAGGGTGTCCTGAGCAGGTGACACAGAGGTCCCTGCAAAGGACTGGCCTGCAATGGCCCAGGCTGGGACTGCCTGGCTGGGAGCAGTCCATGGGAAAGGTCTGGGTGGGCAGGAGCTGGACAGGAGGCAGCGGGCGCCCTGGCAGCAAGAGAGGACAGCAGCATCGGGGGCTGTATGAACAGGAGAACAAGGGAAGGGATGCTCTGGAATCCTCCATGCAGGTTTCAGATCCCCAGTTCAGGAACGCTATTGGCAAGCAGGAGTGGGTTTGGCAACGGGCCCTCAGGACAGGTAGGGACTGGAGCAGGGTGCCTGTGGGGAGAGGCTGGGGGAGCTGGGGTCCCTTCCAACCTCTGTTCTCTTATGATCCTACAATGATGGGCTTATGGAGGGTCACAAAGATGCTCTAAGGGGCTAATGATGACAGGCTGAGAGAGCTGGGGGTGTTCAGCGTGGAGAAGAGAAGGCTCCACGGAGACCTGACTAAGCCCAACCTAAGCAGGACCTACAAGAAATCTGGAGAGGGACCTTTTTACAGGGTTGTGCAGTGACAGGATGTCCTGGGTTCAGCAGTAGCAGACATTTTTCTCCTTCTCAGTAGCTGGTGCAGTGCTGTGTTTTCAACTTTCAGCCTGGGAACAGTGCTGATAACACCAATGGTTTTAGTTACTGCTCAAATGTTTAGTCTGGCCAAGGACTTTGTGAGCCTCATGCTCTGCCAGGGAGGAGGGGAAGCCGGGAGGAAGCAGAGGCAGGACACCTGACCCAAACTGACCAAAGAGGTATTCCATACCACAGCACGTCATGCCCAGTATAGAAACTGGGAGCAGTTACCCAGAAGGGTGAAATCACTGCTCGGTTGGGCTGGGTATTGGTCGGCGGGTGTCTTCCCTTGTTATTTCCCTTATCATTATGGTTCTTGGTGGCAGCAGCAGTGATTTGTGTTATACCTTAGTTACTGGACTGTTCTTATCTCAACCCGTGAGAGTTCCATTCTTCCAGTTCTCCTCCCCATCCCCTGGAAGCAGGGGGAGGAAGGCGGCGGGGAGCGAGTGAGCTGCGTGGCTGACTGGGCTTAAACCACGACACCATGTTTTGGAGTGCCCAAAGGAGCACTGCTCAGAGGGACCAGGATGGGACCCACCCCCCTGCATCTCCTCCAGCCACTCACGCACCCATGAGCCTGCTGAGCTGGAAGCATAGTTCCCACTTGTCCCAGCTCAGCGTGTGCAGGAGGTCCTCCAAGTGCTGGGCTGGGGATTGCGGAGTGCTGTGTCGAGGCTCTGTGCCCATGGCAGTAAAGGGGATTGATGCTTCTTGGGTGCTCATTAGGAGTGATGGATGGAAACAGGGGCCAGGCTCATGATGATGATGGCGTGCTTGGGGCCATCAACACAAAGGTCTTCTTGGGTGAGCTGGGCATGGCTGGGGAAGCTCAGTGGAGACAAGGGCAAAGCTCCCAGGGCTGGGGCTGCACTGGGGGCTGCTGGCAGGGACACGCTCGCTGCGTTAGCCTGGCTGCACAGAGCTGACATTTTAAGAGGGAGCAAGCTGGAAATTGAGCTGAACTAAAGCCCAGGCTGCTTTTTGTGACAGTAAATGAGCTCTGGTGCCGCTCGGCTCCTGCAAGCAGCGACACTGGCCACATGTTCTGGGGTAACTCTGTGTTAGTTACCTCACATTGAACCTTGCACCGTGGTTTCAAACCCCTCAAACCAGCTGAAGAGTGCTGGGGCAGTGGATTCCCTCTGGGCAGTCTCTCTGTTCAGCCAGCATGATGCTGAGCATCCCTAGATCGGGTGCTGGGGCAGTGGATTCCCTCTGGCCAGTCTCTGTGTTCAGCCAGCATGATGCTGAGCATCCCTAGATCGGGTGCTGTGGCATTGTGCTCCCTCTGGCCAGTCTCTGTGTTCAGCCAGCATGGTGCTGAGCATCCCTAGATCGGGTGCTGTGGCATTGTGCTCCCTCTGGCCAGTCTCTGTGTTCAGCCAGCATGGTGCTGAGCATCCCTAGATCGGGTGCTGGGGCAGTGGATTCCCTCTGGCCAGTCTCTGTGTTCAGCCAGCATGATGCTGAGCATCCCTAGATTGGGTGCTGTGGCATTGTGCTCCCTCTGGCCAGTCTCTGTGTTCAGCCAGCACGGTGCTGAGCATCCCTAGCTCGGGTGTTGTTGCAGAGGAACAAGGATGAAGGCAGTGCTGAGTAGGCACTGTGGGGACTGTGGCAAGCAGGATGGGTACCAGGGTCACTGAGTGGGCATGGTAGTAGCATGGGCTAGAGCATGAGTGGTAAAATCCTGGCACAGGGTGCCCAGAGAAGCTGTGGCTGCCCCATCCCTGGCAGTGTTCAAGGCCAGGTTGGACACAGGGGCTTGGAGCAAGCTGCTCTAGTGGAAGGGGTCCCTGCCTGTGGCAGGGGTTGGAGCTGGAGGAGCTTTAAGGTCCCTCCCAACCCGACTCTGGGATTCTGTGATTTCAGCTGGTGCCTCTTCCCCCGTCGCTGCATAAATTAGCACCCGCGAGTGCTCGGGTGGGTGACTAAAGCAGGGCAGGGGCTGGTTTGGCAGCGGGGAGGAGGCCCCGGATGCAGTAAATAACTCCTCAGCAGTGTCCCGGGGGTGGGAGGGAGGTGCCTGTGGCAAAACCTCACAGAGAATCACCGGCCACCCCTCGAGTCCCTGCCCTGGCAGCGGGGAGACCGAGGCACCGAGCCTCACTTGCCCAAAGGAGAGGGGACTCTTACAGTGATGCCACCTCTGGGATAAGCACATGGTGTCCCCCCATGGTTGTAGGCTGCTTCCCCTCGCCTTGTTCCCTCTGCATCCACCCAGCCCCAGTGCTGGGATCCCAGTGCTCACCTTCATAGGTGAGCACATAGAATAGAATCATAGCGTAGTTTGGGTTGGAAGGGGGCTTCAAAGCTCATCTAGTGCAACCTGCAAGGAGCAGGGACATGTTCAACTAGAGCAGGTTGCCCAGAACTACATCCAGCCTGGCCTGGGATGTCTCCAGGGATGGCAGATTCATGTAGGGCTGGTTCATCTCGACATGCTGCTTCCAGAAGAGCTCTGGCAATTGCGTTTTCCTCTGCTGCTTCTTTAAACTAAGCTGGTATGAAGCAGAAGTGAAAGGTTTTATGCCAACAGAGCCAAGAACGTAAGTTTGGTTGCAAGGTTGTAGTAATAGGGATGAAACAGCCACGTGCATGCACAGGGATGGCCAATGGACCAGCTATTGAAAGAGGAAACGATTGGAACCAGATTGTGGCTTTTTGGTGTCGTGTCAGTTGCTGTTAACACTCCTCCGTGTGTCTGTGGCTGGATTCGAGTGCAGGCCACATCCTGGAAGAGGGATGTGAGCTCGGGGTGATGCACCAGGCACCTCCTTCTCCTCCCTTCCAGGGAGGCTGGCTCCTGGCATGAAGTGGTTTCCCATTGCTCACCCATTGAAGGCACCAGTGTTTCTGTGGCAGTCCCGTCCTTCCAGTGATGCTGTTGGATCTCTGTGGGAATCCACGCTGGGGGCAGGTGACAGGACTGGGGGGATTGTGTTTCTACTGGTTTGGGGTAACCCCTTCTGCCTGCCGGGGCAGGGCTTTAGCAGGGTGAGATCCAGCCTGTGGCCTTCTTATAGTGGCTGCACGCCCTTGTGTGGCTTCCATGTGAGCTCCTGCCCGCACTGGGATCCTCAGGGGTTCAGCAGCACCTCCAGACCCGTTGTCCTCTCTCCCCTTGGTTGTGTTTTTGGCTGTTGCTGGAGCTCGAAGATGAGCCTGGCCTTGCTGAGTGTCTTGGCCACGCTTTGGGATCTCACTTGTCAAAGGGATCATCCCCTTTGGAGCCCCTCCAAGGCTCTTTCCGTCTGTCATCTGCACAAAGGCAGGAGGCTTGCGGGTTGCCGTGTCTTTATCCCAGTACTACCTTCATGTGCCACATTCCGCCTGCAATACATCGAGGTTACCCCTTCCTCTGGGATCAGGTGAGGACACAGCCCATGTTGGAACACAGGGAAACTGAGTCAGACACCATGAAAGAACTGATCCAACACGCTCCAAGGGGTGCCGTGGTGCTGTTAAGCGGTGTACGTGACCGGGGTGAGGTGCCATCCCCTGCAGGGATGTTCTCCATCCTCTGCACTGGGCACCCCAAGGACCCAGCAGAGATTTTGGCTCCTTGTCTGACGAGTTTTTTGCTGCAGAACCATTGTGTTTGTGCACAATGGTGAGGAGCAGGTGGCTTTCTGAAAATACCCACTGGAAGTGGTGTGTAATGCCTCCCTCCCACTGGGAAGTAAAAATACCAGTGGAATACTAACACTTCTCCCTGCAAAGAAACAGCCAGATCTGGACACTTTTCCTCCTGGTTCCTGCTCCGGCTTGGAGCAAGAAAGTGCTGAGGAGAGGTTTTGGTTTGGGAGCAAGGCTTTGGGGCAGGAATGTGCCTGTTAAAGAGCAGTTGTCTCTTACTGCCTGCAGTGTCCTCTGTCCCCATGCTTTAGGTGCTTCCCTGTCACCTCTACACTGGTCCAAAACCTGGAGATGATTCCCAAGGGTCTTATCTTGCATCTCCAGCATGGAGCAAGTTGGGCATTGTCCCTGGGGAAGCAAAGGACACGTTGCTGCAGGTGTGGGGACCTCAGGTGACTTCCCAGGCTTGGACAGGAGAGGAGGCACCCCTGCACCTCTCCTCCGGTGTGGAGATGCACATCCATAGCACAGCTCTCCGCAGCGATGCCTCTCCCACTGCGGATCCATCTCACCTCTTTGTGTGTGAGCTTACTCCCGTGCTGCTAAAAACTGGCACCTTATTCCTGGCCAGAATTCCTCATTTCCCTTCTTATCCCTGGGTGTCCTGGCCACGGGCTGCCCCTGGCACCATCTGTGCGGTCCCCTGCCAGCAGCAGGGCTGCGTGAGGGAATGCAAAGGTACCATCACCATATGGGCCCCATGGGAAACTGGATCTTCCTGGTCTCTTCTTCCCAGAGAAGCTGTGGCTGCCCCATCCCTGGCAGTGCTCAAGGGCAGGTTGGACACAGGGGCTTGGAGCAAGCTGCTCTAGTGGAAGGGATCCCTGCCTGTGGCAGGGGTTGGAGCTGGAGGAGCTTTAAGGTCCCTTCCAACCCAACCCAGCCTGGGATGCTGTGATTCCTCTTGGCCTGGCTGGGAAGGGGTCAGTGCTGGGACCCTGTTTGGCCGCATTGGTGGAGGAGAAGCCGTCCTCATGCTGCTGAGCTGCATCCCGGGTACCGGTGTGGGCTCTGCCACCCTGCCTGCGCTGCTCTCAGAGGCCAGCTTGGGCTGACGGGGATTTTCCAGGCATGGAAAAGATCAAAGTGACGTTTTTATGGGATGATCAATCTCCGCCAGCTTGTTGCCTCCAAGGTGCGTGTTAAACCTCTTTGCCAGCTGCCTGCCGGGGTGAGGATCTCACTGACACACGGGGCTTTATTCTGTCTCTTGTCAGGGCTGAGATGAGAGTGGAGCTGTTCAGAGATAAAACACACGCCTGCCTCTGCCTCGGCGCACAGGAGGGTTTGTATGGGGGTCAACGCTGGCTGTGCTAGAAGGGGAAAGGCAGGGTGCTCCTGGGGACCCAGCATCCCATGGGCAGCCTGCCTGCCTCCGGAGCTGTGCGAGCAAAGAACCAGCTCAAGGGCAAACCCCCCCTCCCTCTGCTCTCCATGAGCTGCTCCATGTCTGGGCACTGCCATTGGGAACCAGCCTCTCCAAGCAGGCAGCGTGTGACTGCGCTGGTTTGCAGCCCAAAGAGCGGGGAGAGCATCATTTGGGGGGGGGGGACACACGGACGGATGGACAATGATGGAGGGGCAATAGGGAAACCAACACGTTTTCCCTGGCAGCAAACCTGCTTCCAGCAAGGCTGTGCCTGGCAGCCCCGCGGCACTAAAAATACCCAGCAAAGGGCTGGAGCCGCGCGGCGTCTGTTTGCTGAGCTCCCCAGCTGTCTCCTCACATCCCCACTCTCTACCCAGTGATTATCCCATCACTTCAGGCCCTCGAAGCCCCAGCAGCAGCATTTCCGGGGTTTTACCACATGCACTTGAAGGGGTTGGGATTCACAGGCAGCGTTTGGCTGCTAAATGTGAGCAAGCTCAGGCCCCTCTGCCCTCGCTGCTGCTGAAGTGCAGTGGGTGATGTGTTTGGGCTGTGATCCGCGCTGATAGCCCCGAGGTGCTTCAAAGGGCCCGGCTGGACGTGCAGGTCTGCCTAAGAGATGCTGAGCTTTGCTATGTGGGGATGGCAGCTTGTGTCTGCACCCCCCCAGCTGGGAATGGCTGTGTGGAATGTGGGGATCTGCTGGTGCTTGTGGAGGATGGAGAGAATCCCATGGTTTGAGGGGGTGCCTCAGTGAGGGGCTGCTCCTGGCAAGGGGAGCTTCCTGCACATCCTGACACCATGCACATCCCGACACCATGCACATCCCTGCTCCCGTGCACGTCCCTGCTCCTGCGCACATCCCTGCTCCTGTGCATATCCCTGCTCCTGTGAACATCCCTGCTTCCACGCACATCCCTGCTCCCGGGCACATCCCTGCTCCCATGAGCATCCCTGCTCCTGTGAACATCCCTGCTCCTGGGCACATCCCTGCTCCCATGCGCATCCCTGCTCCCGTGCACATCTGTGCTTCTGTGAATATCTGTGCTCCAGTGTGCATCCCGGGCTCATCCCTGCTCCTGTTTGCATCCCTGATCCTGGGCACATCCCTGCTCCTGTGCTCATCCCTGCTGTTTGCATCCCTGATCCTGGGCACATCCCTGCTCCTGTGCACATCCCTGCTCCTCTGCACATCCCTGCTCCCGTGCACATCCCTGCTCCCAGGCACATCCCTGCTCCCAGGCACATCCCTGCTCCTGTGCTCATCTGTGCTCCTGTGCACATCCCTGCTCCTGTGCACATCCCTGCTCCCGTGCACATTCCTGCTCCCAGGCACATCCCTGCTCCTGTGCTCATCCCTGCTCCCGTGCTCATCCCTGCTCCTCTGAACATCCCTGCTCCTGGGCACATCCCTGCTCCTGGGCACATCCCTGCTCCCAGGCACATCCCTGCTCCCAGGCACATCCCTGCTCCTGTGCGCACCCCTGCATGCCTGGATGTTGCTCTACGTGTGAGTGTCCTTGCATTGCCTCTTGCTCACCCAACACGCTTCCCGCTCCAAAAGGCTTGGAGACAGCAGGTATCAAACCCAGCCTGGGCCTGGCGTCCTCACTCGGTATCAGGAATAAAACCTTTTCACTGCCCTGACACTGGGGAGCCCATTAGCCAGGCTGCTTCTGGGGCTTGGGGTTTGGCGTTGCTTTGAGTCACTAAGCATTGCCTTATCCTGGGGGGTCAGTTTTGTGCTGTATCATCTCTGATAAGTATGCTGAGGAGCACAGAGCACAGATGGTTTGGGGACCAGTGAGATGGAATGAGTCCGTCCTGGACCAGCGTTGATGCTCTGCAAGGTCCCTGTGATCCTGTTATCACCCTCCCCAGGCGCAGGTGTTGTGCTGTGCTTATCACCACCAGTCTCTCTTCACAAGCACAGCAGATGTAACAGAATACAACAGTGTACAGGGGTGGGTTCCAGGGAAGCAAAATAGCACATGGGCTTACCCAAAGCCCCCCAACCACCCCTGCACCAGCTCAGCTGGGGGGCAAGCAAAAAGCAAATTACCCCTTGGGTGATGGATGGGTAAATCCGGGCCTCCTCCTGCTCCCTGTGAGTCCAGAATCACAGAGGCTCCTCATGGTGAGTCTCTCCTTTCCCTCCCATCATTTCTGCCATCAGATTTATGCCATTCCCTGCAGCATTCCCCCCCTCTGAGTGCTGGCAGGGCTCTTCTCTCCGTGCCTTGATTGATATGTCTTAATTCACCTGATAATTCATGCAGGTACCTGCCAGCAGCTGGGGTGGGAGGGAGCCCCGTGGCTGGTTTCACCATTCACATCACGCTCGAGGGCTTTCTGCGGCGTTCTCCACACTCATCTCACAGCAGAGGCACAGACAGAGTCACCTCATTTGGGTTTTGCACCCAATTAACAAGGCTTAGCCCTGGGGTGAGCCTGATTCCTGCTCTTCTCAGCCCCTAGAGCCTGGGGCATCTGCCCTCTGGGAAGCGTGGCCATGCTTCTGTGTGGGTACCACTGGGGATGCTCATTCAGGGAAGGAGGACTGGGAAGCACTTTCCCTGCTTAGTTATGGCGATGAAGCTCATGTCCAACTCAACCCAAGGGCTGGGACGGTCGCTCACTCTATGCCTTTTCCTCCACCAGCCTCCTGTTTGCAGGGATGCTGTGGGGATGGGATGTCCTCAGTACATGGTTCTCCTCGTCAGCCATGTCCCAGCAGCCGGGAAAGAGCATGAACAAGCCTCAAGGGTTCAGGACAGCATTAACACACCCCTGACAGGTTTTATCCCTCTTGAGGGATGTGACTTAAATCCCTACAGGGGGAGGAGGAGGGACAGCCATGTGTGAGACATCCCTGTCCCATGTCTCTGGCACACCAGGGCCGGCTCTCTGTACCACACTGGATGCACATCAAGGGGTTGATGCTTTTGCCAGAGCTCCTCTGTTTTTAGAGGGGTTTTTGTGTCAAACTTCCCATCAACTGAGGAGCCAATGTCAGCCCAAGACCGGAGCCGTGGTTCCCCTGGCCCCGGCAGCGGGTGTCTGCATGGCTGCTGTGCACAGCAGTACCTCCTTCTCCTTTGAACGGGGCAGAAGGGCCCCACTGTGCTGCCGAGCTCTTTGAGACACGAGCTTTTGTTCCAGCCCGAAGGGCCAGAACGGGCTGATCCGGCCCATGGCAGCACGTGGGTCCTTTTTGTCTGTGTGCGTACATTGGTTTAAAGGGGAGTGATGCGAGGATGTTCAAACTTAACCTTGTATCATAGAACCCCAGCCTGGTTTGGGCTTGAAGGGACCTTAAAGCTCCTCCAGCTCCAGCCCCTGCCACGGGCAGGGACACCTTCCACTAGAGCAGCTTGCTCCAAGCCCCTGTGTCCAACCTGGCCTTGAACACTGCCAGGGATGGGGCAGCCACAGCTTCTCTGGGCACCCTGTGCCAGCGCCTCAGCACCCTCACAGGGAAGAGCTTCTGCCTAAGAGCTCAGCTCAGTCTCCCCTCTGGCAGGTTAAAGCCATTCCCCTTGGCCTGTCCCTACATCCCTTGTCCCAAGCCCCTCGCCAGCTTTCCTGCAGCCCCTTTAGGCACTGGAAACTAAATCTCCCCTGTTTGAGTTTGATCCCATTCCCCCTTGTTGTCCCACTGCAGCCCCTGATGAACAGTCCCTCTCCAGCATCCCTATAGGCCCCCTTCAGATCCTCAAGCATTATGTCTGTTGTAAAGATTTAAAAGCTTAAGGCAGGCTCCCCAGAAGCAGCATTAGATTGAGTTTGTCACTTCGTGTTTTGCTGCTCAGCTCCAGTCCTGCCCATGGTTTTTGTCCCCTTGCAGACAAAGCCTGGCCAAGGCAGTGGTGAGGGGTGGGCAGGTCCCCAAGGTGCTTGGGTGACAGCAGCACAACCCTTGCTGCTGGGGACCCTCGTGCAGCTGCAGTGGGCTGAAGCTCACCCATCAATAGAAGTCCCCATCAGGCTGTTCCTTGCAGCTTGGTACCATCCTGGATGCAGCGTAGTGACCACATGGGCGCAGGGTGGCACATCTATGAGTGCCCATTCCTATGGGTGCTGAGCCCACCTATTGCAGCCCTTTGGGGTTTGCTGGGGAGCAAGGACACACAAAGGGTGCTGGGCAGGTGCCCTGGGGGCAGCAGGAGGGATCTGATCTCTGTCCCCTCTCTGTAGGTCACTATGGAGATATCAAGCGAAGACACGTTCCTGCATCAGCAGTGACCATCTCAGCCTCGGGGAGAGCAGCCACCATCCCTGGACTTCTCTTCAGCATGCCCAGGCAGCCCAGAGATCCCCCAGACCCTCCCTGTGCTGCTGCCAGCTTGGGCTTCCCATCGGGATGGATCCTCAAGGGTGGCTTTGTCCCCCTCTGAACACCTCCGTGGCTCACTGATGCTGCAGCCCCTCCAAGAGGCATCAGAGAGGTGACACGAGGGACCCTGGCAGTGACAAGCAGCCAAACGGGGGGATTTAAGACTGCAAGGACCCTGTTGGCGCCAAGGACGTCGCCCCATCCCCGCCGGAGTGATGCCAGCTTCTGCTTAGCACCCAAGAAGAAGGGATGGGGGATCCCCCCCACCTTCACCACCCCATTGCCCCTTCCCGTGCTGGCTCCCCTGACCCACAGGAGCCCGTAGCTACGTGATCGGGGCCGCGGAGCTCAACGGCCCCCAGCACCCACCTCACCTCGAGGACCCTCACCCCTCCCACCCTTGCCCCGCCATGATGTGCGAGGTGATGCCCACCATCAGCGAGGGGGACCCTCTGGGGCCCCCGCAGGGCTCCGAGGCGGATGCTGACTTCGAGCAGCTCATGGTGAACATGCTGGACGAGAGGGACAAGCTGCTGGACACGCTGCGGGAGACCCGCGAGACGCTCGCTGTCACCCAGAGCCGCCTGCAGGAGACCCTGCGCGAGCGGGACCAGCTCCAGAGGCAGCTCAACTCCGCGCTCCCCCAGGTAAGGGGCTGGCGCTGGGGATGAGCAGGAGCCGGCATCATCCCCGTGGCAGTCGGAGGCTTGGATGTGGTTTTTAGCTCCAGGAAGGTGGAGCTGGCGTGGGAGCGGGGATGCTGCTGGATGTGGTGCGCCTCGTGGCAATGGGAATGATGCCCATGGGTTCCCCCAGGCCAAGCTGCGGCCACCTTGGACACTGGTCCCCCTCCTTGGTCTGTGTGGCCATGCAGGGAGGTGGGGGACCACAGGGAATGGATATGGAGAAGGGGAAAAACATTCCCGAGGGCATCCTAGGGTGCCAGGAGGCAAATGCAGAGCCCGTGCTCACCCACTGGGGATGCTGAGGTTGGAAGAGGATGAGATGGATCAGCCTCACAGGGCTGTGCAGGGTGGGTCTGAGCTCCCCAGCTTCCCTGTGGAGTCCTGTGGGGCAGCACATGGTATCCCAGGGCCCAGGCATGGGGGAGGCAGGATCTGGGGGGGTTTTGCACTACCCCATTGTGGGTGTGATGTGGGGAGAAGCGGAAACAGGAGGCTTTGAACGTTTGTATCTGCTCTGACTGTGCCAGTGCTGACACTTTGGATCCTCCTTGCCTGATGCTGGGGTTTGGGGTACCCTAAGGAGACAGGGGACAATGAATGGATCAAAACTGGTGGCACAAGCCAGGACAGAGCCTGGGGTGGTGTCTGGCCAGCTCTCACGTCCCTCCTCTGCCCTGGACTGGGGACACAGTTCTGGAGGAAGGCAGCCCCTGTGTCCATGCACGGAGCGGGGCTGCTCCTAGAATCATAGAATCATGGACTCACAGAATGGGTTGGGTTGGAAGGGACCCTAAAGCTCCTCCAGCTCCAACCCCTGCCACGGGCAGGGACCCCTTCCATAGAGCAGCTTGCTCCAAGCCCCTGTGTCCAACCTGGCCTTGAACACTGCCAGGGATGGGGCAGCCACAGCTTCTCTGGGCACCCTGTGCCAGCGCCTCAGCACCCTCACAGGGAAGAGCTTCTGCCTTAGATCCCACCTGAACTTCCCCTGTTTCAGTTTGAACCCATCACCCCTTGTCCTATCACTCCAGTCCCTGATGAAGAGTCCTCTCCAGCATCCTTGTAGCCCCCTTCAGACACTGGAAGCTGCTCTGAGGTCTCCATGCAGCTTCTCTTCTCCAGGCTGAGCACCCCAATGTTCTGATCATTAATCTGTTCATTAATCCCATCCCTGCCCAGGCTGCTGAAAGCAAAAACCCCACCAGAGCTTCCCCATGGAGGAGCTGCTCCCTGTCCCCAGAGATGTGCTGAGACGCACCCAAGTGCTGGGTGCAGGCAGGGCCACCACCACCACCTCCCATGTGCTGGGGGCTCACATCCCCTCTGCTCCTGCCTCTGTTGCCTGTTCACACTGGAGAGAGCAGCCCAGGTCACGCCGAGCGCCCGCCGCCCGCCCCGCACAGTGCCTGGGATTAAGGGACCGCACGGATTTAGTCTCCATCCCTGCTCCAGCAAAGGGATGTGCAGTGCTCCTGTGCACAAGGAACAGTTCCTTGTGCAGTGCTCCTGCATCAGCACCAAGGGGCTCGGTGACACCCTCCATCCCCTTGGATGCCTCCGCTTCCAGCACCACAGCGAGGGATGTAGGGATGTGAGCAGGGCAGGCTGCACATGGGGAATGTCCCGGAGCTCCTGCTGCCTGTCCCTGCCCAGGCTGCCCGGGCACGGCAGCACCCAGTGCCCACCGGCTGCCCTCATGGGAGATGAGGGCTTGGAATGAACCCGGGGAGCAAACCCACAGGTGCTCACCTGCCCAATGGGATTAACCCCAGCATGTGCATGTACCAGGTAAGGGGGATGCGGCGGGTCTCTTCCCCAGGGCACTGCGCGGGGGCATTCCAAGGGTCTGTCCCATCTTCTTCCTCATCTGTGAGCCCTTTTACCCAGGAGCAGCGTGTCAGACCCCATTGGGGTGGGATTCAAGCTGGTTTGCTTGTAAAAACCCTATTTTGGGGGCAGATTGGGCACCTGTTCTTGTCAGTGGCCACAACAGCCTTTCCCCATGTCACTGAAGAGCCAAGGTGGGGGGGGGATGAGCTGCCTGGGGATGTTGGGGTGGATGGTGGTTGGGGGATGTGGCACTCTGCATCCTTTCAGGGCACAGGATCCAGAGTGCTGCCAAAGCTATCGATGGGGCAGGCAGGAAATGTGCTCTGGGGTGAAGCCCTGCTTGGGGCAGGCAGGGATGCTCCAGGGATGCTCCTGTCTTGCCCTTGTGGGGCTTGGTTGCTACGTGGCCAAGCCATCTCCCCTGAGCATCCCTCAGTCCCTAAAAGGCAGAACTCCAGAACGATTTCCCAGGGAGCCTAAGCTGCCTTAATGCTTCTTACATGATTCATGGGGGAGCGCTGGACGCAACTTAATCGAGCTGAAAGCTCTTGGCTCCAATCCCTCTGCCCTCCCCGCTTGTGCAGGGGGGATGCGGTTGAGGACCAAGCCCTGGCTCTGGGTGCTCTCAGCAGCACCCTGCGGCCCTGGCATTGCTTCTAGCTCCCTTCTGCCTGGCCACCAGCTTGGACACTGCTCTGCCCTCCTGGGGGTAGGTGGCACCCAGGGATGAGACATAGAATCGTAGAATCCCAGAATGGTTTGGGTTGGAAAGGACCTGAAGATCATCCAGTTCCAACCCCCTGCCATGGCCAGGGACACCTCACACTAAACCATGGCACCCAGGGCTCTGTCCAACCTGGCCTTGAACACTGCCAGGGATGGAGCATTCACAGCTCCCCTGGGCAACCCATTCCAGTGCCTCAGCACCCTCACAGTAAAGAACTTCCTCCTTAGATCCAATCTAAACTTCCCCTGTTTCAGTTTGAACCTGTTACCCCTTGTCCTGTCACTCCAGTCCCTGATGAAGAGTCCCTCCCCAGCATCCTTATAGGCCCCCTAACATGCAGAGCTCCAGGTGTATCCAGATGTGCTGCATCCCTCCTGTCCTGCAGGGCTTGGGGGTTTGGCAGGAGTCCCTGTCCCCAGCTCTGCCAAGGGGACAACGGGCTCCCACATTTCACAGGGGCTGTTGATGGTTCTTCCTTCACAGCCCCTCTGCTGCCTCTTGGGGTTGCAGGGACGCCTTCCACTAGAGCAGGGTGCTCCAGCCTGGCCTTGAGCAGGGATGGGGCATTTCAGAGTTAACATCGGGAGGTAACGCTTGCTACAAGCAGTGTGAAAAGAGGCCCCTCAGCAGCCCCAGGCGGGGGGAAACCAGTCCCTGGGTGAGAGCCCTCAAGATTTTGGGCAGGGCTGGAGGGATCTGGTGGTTCAGGTCTTGCTCCGACAAGATCAGGGCACTGAGATGCTGGGTTCCTCGGCTGTACAATGCTCCTCCCCGAGTAATCCCGCATGGAAATACACATCCTGGCTGCATATGGAGAGGGGAGGACCCCAGCTCTGCTGCAGTCACAGTGCTGTAGCCAGGAGGTCCAGGACGCACCACTGCCCTGCCTGCTGCTGAGGGTGGGTGATGGTTGAAGCCCTGGCTTTACCCAGTGGGATTTAGTCTCTGTAATCCCATGCTGCACACAGGGGTTGTGTTTATCCCCTCTGCTGTGCTTTCGGGCTTTCCCATAATCCTGCACCTCTCCTGGGACACGAGAAGGAGTTGGGGTGGTGGCTCTGCCAGTTCCCAACATGGACAGAGAGATGCTGCGGCTCCAGCTGCTGCTTTCCCATCGTGGGCATCCTTCCATGTCCCCTCCATGTCCCCTCCATCACCTGCAGGAGCAATCATTCCTATCAGGGGCTTTAAAACCTTGGAGCAAGTCCAGAGGAGGCCACGAGGATGCTCAGGGCTGGAGCAGCTCCTGTATGGAGCCAGGCTGAGAACACTGGGGCTGTTCAGGCTGGAGAAGAGAAGCTGTGTGGAGACCTCAGAGCAGCTTCCAGTGTCTGAAGGGGGCTACAAGGATGCTGGGCAGGGACTCTTCATCAGGGACTGCAGTGATAGGACAAGGGGTGATGGGTTCCAACTGAAACAGGTCAAGTTCAGCTTGGATCTGAGGCAGAAGCTCTTCTCTGGCTGCAGCATCCCTGGCAGTGTTCAAGGCCAGGTTGGACACAGGGGCTTGGAGCAAGCTGCTCTAGTGGAAGGGGTCCCTGGCCGTGGCAGGGGTTGGAGCTGGATGATGCTAAGGTCCTTTCCAGCCCAACCCGTTCTGTGAGTCCATGATTCTATGCAATGCCATTAATCCTGCAGCTGGAGGCACCTTGTTCCCAAGGCTCAGGTGTGTTGGAGCAGCCGCGCTCCTGCCACAAACAGGGGAATTTTCCTTGCTTTGGAGGCAGGAGACGGCTCTGGGCTGAGCACTTTTGCACTTCAGCTTTTTCAAGCTCTGAGCCTTCTCCCCTGAGCTTCCTAAACCTCTCCTTGCTTTCCCAGCCATCTCTATGTAGCTGCTTCTGGCCTAACTCGAGCTCTTCCCTGTGCCTTCCTCACTGATGCAGCCCAGGGGGAAGACCCCGAACCCCCCAAAGGAGGAAGGCACCAAACATGCCTGGTGCTGCCGGAAGATCCAAGCCCTGGGCCACAACACTCCATTTCAGTACCCTGCTGTGGTGCTCCAGGTTTCCATCCCGGCTCCCTCCCCCCTGCTCCCCCTTGTCCCAGGGCTTGGGGCTGATCCCAGCCCTGTGCTTTGGGTGGTTCTAATCCAAATGAGCCCCTTCCCAGGCTGCTGGGCTTCCTGAGGGCTTCCGGGGCTGTGTCTCAGCATCCATCCTTTGACTGAAGATTAAGCACCTCTCCTTCACTTTCTAATCCGTTTATAGGTGTCCCTGCTTAGTTTGAGAGCTTATGAGCCTTGCTGGGGCACTCAGCCCAGGATCTGACCAGCAATTCCTGCTGGGATGGAGGGCTCAGAGGGGAGCAGCCCGATGGGGTAGGGTTGGGCAGGAGCATAGGGTGATGGAGAGGGGCTCTTCATCAGGGACTGTAGCAATAGGACAAGGGGTGATGGGTTCAAACTGAAACAGGGGAAGTTCAGGTTGGATCTAGGCCAGAAGCTCTTCCCTGTGAGGGTGCTGAGGCGCTGGCACAGGGTGCCCAGGGGAGCTGTGGCTGCCCCATCCCTGGCAGTGTTCAAGGCCAGGCTGGACACAGGGGCTTGGAGCAAGCTGCTCTATGGAAGGGGTCCCTGCCCGTGGCAGGGGTTGGAGCCGGAGGAGCTTTTGGGTCCCTTCCAACCCAAACCCTTCTATGGTTCTATGACGGTGCTGGGAGTGGAGCTCGCACCACGCTTTGACCCGCTGACCCATGTCTGGCAGCGGGTGGCTGCCCGTGTCTCTCCAGCAGATTTTCCCTCTTTTAATCTCTTGGCATTCTGGGATGGAAGCATCATTGTGGGCTCAATCTGTGCAGCTCAGCCCCCCCGGGGCTGAGTGCTGCTCATCCCTGTCCCCTGCGTGGCATCCCTCCTCCCTTGCTGCCTCCAGTACCTTGTCCCAGTCATCCCATGCCACCGCCGGGGGGAGAACATCCACGTCCACAGCCCCCATTTGCCCTGCGAGCCATGGGGCAGAGCAAGAGGTTTGCACTCTTTGCACATCTGGGAGCTTTGGATCCACAAGGTCCCTTCCCCAGCACTGGGAGCAGCCGATGTGTCACCCACCATTACAGCTCGTCAGGGATGTCTTCCAGCAGCCCATCAGATCCATCACAGCTGCAAGGAAGCTTTTGCTGAGCTCCTCCTGCTTTGCTGCCTGTCTCTTGGCTTATTGAAGGGCCAGAGGAGTGAGATACCCCCAGTTCTGAAGCAGAAAGTGGGGAATGGGCACCTCCTCTGACACCTTCTTCTGTCACTCACACACCAGTGTTCCCAGGCACAATATAATCCACAGGGATGCTCAGGAGCTGCTCACTCTTGCTCACAGCACATGTATAACCCAGCAGTGTGCTCACAAACGCATGTGCTGATGGGCTGTGCTGAGCCCTAATTCCCACTGGCTGGAAGAGCGCAGCTCCTGGAGAGGCTTGGCTGGCACCATGGAGTCCTGTGGTGGGGTTCACCCCGGCTGTGGAGTGGTCCAAGAGCAAGGGTGGGATGGTGCCTGGGCATGGCAGAGGCTGGTGATGGAGGTTTGGGGTGCTGTGATTGATTCGGGGGACAACTGACGGGCACAGGGATGACTGCAGAGCTGGAGATGTCACTGGGGAGGCGAATGGGTCTGGAAAGGAGCTCAGGGATTCAGGCCCTGGGGCAATGCCGCAGTGAGGATGTTGGGTGGCAGCAGCCCTGAGGCGTGGTGATGGGCAGAAAGCGGCTGTTTAGAGGGACAGTGACTGATTTTGGCCTCTGCAATTGCTCTTTCCCTTCCTCCACATTGCAGCACACTCGGGTACTGTCCCACTGTGGGGTCTCAGCATCACCAGCGACACCAGCATCCCCCCCAGCCCCGGGCTAGAAACCACACCAGTGTGAGCAGCTTGGGGTGGGAAGGGAGAGGGAAAAGCTGGCTGGGACAAAGAGAGGTTAAATAGCTGGGGGGGGGATGTCAGCTATTGCAACCTAAACCTTAACATTTTGCTTCCATTTGAAGGGGTTTGATTTGTTGAACTTGAACATGAAAGTGGATTTCATGCTGTAAAACATCTCGCAGCCCCCAGTGAGATTTGGGCTGTTAATGCTCAGCCAAATCCCCCTCAGCTGCTTTGGAAACCCTTCTGCTTTTCACTTTCTTCTCGACCCTGTGAAACGGGTGTGAATTTGGGAAGAGTTTCCACATTTGCATTTTTCACCCCAAAATTCCCCAGCTGCGGAATGTCACTTAGTCCTGGCACCACTTGGTGGCTGTGAAAGAAACTGGGAGCAATGGGAGGGTGCTTCTGGGCTAACCCAGCTTGCTGGGCTTTCACTTCCTAAGGGAGACCGAACTCTCCTGCAGCCCAGGAGCCCGGGATTGAGTTTCCTTTCCCCTCTGCTACAGTCACGAACCCGACTGCTCTGTTTCTGAGGAGCCCATGGCATCCCAAAGGATGTGCTGGCTCTGCTTTGGCACTGCCCCGTGCATGGCTCTTCATTGCTGGCTGGCACATGCCTGGAGGGAGCAGTGATTGGAGCAAGAACTGGTGGTACCAGGCACATCTCCTGCAGTGCCCCGTCTCTCTCAGCTGGGATTTGAGGTGTGGGGGTGCTTGATGAGGCCCCCCATGCTGAATCGGGGCAGCTCTTGCTCTTTGGAAGGAGATTGTGGATGATGCCTGATCCTGAGGCCGTGGCAGAGGCAGGCTGGGGGCCGGTGGACTCATCCTGGCTGGCTGTGGCTTTGTGGTGAGCTTTAGCCTGATGGGATCCTCCAACGTGGGTCTTGCGGATGGTGCTGTGTAACGTCAAGGGGACACTGTGGTGGCCTTGGCTGGGATGCTTTAAATGCATCCAAAGAGCACCTTTGGGGCTGTTGAACAGTTTCTTGTGTCATTGGACATCAAACCAAATGGATAAATACCGGGATGCTGCGTTCTCCCTTGTCCAAAGCACTTGGGGAAGCAGCAGTAGGTCACCTCCCAGCCTGGCTGTGCTTCTCCACTGCTTTCTCAGTGTTCCTCTGGGTGTCACTCTCTCTCAGAGGTTGGGTTTGCCTGGAGATCCTGGCAGAGGTCTCCATCCCGCTCTCCCTGATCGCTTCCGTGCCCTGATTCCTGCAGGAGTTCGCCACGCTGACACGGGAGCTCAGTGCGTGCCGGGAGCAGCTCCTGGAGAGGGAAGAGGAGATCTCAGAGCTGAAAGCCGAGCGCAATAACACCCGGGTAAGCACCTGGAACCTGCTGCCTGCCTTCCAGGCCTCAGGAATGCGGGACACTGATAGCGGCATTGCCAGCCCTGGGCTGTGAGAGCCTCCCTCCTGCCTCTTGCAGCTCTTGCTGGAGCACTTGGAGTGCCTGGTGTCAAGGCATGAGCGGTCCCTGAGGATGACCGTGGTCAAGCGTCAGGCCCAGTCGCCATCCGGGGTCTCCAGTGAGGTCGAGGTGCTCAAGGCACTCAAGTCACTCTTCGAGCACCACAAGGCGCTAGATGAAAAGGTGAGACAGACTCTGAGCCCTCCTTCTCCTCCCAACCCTCCTCCTCCCTCCCACTGGATGCTGTTCTTACTGTTAAGCTGGGTGGTAACGTGGAGCCCCTCGGGAGGAAGCTTTCTGGATATCCAAAAGCTTCGGCACCCTCATTTTAGGAGCTGGTGGGGCTGCCAAGGGGATGCTGTGGGTTTGAGGCTGTTGGGGATGGGGAACTTGCTTCCCTGGGTGACTCGTGGTGATGGCGAGTGCTGGTGTTTGGTAACCTGGTTCAGTCGTTATGTTACACCTCTTGTTGTTCCTCCTGATTCATTTGCCTCAAGCATCTCCTTCCTCTGCTAAAAGATGTCCTCAGGCTGGCCTGGCCATAGGTCCCTAATTCAGCTTGGCTCAGGCTGTTCCTCACCAACTGGAGCATCCCTGAGCCTGTTCCCTGGATGTGAACTCACCTGAGCCTGGCTGCAGCCAGACAACAGGGTCTGGGAGCTGGTGCAGATCCTGGCCACCCACATCACAGATAAATGATGGCCTTTCCCATTGCCTTACCCACCTGCAGGTCAGGGAACGCTTGCGAGCAGCCTTAGAGAGAGTGGCAACCTTGGAGGAGCAGCTCGTGGATGCCCATCGGCAGGTAAGAGGTGTTTGGGAAGCCAACGCTGGGCCCTTGGTGGGCATCCACTGGGCTGGGACTGCGCCGTGTCCCGACTGTGAATTCCAGTTGAATTTGCTGGCATAGTCCCCACAAAACACGGTGCAGAGCAGAGAAATGGCATTTGGGCACTTTTAGTGTAAGGCTTTAACTCTAAACTTGCCATTCACATGAAGCATTGGCTGTGTTTAAGTGAATCCTCCCTGCAAAACAAAGAGGCTTCATCCTCCATCAGTGCTGAGCCTTCACAGCATCTCTGCCTTCCCTTTCCCCCTATCCCCCCGGTTCCTCCCCATCCACATCCACCAGGTGAAGGAAACCACCCCAAAGCCAGCTGCAGACCTGGGTGCTCCAGGGCTGTCCCCACCAGCAGCCAGTCAAGCTGGTCTCTTGTGTCCCGCATTGAGGAATCCCTGTTCTCATGCAGGTGGCAGCTCTGCAGCAAGGCGCTGTGCGGGAGGCCCCGCTGGGAGAGCGGGATGAAAGGGAGCCCAAGGAGCCAGCGCAGAAGCTTCCCTGGAAGGTGAGAGCCCTGGAACCCCCCGCTCTGACTACACTTACTGAGGCCATCGTGTCTTCAAACCCCTTGGGGCTGACTCCAGGGTGCTGGAAACCTTTTCCTCTGTCCCCTGGTTCAGTTCCCTGGGAAAAGCCCTTCCTGGTGGATACAGGCTGCATCTGAGCAGATGGGAGTTTGGGCTCCCGCTTGGATGCTGTGATTCCCAGGGATGCTTTGGGAAGCCCTCAGCCATCCCTATTCCACGTGAGAAGCCACATCCCTGTCTAGCAGAGCCTGTTGACAGGGGGTCCCCAGAGCCCCATGTCCCCCCTCCTCACCACCCCACTGGGTCCCTGCAGGGCCATGTTCCCCCCAGCATCCACCTCCCTCTCTGGTGCCTTGCAGCGGCTCTCCAACGGCTCAGTGCACCCGGATGATGAGGCAGGGCGGGTGGTGGAGCTGCAGGAGCTGCTGGAGAAGCAGAACTACGAGGTGGTCCAGGCCAAGGAGCGCATCTCTGCGTTGGCTGCCAGCGTTGCTGAGCTGGAGGAGGACCTCGGCACCGCCAGGAAGGATCTGATCAAGTCGGAGGAGATGAGCAGCAAGTACCAGAGGGACCTCCGTGAGGTTAGACCCTGCCCTCTCACGCTGCCAACCAAGCCTCTTGCAGAGACATCCACAGCAGCTTCCGCATGCTCTGGGCTGGGGAGGGATTGGAGCTTCTGTTGTATGCAGGGTTCCACAAAAGAGGCCACTGCCTTTGGGAGGTTGTCCCCAAGCCCATCAGCAGAGCATCCCTGCAGTTATAAGCAGACACTGAGGTACCCGGCTGTGCTGCAGCCCTGGGGCACTGAGCTGTGGCCATGCTGGAAGATGCTGCTGTGGTTGCTTGACTCTCCCTTTATCGCTCTGCTGTGAAGAGTGGAGCAGGGTTTTCATGGCATGCTTGGACTCAGGGCTGAGCGGCCCAGTTATTGCCAGGTTGGTGCTCACAGATCAGGGTGTGACAGCCCCATCACTTCCGCAGGCCCTGGCTCAGAAAGAGGACATGGAGGAGAGGATCACCACGCTGGAGAAGCGCTACCTGGCAGCCCAGCGAGAAGCCACCTCCATCCATGACCTCAATGACAAGCTGGAGAGCGAGCTGGCCAACAAGGAGTCTCTGCACCGCCAGGTACCGAGCCTGCACCCAAAGGCTCCCCATGACCCCGGGCTCTTGGGAGGGAGAAGTGGGTGCTGGGGACGGGACCAGCCTTGGTGCTGGGCACCCACCCTGCCCTGTCCCACAGTGTGAGGAGAAGGCCCGGCACCTGCAGGAGCTGCTGGAGCTGGCAGAGCAGAAGCTGCAGCAGACGATGCGGAAGGCGGAGACGCTGCCCGAGGTGGAAGCGGAGCTGGCTCAGCGCATCGCTGCGCTCACCAAGGCAAGGGCTGGGGCACCAGAGCCGAAGGGAGAGCAGGGACCAGGGGAGGAGGCAGGTCTCGCCACCCCATTGCACCATGGATGCCACCCTGCCCTCAGGGCTGTGCTGTCTTCTGCTTCCCCATGGCTGCAGGGACAATGAACTGGTTTTGAAGCTCTCCACGTGTCCTGCATGTATGGGGTTTGCTTCCTTCCCTCTGCTCCTTTCTCCAAGGCATAGATGGCCCTGTTGGGGTAGATGCCCTTTGGCTTGTGCTGGGATCACTCTGAGATGAGGAGGAAGAGGAAGGATCCAGGCTGGATGTGGGAGGGTGCAGGCCTGGAGGGAGGTTGGATACACCAGCCCTGCTCTTCCTGGGTGCTGCAGCAGGTGCCTGGTTCTGCACAGAGCACCTCCAGCTCCCATCACCTTGCTATCAGGGCTGATTTGGGCTCACAGCGCACAGCCAACCATGGCAGGGATGAAGGCAGTGGGAGAGAGCCCTCCATCCTGGGAAAGATTCAGATGCAGGGATGGAAGGAGGGATGCAGGAAGGTCTGCACGCTTTTGGGGAGCATCATCCAAGAGGGCTGCTCTGCTTTTCCCAGGCAGAAGAGAGGCACGGGAGCATCGAGGAGCACCTCCGGCAGCTGGAGAGTCAGCTGGAGGAGAAGAACCAGGAGCTGGCCAGGGTAAGGGGTGCTCAGCCTGGGCATGGGGGGTCCTGGTGAGTCCTGATCTGGTTAATTCTCCCCCATCCAGGATGTCTTAAACTAGAGCCACACAGGAGCTCATGACGCTCTGCTGTGATTTCCCTCTCTCCCAGGCATCCAAGCACTGCTGTTAGCGTGCCACATCCCTCCTCTCCCAGCATCACCCCTTGGGGCAAGCTGGGACCCCACATGCAGGGAGGAGAAGGGGAGGCTCCAGCACCATTTCCCCAAGCCTGGATCAGCAGCAGGATGAGACCGAAGGGCACTGGGAGCAAAGAGTGCTGCCCCTTAAAGAGACAGGGAGGCCAAGCTGATGGGTCATGGGCTGTGCAGTCCCTGCTGTGCTCCTTAGCCAGTGGCTGGGCTGTCCATGCAGGAGGTTGTGATGCTCGTTGCTCAGGTGGGATTGCAGCCCCTGGGAAGCCCCAGGTTGGTTTGGCCTAGGAGAGACCTTTGCAAATCCAGAGGATCAGCACCCATTGGGGTCTGGAATGTTCCCCCCAGTGTGGCTGTCGCTGGTTGCAGAGGTGAAGCTTCCCTGAGGGGCCGGCAGGACAGGAATCCTGTCCTCTCTCCTGTTCATCCCTGGCTGGGGAATGCAGAGCCCAGCAGAGCTGCAGCAGAGGGGCTGGTCTGCGCTGTGACGGGTGGGCTTGTCCCCAGCAGCAGGGACGGGGTGGCAGGAGGAGCTCATGTGTTGCTGTTGGCTCCTCCAGGCCCGGCAGCGGGAGAAGATGAACGAGGAGCACAACAAGCGGCTCTCAGACACCGTGGACCGGCTGCTGAGCGAGTCCAACGAGCGGCTGCAGCTCCACCTCAAGGAGAGGATGGCGGCCTTGGAGGAGAAGGTAGTGCTGGGGGTCCTCTGGGGGGGCTGAGGGGGATCTGCGTGGTCTGCAGCCCCTCTGGCGCAGAGCTTCAGCCACAGCACAGGGGTTTGGAGGTGCCTGTGCAGGGATGGAAAGATGGTCCTGTGCAGGGGTGGAGAGATGGTCCCGTGCAGGGATGGAGAGATGGTCCCATGCAGGGATGGAGAGATGGTCCCATGCAGGGATAGAGAGATGGTCCCGTGCAGGGATGGTGAGATGGTCCCGTGCAGGGATGGAGAGGTGGTCCCATGCAGGGATGGAGAGATGGTCCCATGCAGGGATGGAGAGATGGTCCCATGCAGGGGTGGAGAGATGGTCCCATGCAGGGATGGAGAGATGGTCCCATGCAGGGGTGGAGAGATGGTCCCATGCAGGGATGGAGAGATGGTCCCGTGCAGGGATGGAGAGATGGTCCCGTGCAGGGGTGGAGAGATGGTCCCATGCAGGGATGGAGAGATGGTCTCGTGCAGGGATGGAGGGATGGTCCCATGCAGGGATGGAGAGATGGTCCCATGCAGGGATGGAGAGATGGTCCCATGGAGGGGAGGACAAATGGTCCCATGCAGGGGTGTAGAAATGGTCCCATGCAGGGGCGGAGAAATGGTCCCATGCAGGGGTGGACAGATGATCCCATTCAGGGGTGGAGAGATGATCCCATTCAGGGGTGGACAGATGATCCCATGCAGGGGTGGACCGATGATCCCATGCAGGATTCCAGCTGGGCGCTGGGGCCAGTGGGAGCGCCAGGAAGTGTGCCCTGCATCACACCCAACACTGCCACTGCCTTCCACCTCCAACAGCAACAGGATTTGTCCTGCTCCACTCACTCACTTCCCTGTGTCTCTTCTGGCTGTCCAAGCAAAACCCTGCTGCATTTTGCAGGTGAAAAATGCAGTGTTCATCCTCTCCCACCTGCCCATCCCCTCCACATGCTGCCGTCAAACCTCCCTGTCTACAGCCCAAACTGCTCTGCCTGCTCCAAGCCAGGGAAGAGCCCATGAGCAGCTCCCAGCTCCCACCCTGGGGCACTGGGCTTTCCTTTGAGGAGCCAGCTGGAGTTGCTGCTGCTTCCCAGCATGAATGCGATTAGCTGGGAGAGCAGGTATCTCAGAGCAAGGATGAACCTCCCAGTGCCAGTGGGAGGTCAGGCCTTGATAATTCACCTCTTTGGGTTCCTGCAGGGACCAGGCTCCCCTTAGTGAGTCAGAGCACAGAGGGCTTGCATCCCCCAGCTGATGCCTCCAGGACTGGGTCTGTCTCTCCTGCTGCTCTGCAGCTCCTGTCCCGAACCAGATGTGGCTGTGCCAACGTGTCCAGGCATTCAGCAGATAGGTCTGAGCGGCTCCAGGTAAAGAGCAGGACCTAACACATGGGGCTGAGTCCAAATTTCCAGCCCAGCAAACAACAAGGACCAGAGTGGTGACGCATCATCTGCTCCTGCTGCTGGCACTGGCTCACCCAGAGCTTATCCAGGTCTTTGCAGGCAAAAGTGATCCAAAAAAGAGCACTAGATCAGGTAGCTGCAAACACATCTGCTTTTCCCCCTGCTTATTCGCTAGCTTAGATGTAGAGGACGTTTTTGCCCTTGATCCAGCTCAAGGAGTTCATCTCCTCTCAGATGCATTTCCTAATGTTGAAGCCCTGTCCTTCAAATCTCTAATCACCATGTGCCCGCCGTAGCCATAGCGCGGTGCTGGTGTGGGGCAGGAGCTGAGTGAGGGCAGCCCTGCTTGAGGAGCAGGGGATTTGCAGAGCAGAGCCATTCCCAGGTAGGTGAGGAGATGCTCGGTGGCCATCGCTGTCCTTCGTGCCAGGTGGTCCCATGCTGGCCATTCCCAGGAGGCCGTTTCCTAAATGGTCTCTCTTTTTCTTTCCTGTTTTTGTTCCCTTTTCTTTTGTTTCGTTTTCCAAAGAACACTTTGTTACAAGAGCTGGAAAATACCCAAAAGCAGATAGAAGAGCACCAGCACGACAAGGTAAATGCGGTTGCAGGGAGCCTGACCCAGTGACTGCGCTTCCTCGCTCCTAATCCCCAGCTAGTGGCAGTCCTGGCTCCTTAAGTCCCTAGTTTTGGAGGCGCTGGGATCCCAAAGCACCCAGCAGCAGGAGGCCCCAAACTAAGCCGTGGATGGAAGCTGCCCCCCACCCCTCTGGAGACCCCCGGTTCAGTCCCCTGACAGGCATGTTCAGTCCCATCTCCATGTTTCTATCCCGTTCATCCATCCCCAACTCCCTGAGGACAGCAGCGAGGCTGGGATGGCTTCACCTCAGGCAGCCACGTCCCCTTCGCTCCTGAGGCTTTCTCAACCCCCTCACTCCAGCTGGGGGAAGATCTGCTCCATGCCCAGCTTGCAGAAGGCCCTGTAGGTCTTCACATCTTCCTTGCTCTCAGATAAAGCATCCAAGTAGGGTCTGCAACACGAGTCCACCACGTTGGCCTGTGCTGGAAAGCTGGAGGGTTACTGCTTTTTGAAGCAATGGGAGTTTTTGGGATATGCCCTGTGTTTCATGCATGGTTGATTTCCCCCTTGCCCAGGGCCTTGCTCTCCCAGATGCTTCCAGCATCCCAATGTGGGCACTGCTCGTGCTTCCCAGCCATGGCTGCTGGGTTAGGGCTGGCTCCAGGCAGAGGCAAAGCTCCAAGACCTTCATGATGCTGCCTGCACTTTGCCCACCCTGGTTCAGCCTGTTTGTCCCTGGGACTGGATCCTGCTGGCCTGGAAGATCCATCTCCCTGCCTCCCTTCCCACTCACATCTCCTGTAGGACAGCACAGCCACGTAGTGCAGGCACAGGTTCCTGTGAGGATGGGACTGGCAGCAGGAGAGACAGGACCAGCAGTCCATTTGGCCAACTGATCCCTCACTGCTGGCCCCGCACATGCAGTGTGGAGCAAACCCAGAGCATCCCAGTGGGACTGATCTTCCTTCATCTCTCAAAGCAGCATCGCTTCGAGCACGCGTGTGTCTGTCTGTCTGGCCTGTGGTCACTTCCTCCCTTCGCGGCATCACCCCAGCATCGCCATTCACTGTCGCCTGCATGAGCCGTTTCTTTCCCGATGTGCCAAAGGTGCTTTAAACCTGGGATGGGGGTTTTGAAAGGAAATAGAAACCTGGGAATAGCTAAGGACGTGGATTGCCCCAAGCCTGGCTGCTCCTCAGAGCAAAACCAACCCCTGTCTCTTGTCTCACCCCGAACAGCGGCGGTTGTCTGATGAGATTGACAAACTGAGGCTGGAGGTTGATCAGCTCAAGACCAGAAGTGGGACGTTCGTGGAGAGCGTGCACACAAGGTAAGGGCAGAACCCCACCAGCCTCTGCTTGCACCCTGCACCCCTGGCTTTGGCCCCAAAATGCTGATGGCATCAAGCACGTCTGGTTTCACCAAGCTGCAGGGTGGTTCGTGCAGCAGGGACAGCTCCGGCTCTGCTGTCCCCACCGTGGGACACAGACTGTTGAGAATAGCCCAGCCCAACTGAACAGTCCAAAAGTTGCTCTTTTAAGGGCAAAAACCCACTGGGCAACGTTTCTTTTTCTGTACAAAGGACTTAGGGCTTAATTCTCTATGAAAGCTGGGTGTTCACCAAGCACCTTTCCCCTTGTGGTGTGCTGGGGATGGAGAAGGAGAAGCTCTTTTGAGGTGTTGCAGGCAAAGAAGAATGAACCCCCCTTTTTTACCCCTCCTTTCCACAATGGTCCCCCCCTGCCCTTTCACTTAAAGTCATCTGGGAGATGGGGAGCAGCCCAGAGCACCAGGAAGAGAGGTGAGTGCCTCAGGCCCCAGCCCCCAGCACTGACCAGGGGGCTAAAGCAGGGGGCTGGAATAGGAGGGTGACAGCAAAGTGTGCTGCTGCGGCCGCCTGGGACACAGCATCCTCTCCTGAGCATCGTATCTGTTGTGGATAGAAGAAAGAGGGAGAGTGAGGGAGAGTCTGTGAGGCCGGAGGGTAGCTGAGTGCCAGAGGAGCGTGTGTGGGACCTCTTTGTGTGGGGCTGTAGGAACAAGATGGACATTTGTGTTTAGCTTTGTTTCTGGGAGGAAATAGCAGCAGACAGCTTGAGTTACAGAGGGCAGAGTAATCCCCCCGCTGAAATGTCAGCTTTTGTCTGAGGCGCCTTTCTGTGGTTTTAGCTCAGGAGCAGCTTGTCAGTGGCTCCACAGCTTAAATCCCCTTGAAACTTGGGCTGTGCCTTCGTGTGCAGACACCAAGCTGACGCCAAGCAGAGCTGCTCCTGTCAGTGCCTTTGTCTGGCCTTGGGAGGATGCTGGGGCAGGGAGGCACCGCAAAGCAGAGCCACCGTGCTGGTAACCACTGGTCTGCCTTGGGCAGCTGCTGTTGTCCTCCTACATCAGAACCCCCTTGTGCTTCCCGTAGCAATGCCCATAGGGAATGATGACCCCGTGCTCTGGGAAGGCACTGGGCTCAGCTGTGGGGTTGGGTGTTCAGGGTGAGGAGGAGCAACCAGGCAACACGAAGATATGCATCGAGGACCACGGGTGGCAAAGAGTGGCCCTCATGTCCCATAGCTGCTGTGTTGCTCTCCCTGGCATGGGGACCTGCTCCCAAGCACCAGCCTGGGCATGGAGGACGATGAGGAAGTGCCAGGCAGTTTCTGCTGGAAGATCCCAAATGATGCCTATGGCCCTGCACTTGGAAGATCTGTTTCAAACGGGATTTTATTCAACATTTTTAACATGAAAATATTAAAGAAAACATAAAAAGGAGGAGAAAAGCTCCCTGGATGGCCCCTGTTCTGGAGCACGGGGATGGAGAAGGCAGGCACAAGACGTGCTGTACATGCGAGGTGCAAGCTGTTCTCGAGAGGGAAGGACAGGAGGGGACTGCTCAGCCCACGGCTTCACAGCAGACCCACTGCATAGGGTGTTTTTCTCCAGGGCTGGCTGCGTGCCCTGGTGGGTACTGCAGAGAAGGGGGAGGTAGCAGCAGGGCAGGGCCCAGGGCTGAGCTTCCTACAATCTGTGAGCTCATCTCCAGGGCGAGCATGGGGGGAATGGGGCACCTTTTTCTGGAGCCTTGGGTTTGCATCATTTATAGAATCCCAGAGTGGTTTGAGTTGGAAGGGACCCAAAAGCTCATCCAGTTCCAACCCCCTGCCACGGGCAGGGACACCTTCCACTAGAGCAGCTTGCTCCAAGCCCCATCCAACCTGGCAGGAGATGCAGAACAGGCAGGCATCACTGGGGTGGACATGCCAGGGTGGCCTCATCCTCCTCCTCTGTCCTCAGCCAGCCTGGGCTGCAAGGGGAGCAGCCTGGGGATGAGGGCATCCCTGCATGGAGCAGTGTCTGCAACAGGGCTCTCTGTCCACAGGTCCCATATGGGCAGCGCCACGGACCTGCGCTTCCCACTGAGTGCTGTGGTCCACGGCCCCGCTGAGCCCTTTGGGACAGCCCCAGGTCTGCCTCGGGCACAGAAGGGCCGATTTGCTGCCCGGCGAGAGGAGCCAGCCAAGGTAACCCATCTTCATGGGGTCACGTTGGGCTTGGGGTCTCCTCCTGCCTTGCATGCCAGTCTCCTGCCCTTGGGGATAGCATGGTAGGAAGGGTTTTTCCCATTGAGGTTGCATTGAGTTGTAACTGGTGTGTGGAGCTCTCCAGTTTGGCTTCTGGAGGCATGGAGTGCCATGTAGGACCAGTGGATCTTGTTCCCTCCAGGACTGGGAGCAGGCTCAAGCTGGCAGTGTCCTGGCCACGGGGCCTCACGCCTTCGACAGCGACCCGGAGATCTCTGATGTGGATGAGGATGACCGTGAGACACTTTTCAGCTCCATGGATGTGCTCTCCCCTGGTGGGCACTCGGATGCCCAGACGTTGGCCATGATGCTCCAAGAGCAGCTGGATGCCATCAACGAGGAGATAAGGTAATGACCATGGGCAAACTCCACCACTGCCTTGCTCTGAAGGGGCTCCAGAGGCATCAAACTTCCAGGCAGTGGGAGGAGGCTCGGATGCCCTAAAATTGAGATCTTGGTCCAGCTTCAGCCAGGGAAATGGCTCCACATCCTGCACATGGTTTATGTGGATCCTGATGGGTCGCTATAAGGATCCTGCTCCTACTATTCCTGGAGCTCAGGGGCTTGGGTCACAGCACCCAAGGTGCATCTCCCTCGGGCAGTGGGATGCGGTGGCTGACGAGGTGAGGAGCCAAGAGCCCTGAACCCTGCTGCTCCCCCAGGATGATCCAAGAGGAGAAGGAATCCACCGAGCTCCGCGCCGAGGAGCTGGAGACGCGCGTCACGAGCGGCAGCATGGAGGGGCTCAACCTCACCCAGCTCTGCAAGAGGGCTTCCATCCCCACCTCGCTGACAGCCCTGTCCCTGGCCAGCTCGTCCCCCCCGCTCAGCGGCCGCTCCACCCCGAAGCTGTCCTCCCGCAGCGCCGCTCAGGACCTCGACCGCATGGGGATCATGACGTTGGTGAGGAGGAGGAGTGGGGTGGACGTGGGGATTGGAGGGGGCGTGCGGGTGGCTGCTGGGGTGGGAGCGGTGCCTCTGCACCCGCACGGCTCTGGGATGGGCTCTGGGATGGGGGTGCCTGGCCCTGGGGTGGGGCGGGGGGGTTTCTCCATTAACTGCCCCCCTTTCTGTGTCTCTCTCGCTTTCCCCCTTGCAATCAGCCCAGCGACTTGAGGAAGCACCGGAGGAAACTGCTAGTGAGTGGCTCCCATCCCGTTGGTTTTTGTCCAAGCCCCTTTTCCAGCCTGCTCCTGGCTTTGTCCACACCAGGTCAGGGTGCAGCAGGCGCGGGATGGAGCTGGGGACCCCAGGGATTCAGCAGGAGGATCTTGGGGATCCCATAAGGTGCTTGGAGATGCGCTGGCTGGCAGCCTAGGGGGGTCTGGCAGGACATGGGGAGGTTCAGAAAAGCCACTGGGTCCTCAAACGTTGTGTGTCCCCTCTGGCGACTGGGTGTCTTTGGGACATTCCCATCTGTGCTCCTCAGAGCCCTCTGCTGAGGGCCAGCAGCTTCTGTCCTCACGCACTGACCTGGACCACGGGGCTGCATCCCCTCTCCTTCCTCTTCCCAGGATCTTGGCCATACGGCCACATCCTCCCCATCTGTTTGGGCATCTCAAGCCGTTGCCACAGCTCTAGTTGAGGCCAATCCTGGAGCGTGGCAAAGCCTCAGGGCTCTGGTGGCTCTTTTGGCCATGCCTCCGTGGAGCAAGAGAGAGGCAGGCAGCAGGGCAAGGATGGAGTTGGACTTTGGCCACCCAGCCTCATCGCTTCTCTGCCTGTTCAGTCCCCTGCAGCTCGGGATGAAAGCCGAGAGGATAAAACCACCATCAAATGCGAGACGTCCCCCCCATCCTCACCCAGAACACTGCGGCTGGAGAAGCTGGGCCACCCTGTGCTCAGCCAGGAGGATGGGAAGAGGTACGTGGAGCATCTTCGGGTCTCTCAGCAGTGCTTGCTCTGTCGGTTTGAGGATTTACGTGGGACTGTGGGGAGGGCTGGGGTTGGCCATGGGCTTGTGCTCTGCTCGGGAATAACCTGAAGGCTTTGCTGTTCCTCTCCCTCCTCCATCCCCAGCTCGCTGGAGGAGCAGGCCAGCAACCCCAGCAGCAACAGCAGCCAGGACTCCTTGCACAAGGGCTCCAAGAGGAAGGGGATCAAATCCTCCATCGGGCGCTTGTTTGGGAAAAAGGAGAAGGGTCGTTTGATCCAGCTGAGCAGAGAAGGGGCCACAGGGCAGGGTCCGTGAGCAGCCCCATTCCTGCGCGTGCCGGGCTCCTGGCCCTCTCTGGCATCGGGGTGCTGTTGGGGTGACCAGTGGAGGAGCAGGGACACCCCTGCGGCTCTGAGGATATTGGGACCACTGGCTCTGGGCAGTTGGGTCCTGGAGCTTCTGCCTTTTGGCCATTTCTGGCCTGAGCATGGTATCACTCGTGATGCTCTGCAAGAGCTGCGGTGAGGATAGTGACCCCCCATCACTGTGTCTTATCTTTAATGTCCCCAAATCTGCTTCCCTCCCCATAGGACCTTCTTGATTTTGCAGAGCCCATTGGTAGGAGCTGCTTTTCCACTCCTAAATCCTTCACTGCTTTGATGTTGAGCATTTTGAAATGGGAGGGATGGCAGGCTGGGATCCCCTGGAGCTATCCAGGGATGCAGGGGGGCTGTGAGGGTGGGTTGGAAACGGAGACTGTCACCCCCTGTACATCCTCAGCAACCTGGGATGGGAGCTGTGACGTTGCCCACTCTAGCCCTGGGGATGTCATGCTCACCCAGGGGACGTCACATTGACCCAAGGGTGTCTTGCTTGGCCAACAGTGCTGCTGACTGACGTGGAGGTGGGCATGCAGGACCCTCTGGGGCTTGGCAAGTTGGGTGCTCAGGCCGAGAAGGATCGTCGCATGCGGAAGAAGTGAGTGAACCTCCTTCCCCGTCCCAGCAAGGAAATGTCCTGCCCGATGGCCAAGAAGCCATGAATGGGAATTGTTGGAAAGACTTCTCATCTTCACCCTCTCTTGAGCCCTGTTAGCTCCTGTAGTGCTGTGCTACCAGCTGGTTCTTAGCGCCCATGGCCTGTTCCCTTTCAAGAGCTGCTTCCTTCCCTACAAGTGATCAGTGAATCACTCTGCCTCTGTTCCCTCCAGGCATGAACTCCTGGAAGAGGCTCGGAGGAAAGGATTGCCCTTTGCTCACTGGGATGGCCCCACTGTTGTCTCCTGGCTGGAGGTAAGGCAGAGCGTGCCCGTGCATCGTCTCCAGGCACTGATGGCTTTGCAGTTACTGCTGGTCTATAGTGTGCTCCCCTGGCAGTGGTACAGCACCCACAGTGCCACCATGCTTGGTCCATGCACGTGGTTGGTGGTTGCAGAACCTGGGGGTGCAGAGCAGATCCCCAGATCCCTCACATATTCCATTGAGTTGTGGTTTGAGTAGAGCTGTGAGCTGAAATCCTCAGTGGGTGCTGCATCCATCAGATCTAGCGATGCTGGGCTGCCCACGTGCCATCTGTGCAACAGAAAAGGAACCCCATGAGGCTCTTCAGCTTTGATACTAGGTTAGATCTGAGGCAGAAGCTCTTCCCTGTGAGGGTGCTGAGGCACTGGGTGCCCAGAGAAGCTGTGGCTGCCCCATCCCTGGCAGTGTTCAAGGCCAGGTTGGACGCAGGGGCTTGGAGCAAGCTGCTCCAGTGGAAGGGGTCCCTGCCTGTGGCAGGGGTTGGAGCTGGAGGAGCTTTAAGGTCCCTTCCAACCCAACCCATTCCATGATTCTATGACTCAAACAGGAGGGCAGGGGGGTCAGGGGAGGTGACCCATGCAGTCACTGGCTGTGCCCCATTGTGCAGCTCTGGGTGGGGATGCCAGCCTGGTACGTCGCCGCTTGCCGAGCCAACGTGAAGAGCGGAGCCATCATGTCAGCCCTGTCCGACACGGAGATCCAGCGGGAGATCGGCATCAGCAACGCTCTGCATCGCCTCAAGCTGCGGCTGGCCATCCAGGAGATGGTCTCACTCACCAGCCCCTCGGCACCACCCACCTCCCGCACCGTAAGTGCTGCTCCGTTGGCCACCAGGGAGTCAGGCAGGCACGGCCATGGAGGGTGTGATGTTCCCTCATGGACCAGTCAAACCACCAGGCGCTCGGCCTTAAGCACAGAGACCATTGATGGCCATCGAGTGTGAAGCGCTTTCCTGTCCTGAGGCAGCAGCAGATGCTCTTGTCCTTGCTCTCAGAGGCTGTCAGCAAGAGGCTGGCCCTGTTGAGCAGCCTGCAAAGAGCAAAGCTCAGGGGGTGCTTCCCTGGAGAGGAGAAACCCATCCAGCCAGCACGTGTGTGACTCACAGGGCTGGCTGTGCACAGCCTCAGTCATTGCAACTCAAGCCTTTTCCTGGGACTGTGTGAAATCCCTGGGGCAACTGGAGATCCCTGGATAGGGCATGGAGAGGATGGAGGGATC
Source organism: Pezoporus occidentalis (assembly GCF_034315485.1). NCBI lineage: Eukaryota > Metazoa > Chordata > Aves > Psittaciformes > Psittacidae > Pezoporus > Pezoporus occidentalis. The sequence goes on along the minus strand of NW_026914653.1, from coordinate 243,838 downwards.
ATGTCTTGTGCTGGTTCCCAAACCCCTCGAGGGTTTAATAGTGCCCCAGTAATGCCAAGAAGCATCTGTAGCAATGCAGCCAGCAAAAAGAAAGCCCCCAAGCGTGCTGTGTCCCCCTCAGATGGCCAGGGCTGGGGTCACAGCTCATAGAGACAAGCCTGCAGGCTCTGTGAGCTTAACACTGAAGTATAAAGGCAGCCAAAGGGCCTTGCTGTGCTCTCTGTGGCTGCACAGACAGCCCAGGTTCCCCATGGGCAGCGGGATGCCACGAGCCTGAGCTGCAAGGAAGCTGCGAGATGTCCCCAGTACAGCTCCAAGCACAAGGATGGCCCAATCCTCCATCAGCCTGCACCGGGCTTGGCTCCAGCGCGGTTGGGAATGAGGGCACAGCTCTATGGGGGTTTATCCTGACCTCTCCTCTCTTTTCCCTGCAGTCCTCTGGAAACGTCTGGGTCACCCACGAGGAGATGGAGAACCTGGCAACTTCCACCAAGACGGTGAGGCTGCCCGGCCCCGCTGCACGGCGTATCGGTTACTGCGCCGAGCTCCGGGCATGCGTTAACACGCTAACCCTGGAGGGGAAGGAGATCTCTGCTGCATCTCATGTGTCAGCTCTTGGCCAGCACCGTGCAGCTGCTTGGAAACCATCTTTCAACCTTTAATAGCCAACGAGTTCTAAAAGTGCCTTAAAACCCATCAGATGGGTTTGCCTTTGCCCCTGTGGGTTTCTAGAGTGGCTTGGCTGTGAGTTGTGAGTTAGAGAAGTGAAAGACAAAACCCAAGACAGATGCATGAGATTGAGTCCTGCATTGATCATTCTGCACTCAGAAAAGCCACTGTGGGATCTCTCATTGACACCCAAACATTGTCCCCACTGTCTGTCCCCTGACAGCTTGGGGTCCCTCGGTGGGATGTGGCTGTGCTCCCAAAACCTCTGACTCCTTTGGAGAGACGTAGCCATGCTCCCCTCTCTGGGGTTTAAAAGACCCCATGTGCCTGTCTCAGAGCAGGGGCAGCATTTTGGGTTTGTTGTTGTGTGAATTGGGGCATTTCAGTGCAGCTTTTGCCTGCTGGTTGGGTAGCACAGACCTGCAACCAGCGGGAGTCTTCTGGGAAAGGAGAGCTCAGAGTTGCAGCAGGGAAATGACACTTTCCCTTGGTCAGTTTTGTGGGCTTGAGCAACACCAGCACAGCTTGACAAGGGAGGAAATAGCTACAAAACTGGGTTGGGAAACCTCCTTTGGGGGTTGGGACCCATGAGCTGAAGCTTAGGTTTCTGTCTGCATCCATCCATCTTTGGGGACACAGGAGTTACCATTTGGTACCCATACTGGGACACGAGGATGAGCAGGGGCTGGAGCACCTCCTGTATGGAGGCAGGCTGAAAACACTGGGGCTGTTCAGCCTGGAGAAGGGAAGCTGCATGGAGACCTCAGAGCAGCCTCCACTATCTGAAGGGGGCTACAAGGATGCTGGAGAGGGACTCTTCATCAGGGACTGGAGTGACAGGACAAGGGGTGATGGGTTCCAACTGAACCAGGGGAAGTTCAGAATAGCTATAAGGCAGAAGTTCTTTGCTATGAGGGTGCTGAGGCGCTGGAATGGGTTGCCCAAAGCAGTGGTGAATGCTCCATCCCTGGCAGTGTTCAAGGTGTTCAAGGCCAAGGTGTTTCCAACCCAAACCGCTCTATGACTCTGTGATATTTCCCAGGAAAGATGTATGATGACCCTGAGTGTCTGCCACTGTGCCTTTATAGCTCAGTTCACGGTGCAGAACCGCCAGGTACTGACTTGACTTGTCCTTTCTATTGACATGCTGCATGTGTCACACTTAGGACACAGAGGAAGGCAGCTGGGCACAGGTGAGGTCCCCGTGTCACCCTTCTCCGTGGCGGTACGTGGGGTGGATATGGATGGGAGGGAGAGCTGGACACCATGGGGCACCGGGGAGATGAGCTTGGGGCATCAGTATTGAGCACATCCTTGTTGGTGTCTGAATCTGCACCCTATGGTTGCTCCTCTGAGCCAATTTCCAAGTGCAGGGTGGTCCTGAAGCTACTGAGGACCAGTGCCTTCTGCTTCAGGCAGAGTGACTTCTTTTGGGACCTCCTCTGCAAGATACTGAGCCTGTATTAAAACCCCCACCCAAGAGTGACCAGCTGCCCTGCATGGGGGGTTTCTAGCTGGACAGACATTTGGTTTTCACCTTTTTTTTAGTCCCAAATTCAGGATACAGATCATTTTCCTGAATGGAAAAGGTGGGAGGAAAGAGCCCTGATTTGATCCATCTCTTCTGCTTTTATCACTCTCAAATGACTTCTGGTGGATTTTATTTCATTTTCAGACCCAGAATCAGCTTGCAGTGAAAGAGTGAAAAGGAACTGATGCTTTTCTGCCCAAAACTGACCTTTTGTTTCATTTTGAAGTCATAAAGTAGATCTTTTGGTGATTTCTGACCTTCTTAAAAACCAGTGTGGGATGCACTGAAACCTTTGTCTTGGTTGTTTCTGGATGAAGCTGGTCATAAAGTCCAGCTATCCCTACACTTGCTTTTTGGCTACTGCCTTGTCCCCTTGAGGGACACAGACCATGGCCAACAGGACCATTCCCTTCAGCACAAAGTAGGGTTAAGCTGCTCTGACCTGTGTTTGGTCCTCAGGACAGTGACCCCCAGTCTGCAGCACTGAATTGTCACTTGTCTCCTGGAGTCTGCAGCTCCACCAAGCCCTGGTTTCTCTCTAGTTTTTCCCTTTGCTTCCCCGCAGACACTGGCCTATGGGGACATGAACCACGAGTGGATTGGCAACGAGTGGCTGCCCAGCTTGGGTCTCCCACAGTATCGCAGCTACTTCATGGAGTGTCTCGTTGATGCGCGGATGCTGGACCACCTCACCAAGAAAGATCTCAGAGTGCACTTGAAGATGGTGGACAGCTTCCACCGGTGAGTCCTGTCCTCCACGAGGTCCCTGGGGTGCAGAGCCTGCACAGGGAGCACAGGATGGGGCAGTTTGAGGGATGCTCCCCCATTTTGGCCAGCCCTATTGCTGGAGGGTGGCACTTCTAGGCTAAACCCTGACCCATGGGGCTGTGTCCATGGACCTGCCAGGTCCTTCACACTCCTCCAGTCTGGAGCAATCCCCATTGGTTCTCCGTTCCTTCTCCAGCCACCAAGCTCAGTGTGTCCTTATTTGAATGCAGGCAGGTAGAACACGGTAAAACTGATGGTGTTGGGAATTACCATACACAGGGAGGGACATTCCCCTTTTCCAGCTGAGATCTTCCCTTTGGGTTGTGTCTGTCCTGACTCAACCCTGAACCAAAGCATCCTTCAGGCACAGGGAGGGCAAGCAGGGAAGTGGGTCCCTCCAACCCACCTGGCCCACGGTGCTGAGCCCTCCTGAGGGTTGGTGATCTCGTGTCCCTGCAGCACCAGCCTGCAGTACGGCATCATGTGCCTGAAGAGGCTCAACTACGACCGCAAAGAGCTCGAGAGGAGGCGAGAAGAGACCCAACACGAAATCAAAGGTCAGCAGCCACCTTGCACCATCCAGCTCTGGAAAAAGGAGATGAGAAACCTCCCAAGAGATGCCCAGGGATGGTCCTTTTCCTATCCCTTGTTTTAACACAGCATTTGTCTTGAGTGTGAGGTGTCCCTGCCCACGGCAGGGGGGTTGGAACTAGGTGATCTTAAGATCCTTTCTAATCCAACTATTCTATGATTCTATAAAAGCCTTATTTCCGAGCAACCCTGCCCCAAGGGGGGACCTCCCTGCAGTTTTTCCCAACAGACTGCTCCAAGTGCCTTTGTGCAGCTTTACCCCATGGGGAGGGAAGGTGTCACGACAGAAAAGAGCCACTCTGATCATCGGGTCATCTTCTGCCCATTTCCGATGCTCAGGACGTGGCTTGCTCAGCCTCCCCTTCCTCACTGCCCGTCCTGAGATTCCCTACACATCTGCCTGCTGCTTGGATTGCATCTCATTATTGATTAATGCCCCTAATTACAGCAGCAGCCGGGGGTTCTTAGGATTAATTTTCACAGTTGGTTTCTGCCTGTTAGCTCAGCATTGGGTTTGGTAAATGGAAGTGAGCTGCTCCTGGTGCTTGAGCACCCGGTATTGATGCTGGCTTGGCAAGGGGAGTCCCAGGCTCATCCTGGGGCAGTGCAAAAGAGCTCCATCAGGTCCCTGCACAAGGAAGAGCACGGTCTGAGCTGGCCCTGAGACGTGCCCTCGCTCTTTCACAGACGTGTTGGTGTGGACCAACGACCAGGTCATTCACTGGATCCAGTCCATCGGGCTCCGCGAGTACGCCAACAACCTGGTGGAGAGCGGCGTGCACGGGGCGCTCCTGGCCCTCGATGAGAACTTCGACCACAACAGCCTGGCTCTCGTGCTGCAGATCCCCACGCAGAACACCCAGGTGAGAGCAGGCACCTCGGGGTGTCTCAGAGGAGGGTGCCCAGCGTGGGACACGGCTGCGGGGGGACTCCAGCGGGGCCACCGGCTCAACTCTGCCTTCCAAAGCAGAGCGCTTGGATGGTGCATGGGCTTTTTTCATCTCATTCTTGGGGTGGGAGCTTGGGCTGGAAACTGTTTTCATCAGTGGGGAGCGCTCATTTGTGGTTAATTTCAGGCTCGGCAAGTGCTGGAGAGGGAGTTCAACAACCTGCTCGCCTTGGGCACGGATCGGAGGCTGGATGATGTGAGTACCAAGACTCTCCCATGGCAGGTTAATGCTAAGCCCCTGTTCTTGTGCAGGAAACAGGAGAGGCAGGACCTCTGCTCAACTCCCTCCTTGTCCAGTGGTGTCAAATAGCGCATCATGGACTCTTTAGAGCAGTTGCATGGGCAGTATCAGTGGAATAAGCTAAAACTATTAGACAAGGCCCCAGGGAAAGTGTTTCCAGGCTGTGGATGCAGGTGAGGAAGAGCCTTGTGCATCATTTCAAGCCTCATGCTCAGAGGGCTGAATTTTAGATAGGCTGACTTGGCTTTCCTTGCCTGCTGCTTTAATATTGCCTTTTAGAGTCACAGATGTTGTGAGCACGGCACATCTGCAGTGGCTGAAGCTGGTGGGTTAGAGAAGCCCCATTAAAGCAGCCAGAAAACTGTTCATATTGAGTCACTAAGGGTGGGAATTCATCTGTATCTCTCCTATATGAGAGCAGAGCTGTTCAGGGCTCTCTTTAGAGCACGGTCTTTAGAGCAGATGCTTCCAGATGCCATTATCTCACCAAGGTTATGCATCCCTTGGGGTCTTTACTGGGGTTCGTGCGTTGATGCCTCCAAGGCACCTTTGCAGGCAGGACAGAGAGAAAGGCCAGCTGGAAAGGCTAAAGCCCATGTCATGGCATCCCGGAGAGGTCTCCTATGTCCTTGGTCCGATTCACCCGCACATCTCGGCGCTGTTTGTGCCGGTGTCCGTGTACAGGCACCTTTTACCTTGCTGGGTAGGAGAAGGTATCTCAGAAGGTTCATAACGGGCTCTTCCCTCGCAGGGCGATGACAAGACCTTCCGCCGCACCCCGTCCTGGCGGAAGCGCTTCCGTCCACGGGACGTCCACAGCATCAACATGCTCAGCGGCTCCGCCGAGACGCTGCCCGCCGGCTTCCGCGTCACCAGCCTGGTGCCACTGCCCCCCCCGGCCGCCCCTGCCAAGAAGATGCCCCCAGAAGGTAGGTGTCCCGTCCCCCCCCTCATCTCCCCTCCTCACACCGCAGGGTTAATGTAGAGTCATTGACTCAGAGCCAACCGGGGTGGAAAAGACCTTTGAGATCCAGTCCAACCGCCCCCCAGCACTGCCAAGGCCACCACTAACCCATGGCACTAAGGGCCTCGTCTACATGGGGTGTGAACGCTTTAGGGATGACGTGCCACCAGGAGAGGAGAGAGACAGAGAACTGCTGGTGGTGATGCTGAATCCGTGTGGTCCTTGAGCTGTAGATGGGTTGCTTCAGTCACTGGTCCACCGTGATGAAGGAGAAGGCTGGATTGGGAATGAAATGGGGATGCCCATGGCAGGGGGTTGGAAGTAGATGATCTTAAGGTCCTTTCTAACCTTAACCATTCTATGATTCTGTGTGTGTCACTCATCCTGGGTTGGGCATCCAGGTCAGAGCCTGCTGGGGTAGCACTGGGGGCTGTCAGGAGTCAGTCTTGTCCATCCTGTATTTTGGAAGCCATCCCCAAAGGGACTGAATTAACCAGTTCAACTCAGTCCAAGCACTGCTGAGCACCCACTTTCCCAGGGCTGGTGGGCCCTGCTTAGACATGCCTGCTGTCTGTGCTGGCTGTTGTGTGTTTTAGCTGTCCCAGGCTCTGCCCCACCACCACACAACTCCTTTCTACCACGTTATCTTGGTCCCTTCCAAAGATGCAGGGAGGCACAAGGTCCAGCCAGGTCCAGGTGGCCAAATGTGCCTCTTCCCTTTGACCCTCCTCTTCATGTGGGTGCACAGATGCTGCCTAATAAAGGCTGTGGTGGGAAGCCTGGGGCTAATTGCAAGCTCTGCTCTTTGACTCCCTTCCAGTTGGTGCCTCTGGGTCGCCAAGGCTGGAGACCTCCACGGTCCGGACGTATTCCTGCTGAGGGTCCACGTGATGGGAACCAGCCCGGCCCCGGGTAAGTGGATTGAGGCCTCAGAGCTGGATGGGGACCAAGAGGAGAGCACGAGGCCTCTGCCCAGCATCACCCAGGCAGGGTGTCTGCCTTCACCAAGGTTTGCCTTGCCATGGAGGACCACGGAGACCTCAGTCCTGGGGCTCATCACAGGACACTGAGATGATGCAAAAGGGATGCCCAAGATCCCAACTGCGTGTGGTTTGTCCCATCCCTGGACAGACAGCTCCCCTGGGGACCCCAGGATGCCATCCTGGATGTGGGGGTCCAACTGGGGTTGTTATAGGCAAGCACTTCAGGGAGGCTCCTGGGATCCTGCTGCACCCTGGGACACGGTTTTCCTGTACTAGGATTCATTACTTGCTCTACCTGGATTTGTCGGCCTGTGGGTGCAGAGGTGGAGCTGAGCCACCATCCTCATGGAGCCTTTCCTGCTTTGTTTCCCAGCACATCCCCACTCTCCGTATGGCCACGTGCTGGCTGCCTTTCAGGACAAGAGCCCAGCATGTTCCTCGGCCCAACAGGCGCTGCAGTCTCACTGCTGTGGACCAAAAAGGATTCTCTCCCTTCTGCTTGTGCACCCCACCGCTTCCCCCAGCTCCCCATGGCTCCTGCCTGGGGCTTGTTGCCCACCTCTCCCCGCACTGGCTGCGGATGCGCTCGCTGGGTGCCTGCTCCGTTGCTGGCAGAAGCGTGGTGCAATCCAGGGGAGCAGCAGAGACACCCCAAAAGCGGGCTGAGATATCTGGAAACCTTTCTCCTGCCTGGTTCATGTTGCCAATACACCGTGGGCTGCTGCACCTGAGCCCCGGGCATCAGGGATGGTGCTGCCCACAGGACTTGAAGCCAAGGAAGATTCAGGCTTATGAAATTCCTCACACTGCCGGGCACGGAGCTGCCCCAATGGGGACTGGAGCCAGTGCTGGGGTTGGTGCTGCATGGGATGGAGCAGGGACCAGCCACTGTGGGGACAAGGGGGTGACATCTGCCTAGAGGCGGGCAGCCGGGGCGCTGCAGTTTTGGGTGCTGCCAGATGCCACATGGGGAGAGGCTGCATGGGGAAGGGCTGGAATCGCCCCATAGGGCTCACTGCTGGCTGGGGCAGTACCCAGCATCCATGAGAGAGGGGACACAATGGGGGTACCCACCACCCCGGGACATGCCTGTCCTTTCCCCTCCGGGTACAGAGGAGATGCTCTTCCCCCCCCTGCCTCCAGGCTATGGGCAGGGATCTATCCAGGAGGCTCCAACTCTTCCCATTTCTTCCCCGTAGGGTAGGATCTCTTCATCTCCTCATGCCACGTTTGCCTTGTGTGGCCCCTATTTCTGATGTGATATTTATTGATGGCTGGAATGACCTTATACTTTATCATGTGCTGTCTGGAAGTGCAATACCTGAGAGGCTCTACAGTCACCATGTCTTTTCGGTGTATTATTTGCCTAATACAGTATTAAATATTTTTTTAAGTTGAAGAGTCAGTGAGCCCTTTATATCGAGGCCCTATTTCTTTCGTCATATTATTGGTACTGCATGGACTCCAAACCCTGGATCGGGTCAGGAAAGGATGTATGTGTGTTCCAATAAACAGGATTTTAAAGCAGCGCTGGCTTGAGCCTTCTTTCTAGAGCCCCAGTTAAGAACAGAATTAATCTTTAGCTCCCCCGAGAGTTCCTGGGGTGCAGGGCTGAGCCCCACTGAAATCACTGCTCTCTGATTTAACCGTGGGACATCCAGTTCCCACCAGCGAGCAACCACATTGAGATCCAGCTGGGTTTTCTGATACAGAGAATCATAGAACCCAGGCCTGGTTTGGGTTGAAGGGAGCTTAAAGCTCCTCCAGCTCCAACCCCTGCCACAGGCAGGGACACCTTCCACTAGAGCAGCTTGCTCCAAGCCCCTGTGTCCAACCTGGCCTTGAACACTGCCAGGGATGGGGCAGCCACAGCTTCTCTGGGCACCCTGTGCCAGCGCCTCAGCACCCTCACAGGGAAGAGCTTCTGCCTAAGAGCTCATCTCAGTCTCCCCTCGGGCAGGTTCAAGCCATTCCCCTTGGCCTGTCCCTACATCCCTTGTCCCAAGCCCCTCTCCAGCTTTCCTGCAGCCCCTTCAGGCACTGGAGCTGCTCTCAGGTCTCCCCTTCAGGAGCCTTCTCTTCTCCAGGCTGACCCAGCCCAGCTCTCTCAGCCTGGCTCCAGAGCAGAGCTGCTCCAGCCCTCGCAGCATCTCCATGGCCTCCTCTGCCCTCGCTCCAACAGCTCCACATCTCTTTTGTGTCGTTGCTTCCAGAGGTGAGCGCAGCACTGGGTGCAGGCTGCAGCGCTGCCGTGCACGAAGCCCCGAGCACTCAAACAAGAATGCCTTTATTTAAAAAAAAAAAAAAAAAGAAAATCCAAATAAGTTAGCAAAAATAATCCTTAAAAAAAAAACCCAAAACAAGAAATGGCAACTCCACACAGCGCTGCTAGAAAAGCCACCGTGGTGCTGAGCCCAAAGAGACACCAGCCCCAGAGAGACGTTGGTCGAAGAGCATCTTGGAAGGAAATCAGCAAGCGAACCCAGCACACGTGTTGGCCCCCAAAACCCACTGGCCCTGGATGGGTCCCTTGTGCGACCCGGGGCCATGGCACTGCCCATATCCCACCTCTGCCTCTTATTTTCTCAGCTGGCCGAGCAGGAGCGTTTCAGCGGGAATGGGAAAGAAGTTGAGTGGTCTCAGTGGTGCAGTCCATGATGCCAAAGGGGTAAATGGGTTTTCCAATGGCTGGAACCTTCTGGCATCTTATTCCCACCCCATTACCAGCTCGAAGAGCCGCCAGGGTTGGTGACAGCTCAGTTTTGGACCTGCTCCTCCTGGAACGTCACGGCCACGTCCTCCACGGCGATGCTCTCCACAATGGAGGAGAGGGAGTGGAGGTTGCGGTCCTCTGCCGTGTCATCAGCCAGGAGGTGATCTGTGGAGAGCAAGGGGATGGTGGCTCTGGGGGGATGAGGACTCGCCTGGGGACGGCTCCTGGCTCCACACAGGGCAGATCCAGTGGTCCCCCAACAAATAGAGTTGGGAATCGCCCCTAGCTCCCACCATGGGGGATGATGAGACCTCCCACTGAAGAAGGTGACGGGGAGCGAAAGCTCTGGCCACTTCTTGAGGTTTTATTCCCCATTGGAAAATGAGATTTAAGTTTCTGCTTTCTGGAGCAATAAATGTGTGGATTTGGAAGGGATGGGGATCACTGGAATAACGGGAAAAACAATCAACAGCTGCAGGGGGGACATGGGGAGGGAAAGGGAGCCTGGGGCAGAGATGCTCAGTGCACAGCAATGCTCAGCCCCGCAGCAAAGGTAAGCCAAGGGATGGAGATGGATGAACCCTTGATGGGGACCCAGGCTGCTGCAGCCCAGTTTCTCACCCCCTCCGCTAAGAGAACGTTTCTTGGTGAAATCAGTGAGAGAAGCCTGAACTCACTCAGCATCCAGCCAAAGAGGTGCAGGAGGATTTATGAGTCTGGGGGGAGCCATCCCCGCAACAGCAGGATGGGGAGAGAAGCACAAAGCTCCTTCTATCCTCTGCTCCGATCATTTCCTGCTTGGGGGGCTTGGCTCAGCGATGCTCTGCTCCAGGGCTGTGGGTCCCTGATTGCTGCCCCCCATTGCAGAGCCCAGTGAGGTGGGGAGGACCTTACCTGCGGGGTTGGTGCTGAACTCCAGCTGGCTGCTCCACTCGGGGCTGCAGGACGAGCTGCCGGACCCACACTCGCTGCCCGCCTGCAGGGAGCCAAGGGGTTCACCATGGGTCTCACTTCTTCAGCCCAGCCAAACTCCACCAACCACCCCAAAAGCACCCCAGGGAGCCCAATGCCCTGCGGAGATGGGGACATCTCTCCCCATCTGCAAAGGGGCTTGAGGAGGCGACAGCATTCAGCATCCCCCCGACCCATTGGGAGATGCTTCGTTAACCATAAGGGCTGAAAAAGGGGATTCCTGGGGATCATCTTTGGGCAGTTTGATTTGTGGGCTTGGAGCTGAAGGGGTATTTCAGAGGGAAGAGCTGGCAGCCTGGAAACTGAGGGTGTTACTCAGCAAAGCTCTGCATTCACTTTCCTTCTGTGTGCATCCTTACCTGGAAGTAGATGCTGGCTCAGGTTAGACCCCAAATCTGATTTATAGGGGCAAGCCCAGGGACCCAACTGTTTGTAGCAGCCTTGGAATGGCACTTCGGGTCTGCAAGGCCAGGGCAGCACCAGCCCTGAATCAATGCTTGGATTTACTTCCAGCTAAAGGAGGGCTGGGAGCAGCAGGGACATGGGAAGTGCTCAGCGAGGGCCTGGGCCCATTTACAGGGGCAGCCACAAATCCACAGGGTCAAACCCAAATGCACACATTGGGTTTCTCCTGGGAAGATCCAAGAACGTATAGGATGGAGCTAAAAGGCTTTTTCAGTTGTTTATTCAGCTGTAAATGTTGGGCTACCTGGGTACTGCTGGTTTGTGCTTAAATCCTTCCATCTGAAAGGACGTGAGTCTCTGTGAATCCCTCTTTTCTGTGCCTCTTATAAAGCCTACATCTGCATCTATATCCATGTCTTTATCTGTATCTAATTGTATATCTCTATATCTGTATCTATATCTAAATCTAAATCTATGTCTGTATGACTATATATCTCTAAATCTATAGCTGTATCTATATATCTATATAAGATATAGATATATATATCTTTATCTATATATCCATATATCTATGTATCTAATCTATATATATCTAATCCATATATCTATAACTGTATATCTATATGTATATATCAATATTGACATCTATATATACATACCTATCTCTGTATATCTCTATCTATTCTACATATTGATAGCTAATCCATACATGTCTATATATCTGTAACTGTATATCTATAACTGCATCATCCATAGCTGCAGCTATCAACACAATTCCACACACAAAGAGCCACAGGGAAGCGCACGCCCAGACCCCAGGATTCAGGTCTCAAAAACTTGGATCAATGACCAAGACCCTGTGGTGCGATGGGGCTGGGGAGGAGGCAGTGGGGCTGAGCCCCGGAGCACCCATCCCTATGGAGCGTGGCTGGAGGCAGCGGGTGCTGACCCCTCAATGGCCTTCAGTCAGAGGCTTTGTGGGTTGTGTCACCCCTTGACTTCACAGGGAGAAACCAGGAGCATGATTCTCTCTGTGAGCAGGGGGAGGACTCACATGGGTTTGTTATACTTTGCTATTTTGTTTTATTCCACTTTTGTTTAAATTTAAATTCATTTCATTTGGTTTAAAAGATGCTTTATTTTAGTTTGGTTTGGTTTGATTTTTGTTTCCTTTGATTGCATTTCATTTCATCTCGGTTTATTTCATTATCCATTTTACTCCATTTTATTTCATCTTAGTTCCCCAGTAGGACTCAGTGCTCCAGAGCTGCCCGCAATGCCTCTGCTTGGGATCACCCCCATAGAGCAACACTGCCATGGGGCATCCCCCCCATAGATTAACACTCCCATAGAGCTTGGGATCACCCCCATAGAGTAACACTCCCATAGAGCAAGCACCCCCATAGCACATCACCCCCACAGAGCATCACCCCCATAGACCAACACCCCCATAGAGCAAGCACCCCCATAGTACATCACCTCCACAGAGCATCACCCCCATGGGGCATCCCCCCATAGAGTAACACCCCCATAGAGCAAACACCCCCATAGTACATCACTCCCATAGGTCATCACCCCCATGGGGCATCCCCCCCTAGACCAACACCTCCATAGAGCAAACAACCCTATAGTACATCACCCCCACAGGGCATCACCCCCATAGAGTGCCACCTCCATGGGACATCATCACCTCCATGGGGCATCCACCCATAGACCAACAGCCCCATAAAGCAAACACCCCCATAGTACATCATCACCCCCACAGGGCATCACCCCCATAGACCAACACCCCCATAGAGCAAACACCCCCATAGTACATCACCTCCACAGAGCATCACCCCCATGGGGCATCCACCCATAGACCAACACCCCCATAGAGCAAACACCCCCATAGTACATCACCTCTACAGGGCATCACCCCCATGGGGCATCCCCCCATGGACCAACACCCCCATAGAGCAAACAACCCCATAATACATCACCCCCATGGAGTGCCACCCCACTGGGACATCATCACCGCCATGGGGCATCACCGTGGCACTGGTGGGGACCAGAGGGCTGCCCTGGGGCACACTTACCCCAGGCTGCGCAGCGGCGGGGTGGAAGCGCAGATCCCTCTGCTCCCGCTCCTGCTGGTTGAGGGTGCTGAGCAGGCTCTGCAGGCGCTCGATGTACTGGATGGCGCTGCGCAGGATCTCCACCTTGGGCAGGCGCTGGTTGGGGTTCAGCAGGGTGCTGCGCTTCAGCGCCTCGAAGGCTTCGTTCACCTTCTTCAACCTGCGCTTCTCCCGCAGCGTGGCTGCCCGCCGCCGGTCCATGGACACCGTCTTCCTCTTGCAAACCTTGCAGGCCCAGGGCAGGCATTGCCCGGGGCAATGCTCAGGTAGGGCTGAGTCCTTCTCCTCCAAAGCCACCCTTGCCTCCGGGCACAGGGACACGTCCGGTCGCTCCGGGAATGCCGCCGCCTCGTAGCCCTGTAAGCGGGAGCCCAGGAAGTTTTCCCCATCGTAAAACCTCTGGTCCGGGAAAAAGTAAGGATTGGTCTCAAAGAGCTCCATGGCCACCGGGGCAGCTCGGGGACGGACGTGTGCGCGGCTCGGGGACGGCTGCTCCCTCTCCCCGCACCAACTGCTCGGTGCCATTTAAACCCCGGCGCTGGCATTAAATCACGGAGATAAATATAGAAAACCCAAAGGAAACCTGAGCTCGGGCTGAAGCTGCTGCTGCCTCACATCAAAACTTGTCCATCTGATTTCATGTGCTCTCCCCAACGGGGATTTCACTGCCCAGACCATGCTGGGGCGGGGGGGGAGCGGCTGGGGGAGCTGGCACAGTGGGGACGGCAGCGAATAAGGGCTTTGTTTGAGCCCAGGGGTGCCACTGGGGATGGCCGGTGGCTGCCAGCTCCCCCCCGGCATTCCAGCATCACCTGGTCCCTTCAGTTATGGCTGGGATGGGGGGAGCCCACGGTGGCCTCATGGCCAGGCTGCACGGCCAAGGCACCCTCATCCCTCCATGGCTGCACCCCTGCATCCCACAGCACCCCGGATCCGCACCTGGACCCGGCACTGCCATAGCATCTTCTGCTGCTCAGCCTTTACCACCTCCCCACCACATCGCTCCTGCTCACCCCATCTTTCCAGCAGCATAAAGCCCTGATCCTGCTGAAGCTGTGGGGAAGGGGAGGAATCCAGCCCCACGGGGGACATCCCAATTCAGGGAGCACCCCAGGGTCCAGCCCTTTCTCCATGGGCATCCTTCACTGTGCAGTACCTGTCCTGGTACCAGCCACTGCACTCTGCTGCCCATCTCTCCTCCCTGATCCACAGGCAGGATGGCTCCAGGCCCAGACTTTCCTCCACCAGGAGCTTCCTGAAGTTTCCTGGCTGAGTCCCTTACCCCAGAGCTGCATTTTTAGCCCAAAATCCATGTTCATGGCTTCTCCTATGCACTAAACCCAAAGGGCTCCATGCCCCAAACCCAAAGGGCTCCATGCCCCATCAGAGGAGCCCAGCTGGGATGGATCCCACTGACTTAGCCAAACTGGCCTCTCTACCTGTGGATAATCCATCTCCCAGTAAAGACACACTGCTCCCACATTCCCAATGGGGAAACTGAGGCACGATCATGGACACTGCACGAGCATCAGTCCCCTCCCTTCCCTACTGACCCCAACCCTTTGACCGCATCTCTCCAGCTTTGTCTTTACTTCAGAGGGGATGGTGGGTTTTTTCCATCGGGAACGTCAGAAACCATCTCCCATCTCCTCCTATTCCTGCTCCAGGCCAGATTCCAGCTGAGGGATCGGTCAGTGGAAAGAATGTCAGCAAAGAGCAGGGCCAACCCTGCCGGGTTTTTCCTTCCCCAAATCCCCCCTCCCACAGAGGCCACATTCCCCGTGCCTGCTGCTGGCACCGCTGCTCACTTTGGGTTCATTTCCAGCCTTTTTGGAACCCACCATGATGTTCTCCTCTATTTGGAGTGATTTCTTTGGGGCCAGGAGTCTTATAACACATCCTCAGCCTGATCTCAACTGTCCCAGGGTGTCAGCCCGCAGGGTTTTAGCATCCTGCGGTAAGGAAAGCAGCACCTTCAGCTTCGAGGGTCACCCTCAGCACAGCACCTGAGCTCCAACCCCAGAGCACTCGAGAAGGAAAGAAATCATAACACCTCCTTGGTCTCTGCATAAGGAGAAAGCACTGAAACAGGTAGGAAGAGGCAGGAGTGCGCAGAGCAGCCAGCAGCAGGCACAAAGGTGTTGGGAGGGGATAACTTGAGCCTGATGGCTTCACATCACCGCACTCCGGGGATCTTTATTGGTCACACTTGCTGTGGACATGGCCCTGGGGAGCCCCTGGAGCTGCAGCCGGGTCCCTGGGTGTGGGTACCTGCAGCACTGCCCTGGCTCACCACGTCAATGGGCTTTTCCTAACTGCAAGAACCTATTTGGAGGGTGAGGAACCCGGCGGTGACATAAATGACTCCCAGGGCATGTGGTGGACCCCTACAAGAGAGCAGTCAAGCATTTAGCACTTCATAAACCAGGGCAGCATCAGTGGAGCAGGGCATGGGTTGAGCCAGCTGCGATGGGCCACCAAGGCCACCGTGTCCTGAACAGGCAGCGGAGACAGGAGGTGGTCCATGAAGACCGTGAGGGAAGGGAAGCCAGGGCCAGAGCGGGATAGGGACTGGGAAGAAGGACCCCAGCTACCTTTGGGGGGTCTCATCCAGGCTGCCAACATTGGCCCTGCTGTGAGGAGCTGGAATAACACTGTGCTCCTCCGTCAGACCCGCTGTGCCAAGGATGACCCTAACCCTGGGCATGGCGAGGGGACACAGCGGGGTCCGGGGTCCCTGGGTCCCAGAGGATATCAGGAGAGGGATAATGACTTCTCCTGGGCAAGATCACCAACGAGGGACCCCAATGAATGTGTTATGGGACCCCATCCGCACGGTGCAACCCAGGAGCAGCTTGTCCCGGGTCCCATGGGTGCCCCCGGTGGCTGCAGGCTGCGCCCTGCCTGATGCGGAGCTGTCGGGAGGATTAGGGCTCTGCTGCCGGCTGTCAGGTTAGCCCGTGATGGATGGTGGCGGCTGGGAGGGACACAAAGGGAGGCTGTGCGAGCCCCGGGCAGAACGTGCTGCGATCCGTCACGGGGTGACCTTCCCCCGGCTGCCGGAGGCCTCGCGGGGACGGCTAAAAATACCCCTCCATTGAGGAAACCCCGCTCCTCCGGGGCAGCTTCCATGGGGCAGGGTCATGGGGAGATGCCCCCGGGGCTTTCCCACCGTGGTTCATGGTGTTGATGAGATGAGTTTGGGGGCGGCACAGCATAGGCTCCTGGAATCAACCCGTCTGGGAAAGACCTTTAGGGTCATCAGGTTGGACCAGCACTTGCCAAGGCCACCACTGACCCATGGCACTGAGCGGGTGTGAGCACTTGCAGGGACGGTGACTGCAGCCCTGCATCGGGCAGCCTGTTCCAATGCCTGAGCACCCTCTGGGGCAGGAATTGTTCCTCAGCTCCATCTAAACCTGCCCTGGGGCAGCTCGAGGCCGTTTCCTCTTGTCCCATCCCTTGTTCCTTGGGAGCAGAGCCCAGCCCCTCCTGGCTCCATCCTCCCCTCAGGCAGTTGTAGGCAGCCATCAGGTCCCCCCTGAGCCTTCTCTTCTCCACACTGAACCCCCCAGGTCCCTCAGCCCTTCCTCACAAGACTCATCATTATAACATCAGCATGTTGCAGGCTGCAGCACATCCCTCCTTGCTGCATGGAGTTGCACACACTGGTTCCATGTCCCTGCTTGCTGCATGGAGCTGCACAGTCCCCACACTGGAGAAGTGATGGTGGGGATGATGCCAGTTGACTTCTTCCATTGGGAAGGGCAGAAGAAGTAGCAGGCTTTAAGTGCTGGTGAAGTGATCCAGGTGGTTAAGGCAGCATCCACACCCTCAGGACGTGGGTACCACCCTGCTGATGCGCTGGCTAGGATGCAGCAAAGAGATCCCATTGGGATTTCAACACAGGAAAGGCATCCCTCCAAAATGCCACTTCCAATGGGACCCACCTTCCCGTTCCCCCCCTACCCCTGCACCCCACTGCCCCGCATCCCCTCTGGCCTTCCATGCTCACCGACATCCCTTCCTGCGCCGTGACAAGTCCTAACATATTTGGGAGCAGCTGCAGGCGGCGGGAGATGCTTGGCCCTGTCCCCGCTCCCGGCCGAGGAATGCGGAGCAGACCTCTCCGACACCCGGGATTTCCGACGTGCCTTCCAACGGGGATTTGGGACGGCGACAGCTGCTTGGCCACGCTGGGGCCACGGCAGAACCTGCCCCTTCGCCCCCATCCCCGCAGCCAGCCGCTGTGCACAGCCACGTCTCGGCCTGCCGCCGGGTAGGGCCAGGGGTAGGTCCTGCATGGGGAGGGATGGGGGACGATGTCCGGTGTCTGTCCTCCACTGGGATGGGAGCAGTGGTGGCAGCGCTGTCCGACAGCCCCGTCCTCACCCATACGTGCCAGTTTGGGGTGGGATGGGAGGGCAGTGCCATGTCCCCATGGGGCTTGACATAGAATCATGGAATCATGGAGTGGTTTGGGTTGAAGGGACCTTAAAGCTCCTCCAGCTCCAACCCCTGCCACGGGCAGGGACCCCTTCCATAGAGCAGCTTGCTCCAAGCCCCTGTGTCCAACCTGGCCTTGAGCACTGCCAGGGATGGGGCAGCCACAGCTTCTCTGGGCACCCTGTGCCAGCGCCTCAGCACCCTCACAGGGAAGAGCTTCTGCCTAAGAGCTCATCTCAGTCTCCCCTCTGGCAGGTTAAAGCCATTCCCCTTGGCCTGTCCCTACAGGCCCTTGTCCAAAGCCCCTCTCCAGACACCATAGAATCATTAGCCATCTAGTCCACCTCCCCCCTGCCTCAGTTTCCCCATCATTAAATCAGGGATGATGATGGAGGTCTGAAGTCTGGCTGGAGAACAGTTTTATTTTGGTTCTTAACTGCCTTTATAGGTTTGACCTGGGATGGGTTCTGGCTATCAGCAGAGAGGGGCTGGTGTTTGAGCAGCTCCCATTCCACTGGATCCCAGTCTGGGGACAATACTGGGTGCCCCAGCACACCAATCCTTCGGATCCCAGCCAGGGGGTATTAGTGGGCCCCTGGCCCCGTAGTCTCTTGTGACCACCCTGTGTGCCCTGACCCTCCAGTTGCCAGTATCTCAGTCTGGAGACCAACCCAGGTGCCCCAACACACCAGGTTCCCATCTGGTTCCCGGCCCATATAGCAGACATCCTGAGATCCCTGCCTGCCTACACTGATGGGGTGATGCTCTGCCCCACAGCCAGCACTAAACCTCCTGATGTGCCCTTCCTTACCCCTGTCACCCCAAGTCCTGGACACAGCCCTTCCCTATGGAGGAGGGATTCACCCAGCAGGACCCCACTAATGAACCACGGGCTCTCCCTTCCAGAATCCCCCCCATGGCAGGGGCACCCCCAGCACATTAGAGGCTGCTCCTCCATCTCCTCCAGGGTGGCCCCTGCCTCGCTGTCCCCACACAAAGGGACCTGGGGGGAGAACACACACCCGGGTTGTCAACAAGGGCTTGTTTTGCTGTGGGTTCGAGCCCGGCTGGGATGAACGGGAGGACAGGTGGGTGCTTGGAGGAAGACCCATGAATGTGAGGGATTCAGCAGTGACATATGGTGGCTATTCGACCCCCCGAGAGGGACAGCTGGCTGGGCCAGGGGGGTGGCACAAGGCCCAGCGAAGGGACCCGGGGACAGCAGCGTCCCTGGGCAGGGGACAGCCCTGAGATGGGATGCCTGGAGCCGTGCGGGGAGGGGGGCTGGTGGCTGCAAGCCAGGTCCCATCGTCTTGACCCCATGGTGGGCACATTCCTGCTGGGACTCATCCAGCCCCCGTGGCTGATGCTGCAGGATCAGGGTCTGGTGAACGGGGCGGGGGGGATAAAGGAGTTGGTGATGCTGATACGGGGCTTTCAGGAGATAAAACAGTGATCCTGCATTTTTCTGCCCCACGGGACAGCAAATATCTGCCCTACCCTGCAGCTGGGCACCCCACAGTAACTCAGAGAGCCGGGGAGGGAAGGATGTGGGGATTCTGTGGCTTCAGGGTGGGATTCCCAAGCAGAAAAGGGGAGGCAGCCCCTCCCCGGACATGCCAGTGGTGATGCCAGACACGCCGGTCCCCATGGAGGAGCACCCATCCCGAATTCCCATCGCTGCTGGCTCAGCCACCCCATGAGCACCCAGGCTCGGGGACCCCCCACCTCCAGGCTGGTTTTATCCCTTTCTGGGGTGCTCAGCCCCATGATGGGGCAACATCCTGCTCACATGCTCAGCTGCTCGGCTCCTCCTGCACCTTCTGTCGGGATGGGGAAGAGGCTGGAGGATGACCCCGACCCTCCAGTGGCGAGAGCCGGAGCTGGCAGGCAGTGATGCACCCCATGGGGGTCCCCAGGCCACCCACCATAGGATAGCCCGCACCCAACGAGCTGGTGGAGCAGGACCAGAGCCAGGGCAGTTGAGAGCCAGGAGGATGAGGAAGGGCTGGGAGGGGTGAGGGAGGCTGCTGGGCTCTGGTGTAGGGGACAGAAATGGGGTAGATGCTGCTGGGGTGCTCCCTATGCTCCATCGCAGGGAGTCGAGCTGCTTCCAGCCCGTTTCAATCACTGAGTGAATGCTGCGAGGAGAAATGCCTTCAAATGAGAGTCTGTGACCGAAGGTAAACCCCCCCTTTCCTTGGCCGGGTCACCCTGGATCCCATGGGATGGGGTCTGAGGCCACCCGTTCGCTGCCAGGAGGGATGCAGAAACCATCGGCTCCTGCAGCCGCTGCAGCCGCACGATGCAGCCGTCGGGAGAGGGCACCAGCAGCCCAGTTATGCACGCACCGGTCGGGATTTCGGGCTGCACAACCCAAGGCAGAGGCTTAAAGCACCTCAGAACCCTTTGAACCCCCTTTTCTTTCGCTGGGGGGGGGGGGGAGAAAACCTCATCACCTCCCTATGCGGAACCCGGGATGCAGATGCAACCCTTTGCCTGGGGGCTGACGGGAGGATCGGGACCTGGAAACCCCTTGTCTCTGGCACTAATTCCCACCAGGGATGAGCCCTGCTCTTCATTTCCAACACCCACCCCCCCGGGGGAGAAAATCTGGAGGTTTGTTTTTTCCCGTAGTGTAATGACCCCAGCAGGTGCTTTTCCTTCCCCAGGGCTCAAAATAGCTCCCAGGGTTTGGCTTCCTCCAGTTCCTGCCTCCCTCCTGGTCCCCTCGTTCATCTCTTGGACCAAAACATCCCAGTCCGGGGAGGAGAGGCTGCGGGAGAGTGGGGGCACTTCCCGGAAACCCTCTGCTTTGCGTCTTTCTCTTTGGATGGAGATGGAATCATCCTGGAGAAGGGATTTCTGGCTCAGCTCTAGCAGCCACGTTGCCCTCGAGTCTCTCTTGGGGAGCAGCTCAGCTTTCACCCCATCAGCAGGGACTGGAATGTGCTTTGAGGGGTTTCCTCCTGCCAACCCGTCTGTTTCTCCTGCAGGAGCTGTGTCCTCTGTCCCTCAGGATGCTCTTGCCCATGTCTCAGCTAGTCCCTTTGTACCCATGGATTCAGCCAGTTTGGGGGAGTGAAATGGCTGAGGCGGGACGGGGGACAGGACACGACCAACCCCTTGACCACCATCACTAGCGCTGGTCATTGCCTTATCCAGAGCATTTCTTTAGGGTGTTGAAACCAGGACCCCCAGTTTCGCCTTGGCCTCTGCAGCACTGAACCTTCACTGATGGGTTCCCACTTCTCCATCGCCTCCAAGCCCTGGAGCATCCCACTGCAGCAGCAGGTCCATAGGGCATCCCTGCACCAAATCACCTCTTCCAAAGGCACATATTCACCCAGGGGCTTCCCAGTATGGGGCTGGGTGAGCCCCAAGCTGGATCCTGCACCCCAGATCCCCTCCAACAATGGAATCAAGAGGAGGAAAAGCAGGAGGAGCAGCCTCTATGTCCATCAGAGCTCCGAGCTCTTGGCAGGGGACCTGTGCAGGCGCGTCCCTGAGGAAGGCATCCAGCTGTGGGAACGTCGCTGCCGACCATCCCGGGGCTGCTCTGTGAGATGCTAAATGTCCCATGTCCCACTGCAGCGTCGCCGTTTTGCTGCAGCCATCCCATGGGGACCAGGAGGCTGTTTTCAACGGCGCTCAGATGGTTCGAATAATGTTTGTGCTGCTCGGCGGCCAAGGGGACAAGGATCCCAGCTGGAAGAGAAGAGGAACAGGGCAGGAGGTGGATCCCCTCTGCTGATAAGGAATTTTCCATGTCTTCGATCGGAATCTGTAGGTTTCCGTCCATGGGAAGGCTTTAAACAGCTTCTCCTCCAATGCGCGGGACCTGCCCAGTGAATCTCTGTCCTGACTTGATTTCTGGAAATGAAACATTCCAGCTTGGAGTGCCTGGGAGGAACCAGTTTGGGCAGCAGCAGAGTGCAGAAGAAGAAGGTGGAAGAAGAGGGGCTGTGCTGGAGGATGGTGATGTGGTTCCTGTCTGTGACGGGAGGGAACAACTCTCAACCTCAGCCCAAGGCACCGAACCAGCCCAGTCACATCCTTCCCTCCAGCCCTGTCCTTCCTCCACCCCCTGTTTTCTCCTTCATCCCAAATCTCATCCTCCTATACAGAGTATGAGGTTAAGAGTGGGTGTCCCCAGGCCACAGCAGTCCCAGGTCTGGGGCTGGCTCTGGGGTCTTCCAGCCATGGCACCCGTTGGGATCTTCATCCCTTCCCCAGTATTGCCCCAAAGATCAATGGGAAAATGGTGACCCCACTTCAGAGATCCATCAGGGGAAGAGATTCCTCACCTTCATTGAACCAGGATTTGCCAAAGTCACATTTTTCCTTTAATATTTCATATACCCCCCCCCCCCCTTTATTCTTCTCCCTTTCCTGGGAAGTTGCTGTGTCACATGAAACTTTGCCCCAGCAAGATCTGTCATCACCCCTGCTTGCTGCAGAGCACTTAGAGCCTCCCTCCTCCTCCCTCCCCACGGGCACAGCTCCGTGCCTGCAGGGCTGGAGGCAGCAAGCACCGTCCTGCCTCTCCATGGGCTACTTGGAACAGCAAGAGAGGTAAAACAAGTGCTGCGTTTGCTTAAGGGGTGGCCAAGGGCTTTTCTTGTCCTCTCAATTCATTTGCAGGGGTGGGAAGGTTTAACCCGGTCCTGCAGCACCGAGCCTGCTGGAAGTGGTGGTCAGGAATAGCTCTTGGCTCTCAGCCTGGCTCGATAATACACCGAGGCTCCCTCAGGATTAAAATAACCCCGGCCCATGGTGAGGAAGATGCAGCAGTGAAGAGGCCAAGGGGCTGCGTTGGAGCAGGAGATGGACACTGGCGCCTTGCTGCAGAGCTGGAGATGGGGCAGAGCCCTGCTTTACCCACTGCCGCGCCAAGGGTAGCGCTGGTGGGGAGCTCAGAGGGTTTGGATGTGTTTTCTCTTCCACTGAGTGATGCCTCAGCAGTTCCTCCGTGCCAGGGAAGTGCAGAAGCCCGTCAGCAGCCTGCAGTACCAAGGCACCAGCTTGGCTGAGCCCCAGGCAACATCTGGCTGGCATCTGGCAGGGCACTGAGCGGGGCTTGAGCCCTCTGGTCTCTGTATGGGAGTCCATGGCATTCGCTTGGGATGGAGGGAGCTGGGCCATGTCCTGGTGCTGGTACCCACGTGCTGAGTGACCAGAGGCGTCATCCGTGACTCACTTCCTACCTCAGAGCACGGGCAGTGCTGCCGATGTGCTGGAAACCCCTGCTCTGGGAGGCAGGGCTGAGATGGGCTTGGTGGGAAGGGTCAGGCCGTGGGGAAGCAGCCGCTCCTTCATCCATCCTCCAGGATCTGCCGCTTTGAATTGTCTCCCAGGAATGTCTCCTACGCTGTGTCATTGCTGCTGAGTGTCTGCCCGGGGATGCATCACCCTGCAAGGGCTTCCCAAGGGCCGTGTATCCTGTCGAGCGGGACAGAAACCCAGCACAAGTCATGGAGCAGCCCCGTATCCCAAGGGAAGTCCAGCTGAGGCGCTGCGTCACCGTCGGCCCCAGGGCTGGTGCTATGGGGTGAGCATCTCATCCTTGGAACAGCTCCGGGTTTTCCCTGTGTTTGCTCCTTTTTGTGCCATCTTGTCTGGACCCACTGGCCAGTGGCGTTCAAGGGGTCACTTGTCCTCATGGAGACATCAACGTCGGCCTCGTCCTGCTGGCACCAGCCATGCTCCTCATTAACTTCCCTAATTAAGAGGCCCCTTTCCATGATCAGAAGGGCTGTGGGATGGTGCCTGTGATGGAAGAGGTGGAGAAACCCTCAGCTTCTGCCCTGAGCTCCCAGGACGGCAGCAAGGGGCTGCTCTTCGGGGAGGTAAACTGGGGCAGGAGGGGGAAAGCTCCAAGCCCCAAGAAAGGCTGAAGGAAGACGGGTGGAAATGAGCTGCCATCGCCTGGACTTGCCTCCTCGGAGCAGCATTCCTTGGCTGCTCCCAAGCCCTGCGGGTGCTCACTTGGGGTTTGGTTTTGTCAGCCAGGCCCTGACACGCCAAACCCCGCGGTGCACGGCGCTGGCACGGAGCCGGACACCCACCAGCTCCTCCTGCCATGGGCAAGCTTTGGTCCTGTCCCCAGCTCACGGGAGATGCCGAGGTGGAACAGCCCGAGCAGGAGCACCGGAGCCACGCTGTGTCCTCTCCTCACCCGCCTTCATCCCATCCACACCGGGGATGGCAGTGGGTACGTGCCTGTAGCAGCCTTATCCACCACTTCACGACCCGCTGCAGGTCTCAAGGTGTTTTCTCATTCCAAACCCCAGCAAGACCCTGAAAGAGAGGAAAAAACCCCTTCTCAGTGCTTGATGTCCTCTGGAAACTTACCTTTCATGGGATTTTAAGGGATCTCTGACACTCACCCGACACGAGCCTGGTGTCCCAGAGGGCGAGGACGTGATGCCTTGTCCATCAGGAGCAGGCTCTCCACAACCACCAGCAGCAACGTTTGCTCATTCCACCTCTGCAGCCTTTGCCAAAGCCCCCAGAACCATTTCCATGGGCTGGTGATGGAGCTCCTACCTGCTTTGACCAACTCCCAGCCGGGCAGCTCGGTTTTGGCTTTAAATGGGGCTTTTTTAGGGGTGCTGCTAAAATTAAGTGCGCTGGGGCATGAGTCCAGGCAGGGAGAACAAACTGCAAACGCACTAAGGAAAAGGAGTGGTTTTTGATCTGTGTTTGGGAGATTTGCATACAATTAGGCCGGGACCTGCCTGCTTTTGCTTCCGCATTACGCTCCCGTGAGGAACCTGCCAGTTTTCCTGCCCTGCTCCCAGCCAGAGGTTGATTGCAAGGACGTTCCCCCTGGGAAGCTGGTGGGCGAGGGGGTTTTGGGGGCTCCCTGGGGATGCTCTTTCCACTGTGGTCCCCTGCCCCGAGCACCATGTGTTACCTCTGGCCATAGAGCTGGGTAACGGCTTCCTGCCTGTGCTTGAGGATGTGTGAGGAGACGCGCTGGGAGATGCTCCAGTGATTGCCTCCCATAAATAGCACGGTGTTTACATGAGCCCGCCATCCTCAGTTTATTTTTCTCTCTGCAGAGCAAACAGATTGTTCAATCCAAATAAGCTCTCCTGGCCCTGGTGCTGGCACAGCCCAATGGCACATTGCTGCAGGCCCCAGGCACTCCTCGGATGCTCAAACCCCTCAGCCCCACACTGGCCACTTGGCCAAGGAGGTAAAGGGGAAGCCCATGGACCATCAGCTGAGCAGCTCAGCACTGGGTCTGTGATGATCCCGCACTGTTCCCATCCCCACCTGGGGATGTGCAGGCTCTGATGGAGGAGAGGGTGAGGGTCAGTCCAAAGGGGCAGATGCAGGTGCTGGGACATCTCTCAGCAAGGCAGAGCAGAGCAGAAGGGCACAACTCACCAGAGTCGCAGCAGAGGAAGGAGGAAGGGTGGCAAGAGGTGCAGATGGGATCTGAGAGCATCCCCTTGCTGCAGATCTGCGGCTGTAGCTGGTCCATGTCCCTGCAGCACTTGGATGGTCTAACCCCACTCCTGGGGAGCCACTTATGCAGGATGAGCCTAGTCCATGCTTGGGAAGAGTCCCTGGAGGGCTTGGCTGGTTCAGCTCCATCAGTCCCATTCCCTCCTCACTACCCAGCCAAAGGGTGAGGTTTTGGGGGTGATGGTTTTCCCCCTTCTTCTAGGATCTTAAGCAGCATCTGGTCCAGCCTCACCACCAGTTTGGGGTCACTATTCCCACCCAGGCCCCTCCGCCTGCCCCAGCAGCTCTGTTTAGCATTGGCACAGCCCCTGCACAAGGAACGCTGCCAGCCCTGCAGCTCCCCAGCCTGGGGTGCAGCCCCATCGCAGCACCCAGAGAGGATGAAGGTTGCTTGGGGGTCTCACCCCGACAGACCCCAGCAGTGATTTGGGGTGACACATTGTCAGTCGCAGCCCCCACGTCTCTTAGCGCCTGTTCGGGTCTGATGTGGTGGGGGGGGGACAACCAGCCCCGTCCTGTCCCATTGATGCGCTGGGTCCTCGCTCCCCTCGAGCGCAGGCGCTGCCTCCGCGCCCGGAGCCTCTGTCACACCCGGCCTCCAAAACCGGTTTTGGTGCTAAAACCGGGACCGGATCCGTGCCTGGAGCTCGGGGCTGGCACCGGCTCCGTTGCTCCCCACCACTGCCGGCTCCACCCCCCTACCCCCCCCACACACCCCCCCTCCCTGTTCTTCCCGGCCTCGACGAGCCCCAAATCGGGTCAGTCGCTCTTTAAACGCCTGGAAGGCTGCACCATGTGATGCTCCAGCTCCGGTTGGGAGCCGGCGGAGCCTGCGGGAGCCGAGCGGTGCCGGGCACCGGGGACCGCGCACAGCCACCGAGAGCCGCGGGCATCCCTCCGGCCGCCCCGCAGCATGCCCCCGGCGGCACCCTGCGGGTGAAGAGCTGCTCCTGTGCCGGGGTGAGGGCACCCCGAAACAAGCCCTCTGCTTGCAGCACAAGGTGAGGTCCGTGTCCGGCGGCTGCTGCTGCCGGGGCAGGGACCAAAGAGGGGGGAAACGGGGGTCCTGCTCTGATGCCTCGGTCCCGAAGGGCTCCGCCGGGGTTGGCCCCGCGGCTCCGGGAGCGGTGGTGAAGCAGCGGAGGTGGGTGCAGGATGAGCCCCTGGGGTCGGAGCTCCGGGGGACGGCACAGAGCTTGGGGGGGGGGGGGGGGGTCCTAGTTCCCACCCCCTGCCCAGGCTCCATCCCGGCTCGCAGCGCACCCGGCGATGCCAGTTGCAAACCGCATCCCTGGGCGATTGCAGGTGACCGAGGACTCCAGCGCGGGGGGTCCGCAGCACCATGGCGCACCCCGTCTCAGCCTTCCAGGCTGCCTACATCTCCATCGAGGTCCTCATCGCTTTGGTGTCCGTGCCGGGGAATATCCTGGTCATTTGGGCTGTGAAGATGAACCAGGCGCTGCGGGATGCCACTTTCTGCTTCATCGTCTCGCTGGCGGTGGCCGACGTGGCCGTGGGGGCTCTGGTCATCCCCTTGGCCATCATCATCAACATCGGACCGCAGACGGAGTTTTACAGCTGCCTCATGGTGGCCTGTCCCGTCCTCATCCTCACCGAGAGCTCCATCCTGGCTCTCCTGGCCATCGCCGTGGATCGATACCTGCGGGTGAAGATCCCTGTCAGGTAGGAAAACGCATCGGGATGAGCTCTGTGGTGACTGCTGGGGGGAGAAAGGGAGCCCCAAACTCTTGGTGAAGCACTGAAAGAAAGGTCTTCCTCCACGCTGCTGCTGCTGGGGCACATCTGGCTGCAGCAGCGATTGGGGCAGGCTGGGCTGGGGGGGGGGGTCCTGGAGCCTTTGGCAGCTTCATTTGAGGGTTCAGAGGGTGCTGGGGTGCAGGCAGAGGTTACATTGTGGTCCCTCGTGGGGTCCCACGGCATATGGGAGAGCACCAGCGGGTGTTCCAGGGAGTGGAAAGGGGATGATAGATTTGTCTTCAACCCAGTCATTCCCTCACCACGGGCAGCCCAGGAGCCATGGGGTGATGCCTTGCTTGCTCAGGGACATGTGTGGCACAGTTCTGGGGGGCTGAGGGACCAGAGGTGACAGCCAGGCATGTCTTATAGAGCAGGCTCACCTAGGAGAGACCCTGCCTGTGGGGCTGCCCCACAGACGCCTCCCCTCCCTGGTTTTTCCCTTCTCCTCGTCTCTATCTGTTGTCAAAGCCAAGCCCATGACCAGTACGGTGGGGTGTAAATGGGGGGGTACGAACTGTATCTGAACCCTGCTGCTCCAGGAGGAGATATTTAACCGCTTCATGGCTGGCTCCTGGTGAGCTGCTGCAGTCCCTGGGGCTGGGGAGAGGCAGCTGTGGGGCCGGGATCCCCCTGTGGGGCTGGCAGGGATCTGACACCCGGCGCTGGTACCTGCACATCCCACCTCAGCCCCGCGCTGCGCCGTCGCTGTTGCTGGTTCCCTTTGCTCTGTTCAAGGACACCTTTGCCAGGCTCATCCGCTCCGGGAAGGCTGAGGAAACTCAGCCCAGACCCTTCCAGGGGCAGGAATCACCTCCCTGTACAGGGAGACAAGGACCTGAGGCTGCTCCAGTGTGCTCGGTGTCCCTGGATCCACTGGATCATCACTGTGGGGCTTTTCCTGCACCCTTGGCCCGCAGCGGCTGCTCGGTGAGGGACCATAAGGCAGAGAGGGGAGGCACAGGTTAAACCCCAACCCCTCCCCGCCACAGATGATTCCTGAGGCTGTTCCCGACTTCCTCCCTAAGTGTGATTTTCCCAGCCTGACAAATCCTTGTCTCCCAGCCCGTCTGTAACTGAAGTGATTCTCACCCTGTCATTGATCTGGGTGCTTTTTTGGTCCTCCTGCCTCCCCTGCATGCTGGGGCTGGATTCAGGAGTGGGAGTGCTGCAGCTTCATACATAGCAACACCGCCGAGCTCTCAGCAGTCATTTTCCTAACAAATCCAGTCTTTTTATGTCCATTCCTGCCTCTGAGCAGCAAATGGGGAGATTTCTGCCCTGTGCCCAGGACGTTTCCTGCAGCAATATTAAGCTGTGAATAGTTTGGGTGGGCTTTTCTCATGCAGTATCGACCCTGACTTTGCCTGTCCCATTATGTGGCTGAGCACTTGGCACAGGGAGATTTCCCTCTGAGTTTCTGTACCCTACTTAATATCAAAAGGCTTCATAGCCACAAGAAGGGTTTGGCTTCACTCTCCCATTCTCTCATCCCCGGGTGCTTCCTCCTCTCCCTGGCAGTTGGCAGATGCAGTGATTTTAGGTGATTTTGGGCGCCAGCAGCAGCAAAACACAGGGCTGGAGATCACAAATAGCACAGAAACCACCACGACTCTTCCCTGAGCCTGGAATGTGGCGAGTTCCCCCCAACCTGTGCTGGCTGCTGAGGGATGATACTGACAACATTTTGACAGCTCCAATCACGGCTTCATGGTGTCGTTCCTCACTGCGACACCGAACCCGGCAGCCTGCAAACGGGTGCTGAGAGCCTGCAGCAGCACTTGAGTCCCCATCGAGACCCATGTGTGTCCCCGGGGTGGCACCCACAGAGACCTGCAGGTGATGTGGGGGGGGATCTCTGCCCCCCGGGCACATCCATAGGGTGGCCAGGACATGGAGCAGGGGTATCCCCCCTGGCACATTGGCATCGGGCATGGAGGGGATGGGGTGAGCAGACAGAGTGGGTGCTGCGGTGCCAAAGGAAGTGCCCACACAAGGCTGACACAGGGTGGGTGCTCCCCAGTGGGATGCACGCATGGCCAAGGGGCCTTGTGGGCTTTTGTGCATGGGGATCCCACATCCCCAGCCCCACTACTGGCTGGAGGGGACAGCAGGGAAGTGAAACGCATCTCCTAGAGGCAGCCAAAAAGGACTGGGAGCAGCAAGGAGAGAGGCTCCGGGCTTCCCTGCTCCATCCTTGTGCTCCCCAGCAAGCAGCACTTGCGGTTTGGGTTCTGTGACGGGGTGTGCAGGGTTTCCACATCCCTCCCATGTAGTGGCCAATTGGGGTGAGAAGCCAACGGGGCTGTTGTCTGGGACGGGTTGTCTGGAGGAGAAGCCAAGGCACTGGTGGATTTTCCAGGTTTTCTATTTAATTAGGCAGAGCCAGGACTGGAAGCGCAGCTTGGCAGGGAGCTGGGAATGTGGTGCATCACAGCTGGGATCCTGCTCCAGCTCCCATGTACAGCCCAGCCCTGGGGGCTGTGAGCTTGGGGGAACCACCTTCAGCTTTGCTCCTTCTTCCAGCGAACGTGGACCCGTTCTCTGCCCATGCACCCAATGGAGATCAAGCCCTGGGGCAGACCAGGAGCTTTATGGCCCCAGGGGTGGGTGTTTTCTGGTGCAATGTCTTGAGCAAATGGTGCCCTGAGACATCTGGGATGTGTGGGATGGCAGTGGGAGAGTGACATCCGATGCTGCATCGCAAGCATCCTCCCTGCTCCCATGGCCGTGTTTCCTATGGACACAGACACACAGAGGAACATGGGCCACTCGTGCAAGGTGGAGGCAGGTTTTGAGGGATGGAGAGGGGTCTTTCATGGCTCTGTGTTGGCACCTCTTTCCTCCTGCTCCTGGAGGGAAACCCAGTGCACACCCAGCATGGTTGGGGGACCAGGGTATCCCACTGAACCCTCTTCCTGTGCCCCAAACCCCCAGGTAGCATCTCGCCAGTCTGCTGGGATCTGCAGGGTGCTGCCTCCCCACAAAGGGCATTTTCTTGACTCTGGAGGGATGCAGGAGCATCGCTAGGGTTGAGAGGGCTGGAGCAGAGGGTACCATGCTCCCGAGCCTCCACAGGAACTGCTCTAAACAGCTGGAAACCACCTAAAATAGGTTTGCTGCTTTCCTGCGGGTGGAAGCGCTCACATCTCCCCTCTCGCATCCTTCCTCCCCTTCTGGCCTCAAGGCAGGACCCCCCTTGCTGCCGTCCCCAGTGCCGGGCACAGCAGGGCCCCCAGCCCAGCCCAAACTTCCCTCTCACAGCCGGGCCTGGGGAAGATGAAACGAGTTCAAAGGGAGGGAAGCAGCCGGGCAGGGGCGGCCGGCAGGAACCGGCCCCTCGGCAGCAGGATGCTGGGGGCCGGAGGGATGTTGGGGGGGGATGTAGCTCCTCTGGCGCCAGCCCCTGCCCTGTCTCTGCTCTAAGATGCTGCTCTGGGCTTTGTGGAGGGGGCCATGGCAGCAGGAGCGGACAGCCCCTTGCCTGGGGATGCTGGAGGCACTGGTCCTATCTTGCTGTGTCCTTGGGGGTCCTCGCCTTGCCCACTTCACACCACCAGCTCTTTCCTCCTGGTCTTTGAAACACGGGCCAGGAAGATTAAAGTTGGAGAGATGTGCTGGTAGCAAGAGCCCTTGTGGGGGGGGGGGTCTCTCACCCCGCAGCAGGGACCTCCAATGCCCACCCGAGCAGCATCCCGCAAGGCAAGCTGCGTTTTACATTGCTGAAGGTATTGAACACACACGTGAGGCTGCAGAGCCATGGAAATGAGACCAGAGTGGAGTGGAAATTGCTAGGAAATGGTGGGGGGGGGCAGTAGGAGATGGTTTAGAAGAACCTTCTCCTGAGCCTGATGAGATAAACCAGCTCAGGTGCGGCAGGAGCATCCCTCAGCCCCCAACTGCAGCACTTGGAAGCCGAGGAGGTGAGAGCTGCAGGCAGCCTTGGATGGCCCCAGTGGTGGAAGGGGGAAGCTTCCCCCCCTTGACCCCACTGTTGTCCAGGCTCTTGCTGGGATTGCAGTGCTCTTTCCCCTTCTCTCTGGGCCTGCCAAAGGCTGCAGGCATGGGGCCAGCTGGGGCTGGGTCACAGGGAAGCCTCAGCACCCTCAGCCAGCTGGGTCATGGAGCAGGGCATGTGGCTGGGATGGTTTTCCCACCTTTCTTCCACTGACAGTGGGATGGGGATGGGGAGGACACTGGGATGAGACCCTGCTTGGGCCCAAATTCCCAGGCACCAAAGCACATGGGAAACCTTTCTAGCAACCCCAACGCTTGGGCTCTGAGACCCAGCAGATGTGGTCAGGATGGGGATGAGGAGGTTTTGGACCAGGCTGGGATGTGTGGTGGCCCCGATGCCTGTGGGAGCTGGTCCTCTGCAGAGGTATCAAACCACAGCAGCAGGTTTTGAGGCTCTCATCAGAGCAATGGAAGAAGAGGAAACGTGTGCTCCATCTGAGGGCAGTTTTTGGCCAGGCAATGGGTTTCATGGCTACCCAGGGAGGCAAAGGTGACTGGAGATGCCTCAGCCTGGCCAAACCAGCAGTGAGGCTGATGGCAAAGTGACTGTGTCCACCCAGGCAAGGGAATAAACCAAACCCTGGTTGTCCCAAGGCTTATTTTCAGTCTTGGAGGAAACATTTCACAAGCATCCAGGTGACTCAGAGCCAGGAGCGTGAGCTCAGGGAGCCGCAGGGGGGGTTTGCACCCAGGAGCTCCTCTAGGTTTCCTTCAACCCCATTACTCATTATCCACCCCTATAGGCCCTGCCCCTGTGGAAGCAGATTGGATTCCCAAGGAAAGAGCTCCCATTTGTCCTAAACTGGAGAAATTTGGGGGTCTCTGCAGCTGCCTCTTTTATCCCTTTCCTTGCTGCCCTCCACCAGTGCATTTATAGCAGGGGAGGGTGATCTATGGAGACCTCCGTTCCCAAGGAACAGGCACATCTGAAGCGAGGATGGAGCTCAAAAGGCAGAAATCACACACAGGGAGGTTGGCTGGAGCCTCCAAGCTGCTTTGAAGCTGCAGCTCCCAGCACCCTGCACCCTGCACCCTGCACCCTGCACCCTGCACCAGCTCAGTGGGTGGCTGCTAAATCAGAGCCAGCATTTCACACCAGACCCGGGGTGCATGGATGAGCTGTGCCAGACCGGGAGCTCAATCCTGGTCACACCAAAACACCCAGAGCCCTGGCACCACCCTAGGCTTTACCAGCAGGTTGTATTGGTCTTAAGACCCCAGTAAATACCTGGGTGAGCTGGTTTGCAACACAATGCTTTGATGCACGGGGTGGTTTTGTGCCAAGAGCAGGTTGTATTGGTCTTAAGACCCCAGTAAGCACTCGAGTGAGCTGGTTTGCAGCACGATGCTTTGATGCACGGGGTGGTTTTGAGCCAAGAGCAGGTTATGTCAGAGATCCCTGGGAGAGGGGACATCTGGAGGAGGCTCAGTGGGATCACACACAGCTGCAGCAGCAGCACCACGAGACGCTCGCCAACAGACACAAAATCAGGTCACTCTAACTCCAGATGCTGCCACGCCGGCCAAAGGAAGCACTTTGGGCTGTAAGCAGTGTCTGCAGCTCCAGGCCTCTTAGGGAAGGCTTGGGAATGGGTGTCCCCTCCTTGGTGTCTATGGGTGTCCCCTCCTTAGGATGCAGCGAGGGTCTGACTGTGGGATGCTCCATTCCCAGTAGCGTAGAGGGAAGGGGAGAAGAGCAGTGAATCCCGTGCAGGGATACTCTGGATGTGCTCAGATTGGGGTTTATTCCCACATTCTCGCTATGGGAAGGAGATGGGGAGATGTGTGGCCCCCAAGACCCTGGCCAGGCTTCCTGGGTAGCAGCATCCCATCTCATCCCAGCCCTTCTGTAGGCCTGAGCAGGGTGCTCCCCATGCTGGCTAATCTGCCCAGGGTATCATTCCACCCTGACCCCGTTTGCTGTGAGTCGACATCTGGTCCCTCAGCAGAGCTTAGGCTGAGCTGCAGGGCAGGGCACCAATACCAGCTCCTTGCTGCTGCTGTCTCCTTGCTGCACCCCAAAATCCTGCTCTGGGATGCTTTTTTTTTCCCCTCCATCTCCCTAGATTTTAGGTGAAAGCATTGCCCCTTGGCAAGGCATCACCAGTATGTTTGGAGGCAGGTTTCCAGGGCAATAGTACATGTGCAGACAGGGAAACTGAGGCACGGAGCAGCGCTGTGGCTTGCTCAGCATGACCCCACCAAGGCAGGGAAGGGGGCTGGGGCACAGCAGTGATGGAAGCTGAGATGGGGCGCTTGCCAGCTTTTGTTTCTTCATCCCATGGGAATAGAAACCGACCATGAGGTGAGGAGCACCAACATGGTGGCATAGACAGGGAAGTGCCTGCAGTAAGATGAGGTCCCTCACTGCCGGTGAGTGATGGTCCATGGTGCAATAGTCCATCAGACCAGCAGAGCCCCAAACCCAGCCCCAGCCCCGGAGCTGCAATTTGCAGACCCATCAGACAGACTGCCACGCTTCCAGCAGCACCACTGAGCCCTTCAGAGCTGCCTTTCCCTTCTCTGCAGTGCCTGGGCTGGTGGAGGCGATGGCAGCGTGCACTGAGCCGTGGTGCCCGGTGCTTCCCAAGGACCCTGTGCAGCTGCTGGCAGCAGGACAAGTGAAACACCCTACAGGAGGCTCTGCCAAAGCAAAAGCTGCTGACTCAGCCTGCCGGGTCCCCAGCAGCCCAGCCTGGCCCTGCAGGCAGCCTGTCAGGCATGAGTCAGGTCCAGCTCACCACGGCGTGTGCCATCACCGCGGCCATCCGGTGCCGGCGCTGGCTCAGGGCATGGTGGAGCCCTTCAGTGGGGGGGGTCCTGTGTCTTCCCCCAACCCTGTCATGGAAGGATGCGGCTCCATCAGTGGGAGGCATCGTCTTTACCTGCTCTTACAGAAACGGTCCCAGCCCTGCTCCGTGCTGGCCAGAGCGTGTGATGGAGCAAAGGGACTCAGGGGTCAGGGCTGGGTGTGCAGCAGGCTCAGGCATTCCTGTGCCATGGAGCCAGCACCAATCCACTCCCCAGTGAGTCTCCGTGTCATTGCCCAGCCCTTGGCATGTGGGCTGGCTCTGGTTGGACATGTTCCATGTGGTCACCAGCAGCCAAGCCACCCTCCTCTGACAGCCCAGGGTGCATCACAGCCTGGTTTTTCTAGCTCATGTGCAGTGTTGGAATAAGCTTCACTGTGTCTTTAAAGCACCACAATGACCAGAAAGGGGATTTTGGCCACAAGCTTGGATGGGTGCTCTGATGGGACATGGCAGCCACCACAGTCCCTGGGCCCCCAAGGAAGAATAGGTAGGGCTGGACAAAGGCTTAGGGATGGGGGTCATGGAGCTGCTGCATTCAAACAGCCATGCTCAAAATCAGCCTGACAGTGGGGAGGAATCATAGAATCCCAGAATGGTTTGGGTTGGAAAGGACCTGAAGATCATCCAGTTCCAACCCCCCTGCCATGGGCAGGGACACCTCACACTAAACCATGGCACCCAAGGCTCTGTCCAACCTGGCCTTGAACACTGCCAGGGATGGAGCATTCACAACCTCCCTGGGCAACCCATTCAGTGCCTCAGCACCCTCACAGTAAAGAACTTCCTCCTTAGATCCAATCTAAACTTCCCCTGTTTAAGTTTAAACCCATCACCCCTTGTCCTGTCACTCCAGTCCCTGATGAAGAGTCCCTCCCCAGCATCCTTATAGGCCCCCTTCAGACACTGGAAGCTGCTCTGAGGTCTCCCCACAGCTTCTCTTCTCCAAGCTGAACAGCCCCAACTTGCTCAGTCTATCTTCATGCGGGAATGACCCTGTCATTCCCAGGGATTCACTGCTGTGACCCCTAGGGCTGCAGTGGGACCGGTCGGAGCCAACATGAGAGAGTCACAAGGGGTCTGAAATTCAGCAAGGCAGTGTGTTGGTGGCTCTGTATCCTCTTGTGGAGGCAGAGGGGATAGAAAGGTCACTGCAGCACAAAGGAGGATGGAAAGAAGGAGGAAAACGTGGAGGAGGCACCAAGGTGAAATGAGCTGGGAGATGAGTTTCTGTGTGACACCAGCAGGGCTCATTTCAGTGTGGCTCAATGAAAACCTCTGGCTAGCAGAAGGGCAGGGGAAAACCCTGCAGGGTTCTGCCCACAGACACGGGTCCTGGGGGTTGAGGTCCCTGCAGACAGCAGGACACGGAGCACTTCTCAAAGTGATGCTGCAGGGATGCATGGGGAGAACCGAGCGTGCGGGATGCTGATGGGCTGGGAGGAGCGGTCCCAGGGAGCCAGTCCTTTTGGAACACACCTTGTCCAAGGTGACCCGAACTTCCAAGCCCATGAAATGGGAACCCAGCTGTCCCAGAGGCTGCCTGGGCTCCTGGCAGGGACAGAGATGCCTTCTGTGGCAGCACGGCCGCCCAGCTGCCCGGGCAGGCACAGGATGCTCAGTTGCAAGAAAGAGCAATTGATGCTCTCCAAAGCAGCCACAAAAAGCCCCACAGGCACTGAGGTGTCCTGCAGAATAGCAATGAGCTGAGCACCCCCAGCACCCAGCCCCATCACAGCCTGCAGCCAGGCATGCAGCTGCCTTCCCAGACGGGCGGATCTGGGTATTAAGGAGCCATCACTGGTGATGCCATCAGGAACAGAGTGTAAAATAACCCCAAGGGGTTGAGAGCCTTCTTCCTATAGAGCAGAGGCAGCAATTGATGAGGGCCGGGTACGGGAGGAAGGGTGATGATGCTTTTGGTGATGGAGGGCATTGCAGAGCAGGATCATCCACTGGAAAGTCTGGCAGCATCTGGTTTGCCCTTCACTGCCCTGAGTCCAGTGGGACCCAGCAGCTGCCCTTTATGCCCTTGCCTCATGTCTTGCTGATTTTTCATCCTCTCTACCATCCCTTCCTTGCCTGGATTTTGCCCCCCAGCACTGAGCTGGGGACCGCTTTGAGCAGCCACCGCAGTTTGATTGGATTGATCTTAAGAACAAAAGTCTCTGTTCCCAAAAAGGAGCTGGAGGAGGGAAGAGGATTCTTCCTCAGCCCCATTTCCTTGTCTTCCTCACCAGCCTCCTTCACTGCTGTCCCTAAGACCAGCCATGGTGCTCTTGCATGCAGACCCCTGGGTACCAGTGATGCACAAGCAGGACCACAGGGACACAGGGGCAGGAAGGTGACATCCCCCAGTCCTGGACCTTGCATGGGGTGACAACACCTTTCTATTGATCCCCAAAGGAGGGCCGGAGCACAAAAACCAGCACATCACTGCTATGGCTGTCTAGCAACCTTCTCCAGGCCATTTCTCTCCCTAGATCCAGAGACCAGGATGATTTTTCTTGGCCTCTTTCAAGTAAGGGAAGTGCCAGCCTCTGGCACCAGGGATGCTTTCTCATTCCACTCAGTTCATTTTGCTTCACTTGGCACATCACAGTCCCCCTCTGCGACTCAGTTTCCCCATCTGTTCACAGAGGGAATGATGCTCTACAAACACTCCAAAAGCACCAAGAGGATGATGCTGAGAAACACTGCCTCAGCCACAGCCAGAATTAGCACAGTCTTACAGACCAAATGATTTCTCTTTCCTTTCTGCACTGGTAACAACACTCGGTGACTCAAACCTTGTACTGCACAACCGAAGCACTCGTTTCTCTGGGTGCAGAGAGCTCTGTTCACTGCAGCACCGAGCCGTCAAGGCTGGGAGAGAGCTCAGAGCACAGCCTGTGTCCAGATGGACGTGGCAAAGCCTTTGCTGAGCCAGGCAGGTGCCCATGGAGCCTTATGGGCTCAGAGAGGTCTGCTTGCTCCAAAGGAGCTCAAGGTGTGCTCTGGTACCAGCAGCCATCCCCATCTTGCTTTTACACCCTCTCCCATGGTGCTTGCAGCATCAGAGGCATGGTTGTCACCCTGAGTAGGGCTATGCCCTACCCTAAGCACCAAGGTCCGGCCACAGCAAAGCATCTCCACCTCCAGGAGCCTGGGGACCTTCTTGCATGTCCCTTGTGCACCAGGGAAGGGGAATGCTGGGTCCTTCACAGGGTCTTGCACATCACTTTTGCCTGGGAAGGACTTGATCCTGCCCCATCCATGCATCCTTCATCTCCATGCCAGGCACCAGCCAGGCTGCATGGGCAGACTTGTGCTATGTCTGCCCTTTGCTCCTTGTCTGGATTTAGCTACCAGAGTCATTAGGAAGAGGCACGGGGTGTAATTTATGCCCAGCTGATGCATTTTGCTGGTCTTGGGTCTCAGCTTTTCCTCCCCACCATCCTGCTGAGCTGCTTCCTTCAGGCAGCAAGGTCAGTTTGCCTCCAAGGGAATAAATAATCCTTTAAATCTGATTGAAAAAAAAACAACAGCATTTACACAATAAACTGCAGGTTTGCTTTTCTTTTGCACTTTTTAGTTGTTTTCTTGGTGATAGATCGATTCTCTGCAGCGAGAGAACATTGGATTGCGGTTTTAACTGGAGCCTTCCCATTCAATTTGGCGTTTCATTTGGCTGATCAGGATATATAGATTCATCCCAGCATAAGTAAGTTAATGGCTCGACATGTATGTACTCTGATCCCCACTGCTCCTGTTTTGAGGCCGTTGCTGAGGGATGAATAACGCAGGTTTTCCTCCAGCTCTGTGGCAAGTTGTGTTTGCGCTGAAGTTGGAAGTCAACGATAGCGTGAAATGGCACCTCCAAAGTGATTTTCACTAATTGCAAGTCCATATAGCCAAAACTTCAATTCAATTAATCTAATCCAACTGCTTTTGGCGTCTGAAATCGATCTTTTAATCAAGGGAGATATGCAGTGGGCAGAAGGCGCCGAACTGGTTGTTTTGGGTTACTGTGTCCTCTGAGGTTTAGAAACAGCAGATCTCATCGGCACGTCCTAATTCTTATTTAGACCTTGGGTGGAGAAAACAACCCCCCTCAACTTGTGAGCTTCCAGCCCATTTCTCAGTCTCGAGTGTGTTAATCTTTGAACTGGGCCATGGGCAAGAAGGGAAATGTTCCCTTTGCAGAGACAAATCGTGCTGTTGAGGATCCTGGCCAGAGATAACCGGTTGTAGCCTTAAGAAACTGAGCAGTTGAGTTGTTGACTGCAAAATGAGGAGTCGGGTGAGCAAGCAGAGGTGCAGAAAACAAGGAATTAAAAGGCAGATGATACTGATCTCCTGTTCCAGCTGTAACGTGGGATATGTCTTCTTCTGAAGAGTCCTTCTGCAGCGGAGAGATAAAGACCCACCTCAGCCTTGCTTCGTGGCTGGGTTAACACATCTTAACAGGAGATGATGGTTCCAGTTTCCTGCCTCCCATTTATCTCAGGAACAGGTTGAATTCCGATTGAATGCCAACAGCAGGTCTCAAGATCCCTCTTATTTCCCTTCCAATTGGGATCTCTGATCTGCTCCTGCCTTTTGATGGCTCTCGGTGATTTGCAGACTCCACCTTGTCGGAGGCATCCTCTGGGTACCCACTTGCCCTTTGCTTTCACAGCATTCACAGAGCGTGGTGGTGACACGCAGGGAAGGACGGTGGCACTGGGCATCCTGCCCTGGTGCTGGGCAGATGGCACCAGGAGCTTCCTTAGTTGGCACCTTCCTCCCGACACGTCCGGCTTTCTGCAAGCCACAGTGGTCTGTGGGATGCAGTATGAGCCATGGAAGCCCGGGCAGCCCAGGCACGCCAGGCGTTGTAGAGCTCATTTCAATTCCTCATGGAGCCCACATTTGACAGATTTGGCATTTTAAGTGGTTTAAAGAGCTGCTTTCTTGCTTTCGCTGTCCTCTCCTCTTCCCCCTCTCTTCTCCGTTTTGGGCTCTGACTTTCAGAGTCCTCGTTTCAAAGATGTTCTTTTGCATCAAGAACGAAAACATGCAGTGCATGGAAAATTCAAGTACAATACAGACAGCAATTGAAGTAACTCGCTGTTTATCCAGCCAAAGCTGCCTTTCATCCCTTCCCCTTTGTACTACACAGGTACCTTGCCCTGACTTCTCTCATCACACAGTGACGCGCAGAGACATGCCTGGGCAAACAGCCCCCAGGCAGCCACCATGGCAGGGGCAAGGCTGATGTATGAGAGCCTTTGATCCACAGAGCAATGGTCCAGGGCAGATGAGAAGCACCTCCAGCACAGCACAGAAGGGTTTGGAGCAGCTCCTCCTGAAACCTTATTGCCCTGCCGAGGCTGCTGGAGGTGGGTTGCTCCCAGAACAGAAAGGGCTCAGCTGTGTGATGGGGATGTGCAGGACCCGCCCTCACTTTCAGGCCTGTCCTCCTCTCCAAGGAGATGTTTGCACACCAAATCCCTGGGTTTTGACACCGAAACTGCTCAGGCACTAAAAACGTCCACTGAGTTTATTGCTCTGGGGTAACACTGAAAACAAGCCCATCAAACCCATCACTGATGCAGCCCGCTTCCCGAATCTCACCCCCATCTCTTAGGGACTGGGCTGTTCCTCTCCCTGTGTCCTAATTCCCAAAGTCCTGGCGCTAGGGAAGAATCTCAATTTCTGTTTCCATTCTCGTTTGAAGCAGCACTTCTCATGCTTTGCATCGCAGAGAAATGCTCAAAAATGCCACTGCCTGAAAGCAGGAGCCAGAAGACAAGAACATCACAGTTTTGAACCAGCAGTTCTAAGATTCTTCAGCTTGTTTCATGATTTGCAGCCATTGCCAATGGAGTTAAATCATTTTTTCCCTACCTCGGGGTCCTGGAGGGAGAAGCCAGTGATCCAGGAATGTCCTGAGGGGCTGTGACCACACATGGAGCTGGGAGGGAGCCCTGGAGCTGCCTGGCTGCAAAGCTAAGGCTCAGGGCACCTTGCACCGCACTCACCAGGGACACTGCCACACGTTAGCAGGAGGATGACATCCAGAGCGTGGCCACCCCAGTGCAGGCACTCAGCACCCTTGGATGCACGTGGTGCTGCCCACAGTATCAGGCAGTCTCAGAGCTCCCTTTGGGGTATGCAGGGTCTGCCTGGGGTTAGAGGGCAGCACTCCCCAATAGGCACAAACTAACCTACCATTTCCATCAGGGATCGGATGCCCTGCGTGTCCCCAGCCCCTTGCTTAGTCCCCATCCAGCCGCATTTTGACTGCCAAGCACTGAGGGGTCCTTGCCAAGAATTTCTGCTTGCACAGCCACAGAGCACTTGAACGTGTCAGGATCCAGCCACAGGCTGTAAACCAAGCCCAGTCTGAAAACAAGCTCAGCTTTATGTGCCCAAAGGATTTATACTCGCTGCCGGGATGAAGGATGCTGCTTGAAGGAAGCGAGAAAAACGGCCTTTCTCATTGAGCAGCAGCGGACGACACGTGCTCGTCTGCCTTCTTTGGACAAGAGCACTGTCTCCTCCACACCCAGGGCAGAGCCTGAAGGGGAAGGATGTGTGTGAGGTCCCTGTGCTCTCCATCCTCCCTCCCTGCGATCTCCAGCCCTTCCCCTTGCAGCATCCTGTTGCAGTGGGATGCCCAAGGTGATGCCATTGGCACCGCTCCATGGTGGAGCTGCCGTGGAGGTTACTCACATCCCACCTCTGAGATGAGGCCAGCTGGGCAAGGGGTCTGGAAGGAGCTCTGCAGTTACTGGGTGCCTGCTGTTTGTTCCCGAAGATGGGCTGTGATTCATCACCAGAGCCTAAACAGGCTGCAGGGATCCAGCAGCTACTTCTCCATCAAGGCCAGAAGCAGCCGCAGGAGGGGTATGTGACTGCTTGGCACTGAACTCATCCGGGCTGGTGTGATGTTCTGTCTGCTCCTAAGGACCAGAGATGTGACAAGTGTCTTTGGCTCAGCAGGCAAAGATTTACTTCAATTCTCCAGCTGGAACCTGCACTAGGACAGGTTTAGACTCAAAACCCAGGTGGACACTGTGGGCTACTGGGGAGCAGGGGAGGAAGCCCTTAAACAGCCTCATGAAGTGATGCTGCCCCATAGAAGATGTCAAGCTGCAGATGGGCTGAGCTGTGATGTGCTTCGAGGCTGATGGCATCAATAGAGCAGCAGATGTAGGGGGATGTGTTTGGCTTCTGGGTCCACGCTGTGGACAGCTGGAGCTGGGGGGAGACACCTCTTCCCATACTTGTAGTCCACCCAGGATGGACTCCCATGTTTTGTGCCTCCAGTCTGGGGTGAAGAGACCCTGACACAGCCTGGCTGGCCTAGAGAAGCATTGTTCCCCATTTCCAGGCACTTTATCCCATAAAACCCTTTTCTACCTTATTGCTCTTGCTTCTTGTGGGGATGTTTGTGTCCCTGGGGCTGCTTTTGGATGTGCCCACATCCCCCTTTCCTGCCATTTGCTGGAGCTGTGGCCACCGCAGCTTCACCCACCACGAAACCAAGCACTCACCAAAGCCCTGGGGATGCTGTGTCTCAGTGTGTGGGGACCAGTCAATTTGGGCAGGATGGATTTGTTCTCAGAAGCCTCATCATCACCCTCGCCTTCATCCATTAGACATTTACTGGCTATTAAAAGGGGTCAGGAACACTCGGTGGCCTCGACAGCTGCTTGTGCTTCACAGTCACTTGTGCATGGCAATTCCTTTGCAGAGAGCTACAATCTTAGGGTGCTAAAACCAAACCCTGGACACAAGCTGGACCAGGAGGCTCTTCAGTGGGATGCACACCTATGGATCTATACAGTTCCATGCAGATGCTTCTGGCCTCTCTCCTATTGGCTTTGGGTGAGGTTTGCATCAGTCATAGAATCCCAGACTGGTTTGTGTTGGAAGGGACCTTAAAGCTCATCCAGTTCCAGAAGAACAACCTAAGATCCCATCTCAGTCTCCCCTCTGGCAGGTTAAAGCCATTCCCCCTTGTCCTGTCCCTCCAGGCCCTTGTCCAAAGCCCCACACAGCTTGGTGTCAGTGGCAAACTTGCTGCGGGTGCTCGATCCCACTCTCCATGCTGTTGACAAAGATGTTGGATCATTCTCTACGTCTCCAACCCACAGGTCGATGTAAATGCAACACTCCCCAAACATCTCCTCTTGTTCTGGTTCAAAAAGCCTCAAAGACTCCAGGTCTGGTTTGAATAAAACCATTTTGCTCTTCGCTATTTCCTTGAATATCCTTTTTGTCCAGAGAACACCTGCAGTTGCCCAGCCAGCCCCAAGACGTGGCTTTGCTGGTCCCTGCTCTGGTAGGGAATTGCATTGCAAGTCCTGGGGAGTTAATTCACTAATGAAGGCAGGCCATAGCTAATGAAGTTAAGCTGAGGCCAATGCGGTAGGAGGAAAGGAGGCCAAGCTGACACGAGGCTCATCTGCCCTGTGAACGCAGCAAGGCAAAGCAGCCAGAGCACGTCCTGAGCTAATTGAAAATCTCTAGACAAAAGTCCTTTGATGGCAGAGGATTGGGGTTTCTGCTCCTCCTGCCTGGCTGCATCTTTGCTTCAGTTCTCCCCATGTCCCGGAGGCTGCTTGGGTGGGAAAACTCAGATGGTGGTGATCAAAGCTGCTCCGAAATGCCAAGCTGGGAAATGCCCAGGGCTGGGATGAGGAGGTCCCTGCACAAGGTGGGAAGTGCTGCAGAAGGGAAACTGTGGGGCAGACGCTGGGTTCTCATAGGCTCTTTTTCACCTCTAATGCTTATTCCTTCTTAGATCTTTTGCCTTGGTTGCTTACCTCCTTCCATTCAGATCTCTTTAGGGCTTCATCTAGGTAAGTTCAAAATCTTGATGGTTATCAAGGATTTGAAGGTGGATTTAGATGTCTAAAAAGGTCTCTTAGCATTAGCATTAATGTCTCCCAGCACCAACACCCTCTTTGCATCACCTGAGTGCATCTCCTGTTTGTTCACATCCCTCCTGTTGGGAGCTTTGTGTCTCTTTGGAGGTCAAACACCAGCCACTCAGTCCTTCACATTCCTGACAGCATCCATCCAACCGCTGCTGCAAGTCAATGACAGTGATGGGCCCACACAGCCTGCAGACACAGCTTGAGCTGTTGGGTGGCTCCACGAAGACATTTCACACCCTCCTGGGTCACCCTGGCAGCTCTCACAGCCAGGATGGGGACACAGATGGCAATGGCAGAGAGGTGCTGACACCATTTCAGCACGTTCCTGTCTTGGGCACATCACCTCTGGTCTTCCACCTTGGAAGAAATGGGGGCTGGTGACCACTGGTGGCTGCCTCACCATGTAAGTGATGGCCTTGGGAGGGACAGATGTCACCTAACATCATCCAAAGCTGGCAGCTGGATGGAGGGCTGGACAGCCTGTCTCTATGAATGCTTGGAATGGAGGAGTCTGGCCCTATCAGCATCTTCTCTGGGATGCATGGGGGCTTGTCCTGATCCCAAATCCCAGACTTGTTGCTTGTGAGTTGCCAGCTGGCAAGTAAAGGCATAAACACTGGTCCATAATCCATGGAAAGTCTTTGAGGTGGGACAGAAGAGTGCATCCTTCTACAGCAAAAGCATTGGTGTTGGTTGGTGACAGAGCCCCTTTCCTGCACCGAAACAGCCCAACAGCCTCCATCAGCATGGCATTTCCAACCTGACACTGATGTCCTACCAGAGGGACGCTTCCCAGTGCTCCAAAGGAGGACCCAAGGTGCTCTCCAAGGGAGAAAACTGAGAAATGCCATCAGGCTGCTGGGGGAAGGAGGAACAAGGGGACATGGTGGGACAGGGCAGCCAAGGTGGTTTCCACCATCCCGGCCTCTGATCCTCGTGTGACCTTAAGGAGCTGATGTAAAAGGAGCTGAGCCCATCCTACAGAGAGCCAGAGAAGGATCTCCTCACCATATGGTGTCCTCTTTGCTTGGCATCATCTCTACAAGCAGCTGGCACCTTTCCTATAGCTCGTCCCACACACGGTGACCTGGAGTTACAGCAGCTCAGCAGGGAGAGGAGCTGGGCATGACCAACCCTCTTCTTTGAGGATCTCTGCTGCCCAAACACTTCAGGTGTGCACTGCAGCAAGAGGAGATGGCACCACACCGTGAGGTTGTGCAGAGGAGCTGTGGCTGCCCCATCCCTGGCACTGTTCAAGGCCAGGTTGGACACAGGGGCTTGGAGCAAGCTGCTCTATGGAAGGGGTCCCTGCCCGTGGCAGGGGTTGGAGCTGGAGGAGCTTTAAGGTCCCTTCAACCCAAACCAGCCTGGGTTGTTCTGTGATGTTCTGGGAAAAAGGGGCCTCAGTGTGTCCCCCCCCAGTGCCTCCATCCTCAGCCCAAGAAACTTT
Organism: Pezoporus occidentalis; assembly: GCF_034315485.1. Classification (NCBI taxonomy): domain Eukaryota; kingdom Metazoa; phylum Chordata; class Aves; order Psittaciformes; family Psittacidae; genus Pezoporus; species Pezoporus occidentalis. The sequence goes on along the minus strand of NW_026914653.1, from coordinate 200,066 downwards.
GCCTGCAGCATCTCCTGGAGCATCCCATCAGGAGGCAGCATCTGTCCCTGGGGGACCCTGTTCCACATCTCCCTCTTATCTCTACACAGCCCCTGGGGACAATTTGTCTGCCTCCACCTTCAACCATCACTTCTCGCCCTTCTCCTTGGGATGCAGACAGCACTCCAGCAATAATTGACACTTCGCCTCTTTGCATTTCTTCCCAAACCACCAAAGACGTTTTTGCTCCACACCAAACCCCATTTCCTGCCCACCCCGTCTCACTGGGATGTCAGTGAGGCCGGATGGCTGCTCTGCTCCCTCCAGGCTCCTTTCTCCTGGCCTTGGCAGGGCATGCAGGAGGCCTTGGGGAGATGCCCATCCCTGTAGGGAAGAGATGGTGCAAAAACCACCACTGAGGACAATCTAGCAATTATGGTCAGGCTCAAAACCCCACAGACAAAGGAAACAAACCCAGATCGGGTGGTGATGGCGGTGACTATTACCAGGGACGCTTTAGTCACAGCTGTTAATAAAAATAATAGCAGTAATAAAATCACAGCGATGCAGTTGTTCCGATGCTGATGAGAATAATGAGATTATTTATTAACTGGGTGCCATTAGCAGCATTTTCTCATGCTTCTGCCTCCCAGACCCATCCCAAACTCCAGCCCTATCATATCCATGCAAAATGAGGTAGAGGAGAAAGGCTTTTTCTGTATGGCATAACCAAGAAAGAGACACGGAAACAGCCAAGCTCATTGCCCCCCACCCAACACCCTGTGCTGTGAGGCTGAGCACTGGGTGGGATCAAGCACTAGGTGGGATCTTGCATTTCCTCCCTTTAAGCTGGCTTTGCAGCCCTCAGAGCAGCTGAACCCCTTGAGAGCTGCATGGTCAGACCCTGTGGGGTGGGTGAAGGAGGAGCTCAGAGTCAGTTTAAGGCCATTGCCAACCTCCATGTGGGGTTGATGAGGGGCAATGGCACCCATGAGCCCCTGAGGACCACGTTTCACTGCAGGATGCTGCAGCTGCCTCTGCCTTTGGCTTGTTGCTTGAAGAAGGAACAAAAGCCCCAGCTCCAAATACTGCTGTTTTCTATGGATTTTGGGGGTTCAGCTATGGTTCCCAGGGGGATGCACAGACAGGCTTTGGTCTCAGCTGCTGGCTGCTTCTGCAGCGCCACATTTAAAACCTCATGGTGAAAAGTTAAGCAAAGGAACATGCAGCAAGGAGGGATGGCTATGGACCATGGCAGAGAGGTGGATGTGCAGCAAGGAGGGATGGCTATGGACCGTGGCAGAGAGGCGGATGTGCAGCAAGGAGGGATGGCTATGGACTATGGCAGAGAGGTGAATGTGCAGCAAGGAGGGATGGCTATGGACCATGGCAGAGAGGTGGATGTGCAGCAAGGAGGGGCGGCTATGGACCGTGGCAGAGAGGTGGATGTGCAGCAAGGAGGGATGGCTATGGACCATGGCAGAGAGGTGGATGTGCAGCAAGGAGGGATGGCTATGGACCATGGCAGGGAGGTGGATGTGCATCAAGGAGGGATGGCTATGGACCATGGCAGGGAGGTGGATGTGCAGCAAGGAGGGATGGATATGGACCATGGCAGAGAGGTGGATGTGCAGCAAGGAGGGATGGCTATGGACCACAGCAGAGAGGTGGATGTGCAGCAAGGAGGGATGGCTATGGACCATGGCAGGGAGGTGGATGTGCATCAAGGAGGGATGGCTATGGACCATGGCAGAGAGGTGGATGTGCAGCAAGGAGGAGGAATGGATGCGCAGTGAGGTGGGAGCATCCATGTGAGGCAAGGAGGGATGGATGTGCAGTGAGGAGGTGGGAGGGACGCTCACTGGAGAGGAGGGGTGGACAAGCAGCCAGCAGCGTGTGGGGCTGTTGCTCTGGTGTGTGTGTGTGTGTGTATGTGTGTGTGTGTGTGTGTGTGTGTGTGTTGGACACTCTGGACCACGGGAGCTTGCGTGCATCCAGGGACCTGAGGTCTGCACAACCTCTGCAGCTGTCCTGGTAGTGCTGATATCCATCTGCAACAACACACAGTGTTCTGGAGCTGCAGGGGGCCAGGACTGACCAGGCTGGGCCCCCTGCAGCCTTTCCCCATCCCTTCTGCTTTGGCTCTAAGAGAGAACACTGCGTCCTCTGATCCGACCCTGGTTCATGACTAACAGGGTCCCAGTGCTCATTCTGCCCCTTGTGCTCCTGAGCCCCAGCATGAGAGCAGGGGGAGAAGGGGTGGGTGCTGGCTGCAAGCCTTGGGGTGGTGTTTGGGGTGCTCAGCAGCCCTGTCTCTTGTGATGGGTGTCACAGAGCTCTGCAGGGCAGGGAGCACCCGGGGTGGTGGCAGCACATCCACCGGGATCAATAGAAGACCCTAGAAACCCTTGGGAATGAGGAGATGGGACCGCAGGGACTGCAGAGAGGGAAGGAGCAAGGGCAGGCGCTTGGTGCTGTGATTTCAACCTGCTCGATCCTAGGTGGTGGGAATGGGGTGTCACAGCTGCAAGGGAACATCGGCTCTCCCCAGGGACCTGTTAAGGGTGATGCGGGGTGCACAGGCCAGCACACAGCCCCACCGGAGCCTCTGGTACCCCTCTGGCACCCCCATTCCCATGGGCCCCCCTCCTTTCCCTTCGCCTGGCTCGCAGCACGGGTGCTCTCCCACCACCCCTCGCCCTGCCCGTGCCCCAGCGCTCCCTGCCCTGCGCCTTTCTCAGGGTCTCCTGCCCTCGCTCCTCCCTGCAAGGAATAAATCACCCTCCAGCTCTAACCTTGGCTCCCAGAGGAGCTGCCTGCGTTGCCACCTCCTTCCCAGGGACTGGGCTGCCTCCGGGATGCTGGGAATCTGTTCCCAGACCAGAGGGGTTTGTTTGGGAAAGCTGGCAGGGACTGGTGGCTCTGGACCCTCTGGGTTCCGATGTCCCCCAGTCCATAATCCCACCCTGACACCTTGCCCAAAAGATGGGTCTTGAGAAGGGACCCTCAAGGGGGAGTGAGGCTGGATTGGGGCCCTTAGCTTTATTAAAAAGCCCCCAAAGTCTCCATTTTCCCAGCACAGGTAAAGGCTGAGGAGAGCTTTGAGCACTGGGGTGGAGATCCAGGCTTGCCAGACACCTCCCCATGGTCCCCATGGCCAGGTTAACACTGGCAGCACTGCAAAAACCCCAGCAAACAGTCAGAAAATGCCTTTTGTTCAATCCCCTCCGGTGCAAAGCAATAGCACTTGGGCTGCAAATCTCCTTGGCCTCTTGAGAAGAAGCTTTGCTTTGAGGACCAGGGGGGAAAATCAGTCCAGCAGCCTCCACTTCCCGCATGGAGAGCTCTGGAGAGATGAGCCCAGCCGCATTGTGCTCCCCAGTGGCATCAGGGAGGGAGCAGAGCCCAGCCAGAGCATGGCTTCCTCCTCCTTCTCCTCCATCTCTTGGCACCAGCCCATTAAGAAAGAGGGCTTGGTCGATCAGCCCAGCACTTTAGGAAATGAGACAAGCTGTGCCCAGAGCCTTCCCCAGGGCTCCATTAGTACCAGCAGATCCTTCCTCCAGCCCCGTGGGTCCCAGAAGAGGCTTCTGCTGGTGATTTCCTCCCCCAGTGCAGGGGGAATTGTGTGGGACAGGGTGCTGGTAGGGCTGGTGCATGGGGGGAAGAAAGGGGGAATGCTGCTCCAGGAGTGGATGATGGATGGAAGATGGAAGGTGGGCTGTTGGAGCAGCACTGTGACCCCCCCCCCCAGATATGAGGGTTGAACACGCATGCTCCAGCTTCCTAATGCATTTCCTGGCTTGGCATCAACCCCCAGAGCTCCAGGATCATGACTGAGGTCTCTTCCCATCCCTGGGGCTGGTGGGAGGCAGGCTGAGGTTCCCCAGGGCACACGCAGAGAAACCAGTCCATTAACACGTCTGTCAGGCCAAGCTGGTACCGCTTGCCAAGGATGGGAGCGAGCAGCATCGTGGCATCTCAGCACGGCCACCACCACCTCACTGGAGCAGCCTTGGCCCCCAGGCAGAGCGTGCGGCTCCTGTTTGATTCCTTCCTGCTGTTGCTGTCTCCTGCACAGGTATAAAAGCGTGGTGACGCCCCGGCGGGCGGCCGTGGCCATCGCTTGCTGTTGGATCGTCTCCTTTCTGGTGGGACTCACCCCTATGTTCGGCTGGAACAACCTGAACAAGATGCGGAGGACTCAGGAGCTGAACGCCACCCATACGCAGTTTGTCATCAAGTGCCAGTTTGAGACCGTCATCAGCATGGAGTACATGGTGTACTTCAACTTCTTCGTCTGGGTCCTGCCTCCCCTGGTGCTGATGCTGCTCATCTACCTGGAAGTCTTCAACCTCATCCGCAAGCAGCTCAACAAGAAAGTCTCCTCCAGCTCCAACGACCCCCAGAAGTATTATGGGAAGGAGCTGAAGATCGCCAAGTCGTTAGCACTGGTCCTCTTCCTTTTTGCCCTCAGCTGGCTCCCTCTGCACATCCTCAACTGCATCACCTTGTTCTGCCCGTCCTGTGAGACACCGCACATCCTCACCTACATCGCCATCTTCCTCACCCACGGCAACTCAGCCATGAACCCCATCGTCTACGCCTTCAGGATCAAGAAGTTCCGGACAGCCTTCCTGCAGATCTGGAACCAGTACTTCTGCTGCAAGACCAACAAGAACGTCAGCACCACCACCACGGCCGACACCGCCAACTGAAGCTGGGAGAGAGCAGAGATGGGTCCCCCATGGCCAAGCCTGCTCCCTGCTCTCAGGGGAAGGGGTAGTGAGGACCTGGGAGGGCTGCGTTCACCAGCCCTGTGTCCCCCCGCTGCCCAGGGGGTTATTTATTCACTGGTTTGATATCATAGCCTGCACTGTTCCTCGCCTTTCTTTTTTGTTCTCTTTGGTTTTGTTTTTCAGGGTTTGTGTTGTGTTTTTTTTTAACGGTTGCCAAGTATTTAAGGAGAAATTGTACAGACAAAGGCACAGTTTATCTTCATGCAAATAAAGTAAGATGATAAAAACCACCCAGGAGGTCCTCTGCCATTGATGGAGACCTCCGGCTCCCTGGAGCGTGGCAGTGGGTGATACTGGGGCTACTGCATGCTCTGGGTCCCGCATCCATGGGGCAAAAGGGTGCCCTGGTGGGAGTGAAGCTGCTGAGAGCCAGGAGAGCCCAGGACAATGTGATATCTGCAGCTCTGGAGCTGGGAGCTTTCAAGCCCTTTCTTTCCTATCCATAAGCAGGGACAGGTGAGGGAAGAGGTAGGAAAAGGCATCCCATGGCAATGCCAGCACCCACAGGGTGATGAACCCACAATCTCCCTAAAGCAAAGGGTCACTCTCCAACTCTAAACGCTACCAGAGAGGTAGGTAGAGGGGAAAGAAAACCCTTAGGCATAACCCAGAGTATTCTCCAAGAAGAACCCTTTGGTGCCCATGACCCCCAATAGCACTCACAGCCCTGTGAGTAACCCCCTGTGTCCCTTCCTGTGCCTTCTTTCTCCTTTTACTTTGGCTCTGAATCAGTTTCCCCTCTTTAACCCTGCCTATCTTCAGCGCAAGGCAGTAGCAAGCCTCTCCCAGCCCTGTTTGTCTCATCTCTCCCACATTGCTCCCTACCACCCTCCCTATGCTGCCAAACTCCTTTGACCCACACTTTGTGGGTTATAATTCAGCCGCCTCCATGGTCCACGGGAGCAGGGAAGAACCTGCACCCGTGTGGGGGCAAGTAGGAGACAACTACAGCCACAGGGTTGGTGCTGATGCTGCCACAGGGACACGTTGCCACCTCCATGGGCCTGCCGGAGGTTCAGCCATGGGCAGGGGGCATTGAGGAGCTCTGTGGTCCCCCTGTGGATGCTGGCAGCCTCACTGCCGGTCTTTGCTCTGCAGTAGGGTCTCTTCCAGGCTGAAGAGGTGGTGGGAAGAGTTAATCTGAGTTAATTTGAATTCTTCTCTTATCAGCATCCCTTGTTCACCAGCCTCCCATTGGAAACACACTCCCTATGACCCTGACCCTACCCCAGGAGGGTTGTGCCCCTTGGACGTCACCAAGTCACTGCAGCAAGCTCCTGCAGGGGCTGGGAGGGGGTGCAGGGAGTAAAAGGACCTTGAATGGGTGAGATTTATGGGTGGCTTGTTAGCCAGCTCCAGAGAGCGATGCTGTGCACGTGTAGCATGGGCAATGGGGCTGCTGGGTGCCCCCTGGGCCCACTTCTGTTCAGCCTGAAGGGAGCTCCTTCATGTCTGAGAGGAAGAGGAGGGCAGCAAAGAAGAGAGGAGATGAGGGGCTCAGCCTGCCACATTTTGCAAAGGCCTCAATGCATCATATCCAGGCTCCTGTCCCCAGAGTATACTGGGCAAAATGGGAGCGGGGCAGAAGAGCAACGGCAAGGACAGGAGTGCATGGGTCTCATTGTGGTAGAGGTGCCCCGAACGCTGTCCCAGCCTCCTTGAGGTGAAGAACCCCAAATCCTTTATCAGCAGTGTCTGAGGATGCTGCAACCCCAGGGAGGACCCCGTGCCCAATGGCCCTTTGCACAGGAGTAGCTTGGCCCTGCATGAGGGCTGCTGTTTGCTGAGCACAGGTCTGATTCCCCCTGGCATTTCTGCAAGAGGCTGCTTTCCTGGAACTGATGCCTTTGCCTGATCCTTGCTAAGGTGCCCAGAACCCTGACAACTGGGATGCTCATAAATTAAAAGGCAAGTGAATGATTGCTTTCAGGAATAAACATCCAGTGGTTTTTTCCACTCCGTGCTCTCTAGACCTTACCCAGGGAGGGCTCACTAAAAGTGGATGCTGTTACCCACCCTGGTCCCCTTTGGGGTTACAAATGCAAGTCTTTGCCTCATAGAACTATATTAAGAACTAGAAAGGACAGAGTGTGCAGCATGAGACAGTCTTGGAGATGCTGCTTCTCCCCTGTATTAGCAAGCCCACATCTAACACAGCCTGCTCCTAGACCCTGTTCTCCAAGGCTCCCACGTGCCGAGATGCCAGGGATATCAAGGGGGCCAGGACATCCTCATCAGTGTCTATGGCTGGGTGTTAGCATGTCGGCGAAAGACCTGCTCTCGTCCTGTTGGTGGGACCACAACCTCCATCCCCTCTGGTGGCATCATTGCTAAGCCTGACCACCTCCATAAGTGAGCATCCAACTCTCCCCTTGACCCCTTACAGGGGGAAAATTAATCCAACAATGCCCTCTGATGGTGGAAACCGTGTCCGGAGCACACAGTGCTGAGCCCCTGGGAACAGCAATACCCTCTTGGACTTCAGCTTGGGCACGGAGATGACAAAGATGGGGCCAAAGCAGAGGGGCTGTAGGAGGAACCATCTATTTTAGCCATAGGCACTGCCTGGCTCCTGCTCACCAGTGACACCAAGTTGGGGCTGAGGTCAGGTCTGAGGATGCCTGGGCTGGATTTGCACCCACATTTGCTTGCTGGGATCTGGCTGAGGGCAGGATCCATGTCTGGCTCCATGACCAAGCTGATCATGGACCTGGGAGAGCTCGTCTGTCACCCCTCGAGGGAGGCTGTGCTGGAGCAGGAGGTGGACCCCGCATTGACCCCTCTATAACGATGTACTCAATCAAGTTGATGGCTCTGTCTGTGAACAAACAGCATCTGACCCGAGCTGTCTCCGAGCTGTAAGTAACAACTCCTCCTTCTGCACACAAGCGAGCAGCAGCTAACACGTCCATTCCTCCTCCTCTTCCTCCTCCGGATAACACATCACCATGTCCTGCTCCCACCGTCTCACACCATGGGGAGGGGATGCTGGTGGCAGCACATGGCTGGATCATTGAATCGCTGGTGTGGGTAAAGAAATTGTGCTTGATGAAGAGGCATCATCATGACACAGTTTTGATGTTCCTATTTTTTCCCCCCTCCAGCCAGAATCATTTCCCAGCTCCAGAAGGAAACTTTTCCCCATCAAAGCCCCTCTTCCTTGTTGAGTTGCTTTTGGTTTAGAGCTAGACGATCTTCCAACCAATCTGTGATTCATATGTGTTTTATAAAGCTGGTCCTTTCTTTCCCAGCTCAAAACCCATCTCCTCCACCCGTGGTTCAGAGGGATGCTATATGAGCCCATAGCATCCCTAGCAGCACTTTTCCCTCTACCTCCCCTATCCAAGCCAACCCCACACCAAGCAGGACAGAGCGGTGTGGGTTTTCTTATTAGGACCCAAGTCCCTCAGATGGGCTTGTTTTATTGTCACAGCTAAGGACACATTGAGAGAGGACCATGCCATGGCAGGTCCATGCCAGTGCAGGATCCCCCAGAGCACAGCCAGGGATGGGGCAGGCCAGCAGAGGCCACGGCCAGGAGCATCACCATGCCCCATGCTACCGCAGAGCAGCTCCAGCATCCACCTGGGGTAAAGGAACAAGATCCGAGTCCTGTGAAGGCACCGCTGCCAAGAGACCAGTGGTCAGGGGTGAGATGGGAAACCACATCCCAGCCATGGCTCTAATACAAGACAAGCCCAGCCCAGCTCTTCCCTTTAACTCTGCTTTTCCACCCCACAGCCCCACTTCATAGCTGCCCCCAGCCCCGGTACCTGTCCCCATGTGAATCCACCCCTTGGTGCCCCAGCTCCCTGAGCCCTGCCTGCCCTGCTGCCCATGCATCTCCCATGCACACCAGTCTCCACATGCATCTTCATCCTCATGACCGCATTTGCAGCCCTCCCTCCACCTTTCAAAGGAACAAGTTTCACCCAGGCTCTGCTGCATCCCACCCCACCAGCGCATCTACAGCAATGGGATGGAGCTGGAGGCTCCATTAACAGCTGACAAGGGCTAATCCAGGACACTCAATCCCACTCCATCCCCACTGAAGTGATTCACCCTCCCTCCATCCCATAGCCCCAACCCAGACCTACCTTGCTCTTCATCTTGCCCTCCGATCTGTCCTCACTGGGGCACTGCAGGAGAGCACAGGAGGTATAAACTCCATGAATTCCCTTCATTTCACTCCCCTTTTGACATCCAAAAGTGAGCCAGGGCACTACCAACCTACTCATGTGCACACCAACACGCACTTATGAACACACGCTCCAAGCAGTCACACACAGCACTATCATTGCCTGCTCCTGGCCAGTTTGTCCCCAGGATCCCAGTCTGGGTGTCCCCAGCACAGTGCCAAGCTCATCCTCCTGGCCAACCTCACCCTGCTGCCTGCATGGCTGCTCTGACAGACTGCAGCCCTTCCTGCCTGGGAAGTAGGGCAGAGCGTGTCTTGGGGCAAGCACATCCTGGGAAGCCACAGGAGGAGAAATAATAACAATGGCATGTGTTTAAGGACACACCACCACGTGAAGAGCATGTGAAGAGTGGAGGGCATGCATCCTCCTGCATGGTGAGCACACAGGAGAAGGCGTCTGCGGGGACCAAAGCAGGGCACTTCCATGCAAGGGCTGGGCTGGGAACACTGCTGAAGCAGGGAAATGTGAGCTGGAAAGTCTGGGCAGGATCCCGAGGCATAAATCAGAACAACCCAGGTGCCAAGAGCGGGGGGTTCAGCACAGTCCCCGCATGCATGGCTTGCAAATGTCTTGGGACACAAGTGCTGATGGATGCAGTGAGGAGCAAGCGACTGTCCCAGCCTGGTCCTTTGGCTCTGCAGTTTCTGGTTTCTTCCCCAACTTTTGGCCATGCATGGGGGAAGGTGATTTCAAGATGCTTCAAGCCCATAAACCCAAGAAGCCCGAAGCTCCACCTCTACACGGCTTCCCAATGCTCTTAGGCTCCTCCATCACCAGGATCAGCACAAAACAGGGACAAACCACAGCAATGTGAAAGCCAGAAGAGGAAAAGGCAGGCAAGGAGAACTGCTCCTCCATCTCCTCAGCCAATCTTACTTTTCACATCCAGTTTGCAGTCTACTGAGGCTTCCCCCAGGGCGTTTACAGCTTTGCAGGTGTAGATGCCCCCATCGAAGGGGCTGGGCTTGCGGATCTCCAGGGAGCAGACGCCCTGTTCGATCATAGCTATGTATTTGGGGTCTTCCCGTATCTCCATCTGATTTTTCATCCAGATGATTTTGGGCTGAAAGCAGCAGAATTTGTTTCTTTAAAGCAGGGAGAGAAAAGAGAAATCTGGCCCCAAAATGCAGCCACCTCCCTTTGCCTCAGCCCTGCCTGAAGCTGGTGGCCATGGTGGGATTCATAGTCGGAAGTAGTTTGAAGAGCTAAATATCCCATTCTTGAGCCCTAAAAACTGCCCCACACTTCTTCTCCCAGTGCAGAAGGAAACAGGGCTTGGCTTGAATCAAGATCAGTCTCCCATCTCTACACAGAAACACCCCGCATTCTCCCTAGTTTGACTTAGAGGGCAGCTGCAGCCCCCTAACTTCATCCAACCCCAACCCAACATGACCAACTGTCTCCCAACACCTCCATCCAACCTTCAAAACCCCCATTGGTGGCTGCCCGAATGCAGAGGTGATGCTGCCCACGTTGGAACCACTGACCTGGGGGAAGCCCCGGACACAGCAGATGAGATGTGTGTTGTAGCCCCGGGTGGTGATTCGGTCTGTCAGGGGCTGGGTGAACTTTGGAGGCTCCATCATGTCCCGTTGGGGGATCTTCTCTGACTGGTAAGCAGTTTCTAAGGAAGTAATTCATTCTAGGTTGAGGCAGAGCTCCTGGGCTGACCACATGGGGCATGGCCATGTGGTCCAAGGTACACCAAAATACTTCTGCTCCTTCACATAAGGGGTGGAACTGGGTGATCTTTAAGGTCCCTTCCAACTCAAACCATTCTATGATGCCACAATAAGCCAGAGAGCATCTAGCCTGACCTGGGTACCCAGACTTCAATTCAGACCAACTCTGTCTGTAAACTCCTTCTCATCCAACCGTACCATGTTAGTGACCAAACCCCTGCAGGGGCCAGGGGAGATGCCAGTCTGCAAACCAACACCACGATGCATGCTATGTGCAGGGTGTCAGACCCAGGCCAGGCCCCGCTCTGCGTCTCCTACTCCATCCTTCAGTGCATAGGAGATAGAGTGACAGAGACCCCACCTCACTGTGAGCTCTACCAGGGACCAGGATGGAAACGGATGGAGGGAGGGCAGAGCTTAGGGATGCTGGTTTGGACTCCTCAGTGGGACCACTGTAGAGGTCTCTTCCCCTGCTGGTCCTGAGGTGCGGGGCCAAAGCCAGGGCTGTTCCTCACCCCTCCTGCTTCAATCTCACCTTAGGGATGTCCTCGATCCCTCCTACAAACCAACCATGGCACAAGCCTTCTCCAGAGCAGAACGGAGGTATAGAAGGAGACGCCCAGACTCACCCCCTCCACACTCACCCTGAGGCCCAGCCCAGCAGCATCACCACAGCACCAGGAAGCCCCACCAGCCCCAGGCAGGGACAGGACCCTTCTCGCCCCCCACCACCCCCAAGCCCGCAGGCAGAGCATTGTCCCTACTTGTCTTCTTGATGTCGGCCACGGCGGTGGCGACGGCCGCCTTCTCGCTCAGCCCGCAGGCGTTCTCGGCGAACACGCGGAAGCTGTAGGTGTTGCCGATGATGAGGTCGGAGATGGTGCAGCTCGTGCGGGTGCAGCGCTCCAGGGCCGTGAACCACTTCTGGGAGGGCGAAAGAAGAGGGGTGAGGAAAGGCAGGCGGGCCAAGGGGTGGAGAAGGCACTGGGGCAGGCGGGGGTGTGCAGCCATCAGAGCATCCCGAGGGCAAGCACTCACCCCGCTCTTCTTGTCGGATTTCTGCACTATGTAGCCCTTGATCTCCGAGTTCCCGTTGTCCGCCGGTGGGGCCCACTCCAGGGCCACGTTAAAGCCCCACACATCCACCAGCTTGAGGTTCTGGGGGGGCCCCGGCAGCTCTGCAAGCACAAACCGTCATAGGGTGGCATCCCAATTTGCACCCCCCACATGCTGTGCCTTGAGCATCCCTTGCACATCACTTTTAATCTCTTCTCACCCAGCTGCAGCAGAATGAGGAATGAGAATCTGTAATGGGCATGAGCTGGCAGAAATCCTGTATCCCCAACCAGAGGAGTTCACCTCCATGTCTACCTTCCAGTATCTCAATGGGGACTACAAGGATGCTGGAGAGGGGCTCTTCATCAGGGATTGTAGTGATAGGACAAGGGGTGATGGGTTCAGACTGAAACAAGGGAAGTTCAGGTTGAATCCAAGGCAGAAGCTCTTCCCTGTGAGGGTGCTGAGGCGCTGGCACCGGGTGCCCAGAGAAGCTGTGGCTGCCCCATCCCTGGCAGTGTTCAAGGCCAGGTTGGACACAGGGGCTTGGAGCAAGCTGCTCTATGGAAGGGGTCCCTGCCCGTGGCAGGGGTTGGAGCTGGATGAACTTAGGGTCCTTTCCAACCCAACCCATTCTGAGTCTATGATCCTGTAGAAGATCCCACTGGAAGAAGAACCCCAAAATCCCTTCCCTTGTTGCTGGCCCTGTCCTATCCCTCCCAGAACAAGAACTATCCCTTAACCAAGGGGCAAAAAACGAGCCCCTACAGGGTCCCATCCCCAGCCTCACCAATCACTCGGATGTCCAGGACGGCCTTGTCCTCCGCTCCGTTTATCCGCACGGTGAGCTCGTACTTGCCCGAGTCCCCGCGCTGCGCCTCGCGGATGTAGAAGATGGTGTCCTTCTCTGTGTTGCGTATGGCGATGCGGCTGGTGTCCAGGGGCTGCCCGCCCTTGGTCCAGATCACCTCGGGCTGCGGCTTTCCCTGGAGCAACCCGCACAGGCTGGTTAGGAGCCACTCGAGCACAATGGGTCCTGCTGGGAAGGATGGGTGGGCAGAGCCACCCCGCTTTGTCCAGGCAGCAGTGACCTGGGTTTGGCTTCTCCCAAGCAGCAGTCCCCAGGGAAGAAATCACAGCCAAGCCCTGCCAGCCCCACTGATGGAATCCATCAAAGGCTCCAGAGATGATGCTTGGAACGTGCTGGTCTCCCAAAGTCCTCACCGAGCAAGTCCAGCTTTACTTGCCCAGGGCATGGTAGGCAGAGCTGTGCTCCTGTTTCTCAGGCACTAAACCCAAGTTCAACTCAATTCTACCCCAGGCAATTCAAGCCTAGCAGGAGGGGCTCTTGAATTCAGCAATCCATGCCTGGAGCATGGCCAGTGCAGGCTCCCAACATGGCATGGACATGGCCCTCACCTCAGGGGCAGCTTTCTGCCTCCCTTCCCCCTGCTTGGCCAGCATGTTTCAGCAGGAGAAAAACAGGAGCCAGGCAGGAACAGGACAGAAGTTCCCATCCCATCTCCTACCCTTGGCCAATAAGGCATAGGCACCAGGACAAGCCAGCCCACAGCTGGCCCCAGGCATGCCAATAGCATCTATCAAAGTCACTGCAGAAGCTAGCCTGCAGTGAAAAAGCCTGGGGGATTACATCCCAACCTGTCCACCTACCTGGAAAGGGATCATCATGTTCACAGCATCCCCAACATGCCTGACGTAGGTCTCCCGCAGGTGACGGGGCATGCGGATCTTCGGGAGCTCTGCGGACAGCACAGTCATGTCATGGGACCAAGGAAATCACAGCCTCCCACTGGCTGAGCCACCCCACACATCCCCCTGCTTGGCCATTGAGAAATCCCACCCAGAAACACCCAGCCCTCTTCCTCCTCATCACCTGGACAGTGCCTGCTTCCCTGCAGGGCTGTGCCAGCCTGCACCTCCGAATGACAACCATCCTTGAGATACCAGAGCACCAACCCAATGGACCACTCACCTCCTTCACTATAGCCAAGCCATGGAGACCCACATGGGCTTCACCACAAGAGCCCCAGCAGAGCCTACAGGCAGCAAGGCAGGGGACAGCACCTCCCAGCTAGGAGCTGTTTCTCCCCCAACTCAGAAAGCATTTTCCAGAGGCTGAGAACCCAGCTTCCAGCAAGGACAGGGCTTTCCCAAGCCTCCACCTTCACTCAAGGCCATGGAGAGACCAAGGTGGTGCGTGGTTATCCACAGCAAAGCTTAAGGCTTAAAGCGCAGGCTAACGTCCCCAAGGGAACATAACAAAGACAAGCAAAAAACCCACTGGAGAATGCTGATGGAGCGTGTGTCTCCTTCCCGGGGTGAAAATAGCAGCCGTGTAACCCTACCGGCTCAGCGCCACCGGGTGATCCGACGGAGAGGCATTGGCTTTACGTGAGCCCCTCGTAAAAGAGCTGTGTGTCTGTGCCTGGATTAAACGTGCTGGAGCTCAGCTCTGGGGAGGGGGCACGGCCAGAATTAAACCAGGGCTGAGCAATGGCTCAACAGCTGTGGAGCGGCGGCGGTGGGCTGGGGAGATGCCCAGCGGTCCCAGATGGCCCCGCCGACAGCTGAGACGGTCCCTCCTCTGCTCGCGCTGCTTTCGCTGCAGGGATCCGTGCACGGATGCTGCCACTTGGGCTCATCCATCTCAGCGGGGCCGAGAAACCCAACCTCGAGAGGAGGAATGTTAATTCATGGGTGTTTGCTCCGGCCGGCTTGGCTGGAGAGGGCTGCCCGAGGTGATGGGAAGGCACCATTGCTGCCCCAGCAACCTGAAGAACACGATGCTCACAATGAACCTTTGGCTGTCTCACTCTGCTTCCCAACCCCACTCATCACACCTGGTTTGAAACTCTCTGCTGTCTGGAATCATTGCTGTTTAAACCCCCCCGCGATGCTATAAATGAACCAGGGAGAGGTGCAATGTGAAGACCAGAAGGTAACAGATGGGGCACAGAGGAGAAGATCCATGCACCCAACACACCAGGGTGGACACAGGGAGGCAGAGGGACATTGAGGGCTATTTTGGTCCTCAGCAAAGCCAGGCGGTGAGCACAGGCCTGCGTTGCAAGTGAAATGCAAGAGCAGAGCATGCTGCTTGCTGATGAGGAGTATGGGTGGGCAAAAAGCAAAGAGAGAAGAAAAGGCCCCACTAGCATGGAGCAAGAGCAAGTTGGGGGGGGGTCCTTTGGGTTTTACACCTCTCAGCTGGTGCATGTGGCTAGGACAAAGCTCAGGCAGCAAGAACCTATGGGCGCAGCACAGGACTAGAAGTGGGAACATGAGCTGTGTATTTGGCATCTCATGACAGTCCCCCGTGCCTCAGTTTCCCCAAGCTTCAAGGTATGGTGGGACGCCTGTGAGATGTGGAGGTGAACACAGCAGCAGATACCAAGCACTAACCCAGGTTCACCTCCTTCTGCAGGCTGAGAGGACGGACCCTGCAGAACCCTTTCCAGATGCTGATAATCATCTCTAGGCCTTTTCCTAGGAAAAGCTGATGTTCCTGGAATAATTTGTTATTGTTACCCCCATTTTTAAGCAGCTGAAACCTCTTTGACTGGTAGGCAAACTTGTGCATTAATAATTCCTTGTAAGGGGAAAATAAGCCTGCGCTTGCTGTTTGAGAAATGAAAACCAGCCTTGAACTCATGGCTCAGCACATGGGAAGCACCCCGGGAGGAATGCGAGTCTTGCCGAGCATGGGAGCAAGTCATTAGCGAGTTCAGCATGATTCAAGTTCCCATGCTCCAGACTACCAGCTCCTGACTTTCCTTCGCTAAACAAAGCTGCCCAATGTGTGTGTGATGGCACATTGGGGATGTAAACACGGCCAAGGAGAGATGGGCTTCCCATGGGAAGATGTGGCTCGGCTTTTTGTGCCCTTCGTCCCCCAAGCTTTTGCCATCTGCATGATCGATGTCTTGAGGTCAGGAAGCTTCTCCATCCCACCCCAAGGGAGCTGGACACAGCTATTGAGAAGAGCACCTTGGTCAAAGGTTGGGTTGCAACCTGCTGCAGGGATGGACCAAGTACTGGGTTCATCTCTGTGGCCCCCAACACAAGAGGATGTGGAGAGGAGGCCATGGAGATGCTGCGAGGGCTGGAGCAGCTCTGCTCTGGAGCCAGGCTGAGAGAGCTGGGCTGGGGCAGCCTGGAGAAGAGAAGGCTCCTGAAGGGGAGACCTGAGAGCAGCTCCAGTGCCTAAAGGGGCTGCAGGAAAGCTGGAGAGGGGCTTGGGACAAGGGATGTAGGGACAGGCCAAGGGGAATGGCTTTAACCTGCCAGAGGGGAGACTGAGATGAGCTCTTAGGCAGAAGCTCTTCCCTGTGAGGGTGCTGAGGCGCTGGCACAGGGTGCCCAGAGAAGCTGTGGCTGCCCCATCCCTGGCAGTGTTCAAGGCCAGGTTGGACACAGGGGCTTGGAGCAAGCTGCTCTATGGAAGGGGTCCCTGCCCGTGGCAGGGGTTGGAGCTGGAGGAGCTTTACGGTCCCTTTCTGTACTGCTGACAAAGCACACTGGAATTACACACGACGGGAGCTGTACTCACGGAGGATCTCCCTGATGAGCACTGGCTGCTCCAGAGTAGCTGGGACACTGGCACCGCAGGCGCTGACAGCCTTCACCCGTACATGGATCTTGTCACCGGAGCCGAGGTCCTGGACCGTGTACCGGGTGGAAAGAAAAGGCTCCTGGTTCACAGCTGTCCAGTCTGGACCTAGGATGAAGCCAGCAGAGCGCTTCAGGCGTGCAATGACAGACAGACACACACCATGGAGAGCAGGGTCGAGCCACAGGGGTGAAACCCAGAGGAGAAGAATCCGCTCCCTAAGGCTGAGGGATTTATCTTAGGGGGGATTTGGCCACCCCACCGTGCCGAGGAGCACAGGGTAGGGAATGCTGGCAGAAGCTCATCCTTCCAATGCACCAAACCTCTTAGGAGGCTTCTCAGGTAGAAAACAGATTGCCCCAGTCACAAGGACTGGGTGTCCCAGGCAGGCAACTAAAGCAACCCAGTGTGCCAGGCTGTGCTAAGCCACCATGGGCACCTTCGGACCAAAAGGGTTTCTTGCCAATGCCATCGGACCAGCCAAATCCCACCAGCTCCTCTTTCCCTTCACCCAAACCAGCCCTCACTCAAATCTCACCGTGTTTTAGCCAACCAGGGCATTGCACCAGCATTCCTGGAGCCCATGTGGTTACCATTGAATGACCAAAGCTCTCCTGTCACCAACCAAGCCCAAAGCAAGCGAGGAGAGCATCCAAAACTGAGTCTTTTGGGTGGCCATCAGCCAGCATCCTCCAGGAATGGCTGCATCTCTCCTTGTCCCACACAAGGGCCTCCTTGTGCATCCCATCCAGCCATGGTTACCTGCCCAGTCCCCAGCCCAGTGGTGAAGGCCTCCCATAGCTAAGCAAGCATGGATCGTGCCTGCCACAGGCTAAACACCAAGGGTCACACATCAAGTTCCCCAAGGCTCATGGACGACTTTGGTCTCCCAGACCACTCCATCCTCATGCAGCACCCAGCCCACCAGCCTCAGTATCCCCTTGCAGACCCCCCCAGCTGCACAGATGGCTCTCACCCCAAAGCCAGGCAGGGCTTCAAGAGAATGCCCAAATCCCAAGTCGAATCCACCTCTCTTATTCTACAGATGAGCAATGCAAGCAGAGAACCACAGATAACTGCTGCCACCCCCCAGCCCACCTCCATCCTCCTTCCAGACATCTCCAGCGCCAGCCCACTGGGGCAGGGCTTGCTTGCTGATGCACACCAGCAGCTCTTACACTCCCCAGGATCCTTTTGTCCCTCATCCTCCCACCTTATTCCCATTTCTTTTGCACTTCCTTTTGGGTAAACGTGGGAGAAACCATCCCAACCCCAGGTCCCTGCAGAGCTGAAGTTATCAGAGACCATTCTCAGTGGGTGCGCTGGTCTCTCCTCCACCCTCTAGCTGGGGATAGCAGTGACGTTAAACCCAGTCCAGCCCCCTGTTAAAGACACCAACACCAGTGGGAATCCCATCTCCTCCATGGGGAAGAAAACCAAAAGACCATTAAAAATGAACCCATTTGGGCAGAGAAAGGGAAGGGGTGCGCAGGGAGACGCTGCCGGGTGCTGCCCAGCTCCGTCCCGTGCCTCCGCGCTAACACAGCAGCAAAACCCAAGCCTACTTCCATCTTTGCAGATCTCCACCACGTATCCATCCAGGTGTGACCGGCCCGTCTGCTCCGGGGCTTTCCAGGTCAGCGTTATGGAGTTTTCACTCACTTCTTCCACAGCCAAGGCCAAGGGGGAGCTGGGGGGAGCTGGAATAAACCCACAGTGGTGAGAACGGGATCGCAAGTACCAGGGTTGGTGGAGGGCGACCACCCAAGTCCATGTTGGTTTCCGAACCCCCATCCTTGTAACCCCCAGCCCTACCCCACTGCAAAAACAACCTTGATGACTTCACCCTCCATCCCTTCCCTCCAGCAGCCCCACACATCCCCTCCAAGCCCTGCATCCCTCCCACCCCAGCTCCAGTGCCCGGTCCCATCCTCACCTCCCTTTGATTTCTCAGGTTCAGGGGCTTGGGGTTCAGCTGCAGCACTCGGGGAGCCTTCTTCAGGGGCTGGAGCTGCTTCTGCTGTGGGGACAGGAGCAGGCTCATCGGCAGGGGCTGCAGGCTGCTCTGCAGCGGGGGGATGCTCAGCGGCTGAGGGGTCTTCAGAGGCTGGGGCTGGTTCTTGCTTTGGGGCTGGGGCTGCTTCTTGCTTTGGGGCTGGGGCTGCTTCTTGCTTTGGGGCTGGGGCTGTGTCCTTCTTCGTGGCTGGAGCTGCAGTTTTCCCGGTCATTGCTGCAAAGCCTGGGGGCTGGAGAAGGGGATGTTTGGGGGTCTCTGCTCCGGGATCTCCGCTCTCTTTTGGGGTCCCTGCTCCAGACCAAGTCTCTCTCTCTTATGTGGGATCTCAGCACCGAAGCCGGGGTCTCTGCTCTGGAATGAAGCTCTCTGCTCCGGGCTGGCTGAGCTGGGAGGGGGGAACCAGGTCACTGAGCCAGAACTGGGGGATTTTTATAGGCTTTGGCTGGCACTTGTCACCTCCCTGCAAACCAATCTGCCTGCGCAGGCGGGGACGCCAGGAATAGCCACCCGGGACCTGCACATTCAGCAGCACACCACTACCCCCTCCTATGGGGCTGCAGCACATGGTCCTGCCCCCCTCCTGCCATTCCCAACCCCCCCGGGCTCGCACGGGACCGAACAGAGCCAGGTCACCTTTCCTTAGGGACATGGCTCCTGTCCCCAAGCACCAACACCTCTCTAGCTAAGGGCTTCCCACCTCCCCCATTGTCCCCATTAGTCCTCCCCCCGCTGCCCCATTGACCCTGCACCCCACTTGCCTTCCCCCCACCCCAATCCTCCCTGTTAATCCTGCATTGAGCCCCACAGTTTTCCTCCCCTGGTTGTTTCGGATACAGCGTTTGGCAGCAGGATGAAGCCGGGACACCGAGAGATGCTATCAGTGCCTTTGGGGGGGGGCATGTTGCCTCCAAAACAATGCAATAACCCAGATGTTCCTCGATTACTTCCACTGGTAAGCAGGAACATGACTAATAACGGCTCCTCCTTCCCCAAAATGCCTTAGGGATGCCTGAGAGATGAGCTCCCTGAAGGAGGAGATGCTAACATGGGGCTCTGGCTGGTTTTGCTGCCTGGGGGTCACAGATGGGTACCGGCAGTCCCTCCTGCTCCCCGGCACAGCTTGGAGGGGTCGGAGTTCTAGTCATGAACCATGGCATGAACCATGTGGCACAGAGAAGCCAGCCCCACTGCCCAGCACAGTGATGCAGGGCTGGGGACACCGTCCGTCTGTCCCCATCCAGCTGCCTTCGGCTCCCTGGTGGCGCTGGCACCAAAGAGAATGGCTGGATAAGCTCCAGCCATCCCATCTTGGATGATCTTGGCACCTCCTTGACCCCTCAGCATCCGCACTGCCCACGTCCGACTGACTTTTTCCATTCAGCTCACAGGAGGCCATGTCCAGGCTCCCACAGCCATCGACTGCGCTCATCAGTTTTCCATGTGTCTTTCTTTCCCAAAGGCCATCAGAATGCCTCCTCCAACCAAAAACACTTCACAAAAAAAGCAGGTTTCTTTTGATTTGGGGTGAAGAAAAGCAATTTAAAGAGCTCTTAGAAACAAATATACACAAATCAACACCTAAACTCCAGACCATAAGGAAATGAGCGCTCGGATCCCTCTCTGATTTGAGAGTGTGGGGTTGAAACATAAAAGGAAAAGGGTTCCAATGTTATTCTTTGGCTCAAAGTTCTTGATCTGAACAGAACCTGAGTTTTCCAACCTGCTCGGTGACGTTTGGGTGCCGTTCCCTCTGTTGACTCACAAGATGACTCAGAGGTTAAGGGCAAGTGAATCAACAGGGTTTATCATCCGTACTTATCTGGGCCACGTTACTGTGCTGTGGAGGCATCTCGTTTATTCACACCTTGCCAGCCAGAACGTTGGATGTCCAGCAAACTCGAGCATGGAAACGCTATGAGCCTGCTGGAGATGACAAAGGCATGGGGCAGGCTGCCCCAAGGCCAAAGGCAAAGGGTTTCCCTGAGGGGACACACTCGGGAGCCGAAGGTTGCGTTAGCACTGCGATGGCTTCGTTTGTGGCTGCACGATGGGGAGGGAGAAACTGAGCCATTGCACTGTGGAGGATGGGAGTGGGGTTCTCCTGCAGGCAACTGGGAAGGTTGAACATTGCAGTGTTGGTGAGGATAATATCGATGCAGTTTTGCCTGAAACTCCAAAGATTGCAGGATTTAGCTGAAATACAGCATATTCATTGTGGTCCAGTGAGAAAAGATCTCTACAGAAGCTGCTTCTTCCTCTAAATCGGTTGTGACCCTCAATTCCAGTTGACAACAGCATTGAAAAGTTGCTTGATTTCTCTCTCAGGTAACATACAGGTCTAAAGAACGACAGCATCTTTTCTTCCTTAAAGGATCAGGTCCTCCTCATGCCACTGTTATTCAAGGCCCCCCCAAAGAAGCAGGGTCATCTTCCAGCTGGATTTACTGACAGGACGCCATTGCAAAGAGATAAATCTGCTGTACCCCAAAAGGATCAGGCCTGCCCACTCACCCAGCATTGCCATAAAGGGAATCAGAGCACCAGAGACCTGCTGGGTGGGATAAAGGAAAACCTCAGCAGATGTGTGTCCACGTGGGAAGGCAGAAGATGTGGGGCAGATCCTAGAGGTTTCCAGAGATGAGGCTCCAGAGTTAAACCATTCAAAGCCGGAGAGACCAGGGACCATCCGCACCTCCCTATGGCCACATCCAGCCCTGCGAGTCCATGGCAGACACCACAAATGGCCAGGAAAATGCCCAAACCCCCTGGATTTCAGCAGAAAGAAGGCTCCCAAACCCCTTTGGGGGCTCCCAGCCAAAGCGGTCCCCATGGCATTGGCACACGTTCCCTTTAGGGACTGTAGCAAGAGGAGAAGGGGGAATGGGTTCAAGCTTAAACAGGGGCAGTTCAGGTTGGATGTAAGGCAGAAGCTCTCCCCTGTGAGGGTGCTGAGGCGCTGGCACAGGGTGCCCAGAGAAGCTGTGGCTGCCCCATCCCTGGCAGTGTCCAAGGCCAGGTTGGACACAGGGGCTTGGAACTTGAGTTGGAGCTGGATGATCTTGGGGTCCTTTCCAACCCAGCCCCTTCAATGATCCCATGATATTGCTGCTGGTCACTGGTGAAGCTGGAGCCGGTTCCTGTGTGGGGCCAGCCCCTCCTTTCAGCTGCTCCCCCCTGCTCCTGCCCTTGCCTGTCCCCCGGCCAGGGGGGATAGGTCAAGATGGGAAGGGAAGATGCAAGCAGGGGAGGTGGGACGGGAAGCACACGTCAGGGCTCCAGCAGCGCTCCCTGTGTCACCGCGGTATTCCCAGCGTGCTGAGTCAAGGCCGGGGCCGGCAGCAGCTGGGCTGGGACGTCAGAAGCTTTCCACTTGGTGCAGGGCACGCAAGCGGACGCTTACTTCACCCCAAAGCAATGGCTCCAGGCAGGGGCTGCTGGGGCCGAGCTGGGGCTCGACCCCTCTCCCACCTTGGCGCAGGGGGGTTAAGCAGTTATTGCTTTGGAATGTCCTTGTCTGGCCTAGGAAACACAGGCAGGCAATGAAAAGACATCAGTGAAGAAGACAGCAGCAGCGGCTCCGAGGTCCTGATGGGCATCCTGTTGGGTGCCAGAAAGGGGTTCTTCATCAGGGACCGTAGTGATGGGATGAGGGGTGACAGGTTCAAACTGAAACAGGGGAAGTTCAGGTGGGATCTAAGGCAGAAGCTCTTCCCTGTGAGGGTGCTGAGGCGCTGGCACAGGGTGCCCAGAGAAGCTGTGGCTGCCCCATCCCTGGCAGTGTTCAAGGCCAGGTTGGACACAGGGGCTGGGAGCAAGCTGCTCTAGTGGAAGGGGTCCCTGCCCGTGGCAGGGGTTGGAGCTGG
This sequence comes from Pezoporus occidentalis, assembly GCF_034315485.1. Taxonomy (NCBI): domain Eukaryota; kingdom Metazoa; phylum Chordata; class Aves; order Psittaciformes; family Psittacidae; genus Pezoporus; species Pezoporus occidentalis. Next base: position 177,841 of record NW_026914653.1, on the reverse strand, counting down.
AGGAGCTTTAAGGTCCTTTCCAACCCAAACCATTCCATGCTTCCATCCCTTACCATGCACAGAAGTCAGGCTCACAGTGCCCAGCCACTCCAGTTATCCCTGCCGTGTGGCTGCACACCAGCTCACCCCACCAGCACTCAGCATCACCATAGCTTGATTCACCGAGTCACTGATAACCTTTTCTTCACCAAAAGGGTTGCCCAGCCCTGGAACCGGCTGCCCAGGGATGTGATGGAGTCACCATCCCCAAGGGCATTTAGAATCATAGAACAGTTAGGGTTGGAAAGGACCTTAAGATCATCCAGTTCCAACCCCTCTGCCATGGGCAGGGACACCTCACACTAAACCATGGCACCCAAGGCTCTGTCCAACCTGGCCTTGAACACCTGAACATTCAAAAGACACGTAAATGCGGTGTTTAAGGGCATGGTTTAGTGGTGGATTTGGCAGCACCAGGTTTGTGGTTGGACTCAGCCATTTTAAGGGTCTTTTCTAATCAAAATGATTCTCTGACCAGTCAGGGTGAGCAATAGGGTCACCCACCGCCAGGTCCCCCGGCGTCAGCTCATGGAGCCGCACCATGGGTGCCTCAACCTCCCGCCTACCTGCTGGGATGAGGAGCTGCAGGGTGAGGGTAGGACACATGGATCCAAACACCCAGAACCAGCTGCCTCTTTGGGGTGCTGTCCTGGAGCTGTGATGGGACAATTCACCTCCAGGCTGGAAGGGAAGCAGAGGAACTATTGGGATGCCCCAGGTTTGCCCAGTGCCTCACTGGGAGCTGAGCCAGGGAAGTCAGTGCCCTGGAAACCCATCATGGAGTGGCACCACCCCCTGCTCCCAGCCAAAAAGGTCCCTCCATGGGGCCATCACACACCATGGCCATGGCACAACATGGAGCAGCACCCTTGGAACCAGGCTCTGAGCAGGGCAGGAGCGGTGACCTCCAGCACCGGCCAGGATGGGACGCGATGGGCCAGCAGCTCTCACACACCTTGGCACTGCATCAGCCCCCTTCCTGCGTCCCCAGTGCCCAGCAGTGATGCCAAGCCCCAGGCATTGCTCTGCCTCCCATTTGCAGGGCCTTACCTAGGAGAGCAAGCACAGAACCCTCACCAGCCCCAATGTCCTCAGCTCGACCGGAGTCACCTCAACCAAGGGTTGGGGTCAGCAGCTGGGGATGCCAATAAGGCTCTGACAAAGCCTGGTCCTGCTCTGCAGCGAGGAAAGGCTGAAGCAGCAGCTTGGGGTTTCCCTCCTGCTCCAAAAGCTCAGAAAGCCCCAGGGTCACAAGCCACATTTGGCCATCCCATGCAGGACATGGTACCCAGGGGATGCAGCCAACGCCTGAACACTGGGGAGCTGCGAGGCTCTGTGAGAGAAGGGAGAGGAAACAGCACAGCCCCAGGGTCCAGCAGCACCAGCACTGGATTTCTTCAGCATCTGCTATCAGCGGGGAGCCCGGGTGGTTGCTTCCCACTGCGCAGGGGCAACCATCACCCCTCAGAGCCTCACCATGCACACGGGCCCAGGCAGAGCCAGCTGGTCCCCAGGAGGGGGTCTAGCCCTGATATGAGGACTTCAAGGCACTGAAACCCCCGTCAGGGTTCACGGTGCTGGTGGCCAGTTACATCCCCAGGCACACCCTCCTGGTGCCACTTGACTTCAGCATCCCTTTAGCTCCGTCAGGGACTGAAGGACCATTAAATGTCCTCAAAACCATTGCTCTGCTCCTCTCCAGTCCCTCCTGCAGGACCAACATTGATGCTGGTACCTCCAATTCCCCTCCCAGCTCCTCCTTTATCTTCTCACATCCACACCCTCCCTCCTTTGCCTCCAATGCTTTCACCTGGCTCCTCCTCTCCCTCTGCTCTCCCCATCTCCTCTTCCTATCTGCATCCTCCTCCCCACCTCCTGTGGATTCCCAGCCGGACACCGCCGTGCTCCACCGCCACCACAGCCTCCCTGCCTCAAAGCATCCAAGCAGACCGGGACCAGACCCCTCCAGCCTCTGGGACCAGCTGTGCTTGGGACGGGGCACCCGATATCCCAAGGACATTCCCAAGCCGTGGTGGCGGCTGGCACCCCGCACCCTGCCGTGCCTGAGGGCTTTGAGGAGGGCTGGTCCTTTCCAGGATGCTCCGAAGCAGACGGGATCTGCTTCCTTGATGGGACCCCGTATCCCGGACCCATCCCACGTCCCTTTCTAGCGCCTTTGTTTGGGAGCCTCCCTACTGTGTCCCTGAGAGATTTGGCTGGATTGGAGATGCTGTGAGAGAGGCTGCGCTACCCTCAGATCCCAGTGAGCCCCTGCAGGTGCCAGGGAATTGGGAATTCAAAGCAGCTCGGGGTTGCACCCTTTCTCTACTGCCACCAGGGAGCATCATGGGGACATTCCATCAGCCTGCGCCTGGGTCCGGCTGAAACCCTCCAGATCCGGCGCCAAGCTTTGGGAAGATGCTGTCCCCTCCGCGACTGGTCCTTAGGTCCCTGGTGTACCCAGAGCCAGATGTGGCCCAGGTGTGCTTAAGGATGCCTGCTGCTGTGGTCAGGGCACCTGCCCTGCCCCACCTCTACTGTGCCCACTCAGCGCAGTGACAGCCCTGTGTCTTCCCTGGAGGAAGCATCACGCCAAAGCACTTCCAGAGCAGCTGAACCAGCACATGGGCTTTGGAGAACAAATGGGGTTTGATCTCTTGACCAAATGACAGGCAAGGAAACCACTGTGGAAGAGGATGCTGCATCCTCATCCTCCTGGTCCAGGTGGATCAGTCTCTTCTCCCAAGGAACAAGGGATGGGACAAGAGGAAACGGCCTCAAGCTGCCCCAGGGCAGGTTTAGATGGAGCTGAGGAGCAATTCCTGCCCCAGAGGGTGCTCAGGCATTGGAACAGGCTGCCCAGGGCAGGGCTGCAGTCACCGTCCCTGCAAGTGCTCACACCCCCTCAGTGCCGTGGGTCAGTGGTGGCCTTGGCAGTGCTGGGAGCAGTTAGACCGGATGAGCTGAAAGGGCTTTTCCAGCTTGGTTGATTCCATGATCCTAAGGCAGGAGGGACACTCCAGCAGGGAATGCCACCCCGTCCAGCCTGCCTTGACCAAGGGCCAGCAATGGCCAGAGCGGAGGCTGCTGGTGGTTTTTGCATGTGATGGGCTCATCCCCACCTCCTTGGGGTGAGGAGGTGGCAGGATCTGGGGACAAGGGTGGCAGACAGGGCCCGGGGGGATCCCAAGTGACCCTTAGGAGACAGGAGCACTTCCCTTTCAAACAGCAAGCTGGATCGAGGGACCTGCTCCACGGTGCAGAGGGAGCTCACCCCTCCCACAGGCTGGAGATGCTCCGGGATCCCACTGGGAGACGATGGCCAGAAGCATCCTTCCTACCCGACACCTGTAAAGCCCTTGGGGATCTCAGGGGCTGCTGGAGCACTGCAGGAATGCCCTGGGACGTGCAGGGCACCCAGCCCTGGCTGCCACCGAAGGCGAGAAGCTGCTTGAACTTAACACCCCTGGTGAGGTGGCCACGGCCAGGCCGGGCACCAGCACCCGGTGTTTGCTGTCCCCGGCAGGGTGACCTGAGGCTCTCGTCTCCCTGCAAGCCAGGCCAGGACCAGCATCCCACCCCATTGCCTGCAGGAGGGGGCACCCCATCAGTGCTCCCTTCCTGCTGCTCGTGGCCCGTGGTCACCTTTCCCTTGCAGCACATAGGAGCAGATGAAGTCCTCCTGGGGTCATGATGTCCTTTTGCAAGCAGGAGGGACGGGGACGGAGGGAGCAGCCAGGCAGTGGTTATCTGATCCCGGCAGCTCCGGTGTAAACTTAGCTTGGCCTTTCGGAAAGTACTTGCTGTGGCAAAACATGCAATAAATCATTGTTCTGAGTGCCAACAATGCCTGGAGATTAGCAAATCCTACCGAGCTCAGAGCCTGGGGGGGGGTCATGGTTCGCAGTGTAACTTCTGGGGGGGCTTTTGCCACCCTGGTACCCCCCACACACACACACACACATCTCCGGGGCACTGCACTGAGCTCTAAATGCTTCTTGTTCTTTGGAGGAGATGGGGCAAGCTCTGGGGTCATCACTGTGGGCATGGGACCCCCACACTCACGTGGGTGCCCACCCCGTGCTCCCGAGTTCCCTGCCCTCTCCAGGTTGGAAAATCCCCACTTCCCTCCTAGCTTTAGCTCCCCATTGGCTGCCTCAGCCCTTTCCATCCTCATCCCGTGCTCCCCAGGGACAAGCCACCGTCACCCCCAGCACCATCACCCCGGTGTCCCCAGTACCGCTGGCACTGGCACTTCCCTGAACCAGGATGCTTTCAGATTGGCCAGGACTTTGCCAAAGCCCCCCAGGAGGTTGGACCCTGGTGCCTCCGCACGTGCCATGAGGTTTCCAAGCTCAGCTGAGGGTTAATTCTGCACCAGGGCCAACAAGGAGGGAGAAGCCCTTAGAACTGAGCAGGAAAAGGGCCCCAAACCCAGGCACATCCTGATGGAAAACCAGCCATAGCCTTTGCATGCTGCAGGAGATTGACCCCTGCAACACGCCCCCAGGGCTGGAATGGCCCAGAGATGGCATTTGAACCCAGGACAAGTCACTGCTCAGAGCAGGAGGGACTGGGGCAGATCCCATCCTACACCTGAGGCTGGGCTCTGCGCCTCGACCCTTTCTATCTATGGATTCCTGCTTGCAAACAGCGATGCCAGCCTGGCCTGAGCCTGTAAACTGAGATGTCTTTGCACCTCCTGACCATTAAACAGCCTCAGAAAGGAGCAGTTTCTCTGCACTGGATGTGCAAGGGGGCCGCAGCTCCGCACCAACCCTCCCTGCCCACCCAGCACTGCCCGAGCCCCTCTGGGAACACCACCTCCAAGAAACCCTAAAGGTGAATGAAAGACTTGGGATTCAAACCATTGGGTGCAAGGAGAAGTGGCCTCATGAGCTGTGTTTTCTAATCCCCAGGCGTTGTGCAGCCCCCATGCAAGAAATGGTCCCTAAAGCTTTCTCTGAGGCAGAAATGCCCTCTCTTGGAGGTCTGTGGCTTTGACTCGGGGCTCTCTGCACCCCAGCAACTGCAGCACGAGGGGCTCTGGGCAATGGGGATGCGCCGTGCTAAGAAGCCATGATATCGGTGTCCCATAAGGGCTGACATCTCTCCTCCTTGCCCAGGCTGACACCAGAGAGTCCCAGCTGGCTCTCAGCCCCCCCCACCCCTACCCTGACAGGTCCCCCTACACCCACAAAGCATCCTGAGGAACAGGCAGAGGCCACCCCGTTTAGGGGAGCTGGGGGTGATGAGCAAGCACCAAACAGGGCAGTGAGTGAAGCATCAGCGGCAGGAAGCGTGCAAACACGAATGAACTGAACCTGCATGTCCTCAGCCCATGACCCAACCTCCCAGGAGCCAGATAACCAAAGAGAAAGGTCCCCCTGGAGCAAGGTCCCCTCTCCCACAAGGGCTCCTGGAGATGGTTCTTTGCTCTAATGCTGCCATCCAGTGGGAGAAACTCCCCGGCTGGGAAAGGCTGGAAACAAGAACATCGGGGTCCCCAGCCCAGGGCGGGGGGGGGGACACCCATCACCAGCCTCGGGACCTCCCTGCCAGGGATGCTGCAGCCAAACCCGAGCTTCCATCTCCGAGTCCCAATCCCAGCCTGGCTGTGATGGGCGTAATAAAACCCGCTCGCATGCCATGTGCTTGAGCTCCTCCAGCATCCTGATGCCCTTCCCAAAACACAGCACTCAGCGAGGGGATGAGGAAGGGGTGAGGATGCACCGGGATGAGGCAAGGGGCAGCAAGCTGAGCCTCAAGAGGAGGAGGAGGCTGAGGAGCTGCAGCGCAAGCAGTGAGGTCGCTCCCGTCCCTTGGGCTGCTTCCAACGGCGTTCCCCGACCGCGGGGCGTTTGGAGGCTGAACGGATTCCAGCCGGATCCCAGCGGGTTTTCATCGGCTCCGGGGCTGAAAATCCAACACAAAACTCCCCGGGGCTGGTTTAGGGAAGTGAAACAACTTTGGCATTGGGGACGGCGCAGCGCAGGGGCAGCGGGGATCCCACAATGCGCCCGTTTGTTGTCCCGGTGGGCGGCCGCCTTCCCGCAGAAAGGAGCTTTCAGTGGGGATGTTCAAGAGCGCAACCTCAAGGTTTGCTGGACCGGGGCCATGGGCACAAAGGGGGCAGTGTTCCCTCGGGAGCGGGGGGGCTTCGGAGCTGGGAACACGGCGCACAAAAGCCGCCGGAGCGGAGTCAAGGCATTATCGAGGCGGGATCACAGGCAGGGACTTGACTTAAAGAGAGAAGGCGGAAAAGATTTGTGTGTACGGGGAACAAACTCAAGGAATGCGGGGATTTCTCTGCGCTGAGGGCAGCAGCCGCGTTCCCGAAGTGGCTCCGGTTTCCAGGAAAGACGGGATTTTCCTCCAAAATCCAGAGGGAAAACCCCCAACTTTTGATCTCCCCTTTGTGCCAAGAGGAAATTTCTGCCGCGAGCAAGCCCTCAGCGCAAACAAAGCCGCTGCCCACTCCTGCGGGAAGCACGAGTGCTCCTCCACCCATTCAGGATCAGCCAGAACCTATCCCGGACCAGCAGCTCCCTGATAACCCCAAAGAGGCTGCAGCATCCTGGCCGGGGTAGGTTTCGAAAGCATCCACCCCCTCTGTGAGCTGGCAAATCCCTCCCTGAGCTCCGGCCCACGCTCGGCGAAGGAAAGGGCAGGAAAGGGGCTGGGAGCTGTAGTAAGGAGGGTGTTCGGTGTAGGAAACCTGCTCTTACACCTGCAAACAGCCCCCCCCCGGCACTGAGGCTGAGAACTGTGCCCAGCTCATCACACTTAAGGGCCTCATAACCGATAGCTCTGTGCTTCGTTACTGCATGAGCCTAAAGGCAGCAGAGGAGATACGAGGGGTGTGGGACGGGGAAAGGAGATCATTGGTTTTCAAGAGTCTTCCCTCGTTGGTGGGTCTGGAGCAGTAAAACCACCCAGCCAGGCCAAGCAGGTCCACAGGCACCCAGCTGCATGCCCAGGCCAGGGCAACCACTGTGTCGCAGCACTAAGGAGCTGCTGTCCCTGTAACAGAGTCAGATGGCAACTGGCCTCCAGCCCCGGAGCTGGCACCTCTGAGTCACTCTGATACGGGCAATAAATCTCTGTCTGATGAAGAAATGCCAGCACAACCCGGGCGGCATTCCCAAGTGGAGTCAGGACAAGCTCCCAGGCCATGGAAGTGAAAGCATCAGGCTGACTCCCCATCACATTGCACTGTGGGAGATCCCAAACCTCCACGGGATCATTCACCCCAGCAGCACTGGGCACCATCCCTGGCACCAGCGGGTTCCCAGTGGGAGAAGGGCTTGGAGTAGGTAGGGAGGCCAGAGCAGGGCTCAGGCAGGGCTGCTGGATGTTTGGGACCACTTGTTCGCCCTGGTGCAGGGTGAAGCCACCTCTCATTCCCTGTGTCCAGCCGTGCCCCATATCCTTCCCCAAGCTCCCCACCAGGATGCTCAGCCCCCTTGCAGGGATGTTTATCTCCCTCGTTCCCGCTGTCCCCGGGACCCCTGTATCCAGGTCCCTCCCGGGCTCCCCGTGCCCGGTGCTCCCGATCTCCCCATTCCCAGTTCTCTCGGATGCCCCATGCCCGCTTCCTCCCGGCACCCTCGTACCCAGGGGTGCTCCCAGCTCCCCCATTCCCGGTGCCTCCGGGACCGCCAAGCCCGGGGGCTCTCGGTGCCCGGCGCTCCCGGGACCCCATCAGAGCCCTGGGCGGTCTCCCGGTGCCCGGCCGGTGCCAGGTGCTGCCCGGCTCCCCCCGCTCCTCCTCTCCTCTCCTCTCCGCCCCGTCCCGTCCCTCCTCCCCCGGGAAAGCGAAAGCGCGGCGGGCGGAAGCCGAGCCCTCCCCGCCGGGCCGCGCTGCTCCGCACCGGGGCCGCACCGGGGCCACACCGCGGCCGCACCGGGGCCACACCGGGGCCGCGGCCACCATGGCTTCCATCGGCAGCTTCTTCCGACGGAGCCTGCGGCGCTCCGGCCGCAGAGGTGAGGGTCGGGAGGGGACGCCGGGGACCGCAGCCGGGCTCCGGGAGGTGCCGGTGCCGGTACCGGTGTTCGTGGCGGTGCCGGAGCCCGGCTGCCGGCGGAGCGGGGACTTCCCCGGGCCACATCGGGTGAGACCGACGGTACCCGGAGACCGGCACCGGTTCGGTCCTGCCCGTGCACGCTCCCTCTGCGGAGCGCGGCTCGGGCCGCCAGCCCCGGAGCTTGCTCCATCCCAGGGGCTTAGCCCAGTGCGCCCCATAGCCCAGGAGCTGCCCCCATCCCCTGGGACCCCCCAGGTGGGGATCCCCGCTCCCAGAGCCAGCCCCACCGGGTCCCTATCACCACATCCCCCCAAAGCTTTCCCAGCCGAGTGCCAGGACGTGCCGGAGGACAGAGAGCACCCGCGGGCACACGGTGCCCCACGACGGGTCAGTGCTGCGAGGCTTTCAGAGGACAGCCCAGGAATCGGCCCTTTGGGATTTGGGAGCTTTCCCGAGCTACCGGATGGGACAACCTGAGAGTTGGGGCGCTTCCCCCTTTTCGGGTCCGTTCAGTGCTGGCTGCCTCTCGCTCTGGGTGCCGGAGAGGCTTTTCCGAGCTCAGCAAAGAAGGGTTGAGAAGGAAAAGCCATTTCCTCCCTGCTGGGGCAGGGTGGGTGCTGCAAGCACGGGCAGCAGAGTCCGTGTCGTTCCCCCCCCAACCCATCGTGCCTGGCCGGGTTGTGCCACATCGGAGCACAGCCCTCGATAAGCACCCCCGGCTCTGGCTGAGGAAGCTGCTTAAGCAGCAGGATGTCTTTTAACACCACCAGCCCCGGTGCCATCGGGGGCATGCTGGGACCTCTGATGCTGCATTAAACCCACCTGCATGGCCCCCCAGAGCACCCCTTCCAGCCCAGGGATGGGGGTTGTGGGTTTGGAGGGTTCAGGCTCTGCCTGTGAGGGCTTTGCAGCCTCTGGGCATGTCCCACCACAGTGGATGTGCTTTGGACAGGCCCATGGGTCACCCTGTGAGAGGCAGACCTGCACCCGCTGTCACCAACCGCCCCAGAGCAGCTCTTTGGAAACCCTATGGATGAGATGCGCTTGAGAGTGCCTCCTGTATTCCTTGGAATGCGGGACGGGACTGGATAGGCAGCATTTAACCAGACTTTCACCTTTCCCTGACAATCTCCCACGGGAAAACAGCTGATGCCGGTGTCCATCAGGGATGGGGGACATCAGCAGCCCTCCCCACTGCCCAGCCTGGTTCCCTTCAGTCCCACCAGCAGCAGCCTCCTGTCCCAGCCCTGTAGGGAGGTTGGATTGGAGCCACTGCTGGAGCATTCCAAGGAGGAGCTGGAGAAGCAAAGAGCATCCTATCAACCCTTGGTGATCCCCACCAAGGACAAACCAGAGGTGTCCACAGTGGGGTCTCATACTCAGGATGCTCCTGCTGCAAGGGGATCTCTTTGGGATGGCTCTCACCTTGCCAAGAGGAAGAACTTGGCATGCAGAGATGGAGAAGCCTCAGGGTAGATGCAGGGGTGGCTTCGTGCGTGTCCCCATCCCGACATCCTGTGATGGGACCGTGAGTGTCACCTTGGATGAGCTTTCTGCTCCCATCGGCTCCTGATGACCTGGAGCAAAGGCTGGAAGGGTGATTCCAGGAGAAAGGAGGTGGCTGCAGAGCTGGAGCGATGCACAGACGGGTGTCATGCACCAGGGAGGAGGAGGATGGACGATGACTCTGGCATGCAGGGATAAATGGCAGGAGTCAGATGTCCCATCCAGCCACACGTTTGCGTTCCTGCCTGTTCTAGGAGCAGCTCCAGCTTTTCTGTTCCAGCTCCCATTGTTGACAGAGCGGGGACCAAGCCCGGGACAGTTTTGATGCCAGGAACGGGCGATTCAAGGTCACAAGCAGCTGCTGGGAGAGGGAAGGGCTGTGCCATGGCCTGGCTGCAGCCTCACATCAGCCTTTAGCTCAGCTCCTTCCCGGCCCCCCCATCATCATCCATTGGAGATGTCAGCCCGGGCTCTTTGCCTTGCTTTTCAGGCTGTGGCAGCTGATGCTTTCCCAGGGAATCGCTTTGCTTTGGGAGCTGTGGTTTAGGGAAAACCCTCAAGGAGCTCATTTACAATGAGCAGCTCCCAGGACTGAAGACACGCGGCAGGGAGAGGTTGGGATTCATTTCACTGGAGCCTTTGGAGGTGCTCAAACGAGACCCACAGTGGTTGCTTGCTGGGGTTGGTTTTCCCTAAGGGAATAACGTTACCAGCTGGGAAATCATTCCCACAGCTCTGCTCTGCCCCATCCCACCTCTGGCTCTGCTCTGGGATGGAGCAAAGGAGGGCTGGGGGCAGCGGATGCCGCTTTGGTTTCCCCCCAAGGCCCCATAAAAGCCATTGCTCTTTTCCTACCCGTGTCCAGGCAAAGAGGAGGCTCCTGGTGCAGAGAATCCCTCGCGGGTGCCGCAGGGGAAGGCCGGGGAGCGGAGCCCTCTCCTCTATTCTGCTGGCCAGTTCTTCTTCGAGTACCTGGTGGTGGTGTCCCTGAGGAAGGTGCTGGATGGACGTTACGAGCCCAAGATAACCTACCAGTTCCCAAAGGTGCGCGGTCCAGACTTCCCAGGGGGATGAGTTTTCCAGACTCAGAGGAAAAGGGGGCTCTGCTCCATTGCAAGAGCCAGGGGAGGAGAACAGAGAAGGAGCTCATGGCCTTGAGCTGTGGCCCCAAACCCCAGGGCTTTGCCTGCCTGGTCCAAGCCCAGGGTCCCGAACCCCAGGGCAATAATCCCAGGGATGCTCCATGAATTCCTGTCCCAGGAGGGGGGAAAATCTCACCTTGGGGAGGTGGCACAGGAGGAGAACCCTATTTGGAGAGTGGCCCCTGGGTGCCTCTGCTGTGTCCCGTAATCCATGGGGGAAGAGGCAGAAGCTGGAGAGATGCACAGGGATGTGCAGCATCTTCTGCTTCGGTTTGAGCCAGGGTTTGCTTTGCAACACACCTACCCCGTGCCCCGGGACCGTGGGCACCCTCCATCACCCTGACTCTGGGCATCGCTTCATTCCAGCGTGAGAACTTGCTGAAGGGCCAGAAGGAGGAGGAGGAGCGTCTCCTGCAGGCCATCCCCCTCTTCTGCTTCCCCGATGGCAACAACTGGGCCCCTGTCACCGAGTTCACCAGGTACCAACCCCATTGCAGGCTCTGGGCTGGGGGAGCCATCCTATCCCTTCCTATTCCATTCTATTCAATCCCTTCCCATCCCATTCCTTCCCTTCCCATTCCATCCCATCCCATTCCCTTCCATCCCACCCCAACCCATCCCATTCCTTCCCTTCCCATCCCTTTGCATCCCATTTCATCCCATCGCATCCCATTCCCTCCCATCACATCCCATTCCATCCCATTCCTTCCCATCCCATTCCATCCCATCCTTTCCCTTCCCATCCCATCGCATCCCTTCCCACCCCATTCCATCCCATCGCTTCCCATCCTTTCCCATTCCGTCCCATTCTATCCCATCCCATCCCATCCCACCCTAACTCATTCCATTCCATCCTTTCCTATCCCATTCCTTCTCTTTCCATCCCATCCCTTCCCATTCCATCCCTTCCTATCCCATTCCTTCCCTTCCCATCCCTTCCCATTCCATCCCTTCCTATCCCATTCCTTCCCATCCCTTTGCATCCCTTCCTATCCCATTCCTTCCCATCCCTTCCCATTCCATCCCTTCCTATCCCATTCCTTCCCATCCCTTTGCATCCCATTCCATCCCATCACATCCCTTCCCTTCCCATCCCTTCCTATCCCATTCCTTCCCATCCCTTTGCATCCCATTCCATCCCATCGCATCGCATCCCTTCCCATTCCATCCCACCCCACCCCATCCCCATGTGCTGTCTCTCCTTGCAGTGAGACCTTTTCCTTCGTCCTCACCAACGTGGACGGCAGCAGAAAGATCGGCTACTGCAGGCGGCTGCTGGTGAGCACCTCCCTGCGCAGGCGCCCATTGCTGGCTCAGTGGTGGCCGGCTCACCCGTGCCCACGGTGGGACACGATGCTTCTGCCGTACCCAAAGCCTAGGGAGGTGCCTCAGGAAGCCGCTTGCCTTGACGGAGGTGGTGACAAGCATCGGGATGGGGATGTGCACCCGGATGCCCTCAACCCTGTTTCAAAGGTTGCTTCTGAGCTGCTGGATTTGGCCAGCTCAGGGGCTGCGAGGGGTGATGGAGGTGTTCTTTGGCTGCTCATCGATGCACAGCCTGCTTAAACACGGACATAAAGCCACAGGGCCATCCATCCACCACGGCTTGGTGACCTGCTGGATGCCACCACCCTTCATTCCCTCCTGAACCTTCCCACTTGTGCACCCAGGGCTGAGCTCTGCCTGGTCTGAAGCGGATGCCCTGAGGGCTGAAAGCTCAGAGAGTGAATAGACCCAGGAGAGTCCAGTTGGAAAGGGGAAAAGAAGCCTGGGCCCTCATCCCGATGGTCCCTAATTCAGCAGGAGGCAGGATTAGCCCCAAGGATGCCTCAGAGGATGTGTGGTGGAGTTTGGGAATATCCCAACGTGATTAATGGCGTTGGCATCTGAATTCCCAAGCACCCTCTGCTTTCCAGCCCCAACAGCATCCATGAACCCCAGCTCTGAAACTCCCCCAGCGAGTGACTGGGTATTCCGGGGAGGGGGTGTCTGGGTGAGCGTGGAGGCGGTGCAGTGGGGCTGGCTGATGCTCAAACCCCTTCTCCCATCCTTTTTCCAGCCATCGGGCCGTGGCGTCCGCCTCCCTGAGGTCTTCTGCATCATCAGCTGCCTGGGCTGCTTTGGGCTCTTCTCCAAGGTAGGGATGCGGTGGTGCCGTGGGGCACGGTGCCGGCCCCAGCAGCCTCTCTGTTGCCTGCCAGGGTTTCAGGGGTCGCTTTACCCCCCCCCCCCTCCCTCTGCAGATCCTGGATGAGGTGGAGAAGAGGCGGCAGATCTCCATGGCAGTGATTTACCCCTTCATGCAGGGCCTGCGGGAATCGCCCTTCCCAGCTCCAGGGAAAACCGTCACCATCAAAAGCTTCATCCCCGAGGCAGGCACGGAGGTTGGTGGGGGTCCCTGGGCTGCTCCCACATAGAGAGCACCCTACACACCCATAGAACCCATGGGTGCAGTGGGGCAGGCTGGGGGCCTCATGGCCTGGGAATATTGGGTGCCGCATCCCTCCTGGGCCAGGAGGAGAGCAGCAAGCAGGGAGGATGAGGATGGAGCCCACCTAGAGGTGATGCTGCCCCATCTCTGCAGCTCCATCAGCCTTGAGCTGGAGCTGCCAGACCCCATTTAACACACGTACAGCCTTTACGTGTGGTGCTTCATGCTGGGGCTGCATCCTGCTCATGAGCCCATGGTTGTAGCTCTGGGTGCAGCAGGGAGGGTTGTTGGGGGGCAGGGGGTCTGTGTAGGATGTCCCAGGCTGCAGCTTCTGGGGCAGCAGCACAAGAGGGATGTGGAGCTGTTGGAGCGAGGCCAGAGGAGGCCATGGGGATGCTGCGAGGGCTGGAGCAGCTCTGCTCTGGAGCCAGGCTGAGAGAGCTGGGCTGGGGCAGCCTGGAGAAGAGAAGGCTCCTGAAGGGGAGACCTGAGAGCAGCTCCAGTGCCTGAAGGGGCTGCAGGAAACCTGGAGAGGGGCTTGGGACAAGGGATGTAGGGCCAGGCCAAGGGGAATGGCTTTAACCTGCCCGAGGGGAGACTGAGATGAGCTCTTAGGCAGAAGCTCTTCCCTGGGAGGGTGCTGAGGCGCTGGCACAGGGTGCCCAGAGAAGCTGTGGCTGCCCCATCCCTGGCAGTGTTCAAGGCCAGGTTGGACACAGGGGCTTGGAGCAAGCTGCTCTATGGAAGGGGTCCCTGCCCGTGGCAGGGGTTGGAGCTGGAGGAGCTGATGCACCAAGCCCAGCCTTTACCTGGGCTAAACACATCCAAGCACGGTGCCTGTGGGGCTCCTCTCACCCCCACACAGCCCAGGCTCGTGCAGGCAGAGCCTTTCCTTGGGGCAAAACTGGGGTGGAAGAACCAAGAAGGATCTGCCCTGGCACCAGCAACGCAACCTCGGTGCTGAGCACCCAGGGATGCATCCTGCCGGTGTGGGTCCTAGAGCCAGGTCCCTCCTGTGCAGGGCAATGGGGCGGCTGGGTATCAAACTGCAGGAGGTTTCTGCCTGCCGGAAGGCTTGTGCAAGGGCTCTGCAGGTTGCTCAATGCTCTGGCCAAGGGCCCAGCAGGGAGGATGGGTAAGGAAGTTCTTCGAAAGAGCTGGGCTCTGGGGCTCCAGGCAGGGGCTGAGCGGGTGGAGGAGATCAGGGAAAGGGTTGGGAATGTGCAGGATTGGGGCTGGAAAGGGGCTGGGGAGCCCGGCCAAGCCCTGTGCTGGGAGCTGCTGCCTGGCACACGGAGCACAGGGATTTCCCCCCTCTGAAGCCAGGGAAGAGGGGCCAGGGCTGTGTCATGATGCTCCTGTTAACCCTTCAGTAGTCACCAGCTCGGGGCTGCCTGCAGCAGGGCAGAGCTTCCACCTGGGTTTGGGAGACCAACCAACCAACCATCCACCTGCCAATGGCCATCACATCATGCACCTTGGGGCCACCCTAGCCAGGAATCAGTAATTCTGGCCCCAGAGAGGCTTCTGAGGAAGCTTTGCTGGCTTTATAGCCCTTCCTAGAAGCTGCTGCTACCAATGAGCTGTCAGGCACTGAGATGGGAGCACGTCCCTGCCCACCTCCTCCCAGGGACTTGGGAAAAGAGGCATTTTGGTTAAAAACCCAGTGCCCAAATAACCAAATCCCACAGTGCCACTGGCTCCCTGCAGCCCCAGTGCTGCACAGCCTAAATCCCCAGGCAGGACAAGATGAGGTTTGGGCCTTGCAAAGGGATGCAGTGCTCAAGGGCAGGTTGGACGCAGGGGTTTGGAGCAAGCTGCTTTAGTGGAAGGTGTCCCTGACCATGGTAAGGGGTTGGAGCTGGGTGAGCTTTAAGGTCCCTTCAACCCAAACCAGGCTGTGGGTCTACGATTCCAAGCTGCTTCAAGCTCTGGATCATCGATGGCTCCCACATCACCTCGGGAGGCCAGGGGAGAGCTGCACCTCCTAAGCCAGGGTTTGGTGGCTCTCCCTTGGCAGCTCATTGAGCTCACCCGGCCTGTGGATGCCCACCTGGAGCACGTGGAGTTTCAGGCTCTGCTCCAGCAGCTCAGCCCCCAGCTCATCCTGCACATCTTTGCCTCGGCCGTGCTGGAGCGACGGCTCATCTTCCTGGCGCAGGAGCTCAGGTGAGCCTGACCTGGTGGGTAAAAGCCCATAAAAGCTCATTCAGACCCTTGGAGGAGGGAAGGATGCAGCTGAGCTTGGGCTGGGATCTTCCCTCCAAAGTGCTGAAATCCCCTTTCCTCTCGTGATGCCACCACGACGGCTCCTTGCCCCGCAGCGTCCTCTCGCAGTGCATCCACGCCGTGGCCGCTCTCCTCTACCCCTTCACCTGGGCTCACACCTACATCCCCGTGGTACCCGAGTGCCTGCTCGACACCGTCTGCTGCCCCACGCCCTTCATGGTCGGCATCCAGATGCGGCACCTGGAGCGGGTCCTGGACCAGCCAATGGAGGAGGTATTTCATCCCGGCAGGGGAGCACATCCGGATGGGTACTCAGTGACCCTGGGGCTGGGGTGGCTCCAGGCCTGGAGGCTTTGCTTGTGCCCTTTTCCCATCCCTGGAGGCTGGAGATTGAGCCCAAAACAGGTGGGAGGAAGCCCAGATGCCTTGGTAGGGCTAAACCTGGTCCTCTCTGCTCTCTTCTAGGCTCTGATCATTGACCTCTGTGAAGGGAAGATCCTCCGGGCGGTAGGTACCCCCCATGCAGGGCTTGGGGCTGGGGTGGGCTCTAGGAAGGGCCCCTTTCCCCCTCTGTACCAGCTTCCCAGCAGCTTTCACATTCTGGTGGGCAGAGACGTCTCAGTGTCACCCATGCAGGGGGAATGTCCCATGAAGGGATGTCTATGGCCACTGCATCCAACTTGCGTGGTCCACGTGTTGGACATCCCACTCCCAGCATCACCCTGCAGTGATAATCACCTAACTGACCACTGCCTGTGCCCATCTCAGCCGGGTTCCCACCAGTACCACGTTCTTCATGGTGCCCTTGCCTTCCAGGTTGGCGATGAGGAGGAGATCTTGCCCATCAAGCTGCAGAATGAGATGCTGACGTCTCTGAACAGGCACAACAACAACAACAACGTGCACAGTAAGGATGCTTCTTTCTGTACAGTAAAACACACACAAGCTGCTCTCTGCAGATGGCCAGAGTCCTCAGTGAAACTATATCCCTAAAGGGATGTGTCTGGGATGTTTCTGCCCCAATTTGCACCTAAATGCAGCCACAGGAGGGAAATCCCTCGGCATTTGCCCTGTCCTGCGGAACATGAGAGCAGGAACACCTAATTCTGCTGATAAAACCCAGCTTTTGCCAATATTTGGCCTGCAAAGATGCTGCCACCCTGGAAAGCAAAGAGCAAAGAGGCAGTGCTCCCTTAGCAAAAGGTCTCAGCTTGGCTTAGTGGCAGAGGGAGGTTTGAAGCAAATCATTCCTTGGGATGCAAGCACAAGGGGTTAAAATGAGACCGTCCTTTGTGCGTTCAGAGGTCCCATCCCCACCTCTCGTGCTCCGTGTCCCCTTCCAGCACCCGAGCAGGTGAACACGCTCGTCTCCGAGGCCTTCGTGCACTTCTTTGTGAGGACGGTGGGCCACTACGCCTCGCACATCAAGTGGAGCAAAAGCGGAGCAGGAACCTTCCAGGAGCGAGCCTTCTGCAAAGCCGTGGCCTCCAGGAGCAGCCGCAAGTTCGTGAAGAAGTTTGTGAAGACCAACATGTTCTCCCTGTTTATTGAGGAAGCGGAAAAGAGCAGGATCCCCCAGGAAGGTAACGGCCCCGTCCCTCCCCTCGCGGGGTGGGTGAGCTCTGCAAGGCTTGGTTAAGGGAAAGAGATGCTCCATGCACCGAGAGGGATGCAGCTGGAGGCTGAGGGGGCCCAGGGCAGTGAGCAGCACCCGTTTGCTTCAACACCTGCGTTTCTCTGTGCTTCTGAAGCAATCAAAACCACCCCTGGGCTCGTGCCAGCTCTCGTTGCTTGCCTGGGATGGGGCAGGCTTCCCCAGAGCGCAGTGTTTCGGTAACCATGCCAGTAGCAACACAAAGATTTGGCTTGGACGCAGGCAGCAGCTGGGAGCTGGCTCCTGATGGTGCTGCCTGTGAGCCCTGATTCATCTCTGTGCAGCCAGGCTGGACCTTCCCCTCTCCCGGGCATTTACAGGGCACTGGGCAGAGCTGAGCCTGCTCCCAGCCCGGGATGAGGGCAAATGGGAGACAGCAGGTGAGGAAGCCACCCAAAACACCTACCAGTGGCCAGAGACATCCTGGCATTACTTTGGGTTGAGGCCGTTTCCTCTTGTCCCATCCCTTGTTCCTTGGGAGCAGAGCCCAGCCCCTCCTGGCTCCATCCTCCTCTCAGGCACTTGTAGGGAGCCATCAGGTCCCCCCTGAGCCTTCTCTTCTCCACACTGAACCCCCAGGTCCCTCAGCCCTTCCCCATCACACTTGTGCTCCAGGCCCTGCACCAGCTCCGTTCCCTTCTCTGGCCCCGCTCCAGCACCTCAAGGTCTCTCCTGCAGTGAGGGGCCCAGAGCTGAACACAGGATTCGAGGTGCAGCCTCACCAGTGCCCAGCGCAGGGGCACAATCCCTGCCCTGGCCCTGCTGCCGCACTGGCGCTGATCCAGGCCAGGATGCTGGGGGCTTCCCGGCTGCCTGGGTGGACATGGATCTGGGTCTGCCTGGAGTTGGGAAAGACGAATGGCCCAACCCCAGCTTTCTCATCTTATTCCCAGTCTATGGCACCTTTTTGGCAACTACCCTAGGAACAGGGTCTCCAATTTTCTCTCTTCCTTGGTGGCTGGAGAGGAACCACAAGAACTGAACAGGAGTGAACATATGGGTTAAAACCTTAGCCTAACCCAGCATTATAAAGCCCATTTTGGGTAGGTGGGAGGGACGGGGTGGAACTGCAACAATCCCGGATTTCCCAGGGCTCCTCACCTGGCTGCAGCTGTCCATCACCCAGCAGTTTGGCTCCCGCATTCCCAGCACTCTGCAGCCCAACACTTGCCTCTCCCTGACGACCTCTCCTCATCCACAGCGTATTTCCAGCGGAAAATAACAGAGTACCGGGAACAGAAGAAGCACCGAAGGGATTCCTGAAGCCCGGCCTGGAGCAGGGTCACTGCCAGCAGCACCACGCAGCACGGACTCTGCCCCATCCAAGGGCAGAGCACCCCTGCCTCTGCTGGATGTGTCCACCGGTTCCTACCCATCTGTGACTCACGAGATGTCTGGGCAGCACCAAACACCAGTTCCCAGCTTTTCCCTTTTTCCTCAGGGCATCATGGCACTGGAAAACTCTGTTTGCACAAAGCTAGCAAGCGGGCTGTGCTCTCTCCTCTGCTCTCACTAGCACCAGGCACAAACTGCAGCTCCCAGTGCCCAGCCCTGGGCAGAGACTTGGACCCACCAGGACCTCAGGCAGCACTGAGGGAAGCTGGGGAGCTGGCTGCAGGACAACAAAGGCTGTAGAGTAGTTGTTAGAGAAGATGAGTAGAAATAGTGTTATTTCCCATGCAAGCAAAGCTGGGGTTTGCAAATCAGTAACATCCTATGGGACAAGCTTCCAAGGTTTCTATTATTAACAAGTGTTTCATTGGATTTTCTATCAAGATATACTCATTGTTAAATAGCAGCAGGAACTGTTATGGTGGGTTGTAGTGGTTTCCTCTACAGCAGCTGCCTGGGACCACTTAGAGCCCAGTTTAGCTCTTTATAGAAACAAAAAGTCTTTTCCAGCAGGTTATTTATTTGTGCTATAAGCAAACTGTGAAGGCCACTGGGCTGTGTTTTGTAGTAGAGGGAAATGGCTGATCAACAGCTTCGAGTGGGGAGGAAGTATTTGTTAAATCCAGCAGTAAAACACATCAACATCCTCCTTGTCTCTGGTTTTGATGTCAACTTCTTTTAAACCCCCGCAGTTCATTGAAGCCCTGACTCTGAAACGATGCCTGCAGCTGAGTTGAAGCTGAACTCTGGTTCTCCCCCTTTCCTAATGCACTCGTACAGGGAATAAATATTGCAGCAGGGGAAGCTGGGTTTCCTTCCCAGGCAAACCAGGGCCAGATACTTGCCCCAGCAAGGGCTGGGGTTCCTGATCAGCAAGTTTCAAGGGTTGGTCTGACACTGAAAAGAAGCTTGATATTATCATTACTCACCTCACTGGTGCAAACTGGCAAGAGCTTTAGTGTCCTTCCTTTGATGGCAGAGGATGACAGGCTGCCTATTGCAAGAAGTGTGCACTTCCCTATGATCAGTCAAGAAGACACTGTGCTGAAGGGGCAGATGCTGAATAAAATACCTTATTTCCTTCCTTTGAGCACAGCCTGCCTCCCTCAAACCTCCTGCAGGGAGATGGTCTTTGCTGCTAGAGACACCTGGGGACACTCAGCTGCTGTTTGCCCGGAGCAGGACCACGTCCAGGGCTCAGGTCACGCTGCAGCACATCAGAACTCACAGCATATTTCCCTCCTGCAAAGCTTTGTCTACCACTTGATCTGCTTCTACAAGAGTCAGTAAAACAGCGCCAAGAAATGCTTCCCTGGACTGGAAAGTGCTCATTTATTCTCCTAAATCATTAACATAGCTCCCAGCATAGCACTGGCCGACTCACACTCATGCAAACAACTCCTGGGCATGGACTGGGAGTCAGCACAGGAATGCGTCCTGATCTGTGGTTCAGTTCCTGCTACGCAGCTGCCCTGCTTGGAAGATAAGGTTCATGTTTTGGCATGTATCACCCTCTGCCAGTTGCCTTGGTGCCAGCAAATAGCCCTGGGCATATTGAATCCACCAGAGCCAATGCAGTCAGTATTGCTAAATGCCATCAGATTGTGCTGGTACCAACAATAGACACAGCTCCTACCTCAGATCACTTCCCACCTGGCTCTAACCTCAGAACAGGGCTGCAGTCTTCACCTCCTGCTCTCTGATGATTAAACATCTCTGCAATGCCATTCCAAACACAAAGAGGGGGGCACAGCAGCACTGGATGTACCTGGTGCATGCAGGGTAGGAAGGAAAGAAGCCACAAACACTTGTAGGAAACAAGACTGACATTCAAATGAAACAGAAACAGGCCCTGAGGCGTCTTGAGCTGCCTCTCTCCTGCATCAAACTGCTTGCCAAAGCAAGGAGCTTCCTTTACCAGTTCTTGCAAGAGGCAACACTCCAACCCCAAGCAGCAATTTGCAGCTTGCCTTTCCAGAGTTTCAGGGGGAAGCCTGCTTTCACAGCAGACAGGTTGCGTTTGCACTGAAGGGAGGGCACCCAGACGCAGGCCTTCCGGGAAGCTCGACAGGCTCTTGCAGAAGCTCCTCCTTCCAAGCGTCTTCTGAAGGCAACAGAAAGTGAAAAAGCATGGCAAAAAGTCAGGCTGAGCCCACAAAACCTCTGTTCCCCTTCTCGACACCTCGGGCAGCCTCAGCTCTCCAAGTCTATCGAAGACAACCTATGATCACAAACAAGACAGCATGGTAATGCTCAAGCACCAGGGGTAAAGTTCATTTCTGCCATTATTTATTATAGGTATTGTATAAACACTCTACCCACAGCAGTAACTATTCCCTGATAGCACTGAAACTTCATGAGGATTGAAACAGGGAGTTTTTCCTGGCTGGCTGAACACAAGAGGCCATTCAAACATCCAGGTAGCAAAAAGCTCAGGGAAAGGCACCCGATTGCATTGCCTTAACATCAACAGGCTTGGGCTTAGACACGTTTGGGAACACAGGTTTCCTTCTGGATATCCCTATGAAGACTTCAGTTCTTCACCAAGTATTTCTGAGCCATCATTTGGAGCAGCTTCATCTTAAAACATTTGAGACAAAGAGTATGGCTCTCCTTGTCTGCATCCCTAGAAAGCACTCCCACTCCAGGGAGTTCTGTACCCACTTCATGCTGATGAAGAGACACAAATGGTTTGTGGGAGGGGAGACAGCCCCTCAGCACCTTAAAATCCTGCCAGGTTTTTTGCCTTGTAGAATTCATCTTGCTCACTGCTTGGAGGGCAGCAGCAGAGGTTGGAGTATCCAGATCAAACCTTCACCCAGCTGAATGCAGTTCAAGCTAAATAAAGCACTCATCTGAATGCCAGGTCTATCTGAAGCTGTGATACTGGAGAGGCAGCTGCCACCTTAGGGAGAGCATCTCCACTGTGCACCAAGGCACTTGGACCATCAGAGCTCCAGGACACTTCAGAGCTGTGCCCCAGCTATGTGGTGAGGATGCAGGAACCAAACTCTTGCAGGGAGCCCTTGGGGACCCCCAATACAAACCCATAGGGTCAGGTCCCCCAAAGAGTCCTTGGCTGCACTGGCCATAAAACAGCTGCTCACAAGCATGCAAGTACCTGGGAGTTAAGGGGAAAGCAGGGAAACATACATCAGTTTCCTCCTTATCCTGAGGATGTTCCTCCTTTCTCCAGTGCCTCAATCCCAACACATGACCTCCAACTCTCCCAGTGAACTGGTATCAGCCCTTAGGAAGGAACCAAGACTCTTCCAACCAAAGAAAACCCAAACCAGAGCCCATCCACATGCTGCAGCTCAGCTGACAAGGTCAGCATCTCACTTCCTCTTCCTGCAACATCTCAACCAGGGGCCCCAGGTCTTTCCTCACAGAGACACCCACTTCAGCAACTGAACCAAAGCCATGCTGTGCTCTCTAGCACAAGCAGTCCTTTGGACACAGCTGCAAGCACACAACTTGGGAATGACAGGCTGACACCAGGCACTGGCCCAGGGAGGTGGGAGAAGCTCTCCAGTCACTGAAGAAATAGACTTTTCTTTCCACTTCTTGAGCACCTTTTCTAACCATTAGTGTATCACAGGAAATACACATCACCACTTCCTGGCCAAGGGGGGTTTTGATTTATTGCTCTTGGGGTTTATTATTTTAATTAAGCTGCACTTAATTCCCTCCAAGAAGAAACACATGCAGGTGTCTTCAGGTACTGCTGTGGCCCTAGGTTCCCAGTAGACACAGGCATTATCTTACCATCTTGAGATGTTTCATGCTCAGAGGGCTAGGATTTCAACCAGCAGGTTTCTAGCATTCCCCACCATCTCCCAAGCAGCCCCACAATAGCCATGGCAGATCCTACTCTGGAGACATTCCCTTTGCCCTGTACAGTGAGCCTAGGCACTCTGTTCAGGGGCTGAAGCTCCCCTCAATGCCAGGGCCTGTGGCACAGACTGCAGCACTTCACTACTGTGCAATTAAACCCTCCATTAAATCTAACTTAGCCCCCCTGATGCAGTTCATAGAATCACTGAAGGGTTTGAAGTGGAAGGGACCTTAAAGCTCATGCAGTTTGAAAACCCTGCCACAGGCAGGGACACCTTCCACTAGAGCAGGTTGCTCCAAGCCCCATCCAACCTGGCCTTGAACACTACTAGGGATGGGCAAACCCACATGGCACATCACTACACATGGCAAGTACTGGAACAACCCCACCAAACATGGGGATCAGCTCACCCCACTTAAAATGGTATTAAAAGAGCAGCAAGAAAACCCACCCCAAACTTACTGCACTACATCGCAGATCTTGGAGATCCTGGAATGACAACACAACACACCTAAAAGCACTAGAAAGTGGCCAAGCACTTCATCACTCCAAGTAAGACAGAGCAACACACACATCTGAAGACAACTCTTGCTCTCAGAAGTCTTATTTATTAAGAGCAGAAAGGAAATTTTGCTGGAGTTCCATACATAAAAAAGTAAACCGTAAAATTTGAGTCTTTCCACTGAAGAAAACTGAGCAGGAAGTGGGCTTTTTAGATACTGTTTATTTAAAAAAATAAAATTGACAAAGATACCACACTATTTTGCACTCCTCATCCCTTGACTTGCAGAACCCTGTTCGACACGTCGGCCTTTAGCAAGAAACCGCTTTAACCAGCAACGCACAAGCAAAGGAACCACCTCAGTCTGGACTCAAGCCCTGAGAGCTGCTTCAGCTGCACAAGTAGTGAGATATCTCTGGTTTTACCAGCTCAGGTCTTTAGTAAATAAATTTCAAGTGGACACTAAACAAGTATTTCACTAAGAGATGATGAAATATTAAAATTAAAAGCAAGTTGTATTGCAGCTGTAATTCTACTACATTAGAAACGTCAGTTGTTGGGGATCCATTCACCATAGATAGATTAGTTTGTAATCAAGGTAATTACAAAGACAGAGCATTACTCCCTGCATGCTTCCCTGGGCTTTGAACCAAGAGTTGACTACATGTAGAGTTGACTAGGGTGTACTTGGAATTCACTCTCTCAGGCAGGAGACTAGTTAAGGAGTGTTACTGATAACAAAGAATAAAAGTTATACAACACTGATTATTATAAATTACTTTGTTCTTATCTGCTTTTTTGCCTTAGTCTCCTATGTATCTTCACATCCTTTCATGTAGAAAACCAACTCTTTCTTTAGTTCTCCTTCTGGTGACTCCCCGTTTCCTAATGGTGGTTAGAATGTGTGGAGGACTTGATTCGGAACACGTGGATGTGCAGGTGGGCAGCAATCTGATTGCACACACTGACACAGTATCGCAGCAAATCAAAGAGAGAAAAGATCTGCCAAGGGAAAAAGAATGACACATTGAAGTCTGTGTTTTCATAGCACCTTCACAATAAAAGCACTGGGGTCTTCTTTTCACAAAGTGAATCTCCATCTCTATAAGAATAATCACTTGGGAAGAAAAGAGTTTCCAGGCATGCTGGGCTTGCTTCCAGCTTTATAAGAACACAGGCTTAATTCTGGAGTCAGAGAGGGGAAAACAGTTATAGTGACTACAGAGATACTGTGAAGTGCCCCATTAGCTCTGAATGGGGATAACCATACTGAAAATATCCGGTTTATTAAAAGGTTAACACTGCCTTTTGGTAGATAACACTTGAATGCTTGCTAAGCACACATGAGCTTAACTTCAGGTATTTTTATCTAATGGGCTGTTAGTAATGACAGATGGACATGCCTTCAAGAGCTTAAGGCACAGCCAAGATACACTCCCTGCACATAATAAATTCCCTTGCTGATCAGACACAAACACAAATTCTGAAAACATCCTATCCAAAGCTTGAGTATTTGCTACATTGCTTTAAAACTGTTGGAATTAGACACCAAACCAACCACATCTACCTCTTAGCATCAGTTCTATTTAAAATGAACTCAGTAAAGAAGGTTTCCATCACCCTCTAGAGTCAGGCAGACTCAAGCAGTGCAAACAGGGTCTGTGGAAGAGCACCCAAGTGCTTGGGGTGACTGCTGACAACCGTGTACTTACCAGAGCAACCCAGAGTACAATGTACTCATCAATAAAGCTGTTAAAATACTGGTCCAGAAACAACAGTGCTGGGCCTATGAATGCTGTGTCGTAGAGATGCATCTCACTTTTGGTCATGTGGGCAACCTACATTAAACAGAAAAAGGAAGTGTAAGAAATAAATGTACACCAGATAAGGTAGAATGACTTCAGACTACACAAAGCCAAAACACCCAAAGTTCAAGCTGCCTTACCAGAAGATATATAGTCACAGAATGGTTTGGGTTGGAAGGGACCTTAAAGCTCATGCAGTTCCAGCCCCCTGCCACGGGCAGGGACACCTTCCACTAGAGCAGCTTGCTCCAAGCCCCTGTGTCCAACCTGGCCTTGAACACTGCCAGGGATGGGGCACATCAAGTACTTCAGTAGTGGCAGCAATACTGTTTTAATCATGAAAGTCTCCAGCTATACAGGATGGTCTGCAGAGAAGCATCTTCTCAGAACAAAGAATGTAGCTACAGGAAAAAACACCCAAGACATTTTCCAGCCCACAAACTCTCCCTCCTGCCAGAAACAAAGCACTGAAATGGGAGTAGACTGGGAAGTTTTAAGGTTTAGCTGAGCCTGGAAACAAAACCTGCTGCTAGATCTTCAAAACTCAGATACTTGGTGTTCCTCTCCCTCCTGCTATCTGTTCCCATCCCAGAAGGAACACCACCTCTCCCTGGTGTGGCCTTCCCACACTCCCCCACATGTGCAACAGACGTGCTACACCACATCCTCACTTCTACCAGCCCAACAGCTGATGGGACTGTGTAGCAAACGGATCGTGGTAAGAAATTAACTTTTCTTCCATGACGAATTGCATCCAACACTGATCCAGTGCACGTGGCAACGCAACACAGGCCTGCAGAACCAGGATGCAGGTTCAGTCTGTGGGGCAGCAGTTGTTTAATCCCTCATTCATTCTGTTCAACAGGGGCTCCTCTCATCCATCTGCCCCTTGGTACAAACCTGTTGTTAATTTTAGCCACTATTTCTCTCCAAGGAGGTTAAAGCCTGAGCAACTGTTCCAAACCTCAGCAGCTCTGTCACCTTGTCTCCCCCCAAACGTTCCTCCCCTCAGCACTTGCATCTGAGGGGGGTTTCAGTTCCAGCCCAGCTCATCGCACACGTGTGTGCAAATACACTGCAAAAGGGTGAATAAACAGCTGGGAAAGGGGAAGAAACAGAACACAGGCAACTGTAAGTTGTGCTGCACTGACTGTGTAACCATAGCATTAGCTTGAGGTTTACCACTGCCTTTCAAACAGAAGGAAGGCTCTGCTGCACCTCCGAGCCACTAAAAATAAGTAAAGCATGAGTATCGCTTTGGTACACAAGAAGTCAGTTCTCACTGGAATAACCTGAGAACTTCCAACTCCACAAAAGGTTTTATTGCAGTAACAAGAAACTCAAGGGTTCTGGTGCACTTACCACTAGTTTGTTTGTTATCTTAGCAGATACAAAACCAAAAGTGAGTATATATAAGCACGGATGCCTTTCAAAGAGCTGCACTGCAGATTTCTTGTAGATCATTGCAGCTAATGCAATCACTGACCCAATATGAAGAAAAGGGGAAAGGACACTCGTTCCCTAGAGAGAGGGATTAAAAGCATTAGGTTAATAAAATGTACATGTTGCAGAGAAACCTCCGAGCCAAACACATGGTGTGCAATGGGTGGGGTCTGATTAAAATCACATTAAAAACATGTATTTTTGAACACTAACAGGAACAAAGGCTGATGAAACTCAAGCGAGTGTCAGCTGAGAACGTGGTTCTGACACGTCACATAGGCCCTGGCTAACACTGTTAGCAAAGAGCAGAAGACCAGACTTGCACAGCTTTCTCTGTGCCAGCTAGAAAGCAACTAAACCAGCCTGTTTGGTGGCAAATAATTATTAGGCTGTTAGAGAATTGCCTTTTTGAAAACTTCCTGGGCCCCAGGATCAACCATCACCTTCACAAACAGAAGGAGGTGCTTGTGCAGATGCCTCCACCTGCACTCCTTCACTGGCAGTATGATCAATGCAGACCTTTACAAGGCACAAAACCCTAACCAATCCTCTTAAGCTTCCTTCTGAATGGATTTTTACACTGGACTTTTCTATGAACAATCTGAGGGGAAGTGTATTTATACAACCTGTTTCATATGATCAATTCAAAAGCAAATATCAAAGTACCATGAGCACTTCTCAATACTCCAAAATGTTAAAACTCTTGACTCCTAAAGCTACTATTCTTACACAGACAATATTAACTTGTTTTCCCGAAGCCAAGCAAGGAAATGAAAGTAAAACATTTCATATGTAGGAGGAATTATGTCAAGTAACAGCTCACAGCATGGCTGAAGAGCCTCAGCACGCTGCAGAGTAACTAAGGCAGGACAAAGGACTTACTGCTATAGTGGATCCGTTTTTGCCAACTCCACCTGTGAAGATCACACCAAAGTAGTTTGTACAGGAGAATATGGTTCCTGCCACAGTACAGAGAGCTGGGAATATTTTCATCTGGATATTCAGTATTGGAATCTTAATGGAAGAGAGACAAGAAGTTAGGATACGCACAAGGAAGCCAAACTGGGATTAATACTTCTGGGGCACTCAAACACTCCACTTTCCAACACCACGTTTGCTTTTCTTCCTCTGCTATGCAGAGATTTAACTTTCTAGAAGGGACAGAGAAATATGTGGTTTTTCCCCCTAATAATCCTTCCATCGAGCTTTCCATGAAGCCAGGCTTCTCTTCAGTTACCTGAAAAGAGCCATCAAAAGCAGAGAAGTGGACAGACAGCAAGAACTGGCTAGCTCAATCACCCAGCCAGCCCACGGAAGAGAAATACAGCAATTGTGTTTCCTGAAGCTGGTTGTAAAACCTCACAGCTGCAGCCCAAGATCAAACTGAACGAAGCAAGAGCTATTGGAGGTGATGAAACAAAGTCCCTTGAACTGGATCATATCTTATAGGCAAGACAAGGGAAGCAAACAGACATCAGACAAGTTATCTCAGTCAGCAAGCCAGGAGAGCAAGCAGTGAGGTTGCTAGAGGCCTGGAAAATGAACACAGGCAGGAGTTTTCTCCATTACTTAACAGCAGAGTTTCAAGAAGAGGAGAAGCTACAAGTGAAGAAGGAAGAGTTCAAAGCAAACCACAGGAAATATATTATGGAAGCAACTGTGTAGAGAGAACAACCCAAACCTTCCCGACTCTATACAACTACTAAAGGTCTTATTGGGCACTCAATTCAGGAACTGGAGCCACAGCAACTCAAACTGAAGAAATACATTTTGCTCCCCAACAGCACGGGGTGCAACTACATACAGAAGCCCAAGTGAGGTCAAGTTGTTTCTATTTCTCTTCAAATACACTCTCAGTGTAGCTTTTGGGAGGTAAAGATCACAAGTTCTCTATTGCATTCAACAACAACCTCTTTTCAGGGCACAAAGAAGAGGCAGGGCCAGCTTTAACCTTGTTCTTAGGCAGCCTACAGACCACCTCCCCGAATCACTGCCCTTGCAGGCTTCTGCCTGGCAGCTCTGGGACACTTGGATGTATTTCTCCCTTGCTCAAGCTGCACTGTTGCATCAGAAAACCTCTTCTGAAAGATAGTAAAGGACGAATAATGACAAGTGAACAAGAGGCCACACTGCCACAGTGTAATCATTCACTGATGAGAAGTCCTGTGCCTTGTAACAAGGTCTCTCAGTGTTACAAAAGAAGGTACCTGTGCTGCTCTCTGCTTCACAAACACTGCTTGGGTATTTCTTTAAAGAACAGGGTGATCTTGCTCTTCTACAGGAAGAACACCACAATGTCAAGCTTCAGAGAGGAGTCAAGAGACATTAAGCTTGACATTTCCCAAAGACAAGGGGAGTTTGCTGGGAAAAGCACCCTGTGAACTCCCAAATACTACTAACACACCTGAGAACGATGTCAGCAAAGGCAGAACCATCACTGAATCCCAACCTGGTTTGGGTTGGAAAGGAACTTAAAAGTTCCTCCAGCTCCAACCCCTGCCACGGGCAGGGACCCCTTCCACTAGAGCAGCTTGCTCCAAGCCCCTGTGTCCAACCTGGCCTTGAACACTGCCAGGGATGGGGCAGCCACAGCTTCTCTGGGCACCCTGTGCCAGCACCTCAGCACCCTCACAGGGAAGAGCTTCTGCCTAAGAGCTCAGCTCAGTCTCCCCTCGGGCAGGTTAAAGCCATTCCCCTTGGCCTATCACCTCCTCACAGAAGGAGGTGACCAACACTCTTCGAACTTATGATTTATTAACACTCTCCTTGTTTCCACTGAGAGCTCCATCAGCAATGGGGTTTAGACTGCACTTACCCAGCAGAAATAATTAATGGGAAACAAAGCTCCACGCAGAAATGTGGCAGAGGAAAGTCAAAGGAGAGGCATTAACAAGTCCAGCATCTGCTAAACTGCTTTGCATACGAGATGGAAGCAGGAAAGGCAAGAAAGTATCATTGAGGGAAAAATAACCATAATCTGAGTAGACAGAGAGGGAAATCCACCTACAAAATGGCACTGCAGCCCCTGCCTTAAGAGGACACTACAGGGCAAACCACAAGACTTCCTTGTCTGGTGTTCCATATGTCACTACAGTCCATACAATTATTCCACCCTTCCTGGTGACTGCAGGGGTCTGGCTGCACCAGCAGCCAGATGCCTGCAGAACTTCACAAGGCCACGTCAGTAATGCAGAAGAGTATCATAAGCCAAGTCTTCAGCAGGCAGATTATGTACCCTGTTAAACCCTTTGAAGTTAATTACAAGGGAAAAGCCACACTGCACAGAAAGCTTCCGAGCACAGGTACAGCCTGGTAAAGGGAGCATCCCAAATTCTGTCTGGGAACAAGGCATGCATGTTATTAAAAGCAAGTGGCAGCAGGCAAAGAATGGACTAACAAGAGCTTGCCAGAGCCTGGATTAAAGCAAGTTCAGAATCATTTGCCAGAAAACTCATGCCAGGCCTCCAGGCCAGATGCCATCAGTTTTTTGTGCAGCACAAAATGGTATACATATCATTAGGAAGCAGTGAGGAAAAGAACACAGGTAAGTGCTCATGAAAGCAACAATCCAAAGCATGTAAGAGACTCCACATCCATAAGGAGACACAGCAGATTCCTCCCTCCAGTAGCTCCTCTTGGACTGCTCAGGGTCCCAAACATCACAAGCAGCTGGAGTGTTTTGGGGTTCCTTCTGACAAGGCTGCTCTCAGCTTCAGTTTTGAGCAGTATGTATGCATGCTTCAGTCACATCTGCAAGAGGAACAACAAAACCAGGGCCAAACCCAAGCTCACTTAATATTCATGAAGTGTTCATGCTTTTAAAGCTTCTGGTCTGGAATAAGCTTGAGTAATTGCAGCACTTTTCTCACTTCAAACAGAAAAAAACCCTCTGTGTAATCAATGCATCAAACAAGCTGCACCTACACTTGCTCGCTTTACTCACAGTTTCCAAATGAGGACCTCAGCTGCAGCCATACTCACCATCCAGAGACATCACCCAGCTCCAGGGGTGGGCAAACAGCATTTTAACACCCTTTAAAGAGGCTCTACACTGGCAAAAAAGCAGGAAGCCAGAACACATACACACCAGGTCATAGGGAAAAGGAAAGCTGATGAAAGCAACTGACAAAACACCCAGTTCTGCCTTCAGCCTGTTCAGGTTGTTTTGCTTTTCGCCTGTTAGCATAGGAAAGTGGAATGTTTGAGTATGCAACCCCATTTTATCCCATTATTTCCACACACACACCCCCCCCCCCCCCAACAGAACCAGA
Organism: Pezoporus occidentalis; assembly: GCF_034315485.1. Classification (NCBI taxonomy): domain Eukaryota; kingdom Metazoa; phylum Chordata; class Aves; order Psittaciformes; family Psittacidae; genus Pezoporus; species Pezoporus occidentalis. Next base: position 147,559 of record NW_026914653.1, on the reverse strand, counting down.
TCAAACATATCAAACCACCAATTTGCTCTTACATCAAATACAAAAGGATTGAGGAGGGAGTGGGGTGAGGAGGGGTTGGGGGATGCATTTTGCTCTGCAAGTAGTAAATAACATTTCTCTCTAAATAAACACAAAATCTGCCACGTGGAATGACAAAGGGAAATACCCAATTATGGGAAATATCTCCACGAACCAGCACCAACTTCAGACCACTTTAATCTTTAGGGAGCTGACAGCCAAGTGCTGCTACAACCCAGGACCCACAACTAGATGGCAAGATCTTGCTGTTGTGGGCTGTGCAATAGGCTATTTCAAAGGGTGATTTAGGTTGTTAGATACCACAAGGGAACAATTTCTAAGCTCACATCAACACTGAACTATGCCAGAGGTTGCTGTGGCACCATTTCCCCCCCCCTTTTATTAAAAAGGGAAAAAGGAAACTGAGCACACGGATTGGGAAATCCCTATTTGTAATGCAGAATAAGAAACATTTGGCACCAATAAACTGATTTCTAGCCTCATTTATTATAGAGCTTAGCATTAGTTCTACCCTCATTCTCTTCAGATGGTATTTACTCTGCAGTTCACACAATTAATTGGGGGGTGTATTTTTTAAGCCTGAAGCACACGTAGCAAAATCAGGTAGCCAAAGTTAGCTCCTTTTCCCAGATATTCCCAATGTTAGAGAGTTCATTTCTCCAGTTATATGAAGCCAATTAGAAATTCATCCATTTGGGGCGACACGTTTCAGTAATTTTGGACCATCTCCTGGCTTTACTGCAAATCAAGATTTCTTTATCCACCTTAAGAACTGTGTTTCAAGCACACAAAAAGAATCAATACAGAGGAAGAAAAACCTTCCAGGAAATCAGTGCTTTAGGTGTTACTTCCAGAATTATCATTTTTTTCCTATTTCTGTACATATATATTTTTCTCTGGACAATTTTGATAGCTCAATGTGGCTTCTGTAATGCAAAGTCAATTTAGAGAGCCCAGACGCTGCCTACTAACCTGGGCTGGTGAGCCTATATAACACCTACAGGATCTATATGCAGCCAGCCCAGGATCAGCTTACTTAACTGGAGTGATGGAGTGGGTTGGGTTGGAAGGGACCTTAGAGCTTATCCAGTTCCAACCTCTTGCCATGGCAGGGACACCTTCCACTAGAGCAGCTTGCTTCAAGCCCCTGTGTCCAACCTGGCCTTGAACACTGCCAGGGATGGGGCAGCCACAGCTTCTCTGTGCCAGCGCCTCAGCACCCTCTTTTCTTCTCCATACAGATACAAGTTACCAGCCACATTCAAGCCAAATTCTCTATTGATGGTTACCAGCTGCTCTCCAAAAGCTTTCCCCATATCCTCAAACCAATTTAGTGCTCTTCCTGAGTACCAGTACTTTGATATTCACTCCAGTTCTGGCCAGCTCTGTCAAGGGAAGCGGGACATCACCGAAGGTACATGAAAGTTTGTGCAACATCTGATAGTTTTCTATATGCAAACACAAGCTACAGAATAATAACTTGGTTTAATAACTCTGGTAAAACCAGAAAGCAGTTACTGCTGTGTGACCTATACTCAAGGATATATATTGCCATAGTCCCCTCACTTCAGCTACCCGCAGGTAGCTCTTCCAGATGCCAAGAGATTATTGAAGAGGATAAAACAAGAACATGAACAAAATTACCAGAGATTGCCAAAAAGGTGGTCCTCCAATCACTGCCAGTAAATGCATGATTATTATGAAGATTTGTACTTCAGTCACATCAATTCTGATTAGGTACAAAAAAGCCAAAGAAAAAAAAAAGCAAAATTATTCAAAGCCATTTCAAGGCAGTTATTTGCAAGCTCAGCAGCTCTGCTCTGTCATGCATGGTAGAAAGCCTCCAAAATGGGGAGGAAATAAAGAGACAACATTTAGAGGTACTTTCAAATGTAAAAATCCATTTCAGTTTTATTGCTCGACTCAAGAGCCACATTTGTTGTTTGGTTTCACAGTGCAATCAAAACCCCATTTTGTCCAAAGGAATAACTGGAACTTGGAAGTGACCACTGCTGGGTGTGGAAATCAATATTGTTTTAAACCTTACCCACCAAAAAAAGAGAACTTATTTCAGATGCTAAAACTCAAGACAGATATTTTTAACCTCCATTATAGCCCTTTCCCTACTTTTTAACATAAATATTCCCTCTGAATAGCATCAAACTTTACAAAAAAAGCACAAATCCCCAAAGAGTTTATGCAAATATAAAAGGTACATTGAGCTGCACTGCTAAAGATGACACAGTTCAGTCTCCAGCATGCAGCAAGAAGGAAAACCAGCTCTGGTGCTGGCACAGCCAGTATGGTTTGTAGAAGGGCAAGAAGGAAAGACAGAAACTAAGACTTTGTTTTAAAAGGCATGCAAAAGACTTGGAGTCAGCAAGAGGGAAAAGCAAAAATCCAACCCAGGGATAGAAGTAAAGAAAAACACAAGCAAAACAGAGAGGATGGACTTGCTGGTGGTCTATATGAGCCTATAGAATACTATTCCATATTGGAGTACTGGGTCAAAATTAATCCTTCACTCAGTCTGAAATACTTACAGCCTAGCTCCCATCTCTAGTGATACAGCTCTACAGCATCTTGTAAATACACACTTGGCTCATATAAAACCACTGCTCATGTTATCCACTGCACAAGCATCAGGGAGTAATAATAGTCCAGGGTAGGTTTTTGTCTGCCTTGTATGAACTACAAGGCTATATAATTAAGGTTAGAGCTTGGGCTACCTCAAGCTCTCTCCAGAGCCTTTGCTCCAGGTTTGCAGCGGATCCTCTCATCAGGGAATCTCATCTGGCCAAACTATAATTCCATTTCAGCAGCAGATCAATATGCACAAGGGATAATTATGAGGCTGCAGCTAATTCCCATGTAGAACATGCCCCAGAGCATAGGGGAGCAGAAGGACAACAGCACGTGGTGTTCAATGCAACCTCCTATCTTGCTATGGATGCTCTAAACATTGGCTGGTGCTTTCAGGAGGCTGTGAAAACCCAGCACCCACCTCCACTGGGCAACTTTACCTTTCCACCAGCCAAGAGGCTTCCTGAACAGCTCCCCAGGAGCAGAACACGTACCTATGGAACGAACAGCAGATGTGCACGTGGTGGCATTGCTGACAGCAGGCAAACTGGAGATGGGGCACCCAACCCCGAGTATCACCACTGTGACCTACCACTGGCTCCCTCCCTTGTGAAGTACATAAGCAGTGAAGCAGCAAAGGGGAGCATAAAGGATAACGAAGGTGGGAGAGAAGCAACAGTCACCACCCAGACTCTTAGTGTGTAACAGGAATGTTTAGCCAAAGTTGTCAGAGATCTAGAGAAGATTCCAGTAAGACAATTTCCTTTAGATAGCTTTTCTTTCCACTACACCAAACCTCGAGATAGGAGATGCACAGGAAAACCTTGAGGGTCTTCCTCCATTCTGAGCTGTTCAATAAGGACCTTGTGGCAATCAGAGGGACAAAATTCACTGCCACAAAGAGGAAAGAAAGTCCTAAAAAATTCATCTTCTCAATCCTCATCCAAACAAATGAAGCCATTGAGCCACCTTGAAAGGCAAAATAAAACTGCTCAGCCATGCAAGGAGAGACACACACAAACCATCTGATTAAATGCAAATTGCTTCCTCCCAGCTTTTGGAGTCCGCATGGAAATGTGTTTTCAGTGTGTCCAAGCGAGGAAGGGCTGAAGAACCCACGCAGGCTAAAGAGGAATGTGTTTTAGCCTGTTCCACTACTTCTGTCAATGACCTAAAAGCATATAAAACAGCTGAGAAAGTTCACAGAAACAGTGACTAATGGCTAACAGGGGGAACTCATTTATAGCTGTCCTTGGACAGCAAAACAGGTTTCTTTTGGCAGCAGTAATCTTAAAGCAAGAAAAGTCATCTACTGCAAAAAAAAAAAAAACCCTTTCAGATAATGGAAGACAAGGTGTTCTGTTCTTACACCAAACAGAGCCCAAGCAAATGCATGGAAGCAGTGCCTGGATTCAGGTTAGGAAGAGAGCATTAGCTTCTTTACACAGCCTTGGTACCCCCTGTGCTCCACTGCCCACAGCTCCATCCTCCCCAGCTCCAATAAAATGGCATCAGGCAGCTGGGAAGGGTTCAGCAATGGAGTGAAAGTGTGTTTGGTTAAAAAAACTCCTCCCTGACTTATATTTGTTCTCCAACATGAGATTTCTATAACAAGGCTTAACTTCAATTCTACATAAAGAGAAGATTCAACACCAAAGGGCTCCTTAAGACAGAAGACAAAAGCAAGATCAACTGAAGAGAAACTAACACCTAAACTATGAGCTAAATAAAACATATGCTCTTAAAACCAAGGATGAAAAAGGGCTGGGAACATCCTATACTCATTAAAACCACCATTAGATGACTTGAAAAGCTGTGCTTGACACCAGCAGAGCTCATGCCTGATGCTGGAATGACCCAGTGAAGTTTCTTTGCAGAAGTCAAACAGCCACAACTTTGAAATCTAAGAATCCAGGAAACCCAAAATGCAGCTTTTTAAAGGAGACCACAAAAGGGAACAACATTTGGAAACAGAAGTTGGGTGAAAGGGAGAAGAGGCATGCTGTTCCTCTATTTGTTTGAGTGGAGTTTAAAATGACTGAGCAACTACAGCATAAACTGGACCAAATCCATGCTGCTGCTAAAAGGGGCAGTCATCACCACTGGAGAAGTCACCACCTCCTGCCCCAAAACTGACTGCTCAGTCCCACTTCCCCTTGTGCCAGCACCACAAGCCCATGCCACAAGCTGGATATTGCCTTAGCTAGACTGACCCAGCCAAATAAAGAGAAAGGTTCCTGTCCCAGTTTCTGGCGTATCGCCTTTCCTTATCCTTTTTGTGTGAGCTCATGAATGACGTAAGCCCAAAGGCGAGGGCAACAGAAGCAACAGTGGTTTTCGCAACAAAGATCCTGAGCAAAGGTAATGAAGGGCACTGCCTGGAAAGTGTCAACATGTCCTGCAGTTTCGAGAACATTCCTTGCTACTCTTACAATGATTAACCTGTAGTTCTAACTGCTTCAAGGTAAAATGTTCTGCTAGTAAAAAGATCCATAAATCATCTCAGTCGCTGTGTTGCTTTTAAACTCCAGTAGCACTGAGAAGGTGCCTCAGAAAATGAGAGACAAAAGCAGTGCTACAGAGAAAGTGGCTTAGCTCAGCTTGGACATAGAAGCCTTGACTGAAGTCTTTCTGTACTCCCTATGCTGACCTTTTGAGGAATAACATACATAGCTTGCTCCAGTGGCTGGGGAAGCTATTTGCAAAGCAGGGCGATAACAGTCCTGCTTAAATAATACATAAATAGCTCTATGGGGTTTTCCACATCAAGTTCCATTGCACACTGGAATGCCTCTTCCTACAATAAGGACAATAGATGATTTATCAGCCAGGAGGAGGAAAATCTTTTAGCTTCAGTGCAAAAGACAGGTGCCATGAGGAGAAAACCTCACAGCATTGGGAAACCCCTGGGGAAAGGCCTTTGGTGCTGCAGACCTTCCCTTTTACGACGACTATACACCACCAGTAGCCTGGTACCAATAAGCAGACCTGTAGGAAAGCAAACCCATTTCAGAGCAAGAAAGAATCAGACTTCGATCAGGTCTGATCCCATTTGTGTTTGTATTTATTTACTTATATAAATGCCACAGTGGTCATCCTAAAGAGCAAACGGATGCAAAGAGCCAGCAGTGTGAATTCTGCAGCTCCAGTAAGGGGGGGGGGGGTGGTGTCTTAAAGCCACTTAACTGGGATATTCTCAGCCATCACTTGAGCCATACTTCCCCGACCTGACAGCTTTCTGCCTGACATTTCCTGACAAATTGAGTCACATCAGCATTACCCAAACAGCTTCTGTTGCTTGGCTGATGCAGCGACACAGTGCATGATATGCAGCAGATCCCTAACACCTATGAAACAAACACAATGAAAGAAGCCACTTCCCCCAAGACATGCCCACACTCCAATAGATGGACATGATGTTATTGTACCAGCTCTTCAGACACAAAGCAGCCTAGTTCCAAAGATCAAATAAACCAGGGACGTTTTCATCTGCTGGGAAATAAACAGAAGACCCTAAGATCACCAGGAACATCCAGGCAAGGAACCAGAGAACAAAGCTCAGACACTGAAGACAAAGCACAAAGAACCCAGACTCAATATTTTAACAAACTAAGAGTGCCAAGACAGAACATCCAATGGCAAGGCTGGGAGAAACACTGAAAATGACCCTGAAAAGCACTGATTCTGCAGCAAACTGATGTTAGGAAGAAATAATCTGCAGAGCTGAAGACAGCAAAGCAGGGATGAGGTCAAGCAATGGTGACACTGCGCCAGCTGCCTTTGGGAACTGAGGGTGTACACAAGAATCTCCAAGTGGCTTAATTCGGATAAAATCAGGGAAGCATAAAATTGGGAGCTTTAAAATACACATTTCATCCCTTGCTGCCTGTCTGCCTGAACTCACCAGACAGCAGAATGCCTCTGGAGGCCCAGGAGACATCCTCCTCTTGCAGCAAGGCTGCTGTAGGTTTTACTGCACACAGAGCACACATTCTGCTCTCTGAACCTACCTTCCCTTGTCACAACAAACATGAACACAGATTACTTGCTGGTTCTCAGACTACTGTAGTTTTCTGATGTAACATTACCAGGCACATTGTTTTTCTTTCTCAGAAAAGCCCGAGTGTTCTCCGGATTCAATTATAAACTCTTTTATTTGCAATTTCTCCATATGGCTGTGCTCAGCTCTATTGGAACTGCTTAATTCTGGTCCTTGAAAGAACACCAAAAGGTGAGGTAGAACACAAGTCACATTCCAGCAATACAAGTACTAAAGGGTGACATTGCAGAGCTGCAGGAGGAGGGAGGCAGGGCGGAAGCTCTTTAACCTGAAATGGGTGTGGAATTCTAGAGTAAACTTGTTTTAACTTGATTCCCATAATCTTAGTTTCAGGTTCTTTTAAATAATTCCTGCACAGGCTAAAGGCATAAGCAAACTTCATTCACAATTTATGAAGATTTTTCCCCCCCTCCTTGATGACTAAAAGCCAAACTGCCCAGCACAACGTGTAACTGGATTTTAAGCTCTTCATTTTAAGCTCTTCTTTTGTTCGCTCATGTAGTGTTTTCAAGATGGGGCTATATCATTATACCTTCTCATTACAAACCTGGGTCACACTATCAGATGAAAAACAGCATGAATATTCATATCCTGTGGCTTACTCAACTCAGAGACTGCAATGCTGACATCAAACTACCACCCGACCTCAAACTGCGTGAGACAAACGCAATGCTTTGTGTGTTCCGAGTGGCTTCGAAGCAGTAGCATCCTCATTTATCACTTAAGACTTAAAGATGCCCAGAGGTATCTGAAACTACAAGAATTTAAGACGATTAAGTCTATTCTGTACTTCAGTATGCCTAAAAACTGGGTAAAATTAGTGTGCATGAAGGGACTTGGCACAAGTGAACACTTGGCATTCTGCTACAAGGTGGGGTCTACAGACCACCATCATCACCAGCATCTCTAGGTCACCTCTGCAGAGATCTGTCCTCCTCCCTCCCTCTCCTCCATTCCATGGCAATTTGTCCTCACCCATTTTAAACAATCCACTTTCATTACAGAATTCGAGTTGTTCCTCTCACATCACAATCGTTCCAAGGGGTGAGACTCTGGAATTCTCTCAATGTTTTGGTACCCCCCCCCCCTTGACTTCTTGGGCACAGTCATCACATTGTTATCACAACAGGCTAAAAATCTTGATGAAGCTCTTCCTTCCTTCCCATCACTGTGTGCTCCATCACCATTTCCTGACACCAACAGCTCCAGCCTTTCAGAGACTGTCAACAAAGTTTTTAGAAGTGATGTTATCTGCCTGCCTTAGAGCACATCTACCAGGACCTGGCTCACACCGTCAGAGGCTGCCAGTGGGTACCACACACACAGTGATTTAGTAGATAGCTGATATTGCTGGGTCTAGAGCAGAGCTGGTAGTTAAGGATCCTTTTTAACAGCTTCATAGATCACAATCAGCCAGGTTGGAAAAGACCTTTAAATTCATCCAGTCAAACCTTTCCCCAGCCCTGCCAAGGCCACCCCTAACCCATGGCACCAAGAGCCTCGTCTCCACGGTGTGTGAACACTTGCAGGGACGGTGACTGCAGCCCTGACCTCGGCAGCCTGTTCCAATGCCTGAGCACCCTCTGGGGAAGGAATTGTTCCTCAGCTCCATCTAAACCTGCCCTGGGGCAGCTTGAGGCCATTTCTTCTTGTCCCGCTCCTTGTTCCTTGGGAGCAGAGCCCAGCCTCCTCCTGGCTCCATCTTCCTCATGAAAGCCGAGGTTTTGCTGAAGCACTAAATGAAACAGAAGAACATCATCACCTGCATCCCTGCAGGTTTAACAGAGGGGAGGTAAAGAAACTACCAAAAAAAGAAAAAACATCTCAGTTTTATTTACAATCTGAGGCAGTTCTAAGGCAGCTGCCAAAAAGCTCCTCTTATATCCTCAAATACCTCAAAGGAAACTCTTGGCTAATAATCCAGTAACTATGAGAAATCTCAAGGAACCCAATTTTTAGTCATGCTGCTTTAGCACGGGTGACCTAACCTATACAGACTGTATTAAAACAGCTGAAATAAGGAAGAGAAAGTCCTTTCCAAGGAGTAGTAAGCCAGAGTGGAGAAGGATGTATTTAGCACAGTCATAAGAAAAAGCACTTTGAAATACAGACAACCAGGAAATGAAGTTAGTTAATGATGAAGTTATGAGTACAGTTAAGTGACTGCATGGATGAAGTGGCAGAGTTCAGAACAGGCATTTTTAACCAGTGAATGGTGACTTTCAGCTCTTGCACAGTTTAGAGTTCCCTGAACTAACCAAGCAACTCTTTTTCTGGTGGGAAGGCATTTAAACAGCAGCAACAAAAAGGTTTACACAGTTCCAACCAACCCTGGTTATCTGTTAGGTGAAGCTAAAACTGTGACAAAATAGAAATGTTTAAAGGCAGTTTTGCTGTTTTCCAGGCAGGTTTTTGCTTTGTTTCCAAGTAAAACCTGACATTTTCAAAAAGCTTCATTGTCAGATCAGATTTTTACTGCTTATTCATACTTTCCAAACATTTTTTCCCCACTTTGTATGTGAAACACCCTTAGGAAGATGCTTTTTACACCAGCCCCTACATGCATGACAAAGGTGCTGCCTCTGCTTAGTCCATGCCATTGCTTGCCAGGGAGCATTAACATTGGCTTTACCGTGTAGTTCCAGACCCAGGGCCCCACAGCTGCAGTGAGAAGCTGGATTGCTACTGTACAGAGCATTGACTCCGTAACATCAAATCTGGGTGAGGGAAAGAAAATTCACACAACAGTTTCCTGAGCACTTGGGTTAAGTGGGGCCATTAGGATGGATCTGCAGTCATGGCATAAAGAACAAACCCCAGACAACCAGATAACAGCAAGATACATTCAAAGGTACATCAGAGGAAGGGAACTGACCATAAAAAATGAGGGTATTAATGAATTCAAACTATGGTGACCCACACAGCATTTACACATTTCAAATTCAATTTAGAGCTTCTGCAGTTTACAGGTTTAAGTAATGCTCCAACACAAGGGCAAGCACCAACATCAGAGTATGCATGAGGAAACCAACTGAAATCACTTGCTCTGACTCACAGCAAATAAAACCCATGATCAGACACAATCCAGGACCTCTCATCTCCCTCATACCTCCTCCTGCTCCTGTCTCCAAATGACAGTGAATATATGGATTCTTTATCTAAAGGTGCTATTGATTGGGTTTTGTAGAGCAGAAGAGGGCAGTTCAGTTTAGTTTGCCACCTCTGAGGGTAAGCAGGAGGTTATAGCTCCCTCCTCACACAGCTTCTTGGCAAATAATGCTGAAAGAAGTCAAGTGAGCTCTGCACCCTTTCTCAGAGGTAATGGAACTCCATTCTGTATAGATCTCTTTCTCACCCCTGACAAAAAGGGATGAAAGAATATGCTGCAGCAAACATACCAACAACTGCTATACATACTCCTTATAAAATGCTATATATCTGCATTTTACCATAACTAGAACATTTTAAAGTGTGATCAAATTCAGCCTCTATCAAACCATCTCATTAAAATATTTCAGCCATCACAGCGCTGCTGTTTCTTGCAGTGTTTATAATATAAACCTGGTGCAGAAGCACACAGACTGACATCCAGTAACCCATCAGCTGATTAAAAAGGTACATCAAAGCAGCAAGCTCTATTAGTGTGATTATGCTGAACTTTAAGTGCAGTAATGGTGTGCAACTCAATGCCTGATGAGGGAACACTGAACTGCAGTTTGATAGCATTCCCAGTTTAATCATCACAGCAAGTAATACAGTCTGTAGTTAGAAAGGCAGTATTTGCTATTTTAGAATCATAGAATGGTTTGGGTTGGAAAGGACCTTAAGATCATTCAATTCTAATGCCCTGCCATGGGCAGGGACACCTCACACTAAACCATGTCAACAAAGGCTCAGTCCAACCTGGCCTTGAACACCGCCAGGGATGAAGCATTCACAGCTTCCCTGGGCAACCCATTCCAGTGCCTCACCACCCTCACAGTAAAGAGCTTCCTCCTTAGATCCAACCTGAACTTTCTCTGTTTCAGTTTGAACCCACCACCCCTTGTCCTGTCACTCCAGTCCCTGATGAAGAGTCCCTCCCCAGCATCCTTGTAGCCCCCTTCAGACACTGGAAGCTGCTCTGAGGCCTCCATGCAGCTTCTCTTCTCCAGGCTGAACAGCCCCAATATTCTCAGCCTGTCTTCATGCAGAAGGTGCTCCAGTCCCCTGATTATCATCATTTTAGAGAATGCAGAAAGTCTTATACACCAACCCAACTTTGGTACAGTATAATGCCTTCTTTTTCCTGTGTTACTCTTTTTCCAATTGATTATTTGGAATTCTGTCATGGATTCATTTTTTTAAATGTTATTCAGGAAAGTTTCAGAGAGGGCCACTGACCTTGGCATGTGCTTAACTCTGAGATGTTGGCAGTCACAATGGAGGGACAAGTCTTACTTCGCATGCTGTCTACTCTGCTGGGTCCCCTTGTCAAGCTGGTGAGAGTCCCGAGCCAGTTAACACACAACAGGTTAGTCCCACATCCAGCACACGCTCCTGTCGGTGCTAATTTATGGAGCATATTCCACAGGCAATCTTTAAAAGGTTCTGTTTGATTAAATAAACCATTAGACTTGACAGGGGCCACCAGTGTCTCGAATCTGGGAGTTCAGAGACAGCTGCAGTTGGCTCTTGCCTTATCCAGAATGAGGAGCCGAAAGGACTGAATTCAGAGTTGAGAGATTTCCTGAGAGAGTGAACCAAGAACAACAGGAAACAGACACTTAACACTGGAGTCAGTCGAGTCAATCACTACCAATACAGCTGATCCAATGCAGCTTCTCTTTGATACTGTGTGAAACTAAGGGGGGTGTTTAGGTACCGTCTTCCTCCTCCCTAACATACAGAATTCCCTGCAACAGTCTTGTGTAACAAGACACAGCAGACAGAAAAAACACTCTTGCCTCAACAGAAAACAGAAGTTATGAGGCTGGAAAACTCAAGGGGATGCATCTACTATTTAATACTCTGTGTAGCAGCACTCTGGTCTGAGGAATGATGATCCTTCCATCTGCCTTATCCGTATCTACTAAGCGTGCAAGTGGGATTACTCAGGCTGGGCAATGAACTGTGAATCTGAGCATGAAACAAAGGACTGTTTTCTTAAGGGAACCACTGCAGCAAGAAAAGAATGTTCATCATCACAACACAAGAGAAAAGCCCAAGAGTCACATGCTGAAAGTCCAAATGCTTAGTCTAAATGGTTATTACAGTTTCATCTTAACTCATTCCAATCCAGCATTCTCTTGGATGTAGTGAAATACAACTAGATAAATAAAGCAAACTGTATGGAACTGAGAACATGAATTAAAACTGTTTCCAGCTACAGGAAATTCATGTTAAGGTAAAAGTAATATTAAAAGTGAGCCATAAGCTTTTCTCCTTTCCATGGTGCAATATACCTGTGATGAGTTTTCCTTTTGCTGCTCACTAACTTAGGTTAGGAGTTTCAGAGGTCAGACCACAGCCACATGCCTCACCTTGTCATGCTGGAGCTCACTGGTTCAGAGCAAGAACATCTTCCACAGTGATAAAGGCAGAAAGATCAGCAGCAGCAGCATCTCTGCACATGATCACTGTGCCTTGGTTTCAAACACTGTGAAGGACTTGTGAGAGGGAAATGAGGAGGAGGATCACGATGTGGAAATCCCCCCCTCAGCATTTACATCAGCCCTCAGCAGTCCCAGCTGTATGTGTTAACACTGGAGCAATACATATGTTCATACATATTTATGACACACACACCAAGCACTTCAGAAGTGCTGGCGGCTGGCAGTGAGGGATTGAGCACACAGAAAGCAGGTTGCAAGCAGCAAACTTAACACCTACCACAAGGATCCTTCAGCACATACTTCTTGCAAGTGTAGAGAAACCAGCTCCCCCCCTGACATCCAGAGAGGCTCTACTGAGCTTCAAGTTTTCCTCTGCAAAAAACCAAGGTGTTAAAAGTTCTTCAAGAACTGTTGGAAAAACCTCACAAAATGGAAAGTTTTAAGCCCTGTAATCGTAGGGATTACAGCCTTATCTCCTACCCTAGTCCTGAGATCCTGAAGCTGTTCCCAAGAACTCCGTGTGCTAAACTGACTTGGAAGGCTTCCATCTCTGTATTTGGATATCTGGTGTTAATTGCTTGTCCAAGTCATCACACTCCTTTTCTGCTCCCTGCTACAGAGGAAGGCTTCATTTGAACTGCTTTCTGAAATACAGCTTCATTTCCTAATCTCTCCTTCATACCTCAGCGGTAGCACCAGCAGGAGGGCTCAAAACATGAACCACATTAACTTTCTTCCACCCTAAATCAACCCATTATCAAGGGGGCTCTTGCCTGTATACAACTGCTGCAGTGTCACTGAACAAGAATGTTTCCCCAAATTCTCCAGCATTCCTCAGGAATGGCTGGTTTGTTAAACAGTTGAATTCTTTTGCTCTCTCTGGGGACTCTTTCTCAGTGAAGTAACAGTTTTAACTTCCCAGTTGTAGGAAAGCTGGTAAGAACTGATCCTTCCTCCCAGGGTTTGCTGCTATGCCTCTATGAAGCACCTCTCTCATTGTGTCTGTATGTATTTCTACATCTATAAATTTTATTATCACCGACTTTCCATATTACAATTAAGAAAGGTTGGAAGAGACCAGATACTGCATTAACTCATAGAGAAGTGCTGGAGACCATAGTGCAGCAACATCCTCATGTCTCTGGGTAGACTCTCGAATGCCCACTGGGTCTTTAAAAGATGATTTAGCACTTCCCCCCAGTGCAGCATGGCCAAAAGTACAAAGTCTCAACCTGTGCAGTGCCATGTGTCATATCTCCCAACACAACACTGGAGCTGCAATGCAGAGGCCGGCTCAGGTCCGACAGAGACTAATAGCTCCAGCTTCACGTCTAAGTAAGCTGGATTTGAGACAGCTCCTGCAGCCTCAGACTGTTTCTGCACTGACCTTGTGAGGCTGGATACAGCACTGAAGCTGCATGAACACAGCCAGCTCCTAATGTACTTCCTGAAGTCAGAACAGGGAGCAAGTGCAGCAGTTTGGATCTGGAAGAACCAGAGCTAGTAGTAACTGGGCTCCAGGTATCAGCAGGCAAACCCCTTGCAGGGTTTGGGCACCATATTCCCTAATGCTCTGATTTCTACAGCATGTTCCTAAAATACAAGATCTGCTTTTATGGGAGTCCATTGGGGCTTGACAATTTGATTTGTGATACACAGAAGAAAGCTCATTTTTTCCAAACCACAGCTGTCCCAGCCTTAACTGCACCCATACAGGACTAAGCCTGAAACAAAGCCCATCCTGTACTGCAGCCCAGTATGTTCACAACCTAGTTAAGCCAGATGTTGTGCTGAAAAACAGGACAGCAGAACAAAGTCACTATCTGGACTGCTTCAACATTGAATGTTTTCCTGCCATTCAGAATCACCTGGTTATTTCTTCAAACATGCAGCATATTCCTGCTCTTCCATGAGCCCATTCCCACATCAGGTGCTTGTTTTTAAACAAAACTTCTGCCCACAGCTCCATCCATGCTGTTCCCTACTGCCTTTCACTGCTGATGTTACTATAGTGACTTTTCCTTCAGCCAGCCCAACCTGCTCTCAGACACTTCCTGCTTCCTCACTGGGAATTTTTAAGCAATACTGACCTCTAGCTATTTTGCTGAGCTATTCAACCAACTCAAACTGCTTGCTGAGAAGGCTGCATCAGACACCAGGACCTAATAATATTCTATGATCTTTTAAAGATGGAGCCAGATCACAGGATATTACCACCCCAAATGACTATATACAATCATGGAGTAGTGCAGGGCAGCTCCCCACAGCTGTCAGTGGGAAGAAAGAGAACCAGCACAGTTGATGTATTTAGTAACTTGGACACAATTAAACCAAGTTTTCCTATTCCACCTGCAATGCCCTATAGGAAGGCAGCAGAAGCCACCCTGTTTCCGCCTCGCTCAGGGTGAGCACTCCTGCTCTGCAGTCAGGAGCCCAACACAAAGCACACTGCACAGCTTCAGTGCGTTGTCATGTCTGGTAAAGTGACAGCAGATCCATCAGACCTGCTCCACAACACACACTTCATTTCACACACTAATTTATCTTTTTGTTAAGACAATGGGCTTTCACAGCAAGCCAAGCTGATGATACATGCAACTGCTCAAGTTTGAGCTGTGTGTAAGGAGGAAGATCTCAATCTCCCCCCTTTAGAGAGCTCTGCTGCTCTTTGAACCGTTTTCAATTTGCTTATTGAGTTGGTCGCTAATGAAATACAATTTCCTGGACATAATCTCATCACAGATACAGTAAGTGACAACCAACTGTGTGTTCTCTCCTGCTTCTCTGCAACGGAAGGCAGGACTGCAATGCAAGGCAGGACTGCAATACTGCCACACTTCCTAAAACATCACTACTCTTCCCAGCCCCCTCGCTGGGTTTTCAACACAGAGTTGCTGCATAGGATATACAGACAGGAAAAAGCAACTGTGCAGTAAAATCTTTCCAGGTCCTTTCAACAGCTGCCTCTGACTCCACTTATTTAGGAGTAAGGATACCCAAGCCTGCATGCTCCAGCAAATGTGAAAGGGTAGAAAAAAAAAAAAGGTTTTTTTTTCAGTTTTATGATTGGTGAAATGAAAGCTGCAGAAAAAAAACAGTATCAAACAGTGAGAATCAGTTAACTGGAGAAATAAGCTCAGTTTCTGCCATAGGCATGAGCATCAGCTTATGGCAGCCTATTAACCTTGTGACATGGGGCAAAAGAAGGAACAAACGTGTTTACTACACAGCGCTATCTGTTATCTAAAGTAATGATATACACATTTGCATGCTTATTGCCTTTTCCAAATTAGCTACATACTGATGGATCATCCCATTCTCACCACAGAAGACCACAAACAAGAGTATTTGCTACAAAATGCTGTCTCCACAACAGAAAGGCACCTCACAAAAGCAAAAAGCGGAAGTTACAGTGAACACCAGGAATAATGGACACATTTCTCTGGGGCACAAAAGCAATTTGGGTGGGTTTGATACCTGCACCTGTAGAGTCAAGCACATGTCAAGGCTGGGGTTTGTGTCTGATGAATAGCAGGAAAACTCTAACTATCAGAGCCCTGTAAAGTTCAAAGGGAGGTAAAAGTGAGACCTTTGGTACAGCACAAAAGTGAGAAACCTGAAACAGTAAGAGATTTGAGCCAGTGTCTTTCTTTCAATCTTTGAGAACCAGAATAGAATAGTTTCACTCAATTTGCTTTGGTGTTGCCAAGATTAGAACACAGGTCTAGGTATTTTCTTCTTTTCCTCCAACAGACATAAAAAACTACTCCAACATCTTACATTTTTGAGGAAAACACGACTTCCTCAAGAGAATCTGCATTAGTATCTTGCCAGCAAGAGCTATTACAAACAAGAGGTCCATACTTATACTGGGTATCCACATATCCATCACAACAGACTGTAAACAAACAGCGCATGTTGCAGCATTGCTTCAAATCCCACACAAACTGAGAGCACATTTCAGAGGTTTCCAAATGCAAAATCTTTCTGTGGTGCGTGTATTCGAGATATTTGTTAAGTATATAAATGCAAACAGAATAAATGTACATTTCCACATTAAGGCTAATGAATCCCATAGCTCACCAAGTGCTTGTCTTGTTTCCCCACCTCCCCTCACCCAGCAACAAAAGAGTTTTCAGCAGCTGACTGTCTTGGTATTGCTGTTTCAGTCCTGTTATTGACAGAACCATGATTTACACTAACTAAGAGGGATTCAGAATTTTAAATTGTAGGCACAATGTTAATTAATACACTACATTTTAAGAGTTATGGTTAGTAATAAAGATTAACTATACATCATCACAACCCAAGCAATATCAAGAGCTCAGCAGTTAAATGAACACTAAAGCCAGACTGCCACTATCTGACAACACCATTCCATTCCTGGGGATGAATTATCACCTGCTTTCCCTTATTTATCTAGGTTTAAATCATGTCAGAAGCTCATAATATTAATATTATGAAAGGATCTCCTACCACCCCTAAAACAAGCTAAGTAACATCCAGCAGATCCAACAGGTAGCAACTGCTACAAGCTCCAAGTGCTTATACATGAATATAAACAATTTACTACAGCTCTAAGGATCTGAACTACAACCACAAAGTGCAGCTACACAGTTAAGCAGCCCAAGTTACAGGTTTCTTTTCAGCCAAGGTACTCACATGCCAAAGCGCAAGGTTCCAGAGACGTAGGTCTGCCAGTGCGCGCAGTAAAACATGAACGTCCCAGCAAAACAACAAAAGAACATCCAGTCAGGGTTGGTTCCCAGCTGCACAGCAATACAAGTTCCCAAAACCACAAAGACTGCAGGAGAAAATCAGTCACATGGTCAAAAGGTAAAGCGTGGATGCGAGTAAAGAGCCTTACCAGAAACAAATCTAAGAAAAGGACCCAGAGGGGAGGCAGTATAAAGGAATCCGGATGTGGTTTACCCCACAGGCATGAGATTAACACTTCCATTTTAAAAATACAGACTAGGAAAAGCATATTTAAAGTCCTGTCAGCTCTCAGAAGTTCTCAATATTGAGGGTTTCTTGGTCCCCTACTTTTTCTATTGAACCGAATGGGATTAGACATGAAGGGACTCGAGTGATTTGTGCAGTTGCAGCCTGTGGGCAGAGTTGTGGGGTTTCTCTTATATCCGTGATTTGCTGGACATATTTCCCCCTTTTCTATGATACCATTATGAAAATCCAAGCTCTGTCATTCCAGAGTCATAAGGAACCTATGCTTTTCCCTCCACCCATTCAATCCACAATTTTGATAAAGTATTCATAAAGCAGAAGAGCTTTAAAATTGAAGTAACCAAAAGCACACGATCCCTCTTCCGCAATGGGGTTATACTTCAGGCTGGCTCAGTGAACTCCACCTACCAAGGACCTGATTCTGCCAATTCTAATCTTAAACTCTGACTTCTATTGTCCCATTCTTTACACTTTCCACCTGCCTTGCAATCACTCTATACAGATTCAATCTAAAATAACAGGGAAGAGCATGCTGACAGCTTCCCACAGAAGCTTTAGAACCAAGGCTCTGCTAAAGCACACACAGAGACTGCTGGCCCAGACTGAATTAGTCACATGCTTGATGGTTGAGTTTTCAGCATAATACAAGAGAAGACATTCACTTGATCAAGATTGCTGCCTAGGGAAAAAAGGTGGACTGAAAAGCTAGACATTCAGCAATATCAGTTGTCCTTTTCTTCAGTGAAGAAGCATTTTTCCCTATTCCAGTTTGATCCCTGAAATGGAGTCATTTAATCCTCATACTTGAATGAAAAATGACAATACCTGTGGAAAGTGAATCACAGCCATGATCAAAGAGTTCTCCTAACGGAGTACTGCTATTTGTCCTTCTTGCTTGTTTCCCATCTATAGCATCCAGAGACTGGTAGATGAAAAGGCCACATGCACACGCAACGTATGCCCAGGGAGGTGCCTAAGAAACAAAGGCAACGAGAGTAAAAGATTCTTGTAAACCTACAGGAGAAGCCTGAAGCTGACCTAGGTTACACCCATCTCATACAGCACTTCATCTGCACATGCTTCCTCATCACATAAGTGGACCTTTCAGTAGCTGGGCCTTGCAAGGACAGGCTGAGGCTTATGTGAGATCCAAATACATTAAGTGACAAGAACTGACAGCATAGATTAACAGCTACAGCACATTTCCTGAAGCAGGAAGCTGCGCTGCGCATCTGAAAGAATACTACATTCGCAGTGGTGCACAATTAGGCTCTTGTCTTGCTTCTGCAAGTTGTCCAAGTGATTTAGAAACTCAACAACTTAGCCCCCAAAACGTGTAATTGTGTCACAAACACTGAGCTCATCTTCACAAGACCCCAGTGAGGTGTCACGTACTAAACTGCTGCCAAGCACAGGGCATTACCAGGCTGCAGCAGCTTGAACTTTGTCACTGCAAAGTTCTTGAACCTTCAAAGTTCAAGCTTAGCTTTTAGATTGTCCACAATCAATAAAGCGTCAGTGCTCTCAGTACAGCACCTCCACCTCCAACTGCCTGTTCTATTACAAGGTAACAGTAGCTTGGCCAAATCTATGTTAATAACCCTTACTGTTCACGTCCATTATTGTGATTTTAAACAATATCAAACATTACTTTTAGGCTTAATTTGATATTTGGAGTATAAACCATTATGATCACAAAAGCCAGGGGGCTGCCATCAGCCTGTCCCAGTTTACACATGCACAAAACAGGTATTATTGGATGTTCTGCAGTCTTCACATTTGACCTTTATCAAAGTGAGCATTTATGAGCAGCTCTATTTACAAATCATGCCAATAAGTCCACATACATGTAAGTAGCTTAACCAAGCTGACTTGCCTCCTAAAGCTCTAGAATCCAGCTTCTTTGGTCTACACAACCATAACTCGCTTGTAGAGAATTCACTTAAATGTACTTCCTTCTCCAGCCTGCATTGCTCCTGCATTGCCCTAAACCAGTTTATTCTGCCACAAAAGCTGGCACCATGCTCTGCTTCTATCCCTGTACCTACGCAAACCAGCATGAGAGATAAGAGGGCAGCACTTTGTTATCTGAGGTCTCCCCAGCTAAGCAGGCAGTAGAACTATTTGTACCTCATTTTCTTTTTGGATACCACTGAAGCTGAAAGTGATAGCTGCAACCCTTTGGTTACACCTTTCATCAACAAGACAAGCTGCTTTTGAGAAAAGTAGAACTAAGGCTGAGCTTAGAGACAATTTACATCTGAAAGCAGTGGTGCTTTCAGGAAAAACAAAATCTGGCTCTGGAATGGCAAAGCCCCATTTTCCTCCTCAGCCAGCTACTGACACCTCAAAAGCACAAGCTCACAGCTCCAGCACCAAGATGGCCTCTACTGTGTGGTGCCAGCACACAGGGCTGCGGTGCCATATGGCAAATCAGATCAGGATCAAAGCTACCTCAGCAGAGTTATTTTTCAGCTGAAGTGAGAAGAGTCTCTTTCACTTGGCAGAAAGTAATTCTCAAACTGTTAAATACAGAAGAGCAGACTACAGCTGACACCCCTTCTGATGCTCTCAGTGTAGCTTAGTGAGTATTTCAGAAGTTCAACTACCAACCAAAATACAACTGTACTCTAAAGCTGAAGTTATGCTCCAGTTCAACAGCCTATAGTAGCTGATGAGCTGCTGGAATAAACAGGTCAAAGTCTATTGAAGTGGATTTCAGAGTCTCAGGCCCCATGTAACACTGCTGTGG
The DNA here is from genome assembly GCF_034315485.1 of Pezoporus occidentalis. Taxonomy (NCBI): domain Eukaryota; kingdom Metazoa; phylum Chordata; class Aves; order Psittaciformes; family Psittacidae; genus Pezoporus; species Pezoporus occidentalis. Next base: position 127,566 of record NW_026914653.1, on the reverse strand, counting down.
GAGCAGGTAGGGAGTTAAAACAGAGCCATGCAACACCACCACAGCCTGAAGCTGCTCAAAGTATTCCCTGCTTCAGATCAGGATTCACTTTATCTGACGTCTGCCAAACTCCACAAGTTACTGTGAAACTATTTCAACAGATTTCTAGAAGAGGCAAACATCCCTTTGCTATGGTATATGCAGAACAGCGCCGAGTGTGCCAACCTACATGGGGGCCTTTAGAGTCCGGCTGGAAACAAACTGCACATCGCTTGACTACAGAGCATTTCCCCAACCTCAGTTGGGAGACTCCATCACTAAGGAACTAGGATATTCAAAAGCCAGAACTCATGAGACACTCTCCAGCTATCTGATGTATAATACATATTCTGTACCAAATAACTCCCTTTCTCAGTGCATACAGATATAACCAGCCTTTAAGATTCAACATGCAAGTGACAAAACTTTTTCAGGCACAAAATTGAAAGGCTTCACATGACCTGTGTGGTAACTCCAGTGAGAGAAAACTCTGAAACTAAGAACTTGAAACACCTCATAAAGACTTTTGTACCCCTGAAGCCAGGAATTACTAGGACAGGATGAAGAAAGGTGTCCCTCAATTTTACTAAGCTGGGTTTAGCCACCCCAGCAACGGAGGAGGTCTCGATTTCTCAAGCTGCACCACTTTGAGCTCAATCCCATATCTGAGCTCGAGTTCCTCATTGCTGCAACTCGAGCTGTGCTCACAGGCAGGCTCAGCTCACTGCCAACCGAGTCACCTTGCACTTCTCGCTGTGTGGTAACTCTAGAGGGAAAGCTGAAGGTGACTAACCTAGTCCCAGGCAGGGAGAGTAAACAGGCAAAAACTCCATGTGCCATACAAGCAACGTAGCTGCAAATTCATTTCATAATTGCCTGCACGTGAATTCAAGCCCTGCAGGGCTGCAGCATTCATGCACAGGCCCTTCACAGCTGCAGTGGAACAGCTATTTGGATACTGAACACCATGTTGACCAGATGAACCACCAGCAGCGTGCTGACCCCACCATCCATCTGTGCTCTTTCTGCATGCAAGAGCTCACATAGATGCACACACACTACAACCATTTGTAGAGAATAGCTTAAATGTACAAGAACTTCAGGCTGGTCACGAGAAACAGCTCTCCAGAGAGATGAGAGCCCACCAGAAAACAGTGCCAAACAGCTACTAGATGGCAGGAACTGCGAAGAAAGCTTGTCAGAGGACCATAACTTACCTGTTCTGTAGCTGTTGGGCAGTAATACACTAATAGTAGAGTTGTAAATATATTTATTAACAGTCCAATGATGGTGATCAGATTTGGGGCAATCCAGGCTGGAACTCTTCCAACTAACCATTCCCAATAACCCTGCATTAGGGGTTCAAGCAGGGATCGTCCAGCACTCTGATACTTGTGTTCTTCTAACCGTTTCAGCTGGTGCTTTGACAAGGGGGGGGTGGGCAGCTGAACCAGTTTGCTCAACACACAGCCAGCAGCAGGACCATGACTGCAGCCCACTGGGGACTCCAGGTGCGACTCCCCACATCGCCTCTTTATGCTTCGGTGCCCACTCATGGGTTGGGCGGCCTCAGAACTCTTATGTGGCAGGTAGCAGCTGTTATGGAGAATCATAAGATCCTGCAACATAAAAGGATGAGACACACTGAAGGTGGAGAGCACAAGTGAGATGAAGATCATAGCATCATAGAATCACAGAATGGTCTGGGTTGGAAAGGACTTTAATATCATCCAGTTCCAACCCATTGCCATGGGCAGGGACACCTCACACCAGACTGTGTCACCCAAGGCTCTATCCAACCTGGCCTTGAACACTGCCAGGGATGGAGCATTAACCACTTCTTTGGGCAAACCACTTGAGAACCTCACCACCCTCACAGAGAAGAGCTTCTTCCTGTGAGGAAGAACCCTAGCCTAACCTGAACTTCTCCTGTTTCAGTTTGAACCCATCACCCCTTGTCCTATCACTACAGTCCCTGATGAAGAGTCCCTCTCCAGCATCCTTGTAGGTTCCCTTCAGATATCAAAAGTTTCTAGGTGCTGCTCTAAGAAGCATTTTGTTTCCCATCAGCAAACCAAGAAGATTCTGTAAGAAAATAAAGGTATTTGGAGAATAGCTGAGGGAGAGGCAGGAAGCAAGTCTTCTCAACACAGTTATAAAATGGTTAAGTTGCACTTGTTTACTTCCCTTGCTGCCTACTGAAGCAAAGAGCCTGCAGCCACCAGTGTATGTTTCAGCAGCAGCAGAAGCTTACACCACACCACTGCCTTATGTTACAGACTAAGACACAGTCAGCCCCTCACATCTCTCTCATAGGTGGTACGTAACAGACCTGCACTACTTAGGTTATGAACTGACAGCACTAGAACCAGTACAGACACAGAGAAGTCTTAAGATAACTTGGTTTGGGGCAGCTCTACCTCTTTGGTGAAGCTGAACAACCACCTAAAGCCAGCTCTAAGCATCTTTCTCAGATCACTGTTCCTCATTTCAGTTTTGCTGTGACTTTTCTTCTTCCCCAAATTAACCCACTTCAGGAAAAAGCTCACTGTATATTCAACTTTCAAGATAGGCAAGAAACACACAGGCACTAAAGACCTTTAGTTCATCAAAGACAGCCTAGAGGCACCAGCATGAGGCAACCGTGAAAAGAAAGCACAGGGTGAGGACCAGCATTCCCAGTGCAAACAAGACCCCTCGCAATGTTCTACCTCCCTCGAAGGCAGGGGACCAGAAACATGTAACCCTCCACATGAAGAGCTGCAGTACAGAAAGGAGACTGAAATGGAAGGTTTGCTGTTTATCCACAGGCACAAACCAGAGAAAAAAGCTTAGCTGTAAAGTGTAACAGAACGAAGGTAGGGAGGGGATGATGACAGCTAAAGCCAACAGCAATGCATGTAGCCAGTAAGAAAAACAAGCTGTGCAAATCAAAGGTCAATACTGGCATAAGAACAAGTGCTCCCATTTCCACTCTCCACAGCTTAATTAAGGCAGTTTCCAGCAGTGAAAGGCCAGTCTCAGAGAGCCCTGTCAGTGGGAGGAGAGGAGAAAGCAAACAGACAGGGCCTCACTTGGGCAGGACCTCGATAAGCTCAGATCAGCAGACTTGGACCTACTCATTTATCAAGAAACCAGACTTAGTCAGCGAGGAGGTCCCTGCAGGTCTTGTCCTGGATGACCAGAAAGAAGAGCTTCAATGCAGAAAACGATCCGCTTTGCCTCTCTTCCCGAGAAGCTGCTCCCCCCGAGGGGAGGCCCCTCCGGAGCCAGGAGAGAAAACAACCAAAAACCGCCTCGTCCTCCAACACAAACAACCCCACAGTGCCCGGCTTCCTCAGGACTTTCACCCTGACCTGCCCGCTGCTGGCCAACACCCGGGGCAGGGGAGCGAGGGCAAGGGCACCCCTCGGCCCAACCAAACGCCGCGCCCCCCACCCAGAGCAGGCAACGCCGGGGACCCCAGGACCCACCAGCCCCCAGGCCGGGTGAGGGTACCCCGGCCCAGCCCGCAGCACAGGCCCAAGCTCGACCTCAAGGAGCTCCCCCCGCACCCCACACCACACCCCCTGTCCGTGAGGGGCCCGGCGGGCGCTCGCAGGGCCGGCAGGACGGGTTCGTCCCCGGTATCCCGCCCGCCACGGCGAAAAACCCACCATTTACCTCAGCCTCCCCGCACCGGGCGGCGCTTTTACGCCCCTTTTGCGACGGCCGGAAAGGAAGTGGGCGGGGCGGGAGGGGAGGGAAGGGGCGGGGCGAGGACGGCGCGGGAGCCCCTGAGGTAAAGTGGGTGTGGGGATGAGGGGGTGGCACCGAGCGCGGCGTTCCCGGTATTCCCGGTCACACTCGCACCCCCCGGTCCTCCCCTCAGCCATCCTCCGGTCTCCTTTCACCTCCCCATCACCCTCTCAGCGACCCTCCCGTGTTCCCCGCTCTCAGCCCTGGGAGCGCTCCGGGAGACCCTCAGGGCCGCCCTCCCTCCGGTCAGCCCTAGTGCCCTCCATCGCTCTGCCCCGCTGATCGCCAACCACCATCGCTCTGCCCCATCGAGCCCTCAGGCTTCCCCTCTCCATGTCCCCTTCCCGCCCAGCTCCTTTCAACCTGCCCTCCGGCCCGGTCCCTTCCCTGTCCCCTGTGCCTCCAGTCCCTCCTTATGACCTTGCAGTAACTTCAGTTCCCCAGCTGAAATGCAGAAAACCATCTCCCGTGCTCTGCTTCGGGTACTCACTGAGTTTGAGCTGCTTTTCTTAGGTTAAACAGGTCGCACTGACAGCGTGTGCTGGACACCGAGCTCCTCAGGCAGCCGCAGGGACAGGCTGCTATCGCCCTTGTGTGCCAGGTTCCCATGCATCCTTATGTCGTGCTGTCTTGTCCCTGGCTCTGCCTGGTTTGGTGCTGTGCCGTTCTGCTGCTGAGTAACAGGGGCTTAGTGAGGGCTTGAAGCTCGCTTCCACTCTCTGGAAGCTCTGTTCCATATCCAAAAGATTTAATAGCAACTTTTTGGGTGTTTGTACCGAGAAAACACTCAAAATTGAGTCATCTGTCCCTGCTCCGCAGTGGGAACAGAAAAGGTGACACATTTCCTACTTTCTTACTTGTAGTAATGAGGATTAAACCACATTTAACTGTTGTTTGTCAGTTTAACCCTGCCACTAAATTGCGCAGATGAACACATTTAATCCCCATCCAACCTTCACGTTTACCTCGGACTGCACACCACAAATTGCGTTGTCATTGTTCCTTCAGCAGTGGCTGGAGTGAGAAAGGAGTATCCCTTTGTGCAGCTTTATCTCTGCCTGTGCTGCTGAGAGCAGGGAGCAGGCAGGTCGGCAATCAGGGTCTCAGCGGTAATGTAGACATTTCCCTTTTCCCCACGCCCTTTAACCATCTTTTCAGCATTATCATTCTCACTAACTTTGTGCTGTTAATGGGCTTGGCCGCCTCTAGTTTCCATTGCATATGCCCCAGCTTGTGCAGGATGCTGCTGCACACTTCCTGCATTTCAAGAAAAACCTCAGACATGGTTAAAATCTGCTTCTTCGACTTCCTCTTGATGGTGGTTTGATAATGTCGATCTCTGATACTCAATCTGGGGCTTAAAAACGCCCTTAGGACACCCAAGTGTTGTGTTGCAAAGAGAGGCCAGGCATTGCTGTTGGTAAGGACCTTGTGACAAAACCAAGGAGGTTGAGTGTGTTGTCTGCCTCACTCTCGAAAACAATAGGACAGGATAAGGTGTTAATAATCATTTCAGGACCTTCCAACTGGCAAATCACAAGGCAGTTCCATCCTGCCTCCCTGGGATTTGGGATGCTTCCCTATGTGCCTGTGCTTGCCCAGAGCCCTGCAGTGCCTCGGTGTTATCTGCAGCAGTGTGAATTTGGACAGCCTGGGGCAGATGGTGCCATAAATGTACCCGTGCTTTGCAGGGACCAAAGATGTGTTTGGTACATACAGTCTGCCCTCATGAGAGTGTGAAACAGACTTGATTTCACTGGGACAACTTAAACAGGAAGGAGGGTGATGGGAGAGGATAAGAATTTAGGGAAGATCTTGACAGAGCTAAGAAAGAATTTAGTAGAGAAAAATGTACAGAAGAGTTTTAAGTGGAAGGAGAGTGTGTCAGGGAGTTGTGTCTGTGAAAGTAAGAGGATCAGAGCTGCAGTTCTCTGACAGAGCCCAAACCAGCTCTAATCTTGGAGCTGGGGGGACGTACCAGCCTGCAGCTACCTTCACAGGGAGGAGCTGTGCCTCACCAGAGCTCTCAGGCTACAGCCGAAGCAACCTCACTGCTCTTTAACCTGACCACATGAAAACCACCCTAATTTGTGTGCAGGCCTTAGCTCTGGGCTAAGTGACAGCTTGGATCACAGAGGTGCTCAGTCTTGACTCAGTGAGGGCTTCCCTGCAGCAGGGCTTGCTCTGGAACAAACCTTGCCTGCATGGACACATCTATCTTGTAATAAGAGCAATATCCAGGAGGGAAATTAGGAATAGCTGTTCTGCTTCACTTGAAAGCTTTCACTTCAAGTTAAATCTTTGTGTAGACAAGCCCTATAAATCAAAGTCTTAAGCCCTGTTTCTCTGCATTTCCCCCATCCCACCACACACCAGCGTCACTCCTTAAACCACTTGGAATGCAGGCAGACACTGTGTCAGGCCAACATCTAACCCAAACAGTCAGTCAACAGCAGTGACTAAGAGAAGATGGAAAGGAGAAGAAATACAATAGAGTAAGAGGTATCCTGATTATTTTCCTTTATATCTCAAAGATTTGGGAGAAAAATGAAGCAAATGTGGAACTTCAGCAGAAAGACGACTTTGGATTCCTGGTGAGTCGACACTTCTTTCAGTGCCCTTGTTCTCAGGTATGTGGCATATTGTTTGGTTGTTTAGGTTGTTAATAGGGCACTATTAACACCTAAATGCTAAAGGAAAAGTACAATCTGAGCATCAGACTGACTGCTTAGAGTTTTGAACTGCGTGCCTAGGCATGCAACATCTGCAGCAAAGAATGCTGAGCAAGATTTGCATTTCCTTTCCAAATTCCCAATTTATTCACACAAGATTGTGAAGTTACATTCGTTACTATTTTTACTGCGTTACAGTCTCAAAATGAAACTCAGCATGAGAGGGCAAATGTTATGCTTAGGTAAAAATGAAAGCCTAGGAGTAAGAAAGCAAGCAACTAATTCTATCATTCAGTACATCTCTTGTTAGTCTTGGTGCTTCCTATCTTTTCTCTTGCTCCTTTCTTTGTCTCTCACACCTCAGGCAGTGCCCACCTCCTGAAGCTTCTCAGTGCTGCACTACTTGTTCTGTCATGGTATCATTTTGCTTTTCTCACATACTGTTTGATCTTGGCTTGGATGACCTTGGATCTGCAGTCTTTGTTATTTGCTCTTCCCCTTTGTCCTATTTTATATTCCATTTACAGTCTCCAGATTCAACTGTACTTAAACACCTTCTGCACTATTCTCCCCAGTGTTAGGGAATGCTACCAGTAAAATGGCATAAAACACAAGAAGAAAAGCCTGAAGTGGGATCTCATCAGTGTGGGAGGCTCAGGTGGGATCTCCCTACCTGAAGGGAGGGTGCAAAGCAGACAGAGCCAGGCTCTTCTCACTTTTTCACTGTGAGGATGGCTGGGCACTGGCCCAGCTTGCCCAGAGAGGCTGTGCCATCTCCATCCTTGGGAGATACTCCAAAGCCATGCTGCACAACTGGCTCTGGGTGGCCCTCCTTGAGCAGGGAGTTGGACAAGATGACTTCCAGAGGCCCAGGCCTACCTCAGCAGTTCTGGGGTTCTGAAATCAGCTCCGTTTAACTTTGTATTTGAAGCCAATAGTAAATTACTTCCTGTAGCAGCAGGAGCAGAGAGGAGTCACAGCTCTCTCCGTGTGAGCTCACCAGGGTGACACAGCTGCACATTGTTACTCTGAGAGAACTGGAGGTGTAAACACAAAATAGCTGTCAGGCTGGGACTCATGGAAGTGCTCTAGTACAGAGCCATTTCACTCCATTGGAAATGCACCTTTTCTTCCCACCTGTAGAAACACAAGTGTAGCTGCTCTACTGCCACCAGGAGGAAGCAGGCCTTGGGTTTGAAGGTTGTGGCTGGTAGCACTCAGCTCATAGATAATCCGTGAGTTTATTGCAGTGATGCTTATAACAGATGTTGAGTCACACGGAATGACAGGGAGTGACTGAGTGCAGATATTAAAGTAATTTTAGGTCATTTCCTCCACGTCTGCCTAGTTGGTTGTTAATAGAAGTTGGAGGCACTACAGCAGCCACTATCAGTTCAACTGTCACTACTGGGACACATTCTCCATCAGCCCCACTAATTCTACCACGGTGTTATGACATAAAGGTAAGAAGAAAATAGAGTCAGTTATTCACAATGACTCGCTTGACGTTATTCTGGCAGCAACAAATGCTGAGACACATAGTAAAGTGACAGTACTAGTTTCTTTTCTCATAGATTTTCAGAATTAACATTTCCAGATGTTACTTATGATTGTTTCTGTGCTGTGAAGTCAAATGTTCACTCTGTGTTTGCAGGCCAGGACTGAGAGCAACATCAGCTTGCTGTACTTGAAGCATTTGCCTCAAGAACAGCAAAACCTTTGAGAAATCTTAGTAAACCTTTGGATTTGATTCTTCACAGTGCTCAGAGTTAGACACCAGTGTTAAAATGTGGTGGTTTCAGCAAGGCCTCTCGTTCTTGCCCATGGCTTTGGTTGTGTGGTCAGCTGCATCTTTTGTGTTCTCATACATTACTGCAATCATCCTACACCACGTGGACCCTTTGGTGCCCTACATCAGGTCAGTAACATTCATCCTGTGTCACAGTATTGACTCCTCCTCTCAATTCCTCCCCAGCTCCAGACTCTGAACAGCAGTTCTTACCTGACTGCTCCAGTTCTAAAGCTACTGGCTGTTAATAGTTATTTATGTATAACTGTTTTGGTGCAGAATACTAACCTTTAAGCTGTGGCTCTGTAAACACAGCCTTAAAATGATGATGAAAAAGAAAACAGGAGTGCATCTCCAGCTCTCTGTTCAAAGCATCTTGCTGTTGTGTCAGTAAACATGTACTAAGATCTGTATTCCCAGCTGCATTGCATCAAAGCTATACATTTAACTGTAGTTTTGGTCTTTCAGTTTTCCAGAGTCTTAATTTCCCCAGTTTTAATACTCTTCATTCACCTTTTATGGAATGGAGATCGATATAAAAAGGATAGCTACACCAAGTATGTTCATTCCTTGTTCTAAGTGTAGCACGTTTTCACCATGCTTATTTCTGCAGCTCTGGAAACTAATGAAGTATAGTTTGAACAATGAAAAATTCTGTGAAAAAAGGATTTTTTTCCATAAACCTCTCTCTTAGACTGAAATAAGTATTTTTGTATAGATAGATACATGTCATTCCATTTATCTCTTCCAGTGACACAGGGACAACACCACCTGAGAGATGCTTATTTGGGATCATGTTAAATATTTCGGCTTTCTTGGGTGAGTACAGAAAGCTGCCCTGGGTGAACTGCAACAGTTGTGAAGTGCACAGAGCTTTAAACCACTTCCTTTCCTTACTCAGATCATTAAACAGCCCATAATTCACAGTCAGAACCTGAATTCTAAGCAATTAATCTTCATTCTCTTCAGATTCAGAGGGGAAGTGTTTGTCAGGGATGCTACCCACATCCAGCATCACAACTGCAGAGTCCAGAAGGCTAAAAATGCACTTAAAATCCCAACAGAATAGTAAAAGAAATAGAAATCCAAATCCAAGGCAATCACCTTGTGCTGTGATTGCAGAGAAAGGGAAGAAGAACCTGGTTATGTCTTTCAAATGAAAGAGAACAGAAAAATGCAGTGTTGACATGTTTGCCACGATATTATTTTCAGTTTTACCTTCCAGATTCCCAGCTTTCCCATTTCAGGCTACTGTAAGACAGTTTTTGCATTATAAATAGCTGCCTCTGTCACTCAGCATCTCCCCAGGTCAAACAGGACAGTGTGTTCCTCACATTAATATCTCACTGGTCTGGGTTCTTTGTTAACAGGTATGGCCACCATGTATGTCCGCTACAAACAAGTTCATGCTTTGAATCCAGAAAGATCCAGGATCCTGAGGCTTAACAAGATCGGCTTCACTCTAGGCCTGATGAGCTGCTTTGGACTTTGCATCATTGCAAATTTCCAGGTTGGTGCTTTGTCTGCAGTGTTCTAGGGCAAACCTGGTTTATGTCAAATTCCCTCCAGAAAACTGTTAGAAAACCCCAAGGTTTGGTTTATAATTTCTTACTTATTTGCTTTATCCACTGGGACATTTCAAAACCCCACAGGTTTGGCAGAAAGCAAACAGACTCACCTTGGGTCTCCTTATAGGAGCTTTGAAAGTTCCAGATTCAAAGGCCACGACTGTAGCATATATATTGCCTCAAGAGAATCAGGTATCATATAGTAAAAACTTGTTACAACTGCAAGTAATCCAAGTAAAACAAAACCACCCACCCTCACCAGAAGTCCAGCCCTGAAAAATCTGCCCTTTTAGGTGTATTTTCCTTCAAATCTGTGCAATTAAGGTTACTGCAGTGTCAACCCCCTCCTGAATTTCTCCATCCCAGTGTCCCTTACTTTGTTTTTCTCCCCAGTACTTCCCACCTCCTCCTCCAAAACATAATCTGATATTCTTACACCATCAGCAGGACCACATTCTGCATCGTTGGCTGTTACACGCAGGGCAGTTGTACAGTTACAACAGTTACAGTTACAGCCTCATTTCCTTAATCACCTGCTGGATTTGGGGGCTCTGTAGTGGTGCCTTTAACCACTACAGGCTGCAGTGTAACCTTGCTCTCCTGCTGGATTAGGGCCAGGGAAAAGCAAAGAGGAAGAGCTCCTGGAAAGCTCCACCTTTTTCCCTTCTTTTCCCCTACCACCGCTCTCCAAGTGCTTCAGCAGCCCCTGCAGCTCTTATAACTGCCCATAGTTAAGATGAGCTGTAACTTAACCCCAAGAGCTTAACAAAAGCAACAGGGGGCTGCAGGTGCTGGCTTCCAGCTGACTTTGTACAGGGTTTCCAAGAAAAATCTCCTAAATAACAGCATGTTCCAGAACTGCTTAGCTTGGGCTATGAGAAGGTAATGGAGAGGGTGGAATGCCAAGGTTTACAGGGGAAAGAGTTCCGAGTCTAAAATGAAAGCAGGTTATGTACAAGCAGTGCTTTCCTTCCCTAGAAATGTGTTCTGTACTACATCCACGTGGTTGGAGCCTGCCTGACATTTGGAGTAGGGGCCATTTACATGCTGGTCCAAACCATCCTGTCCTACCTGATGCAGCCAGAACTTCACAGCAAAGACATCTTCTGGATCCGCCTGACCGTGTCACTCTGGTGCTGGTCAAGCATCTTGAGCAGTATCCTTTGCTGTCCAAAGCAGCCTTTACAGATGACAGAGTTTGCACCTACATGAATTTAACCTTCCAACAGGGAAGGCTGGCCCACAGAAGGCCTGTCCTCTTCACACATACAGCTTGTACCACACTATCTGTTCATAGTCTGGGAGCTTTAGGAAGAAAGGAACCATCAGGTTAAGCCCACAAGTGAGACTGGATAGTAAGAATAGGTAAGAGGGGTGGTTACCACCCTTCCTCCTCTCCTTCTGCACACCACAGACTGAAAATGGCAAAAATGAGAGTTTATCACAGAGGTTTGCCTGCAGATTATGACACAGGGAGAAAGGGAAGTGAACTGAAGAGATGAATGGTTTTAATGGGGGAGAAGGGGAGGAAGCCAGGTGGGAAATAAAAGTGCCTGTTCCCTGCTGACAGGGATGCAGCAACTTTTATGTTTGAATACCACTAAAAGAGAAGTACAGATGTAGCATAAGAGAAAATACACTACCCTGGCCACACGCAGCAGTGCTGCAGTGCCAGCTGGCTCCCAGAGAAGTGCTGGCATTTATCAGAGAGACAGTTTGGAAGCGTATTGGCAAGGTTGATCCAGAAGATATATTTCACCTCTCATCTCCTCCCCTGCCCATCCTACAGTTCAAAAGACATGATGTTTCTGACTGGCATTCCCTACAGCCTTCCCTCAGCTCTGGAATCCACCATGTCCCTTAACTTTGAAATCAGAGTGCTGGAGGGAGCTGTGGGTTTTACAGAAACATGGGCAAATCCATGCAGAAGTAGAAGCCCTTTTCTTGGCCAGAATCATTTAACCATCAGGGCACTGAATCACTGCAGTTCCTTTGCTCATCCCGATGGACCTAAACATTGTAGTTTGAAAGTTAGGACTCAGTTTTCTGTTAAACAGGACAACACTAAAGCTTTCAAATTCACATCCCAAAGACAGTAACTCAGTGCAGAAGTCAGTTAAATGCTGTCCCTTCTGCAGCTGAATCAAGGCCACTGGTTTAATCCAATTCCACTTATTTCCTAGGCTGGTAGCCAAAACTAACACTAAACCATATGGTCCATTTCCCAGTGATGGATCATCTCACTGGGCTTCCATTCCTGCTAATCCAAGATTATACAGCCTGAACTAGTCAGATGAGAGGCAATAGTGAGGCACAGGCTGGTTAGCTTTAGAAGCAAGAAGGGTCCTTATGAGCTGAGGAGGCTTGACACAGAGCAAGGAGATCAGCTGTGAGATGGAGAACTGCCATCCCAAGCAAAAATTTGTGGTGCTAGAAAAGGATTGTCAGCTTTGAAATACCAGGAGCCAGATATGACTGGGGAGAGTGGAATGGAAGAGTATGATCTGCTGCAAGATAAGAGCCTTTTACAGATGCCCAAAACCCACAAACCCCAAATCTATAGAGGTTTTCTGAACTGGTGTGGCCTAACCAAAATGAGAGGGAAGTAATGCTGTAGAAATAATTACATGTTCATAGAAAGTATGGAAGCGGAAGAAAAGGGAAGTTGTCAGTACTTTCTACATTAACAGTTCATAATGTAATAAGGGAGATATGGTAACAGAGAGAAGTCGGTGGCCATGGTGAAATAGATGTAACTGGTACTGGAACACAGAAGGAAATGCATCTTGTACCAGCAGCAGTGTGGCAGCAGGGCCAGGGCAGGGATTTGTACCCCTATACTGGGGGGGTTTAGTCTGGAGAAGAGAAGGCTCAGGGGGGACCTTATCTCTCCCTACAACTGCCTGACAGGAGGATGGAGCCAGGAGGCGCTGGGCTCTGCTCCCAAGGAACAAGGGATGGGACAAGAGGAAAGGCCTCAAGCTGCACCAGGGGAGGTTTAGATGGAGATCAGGAACAACTTGTTCACCAAAAGGGTTGTCAAGCACTGGAACAGGCTATTGAGGGAAGTGATGGAATCACTATCCATGAAGGAATTTAAAAGATTTGGTGCTTTGGAACACAAGTTAGTGGTGGCCTTGACAGTGCTGGGGGCACAGTTGGACTTGATCATCTTGAAGATGATTTCTAACCTAAATGATTCCATAAAAATAGTCCTGATCCCCTGGAGTGAAGCAGCAGAATGGCCAGCACAGAAGGAGCAAAGCAGTCAGTTGCATCCTTTGATGAGGGGAGGATGGGAGCCAGCTGTATGTGTACCAGGCTGATTGAATTCTTTCAGTTGCAGCAGTGACTCAGGCAGGTAACTAACAACTACTAAAGGTGTACATTTGAATTAGCAGGGAATTGGATATCTTGCATTCAGGTCGGTAACCAGAGCTCCCTGGATCACTCATCCATTTTTAAAGAAGCTTTGGAAGTCTGGGTTTTCAAAGCCCAGTTTGTGTCAGGAAGTTCAGCCTTGTTCACCACCAGAATTAACCTTCCACAGCAGGAGGCTCTTGATGCTTAATCTTATTCATGAGTGAAGAAAATAATAGCCTAATCCTATGAGAATCAGATGTTCTATAACTGAATGCTCCAGGTTTCATTGGTGAAGGAAGGTAAGCTGATGTAGCTCACCTTCCCACTGTAAGATGTTGAAAAGTGGTATCTCTAAAGAGCCCAGGGCTCTGATCAAGTGAGGAATCCTTGTCATGGGGGGGGGGGGGGGGGGGGGGTTCCTTGGCTGTGGACCCAAAGCAGTTATCAAACCCTGAGTGAACCAAGAGGCAAACAGAAAAGCTGATAACCCTCTCTGCTGAAGTGATGCAGTGCTCCCAGGTATCAGGAATTCCAGGTGGCCAAGAAGCTGAAAAGCAATCACAGGAAGAGGCACTCTTAGCCTGGAAAATACCTCTGAAACTAAACCAAAATACGAAGTATTCACATTTGATCATCGTATAAGTGCTTTCATAAGGATGCTGTATGTGACCAAGGAGGTGAAACAAGATACAGAGAACAAAGGTAATGGGTTTAGACTAGAATGAACCTTTTCATGCAACAGGAGGTTAGTTGGAACAACCTGCAAGTGGAAGGGGATGATGTGAAGCAGTTCCTGGCACCATTCTCTTCATTATCCTCTGGAGACCTCGTGGAAAACATGCTGGAATCTCCTTCCAGCCTCAGCTGACACAATCCAGAGCAGAGTCGGAAATGTCTCATTGCTCATTCTTGGCCTTGAATCTTCCTTAACGTGTTTCTCCAGTGTTTGTTTCCTCAGTTGTCTTATACAGTGGCCTGTATGGAACAAATCTCGTGCAGAAGTTGCACTGGGACCCACAGGAAAAAGTAAGTGATTGAGTGGAGAAACTAAAGCCAGAACAAAATCCCTCTCCATTTTCAGATGCATTGGGGCATTTACTGCAGTTGTGTTCACACCCCAGCTTGGCTGGGGTGAAGCAGAGCTCCTGCTGCTGCCTGGTGGAGTCAGGAGGTGAAGGTGGCCACAGGGCACTGCCATTGAAGTGGGAAGTGCTGGACAGAGAGATCCTGAGTTTGACAGAGATCCTGTGGGTCTTCACAGCTCTGCTGGTCTCTCTGACCCTCCTCATCCTCTCCAAGCACTGCTGGAGGTGCAGGCTGGTTCTGAGGGCTTTTCCCAGCCCTCCCTTTGTTTAAAGCATAAGGAGCCTCTCGGAGATCTGTGGACAACCAAAAGAGAGCCTTGAACCTCACCTTTCTAATGAGGTTTTGCATTGGGCATACTCTGCATTGAGCCTGCAGGTTTTAGCAGATTCCCAGTGGGGCCACCCCAGCTGTGTGGAGCAGCCATTTCCTGGTCATTCTCTTTCTTCTACTCCAGGCTCTGGACACACTAAGTTTTACTCTCCAAAGGGAGCAGTTGTGGTTGTGGGATGTCGTACGTGGGAGCCATCTTTGTGCCATTGCAGGTTCAAGAGGAGGTTTTCACACTGATTTTTTTCCTCCTCCTGCTATCACACAGGGCTACACAGCTCACATCATCAGCACTGTCTCAGAGTGGTCGTTGGCATTCTCCTTCCTCAGCTTTTTCCTCACGTACATCCAAGACTTTCAGGTAAAACAAAGTTCCTGTTAGGTGCTCTGGTTCTCCAAGCTCTGAACAGCCCAACATGATGCAAGACTGGTTTGGGTTGGAAGGAACCTTAAAGCTCCTCCAGCTCCAACCCCTGCCACAGGCAGGGACACCTTCCACTAGAGCAGCTTGCTCCAAGCCCCTGTGTCCAACCTGGCCTTGAACACTGCCAGGGATGGGGCAGCCACAGCTTCTCTGGGCACCCTGTGCCAGTGCCTCAGCACCCTCACAGGGAAGAGCTTCTGCCTAAGAGCTCATCTCAGTCTCCCCTCTGGCAGGTTCAAGCCATTCCCCTTGGCCTGTCCCTACCGGTCCTTGTCCCAAGCCCCTCTCCAGGTTTCCTGCAGCCCCTTTAGGCACTGGAGCTGCTCTCAGGTCTCCCCTTCAGGAGCCTTCTCTTGTCCAGGCTGCCCCAGCCCAGCTCTCTCAGCCTGGCTCCAGAGCAGAGCTGCTCCAGCCCTCGCAGCATCTCCATGGCCTCCTCTGGCCTCTCTCCAACAGCTCCACGTCCCTCTTGTGCTGCTGCCCCAGAGCTGGACCAGGACTGCAGGGGGGGTCTCCCCAGAGCACAGCAGAGGGGCAGGATCCCCTCCCTGCCCTGCTGCTCCCACTCTGGGGGTGCACCCAGCACATGAGCTCTGGAGCTGATCTGCATTTTTGGTGTTCCATGGGTCCTGAAGCAGCTCTGTGCCTGTGCCCAGGCAGGGGCAGAGCCAACTCGGATCCTTTCCTTTCTCCTGTACAGAAAATCTCCCTGCGCGCAGCCGTGAGCCTGCATGGACAAACCCTTCACAACCACCCGCCGAGCTTTGTGACCGAGGAGCAGGCACTGCTGGTAGCAGGGAGCATCTAATGAAGGTGAAGAGACTGTGTTCTCTGCAGAACTCAGGAATTCCAGAGCAATAACACTTGCTGTTTCTAAGCACTTATTTTAGATATAACCACATGAAGGGATTGCGTTGCACTTGACAGAAGGGGCTTTGCCAGGAGCCCCACAGCAATGCACGTGTTAGCAGTACTGTGACCGAGCCTGTAACATTTCTGCACATGCCAATGTCATGGAAGAATTAAATGAAGGTTATTAAAGAGTTGTCTCCTCATCACCTCCACCATACCCAGCCTGACCTCCCTCAGCCCTGTGCCTCCTCTCTCCAGCATTCCTCTGGCCAAGTCCCTTTTGATGGGCTCTTGTCTTCCCGTGCCCACAGCTCCCTCATGTGCATGACCTGCACACCAGGCAGGAGCAGGACAGACCCCAGAGCCACCTCCTTTGAGCAACCCACAAGGAGATCTGCCTTCACACCATGCCTTGCTCACAGGAAGCCTGACCAGCTCTCCTGCTGCTGGAAGGGCAGCCACGTGTTTGTTCCTCAAGAGGAGCCCTGAGGAGCAGCAGCAGGAACCTGTGAAAGCTGCTCCAAGGCCAAGCCATGCTGAATTCCTCCTGGGAACTGCTGGAGCTGAGGGACAGGTCCACCAGGAGCCCACGTGCAGCATCCCAGCTGCACAACTCTTGGCAGAGCCACACTCGCAGCCATGTCGCATCCACTCGAGCACGGACTCAGCAGGCACAGAGCATCACACACAGCCCTGTAGCCCTGACATCCCCAGTGCTCCCTGAGACAGCCTCCAACCCAGGAGCCAACTGCTCACTCCTCTGGCCACTTCCTCTGGTGTCAGCTCACGGACCTGCTTCAAAGGTTAAGCTCCACACGGGCAGCGCTCAGCACCATGGGCACGTGCCAGGGTGCCCATGAGGAGTGTATGTACAGGGACAACACCCTGCAGACTCCCAGCATCTCAAGGCAGTTCCAGCAGACCCTGCTGGCTCGCAGGGCTTTTCCCTTCTTCCCTTTGATGCCATCCAAAACCCACCGCAGTGCTCCCCCAGCAGCTCAGCACCGTTTGCTGGGTTTCTTCCTCATTTGTAGATGCACAGAAGTTCAACCTCAGAGCATCAAACTCTGTTTAACAACCCCCTCAATGCCAAGGAGAAGCCTCTTCCTCCCCTCTCCATCTTTTACCAGGATCAGCTCCATGCTCCTCACCAACTGCTCCAGAGCTACATAACCCCATTGAATCACTGCCTTGTTCTCCCCCTCGATCCCACCAGCACAGAAGCATCCCGAGGGCTGGGCCAGGTCCTGCCCTTCCTGCGGCACACCCTTGACAGGCAGCTCCCTGCAGGGAGCTGGGCACAGCCAGGCTCTGCTGGCTGAGGACTCAAGCAGTCAACCCAAGGAGCTGCTTCCTTCCCTGCCACAGGACTTCCAGGCCCCCAGGGACATTCATAAACCTTCACTGCCCTGAGCAGCCTCACCTGGGACCTCCTCACACGCTCTCTGCCCATGGCCCAGGACCAGCCAGGAGCACCCTTCAGCTCTGTCCCAGCTTTACGTTGTCCTACCATGGACAGCTCCGCTCTGTCAGGTTGCATCACGCTTCAACAGCCCTCGTCTGGTGGGAGCAGTGGAGTACACAGCGGGATGGATTTCCACCCAAAGCCAAATGGGAGCTGCCAGCCTGGATGGGGGGGAAGATGTGGAGGAAAAATGGGAAGGGAAATGGCAACAGAGAATGTGGAGAGCACATTCAAGCGGTGCCTTGAGAGGCTGGGGCAGGAGCATGCAGCATTACTCAGGGGAGCTATGCAGCTGACACGAAACAAGGTCTCAATGGTTTGATTGAGGGGTTATCATTATTTAATGAAGAAGTGTTAGCAAATGAGGGCACCGTCGATTCAAAAGGGAGAATTAACAGGGCTGGCCCAAAGGCAGCATGTCCGCAACTCATTGAGCCTGTCCAGAGAGCAACCACGTCAAACCTGGCACAGAAAGACTCAGAGGGGATGGAGAAAAGCAGCCTTGGACAACCTCAACTTGCATCTGAGTGAGCGGGTGATGAAGGGACAGCAAATCAGGAGGAATTCTGCCAGGAGTCTGGGATCAAGGCGCAGAACGAGCCCACAAAGTTCCCATCCTGCCATCACAGGGAGCTGACAGATCTGTCTGGAATGGAGACGTCGGTAGGAAGATGCAGAGCAAAGTGATGAAGAGGAATGGGTTTATGAATGAGCAGGAGGACACTGTCCTGTTCAGACAGGAACCCGAAAGATGCAAGAGCTGAAGTTCTCACTGAGAACTGCTGTAGTACCAGAGGACAGGAGAGTGGCAAATTCAATGGTTTGAAGCATTCCCATCACATGGAGCTACACAAGCAGCACTTCCTTGTCCACACCAATGAAAATAGGTGGAAACTGGCAGAACCATGGACCATGCAGGAAGAGGTTGGGATATTGCAGCAACAATGCAGTCAATTGCAGTGGGAAATCTCTTGGAGATGCTGGAGATGAAACCCCTCTCTCATGAGCACAGGCAGGTACCAAGGGAGGTGGCTGTGTGGCCTGGCTGGAAGGCACCAAGATGCTGGTATCCAGGTGGTGCCTATTGCTGTGTGCTGGGACCTGGGGGATGCCATCAGCTTCCAAACCCTCCTCAAACCTCTGGGGGCTTCTGATTTTGGCCACTGCATAGGGGCTTTGACACCACCTTTCCATGCCCTTCAGGAGCTGACAGATTGGTGTCTTTGCCCATCCTTCCTCACTTGTGTGGACCACCTGGATTTATTTACTGTCTTTTCTCTTATGTGGGTGCCTCATCACTCCAGCTTCATCTTCCCACCATCACCTCTTCAAGGCCTGAGATTTCATTTTGATCTCTTGTCTTCATTTATTCTGTCATGAGCTGGAGATCCTCAGCACCTACAAACACGTCCCGGGGGTTTCCTCAATGGAAGGCAGAAGCCTTGGATACTCCTCTTGGAGCCGGTCCTCTTCAACATTTCACATTCAGAAATCCAGGCTGGTTTGGGTTGGAAGGGACCTTAAAGCTCCTCCAGCTCCAACCCCTGCCATGGGCAGGGACACCTTCCACTAGAGTAGCTTGCTCCAAGCCCCTGTGTCCAACGTGGCCTTGAACACTGCCAGGGATGGGGCAGCCACAGCTTCTCTGGGCACCCTGTGCCAGTGTCCCACCACCTTCATAATGAAGAGCTTCTTCCCAGTATCTCCTTCAACTCTTCCCTGTTCCAGCTGGAAGCTGTTTCTCCTCATCCCATCCCTACAGGCCCTTGTCCCAAGCCCCTCTCCAGCTTTCCTGCAGCCCCTTTAGGCACTGGAGCTGCTCTCAGGTCTCCCCTTCAGGAGCCTTCTCTTCTCCAGGCTGCCCCAGCCCAGCTCTCTCAGCCTGGCTCCAGAGCAGAGCTGTTCATTTCTGTGATCATTTTGTCTTTGCACTCTTCAAGGCATCCACTCTCAGTCTCCATCCTGACCTCCTTCCCCACGTTGGTCTCTGTGGAGAGACAATGATGGGCTGGATGAATCTTCAGACTAACCCAGCGCTGACTACTTAGGGTTTCATGCCTTGCTATTGAAAGCAGTGCCACTTCCCTTTCCATTGCCAGAAGCCTTCTTCAGACTGCACTGCAGCTGCTCGACACCTCCAGATCCACCAGAGGACACGTAGGGCTCTGCCCAGTTCAGCCTTGGCCAATGCTCCTGCTGCCAACTGCGCCATTGGAAACGGGTCACACTTTGTCCACCCAAATCATGGCAGTGTAGGACACTCAGGGTCAGACCCACACGCTCCAAACCAGGCTGAAAGCTGAACCTGCACATCCCCGATGACAAGTACCTGCAGATGCTTCTGGTCTTTGTGCACAGCTCCACTCACAGCAGCTGCCTGTAGCACTGGACCCGATGAGCTCCAGAGTATGCAGCTTCCAGGATCACCATCCTTGGAAGCATCCAAAAGCCACGTAGATGTGGCGCTTGGGGACACGGGTTAGGGGTGGCTTCGCAGTTGGACTTGATCTTAAGGGTCTTTTCCAACCTAAATGGTTCTGTGGTTCTGTAAAAGGCTGGGGCAGCCCTCTGTGAAGATCAGTGTCCTACAGAAATGCCTGTGCTGCGGTGGGTCCTCCTCTAGCTGGAAAGTAACACATGGATAGTTCTGGCTGCATACTCCAAGTCACCGCGTTGGGCTGCTGGTGGCATCATCACTGCTTCCTGATCCATTCTGCCCAGCACTCACTGGCACCTCTGCTCTTCCAAACCAGGAATCCCAAAATGGTTTCCCACTGATTCTTCCTGAATATTTACTTGGGAGTAAGCTTGAATTCACTTGAAAGCCTAACTCTATGGATTCCATACTGCAAGCCATGGCGTGTATCTGCAATGCCTTCCACCAGCTAAGCTGCACATAGGGGTGGCTGCCAATGCCTCTGACTCCTGGGGCTGCTGGCAGCATTCCCAGGACTCCAGCTTTCTTGTCACAAAGTGCCAATGGATCACAGTAATTGAAGGATGAGCAGTGCAGGGGAACAGAACCTGTGCTACAGATGATGTGTCTGGAGGAGGAGCAGGTCCAACAACCTGCAGCATCCTTGGCTGGTGCCAGTCCCTTCGTTCCTGCTGTTGGCGCAACCTTCCCACACCAAGGGGCTTCTCTAGGCTGTCAGTGATGCTTTCAACTCTGCACTGATGTTGTGTCAAGAAAGACATCTCCTTCTCTTCCACAGATGGCTTGGTTTTGTCTTACTGAATCACATCAAGAGTTTCCCATTACCAGGAACCAGCCCATTCACTTTCTTCCAAATCGCACTGGGCACATTTCTTCAGAACCTTGAGGTGAGGATCTTCCTTCAGGATCTTCCCCTTGTCCCTAGAGAAGACTCAGGCTCATGGACCACTTTGTGAGGGTGAAAGAGGTTCTGGAAGAGAGGTGGTGGTGTGTCATGGAATGTCTAACCTGGAATCTTCCCAGCAAAAAGGAGAGGGTAAGCGAACTCGGATTCACTGATTTACTTGGAGATCATTGGAAAGTAGAAGGAAGACTTTGTCAGAAGACAGGACAGGGGCATGATGGCAGTTGGAAGAGCATCACAACAGGGGACTGCAGCACGAGACATGAGGCTGCTTCTACATCCTTCTGATTGCCACCCCGTTGCGTTGGATCCGGCTGGGATGGAGCTGATGTTCTTCTGAGCAGCGCATGGGGTGGATTGGATGTGTGAGGGTGACTGTTGGGAACACGCCAACAGTGTTCTGGTGCTTTGGCTATTGCTGAACAGCGCTTGCACGCCATCAAGACCTTCCCTCCCAGCAAGCAGGCTGGGGATGGACAAGAAGTTGGAAACGGATGTTCCATACAACATCATGCTCAGCAAATCAACACTTAATGAGTGGAGGAGGATGCAGGGACATTTATGCTTACAGTACCTGTCTTCCCACGTAAACGTTATGCACACAGAGACCCAGAAAATGGGGCAACATCTGCCTGCTTCCAGGACCCGCTCATTAAATTCCTTAGCTTGCTTTCTCCACATGCAGCTTTGAGCCTGTTCAACTGGCTTTATCTCCATCCACAAGCTTGTCTGGCTCCTCTCTTCCCCTCATCCTGCAGGAGGGGAGCAAGAGAGCAGCTGGGTAGGTGCAACTTGATGGCTGGCCAGGGTCAACCCATCGCACCCACATGCGTGCAGGGAATATTCCCACTTTCCACACAAATCGATTCCCTCCTTACTACTGCTTATATCCGATGTGCAGATGTGGCCCAACTTGTACCGCTTCCACCTTCTGGAACAAGCACGGAGCAGGCTGCAGGCATCTTCCTCCCTGGCTGCTCAAAGAAATCATCTCCTATGAATGGGCCTCTTTGCTTTGCACATCTACCAACAAGGGCCATGCATCATCTGTGCACACCTGCTCCAGGATGCAGGTCACTGGTCCAACCACCACTCCTTTTCTCAGGCACTCAGCGGTCTGGCTGCTGCTCCTAGCTCTGGGATACTTGGGCTGCACAACAGTGTAGGTCATGAGGCCCTTCATGCTCATCATTCGCTCCACTATGCATCAGTCATTCATTACGGTGCCCATTTTCCTATGCTAAACTATGGGATTTCTGCCCCCAAACACTCACTCCACACACAGCAAATCCATAGATGCCCATACCACCCTTGCTTGCTCTATCATAAGCACCTGCCTCTTAAACAGTAATCTCCATCATTAAAGTGTTTAGTTCCATCATACACCTTCCTTCTTCACCCACCAACACGTTTGGTGTGTCATCTGCTCCTACACTTGGCCTATCTGACACTCTTCACTGCAGGGACCACCTTTTTCTTCCCTTCCTGCCTCTCTAAATCCACTGGAGTCTTTCCCACTGAGATGCATATTAGTAAGGAACAGATGACTGATAGAGTCAGTGGGGTCTCCAAAGATGGATCTCCAAAGCAACATCTTTCACCACAACCCTACGCATGCGTCAGGCATCCGTGTGGTAACAGAAACCTTGCAGATGTATTTAAAATACAGAAAATAAAGAACTGAGATCAGCAGGGGAGTTCTGCAGGGGTCAGAGATGTTGAATGTAACCATAAATGGGACAGGAAAACCCACAATGACAAATCCTGTTGGCAAAGCAGCTGTTCATGGCTGGTACAGCAAAGAGAACTGCAGAACTCAATGCAAGCCTCAAGGACATGGACAAGAGAGGGCAGTGAAAGGCATCCACACAACACGTGACAGAATATGCTGGACAAACACACTACAAAGGTCTATAAAAACTATGAGAGTGAAGACTGAGTGCACCGCCTCTCCTACAATCAAAACCAAAGGAGCATCAAATGAAGGCAGCAAGAGGCATGTTTAAATAACAAATAAATGCAAAAGAGAAAGATAACCCCCCCTGCATATAGAAATAGACCTTTTTTGCTTCAACAAGTTATTATTGAACATGACTCTGTTTTAAAAAAGTACACCTACCTCCTCCCCTCCAAAAATGCACCCCACAGCCAAACCTCAACATTGCACAACTGGCAAAGGCCTTATAAAGGCTTACAATAGGAAGAGTAAGAAACACATACCTCCTAATTGTCAGCAGGGGGTTCTCCTGCTGCCACCTTCGCATCTGGAAGAGGGTTGGTATGAACAGCATCTGTATTATCTGCCTGTAATTCCCGACTCATTTAAATAGCATTTATTAAACACTGACCATTGACCTTTCGTGACCACTGACAGGTCTCAGGTATGTATAAAAGTTGTCATGCACATTAGGAAAACAAAAGAATTATCGACAGTTGGGGTTTGCCATTTACACTGAGTTTCTAAGAGATAGGCCATGGGATCCCGAAGTGGGAAGGTTTATTCGCTAGGACTAATAGAGAAACCCCTCCATTCAAAATATAGAGAATGCACTAACAAAAAATGCCCATCTTCTGCATTCTTTGATACATGTGATGCTCCAGAAGCAGAATTTGATGGTCCAAGTCTTTTATTTCTGGTATTAAGAACCCTGTCCTTTTTTTACGTACACATCCTGTGTATTTTATCCTGTGCCTATTTTGTTCACATCTTCCATCTACCAGAAACGTTCCTTGTTTAAACACGGAATTCCTTCTTGAAGTCACTGCAATGCAGCTGAGCATGGGCCTGCTGACGAGCTGCAGTTCAGCTCTGCTGCATCTTCCTGCGCATCTCCTCCAGCGCCGCTTCCCGTGCCCTTAACTGCTGTTTGAGTCGTGCGATTCTTTCATCCCGGATGGTTTCATCCAAGTCTGGAGGAGTCAAAGGGAAAGCATCATTTCTGAAAGACCCTTCCAGAATTGAAGGGGCATCTTCAGAAGACACTAAAACTGGGATACTTGGGTATGGAATGTCACTATATTGAGAGTCCAGGTCTTGCTCAGAGTCCCTGCCCAGAGATGACACAGTGAAGTCTGTGGAGATACTTTGCTGCAGTAAGACCGGCAGAGGTGAAGGACTTCTGCTATGGACACTGGAACTGGAGCTGGTGTTCTCTGAACTTGGACCTGTGGCTGATTTGACTGAAGTTTTCCTTTTCTTTCCAGTGTTTGACGCCGCTGAGGATTTTACCTTTCTTTTCTTAGCCAGATCCTCTTCTGGATCCACAGTTTTCTGTAGAGCCAAGAAAACACACTTCTGTTAAACTGAGCATCATTCCACATTGTAAGTAAGCACAAATCACAAGCTATTTGTTGCAAGCTTCTTGGCATTCCTATATGGAAGACGTTTCTTTAGCAATTTGAGCAAACATACCTCTGTGTTCAGTATCTTTCTAACAAAGATTCCCAGTTAACAATTCCAGAACACTGAATTCCTTCCTTAGTGCGCTTCTGCCTCTCCTGTGCACACCTATCATCTCCTGCTGCTGCTTATATTCAACTGCAGTGTGAGACAAAAACTTTGGGAACACTGTGGCTGAACAGAGCTACTTTGGATGGATAAAACCATTTTACTGCATTAAGATGGAAGTTCCTTCATTGAGGGAGTCTTTCCAGAAGCACCCAAACAAGTTCTTGGCCAACATCAAAGGACCACGTTTATAAAGACATTTGTAACGCTGAAGATTAGAGAGGTACAACAAAACCACACACGTGGATACCCTTCTTTGGCAGTCCACCTCACCTTGTCATGTGAGTGACTGAAGCACCTTAGAACAATGACACTTGACTGATCTCAAACTCAACTGTAAAGCCTCACAAGAAATTACTCTTCTATTATTCTGCTTATACCCACTGGATAAACATAATTGTTTGCAGAAGGTTCCATATAAATAATTAGGACAAAGAGGCCTGGTTTCTATTCCAATAAAGATTACGCCTGCCACCACCAGAGGGTCCAGTCTTCTTCAAAGCGTTTGTCCTTCAGATTTCCTCCCATGAAACCAGGAAAGAGGAGAAGGATTCTGGGACTACTCAAGTCATACTCAAGTCACCCAACTCCTTTGTGGCCCACAAACAAGATGTAGGAGCGATTCTGACAGCGAGCACAATTACTGGCTTGCCCTGATGAACCTAGAAGAGGAAGGATGCAAACCAACACCCAGCTCTGTACTGAATACACACATGGAGCTTTCTGAAGGTGTTGCTGTACACATTTTAGCACCGTAAGATTTCAAGATACCTTTTCCTCATTCACACATTCCTGGTGTTGATTCGTTGTTTCCACATCTACCAATGATGAATCAACAGAATCACTTTTCCTTTTCAAGCTGTTACTGGAGCAAACCCTTTCTTCTAGTTCCTCACAGGAGCTCCTTAATGGTATTCTCTTAAGGTAAACTCTCTCCTCCTTAGAGAGTCCAAATTTTTTCCTTAATTCCAAGTATTGTTTCCAATGTGGCTTTTCTTGCTGTTTGATTTGAATAAGCTTTCTTGGTGAATCCATCTTTCCACATTGCATCTGAAATACAGAAACAGTGAGAGACCCATCAATCTCTCAATCTCTCTCCCCACACACACGTAAGCTAAAAAGTAGTTACTAGGAAGACAGCTGAACATTTGTGTTGTCTGCCATTCTCCAAGAGTTACACTTAACACAGATTAATCCAACTTTTAGGTATTATATACATATGTACACAGGCCTAACGCTCTTGTTAGTCACGTAAAACCCCAAGTACACTGTGGAACCTCCAGAAAATGCAGAGTCCAACCAGCAAACACAGAAGTAAAAGAAGCAACAAGGAAATCACCTGTTCTAAAACTTCTAAATAACAAAGGAAGATGATGGAAGATCAGACAAGTGTTTTCACAGGGCCACATTTAGGCTGCTGAGTGCATCTCATACTTGTGTTGTGGTTGACAATACTAACCAAGCACCATTAGCCATGTTGGGTATCTAACCTCATTGTAACCTGAGCTGTGTCTGAACTTCAAGGTCAACCTCACATCAGTAGGTCGGGCAATGCACAGGCTTGCAAATTCACAGACTAAAACCAGCAAACATTCGATGTTTTTCAGAGATTAAAGCAACACTTGGCACCACACAGCACTAAAGGAAAAGAAAAAAAGGCTATTTAACCAGTTTCCAGGTGAGGAAGGATCACAAGAGTCCCTGCAACGCGTTCCAGTGATTAAACTTGGAATTTTGCACAAATATGCCTAGCTGGCATTGCTCTTCTACCTGCTCAATGCAAGCTTCAGAATGATTCCTTTTATCTGAAGGCAAATTCATCCTGGCCTCTTGAGCAACTGAAACTTTGACCTCCAATCTCCATGGGTAGAGGCTGAGGCATTTGAGGCTAAGGACTTTTTTGATGTTATGGCTTTAAAAGAACAAGAGGTCCAGCCTGAAGGTGGAAAGCCATTAAGGATCACAAGAGTTTCTTCTGCCTGACATGAAACCATGAGTCATAGAAGGTGGATCCCTCCTCACCATGGCATGAAAGGAAGGCAGCACAGCTCCTGCCTTTGGCTGAGCTAGTGGAGGCTGGAGCTGACTTAGTGCAACACCAGAGCTTGTCTCTGGGTGACAAACCCTGCTCGACCACCTCGGTTTCCACTTGTGTAGCTGCAAACTTCTCTACCTCACATCG
This sequence comes from Pezoporus occidentalis, assembly GCF_034315485.1. NCBI lineage: Eukaryota > Metazoa > Chordata > Aves > Psittaciformes > Psittacidae > Pezoporus > Pezoporus occidentalis. The sequence goes on along the minus strand of NW_026914653.1, from coordinate 101,233 downwards.
CACCTACAACAGTCAACAGCTAGGCTTTGTGAACGTGGTACCAACCACGTAAAGCAGGTATCAAAGCATTTCAGATATGAAAGCAGACTGTCCCCAGGGCGCAACCAAGAAACAACTCTCCTATAGTTTCAGTTGTTTCTGACAATTTATCTTGTGAGAAAATACAAAGGCATCTTCTCCCTCCTTCTTCCTTTTCTCTATGCGTTTTCTCACTTGCATAGTACAATCTTATTGAAAAGAAAAGCCATTTCTTGACCAGAAACACACTTTAGATGAGCATATCCAGTGGCAAAACACCTGGTTACAAAAAACTGTGAACTTTTTAACAGCCATTTTATTCAAATAGAACCAGGACCATACAACAACTTAGCAGAGTGAGATGGGCACGTGTATTGGAGAGAGTTACCTTTTGACAGTCCTCACTGAAAGCACCCTCTTGCTTAGCCTGAGGCAAAACAGCCCTTGCTGCTTTGGGGGAATGGGTCTTTCCTTTGCCATTGGGGCACACGTTTTCCTGTGCCCCATCTGCCGTAACGGGGGTCACTCCACTTGAAATGCTCGTGTTGAAGAGCAAATTCTTTCTGTGGTTTACAGTGGAATCCTGCTGGTTAGCACTTGGTGTCACCGGAGCTGCAGGTGCAGATCTTACATCGCTTCTTAAGCCAGTTGGGGAAGGGGAGTCTGGAGACGGGTTTGGATCTTTCTGAGACAGCACCATCCCACTGGTTTTGGACAACATCAGATTCACTACTTCACTGGTTATTTTGCTGACTGCAGTAGAATCAATTAGTGTGGATGTCTCCGTTCTCACTGAAACATCAGAAGAGGAAGATGGCTGGTTGTCAGCTTGGCCCGATAGAACATCAGAGCTTCTTTTGGTCAACAAATAGACTTTCCCATTGTACATGACCAGAGCATTATCTTTAATAGGCAGGATTTTTGTTTGGCTTCCACCAGGACTGCTAGAACACAGTGATAAAATATTCACAGAGTTCGCTTCTGCATTCTTCATGTCTGACAAAGTCTTCAGGATCTTGGAAGCCACGTTATTGGATGACTTCACGGGGATCCGGCAAGGTGTCGACGACTGTGGACCTTCTTGCACGACCCATTTCATCGGACATTGCTGGCACTGCTGACCATCAGATGTTACTGTCCCAGGAGCAGGGCTACTTCCCTTTTGTGTAGTTGTCATTATCAACGTTTGTGAAACTTCCGGGGCAGGTTTTGGGCAAATGGCTCGTAAGCTCGTGAGGGCTGTTTTCACTGTTTTCACTGGCGACACGTAAATAACAGTTGGCGTTTTTGCACCGTCATCCTCTCCAGACGCTTCTGTCGCTGTCGTCGTAAGGATTTTTTGCTGTACTGCAGGTGGTAAAAAAGAAGCTGGGACAGATTTCACTTCTGCATCAGCTGGGATCTGGAGGTGGTGGCCAGAAGGCACGCTTGAAGTCTTCACAGCAACTGGCAGCGTTTTTGTGTTGAGCACCATGTATGCTGTGTTGCTCTGGTTGGATGAACTGGTGACAGCAATGTTCTGTAAAGACAGTTTGTCCACTGAAACACAACTGCTCTGGCTGTTAGCACCTGAATTTGGAGTTAGGCTTTCTTTTTCAGAACCTGCCCTAAGACTTTCCTGTTTGTCTAATGTCCTTGCAAGAATAATCTTTCCAGGGTTAGGAGACTGAAAAACGGGTATCTTAACAGATGAAGGCGCGGTGGTATTGCCAAGCTGTGTCTTAAAAGTAAGATGGACTGGACTAGAAACACTCGCTTTAGAATTATTTGCCATGGTTGAAGACTGAACTATTGGCACAAAGCTTCCAGAAGCTATAGGAATTGGAAGTAATTTCAGAAGGTTTTTTCCATCTGGTCCCGTCGTCTGAACTACTCGGTACATACAGCCTGCAACGCTTAACAAAACAAAGACAAGAGACAAGAGAAAAGAGAAAAGAAAGAGAGCGTAAGTGAACACAGCACAGATATCTTCATTCATGTGCATCAGTGCATTGTACACCCGGTGCTGCCACGCCTCAGAAGCTGATGAACTACTGAAAGCTCCTGATCTTCAGGGACTTCACTGGCAAATCAGACTGAGCTACTCAGTGTACATTTGGGAGCAGCATTTCAGAACCACAGGCTATCTGAAAAACAACGGGCAACCTTTACATCCCAGAGTAGCAAGAAATGGCATCCTTTTCAGGTAACAAAAGACCTACAGAAACCCCTCACGTTACCCTCCTCCTCTGCTTACAGGCCCTTCCGTTCTGAGAAAATAAAAAGCTCCTTCCAGATTTCACAGAGAAGCTGTGTTTTTTGCTTTCCCACATCCCTGTTCCTATTAATATCCCTGCTTAGTGCTACAAAGTCTGAATCTCACAGAAGCTTCAGGAAAAGGCAGCAGATTAGTTGTGTGGCAAGACAGAAGCAGAAATTACTTCAGACATACACACAAAACAAGGGAATTAAGATGCAGAATACACTGACTTTGTGGAGTAGGCTGTAGGGTGACCACATGCCTACATCTCCCCTGCCTGCTCATTCTTCAGGCAAATACAGACCACAAAGGTGGTGGTCTTCAAAGAAAGCAACAAAATGCTATCGAGATACATGCATTTATAAGAACAGAAATCTAAGTCTAGGAAGGGAAAGGCTTCAAAACTGAGGGGGAAGACATGGAAACAGCACCAGTCAAATCTGGAGAGTGCGTTTTGGTAGGTGAAGATAGGAACTCCCAAGAGCAGACAGACAGAGAGAACCCTGTCAAACCAGAAGTTAGTTGTGATGCTTCAAACGTCAAGATTTTCCAAGTCCAAGATACTGGACTTGAAATATGTATTGCAAGATGCTCTTGGGACTCTCAGAAGAACAATCTAATGCCCAAAGCACTGCAGAAGCAACACGGCATGTCGAGACATGCATGAACAAAACAGCTTCCCTCACTAGCAAAGAGGCCAAATGAACTGAAAGGAAGTTTCATAGTCTTGGTAGCAGATCCAGAATGATAAAAAGGCAAAGCTGCCAACTCCACTATGTCCCATTGACTTTCTGCATATTTCCCTGTACCAGTCCAGATGACATCAACGTTTTGTGCTGTTTACTGTCAAGTAGTTTTGAAACACTGGCGATATTTTCTGGCAGTGAAGCATTACAGTTTGGACTTCCAACCCAGCTTGGAACAGAGTGACCAGGAGCTACCCATCACGTGTCCCACTGATAGATCTCCTCAAGAAGTCAGTCAAGACGTTGCCTTTTCCCATCAAGTGAGAAGAAGGATGCTGCTCACTCTCAGAGCTGGACAGCTCCTGCTACAGTCTGAGGGGTCATGTTCCCCTTGGTGGCCAACACAAATGACCATGCTATTGTCTATCTAAACCACAAAGGCTTTAGGCATACAGAGCTTTCCTCATTGTACCTTACCATTAACTCCCACACCCAGTATTTTGGTACAAGGCCTCATTTCTAAGCACAATGTGTGAGAAGGCAAATGTTGGTGTGATTGATCAGAGCAGTGGGCAGCCTTCTGCTTCAAAAACAACCGACTTAAAAACATGGCCAATACCCCACCTGGTTCTAGTGGAAGCTGCCATCAGAGGTTTTAGTAGCAAAATGGAGTTGGATGGTTTGGCATCAGAAATGACAGTTGAGGAGGACTAACATGAGCAATCTTATAGAAATACTTTTGCTTAAACAAAGAGCAACTACAAGTGTTTGTATGCTAGAACTTAAAGCAGAAAGGACTCACTTCATATCTCCCAGCACTACTGATAATGCAAAGTTAGGAAGACCAGCACTGAGCTCCTGAACAGCTTCTTGCATTTGTATCTATTCTGTGCTTTGGATCATTCAGTTGAGCTTGATGACCTTAAAGGTCTTTTCCTACTTGATTCAATGCTTCATTAATAACCCCATGATCTACAATGGCAACTTCTCTTCTACATGCAAGAATCAATATTCTGAAGGCAAACTGAGAAGGACATTTTCATCAAGTTCATGTTCATGTCTGTGGAACACAGACATGGAGCTGTCAAACCACAGCAGCTTAAACAGAGCAAATGGGCACTTACCTCTGCTCAAACTAACTAGCACTGCAAGGAGGCATCAAAGGGCAGAGGAAACCCCCAAAGAGGCATGCTCCTTCACCTGTCAAAGCAAGGGGATACCTCTAATTTTTGGGCAAGAGGAAGGGGAGCAGCTCAGAGAGAGAGAGCGAGGGAGGCAGCAAGAAACACAGAGAGGAAGAGAGAGAAGAGGCAGAAGACGCATTGGCATGAATGCTTTCTTCAGCGGCAACGCCGGTGTCCAGCGCTCAATTCCACTCTTCTTGTTTCTCCCTTGAGTCACTGTTCATCTCCTTTAGGATGGGCTCAAAAAACGGGTTTGACACTGTGCTACAAACAGGATCTTTTAAGTAGGCTGGGGAAGAGACCTCCTTGAAAAAATCCGGTTTGTCAGAGCTCCAGGTCATTCTGCTTCTCAGGATCCCAAGAAGACAACGGCAGCTTTTGATCTTCACACTGCATGCAAAAAGAGCAAGAAACCCCCCAGGTGCAGTTTTGTGGGCAATAACATCCTTTTACCTGAAACAAATACTCACAGGACTGCAGAAGCACAAAAACAAAAAGCTAAAAGATAGACAAGAAGGAAGGAAAGGAAATGTTCAGAGACATTGAGAAATTGCATTCACACGTCTTCCCCCTTTGGAAGAGGAAGGCAAAGCATCATTCTCAAAGTTTTTAGATGCTTTTTCTACTCCATGTATCAACTGAAAACCCTCCACCATCTATAGCTCACATTGGTAAAGACTCTTCCAGGTGATACAAAGAAATAACCAGGATGGGCGCCTTGTATTACCCAAATTAAAGCATTTTTCATACATTATTGAGTGATGAAGAGGAGAGCTGGAAGCTGCCTTAGTTCCCTCTGCAGGCTCCCCCTGCTTTGAAGAATCTGGTTTAAGAATCACTCAAGCAGAGTGAAAAAGGTCTTTCCATCCCCTTTTAGAAATGTCAGATAATTTAGTTTAAGAACTGGCTGATTAAAAGTAATAATTATAGGAATTCTGTCCATTAGGCCAAGTTGGACATGAGGATTCCTCCCATAATTCTGAAGCAGTGTTCCTTCTCCTCTTCATCCTCCTTCACTTCCCTACCCCACAAATAGAAGCCCCCTCAAATCTCAGATATTAACACTAATAATAATTCCATTGAAATGGTACTTCAGCATGGCCCAAGGTCTAAAGGCAAAGCCGGAGGAAAACCAGCTCATGGAAGAAAAAACGAGTGGTGGACTGGGAGAAATCCTGCCCCATGGCACCACAGAAACCACCAACTTCAGGTTTTCATCTTCCCTTCCCAAATCCATACATAAATCTGCGCCCTTCAGGGTGGCAACTGTCAACATGACGACATCTCGCTTGACCGAAAATGGTCGTTATTTCTTGAGGCAATATTGAAACCTTCCAAGTCAACACTGGGCACGTCATTAAGCAGGATATGACAGCAGAGACAAGGGAAAGAAAAATGGGAACGTTTCCTTACTTAGTTCTATCAAGCTGGCAGAATAAAGAGAACAGTCAACGCTTCCCTCAGCTCAACAGAATTCCCATGAAGAAAACAGGAATTCATCGTCATTTGTTCCATCAGCCACCGACTGGATTGCGAGGTCTCATCCAAACGCATTTAGTACTCTTCCTAAGAAGCCCAAAGGACACCACACTGAGTATTCCAAACTTCACCTCCTGTCCCTGGTAAGGAAAGGCAGCTCTCTGTCAAGTCTAGGTGCAGTTCGACTTCCAAGTTGCCAGAAGAAGCATTCCCAGGCAGAACCAAGCTGGTTTTTAGCCTGCCTTTCCTTCCAACCATTGCTTTAGGGACACCTTTCACCTCCTCTCAACATGAATAAACCAAGCAGGGCCCAGAAGCCACTACAGAGCTCAACCACCCAACTTCACTGATTTTAATGGATTTGGCTGATTCCAGAAAGCAGGAAAAGGCCATTGATTCTACACTGGAAGCGTAAATCTGGGGACAAGGGCAAATTAACTGCTTGTGATGTGCCTTTATGCAGCCACATCCCATCCATGGATTAGCTGAAGGTTGAATCAAAACAGGTTTTGTTATCATTACCTGCAAGGAATCCTGGCTGGAATTTAGGCCCAGGCCATTCCTAACGCCTCGGGGGGGTTATTTAAATACTTATTTATAAATATTTATTGAAATATCTTTATTTATATATTATTGTAATCCAAATAATGGCCAAAGAAGCCTTCTTTGACGCTCATTTTGCATGGAAACACTTCCACCCATTAGGCACTATTCCGGGATGCGCCAACCGCTGGGAAACGCTTCCTGTCCTTGGCCATAAACCCCAGCTCTCCCCATGGACAACCAGCTCCTCCAGCCAGGAAACCTTCGGCAAAGCCCCATGCCCACGGCAACAACAGCACCCGAGGAGCTCACACCAAGCCCTGCGCCTCAAGTAGACGACACCAGAGCCCCAACGGGAACGCACACATGGAACCACGGAGAGCCTGGCAGCGGGAGGGGGGGGAACGGGACCCCCGGGCTCACCCCCACCCCATGGCTCTTTGCACCTCGGGTGCTGCAAGCCCATCCCGCGAGGCTGGAGCCCTCCTCGCCCCCCCGTACCCCGCTCCATGTGCCGGGCAGAGGTGTGAAGCCACAGACCGGTCGTCGTCGTTACCCCCCCCCCCCCCCAACCTCCGGTGCCCCCCGGGGCCTTGCCCCTCCGGCGCCGCAGGGAGCGGAGCGGCGGGTCCGTACCTGCGGGCGTCTCCTCCCCGCCCACCGGCAGGGCCCGGTACTCACAACTGCGGGGCGCGGCGCGGCCGCTCCTCGGGGCTCCGCGGCGGCCGGGCTGACATGGCACCGGCACCGGCCGACGGGCGGCGGGCGGCGGAAGGCAGGCGGCGCGTCACTTCCGCCCGCCCCGCCGGCCAATCGGAGGGCGCTTCCGCACCGGCTACTTCCGGGAACGGCAGGCACGGAGCTGCGCCGCCGGGCGGCGGTTTGACGAGCGGCGCTTCCGGGTGCAACCGGAAGTGGTTGGAAAGAGGGGGGAAGTGCTTCCGGTGCGGCAGGGAGTGGCTGGTTTGGGGCGGGATGGGACCGGTTGGGGCTGGAAATGACCGGTTTGAACACAGGAAATGGCGGGGTCGGGGCAGAAAATGGCGGGTTTCGAACAGGAAATGGGGGGGGAGCGGGAAGTGGCGGATTTGGGGCAGGAAATGGGCAATTTTGAGGCAGAAAATGGAAGAATTGGGGCAGGAAATGGTCAAATTTGGGGCAGGAAATGGCAGTTTGGGGGCCCGAAATGGCCAAATTTGAGGCAAGAAATGGCCACATTTGGGACAGAAAGTGGCAGATTTGGGGCAGGAAATGGCCAGTTTTGAGGCAGAAAATGGAAGAATTGGGGCCTGAAATGGCCAAATTTAGGGCACAAAATGGTGGATTTGGAGCAGGAAATGGCCAATTTTGAGGCAGAAAATGACCAAATTTGGGGCAGGAAATTGCAGAATTGGGGCAGGAAATGGCCAGTTTTGAGGCAGAAAATGGAAGAATTGGGGCCCGAAATGGCCAAATTTAGGGCAGAAAATGGTGGATTTGGAGCAGGAAATGGCCAATTTTGAGGCAGAAAATGACCAAATTTGGGGCAGGAAATTGCAGAATTGGGGCAGGAAATGGCCAAATTTGGGGCAGGAAATGGCAGATTTGGGGCATGAAATAGCCAAATTTGGGGCAGGAAATGGCCAAATTTGGTGCAGAACATGACAGATCTGGGTCAGGAAATGGCCAAATTTGGGGCAGGAAATGGCAAAATTTGGGGCAGAAAGTGGCAGATTTGGGGCAGGAAATGGCAGATTTGGGGCATGAAATAGCCAAATTTGGGGCAGGAAATGGCCAAATTTGGGGCAGAACATGACAGATTTGGGTCAGGAAATGGCCAGATTTGGGGTAGGAAATGGCAAAATTTGGGTTAGAAAATGGCAGATTTGGGGCAGGAAATGGCAAAATTTGGGTCAGAAAATGGCAGATTTGGGGCAGAAAGTGGCCAATTTTGGGGCCCACCCTCCTCCCTCACAGGAATCCCTTTGCTGTGTCTGGATCTCTTCTTCCCTGTTACTGCTCTGGGAGCAGCTCCACTTGTTCCTCAGTGCTTAACATGTCCTTGCTGCCTGCCCCGATGTTCTTTTGTTGCCTTGAACTCGTGTCCTCTACCTCATACTGAACCTGCTGCTTCCAACCCATCTCATTGCCCCCCTCAGTTACTGCCCATTTACATCAGCTCTGCTCTGCCATTGAATTGGCCCTGCCACCAGAAAGGGTTCAAGGGGAGACTCGAGCAGCGTTTGGACAAGACCTGTGCGAGGCATCCGTCAGGCTCCTTTGAGCCCGATGCGTCTGTCAGAGCCCTCTCCATGTCCTCGTCCGGGTTTCACGGTAACACATTCACCCATGAAGGTAAAGTCAGTTCTGGTCTGAATTCCCTCCATTGTGCTGACCCACACACACGGCTTGGTGCACCCCGAACCTGCTGAGGGTGCTCCATCCCACTGGCCATGGCACCGACAAAGATGTTCAACGCCGGTCCCCACACCAGCAACCCCTGAGGGACACCGCTTGGCACTGATCTCCACATGGCCAGCGAGCTGCTGGACGATGACTGGGACCATCCAGCCAATTCCTGATCCAGCGAGGGGTCCATCCATCCAATCCATGTCTGTCCATGAGGATGCCGTGCAGAACAGTGTCAAACGCCTTGCACAAGTCCAGGTGATACCTGGGAATAAAGGGTTAACATTGTGCCTGCTTGCTGAAGCAGTCACTGTGCTTGGTGAAGCAGAACCGTAGGAGTCAAAGTTGCTAGAACGGTGAAGCAGAATTGCAGGAGTTACGGCTGCGAGGCAGAATTGTAGTAGATCAGATTCATAACTTAACATTGAAGACATTCTTGGTTAAATAGGATCCATAGAAAGCAAAGGAACAAAAGATTGCCAGAGTAACAAAACTTGCAAACTTGACAAGTTTCTGCTTTAAGATATGTAAAACTGGCTTGTACCGAACCTGAGGTTTGGACAGGACCTGAAACCCCATTGAGTCTGTGTGAAAGCAAGAGATTACTCGCAGTGATGAAGAGGAACTAGAGACCTTCATCCTCATGACCCCCTAACGACCACCACCAGGAGGCACTGCGCAGGCGCACCAATGGGATGAATGCCAGAAAACTAATTATAATCCTAGATGGGAGTAGGTTTTGCATATGTATTAGGTGTGAAGCAATCCCATGTTTAGGTAATCATTATATGTAATATAAACAAACTGAGTGGCAAAAGAAAGGTGAGCATGACTTTGGAGGAGCGATCCCCCATGCGCCTCAGCACTGAATAAAGCATACCTACTTTACAACTATAACGCATTGCAGTCTATCCGTGTATCAGAACAGCGCCGGGCCCCACACAGCAACCCCTGAGGGACACTGCTTGGCACTGATCTCCACATGGACATCGAGCTGATGGACAATGAGCGGGACCATTCAGCCAATTCCTTATCCAGCGAGGGGTCCATCCATCCAATCCGTGCCTCTCCAGCTTGGTTATAAGGATGTCTGCGCCCTCAGCAAGTTTGCTGATGACACCAAGCTGTGTGGTTCAGTTGGTACGCTGAAGGGGAGGAATGCCATCCAGAGGGACCTTGACATGCCTGTGAGGTGGGCTTGATATAAGGAAAGCAAGTGCCTGGGAAACATAGGGTTAAAATACTTTTAGCTCAACATAGGTCCAAGATAGAGAACATGGTTTGTGTTGTAAGTCTGTGGTGTGATAACAGAATTTAGTAGTCTTACTAACATGAGTGAATGATTCATTACCATCCTTCTAATTATCAGTTGGTTTGGAGACAGTGCCTCCCAAACATAGAATGACAGAATAGTTAGGGTTGGAAAGGACCTTAAGATCATCCAGTTCCAACCCCCCTGCCATGGGCAGGGACACCTCACACTAAACCATGGCACCCAAGGCTCTGTCCTGCCTAGCCTTGAACACTGCCAGGGATGGAGCATTCACAACTTCCCTGGGCAACCCATTCCAGTGCCTCAGCACCCTCACAGTAAAGAACTTCCTCCTTAGATCCAATCTAAACTTCCCCTGTTTAAGTTTGAACCCATCACCCCTTGTCCTGTCACTATAGTCCCTAATGACGAGTCCCTCCCCAGCATCCTTACAGGCCCCCTTCAGATACTGGAAGCTGCTCTGAGGTCTCCACACAGCCCCTGAGGGACACCACTTGACACTGATCTCCACATGGCCATGGAGCTGCTGGACAATGAGTGGGACCATTCAGCCAATTCCTTACCCAGCGAGGGGTCCGTCCATCCAATCCGTGTCTCTCCATAAGGATGCCGTGCAGAACAGTGTCAAACACCTTGCACAACTCCAGTGCTCACACTTCCCTTCTCCACCAGCTCTGTAACCTCGTCCTACAGCCACCAGATTTGTCAGGCACGATTTGCCCTCAGTGAAGCCCTGTTGGCTCTCAGCAATCACCTCCTGCTTTTCCATGTGCCCAAGAGGATCTTGCTGCCTGGTCCTGCCACGGACAGAGGTGACACTGATCGGTCTGGAGTCTTCCCTTTCCCTGTTTAAAAACGGGGGTTGTGTTTCCCGTTTTCCAGTCAGTGGGGACCTCACCAGACTGCCTCGGCTTCTCATTTCCCTCAGTCCCATGGATGCATTTCTTCAGGTCCTATGGACTTGTGCACCTTCACGTTCCTTAGATGGTCTCGACCCTGATCTCCTCCTGCAGGTGCTTCTTCATTCTCACAGTCCCTGCCTTTGCCTTCTGCAGCTCGGGTGCTGAGGCTGGAGCAATTGCTGGTGAAGACCAAGGGGAAAGAGTCATGGAGTTCCTCAGCCTTCTCCATTCTGCAGGTAATGAGGCCTCCCATTTCCTTCTGGAAAGTGCCCACATTTTCCCTACTCTTCCTTTCCTCACCCATGTACCTGCAGAAGCTCTTCTTGTTGCCCTTGACATCCCTGGCCAGATTTAATTCCATGAGGGCTTTAGCTTCCTCAACTGCTCTCCACATGTGCAGGAACAGCGACTTTCTTCCACCTGTGCTGACAGGCCCCTTCTCTCTTGTTGATGGGGACTAAGCTCCTCTGGCTTCCAGTATCTGAAGGGGCTACAAGGATGCTGGAGAGGGGCTCTTCATCAGGGACTGTAGCAATAGGACAAGGGGTGATGGGTTCAAACTGAAACAGGGGAAGTTCAGGTTAGAGCTAAGGCAGAAGCTCTTCCCTGTGAGGGTGCTGAGGCGCTGGCACAGGGTGCCCAGAGAAGCTGTGGCTGCCCCATCCCTGGCAGTGTTCAAGGCCAGGTTGGACACAGGGGCTTGGAGCAAGCTGCTCTATGGAAGGGGTCCCTGCCTGTGGCAGGGGTTGGAGCTGGAGGAGCTTTAAGGTCCCTCCCAGCCCAAACCAGGCTGGGGTTCTATGACCTGCACTGTCAGGACTAACTCCATCTTTTATTTCTCAGAAGCAAAGGAAGCTCATCTCTGGAAAGGGATTTCTCATTTGCTGATGCATCCAGTAGCCCTAGCGCCCTGCAGACACCTTGCCCAGTTCAATGGGAGCTGACCTGAGTCCTGTGCTACAACTCTTGCTGCAGCAGCATCACCATCACCAGTGAGGGAGATCTTTGCCTTTTGCATTTAGAAGCAGCTAAACTGAAGATTTCCCTAAGGCTCTTTCCTTGCCATCACTTTCTCCTCCTGTTAAATTCAAGACGTTCAGTGAGGTATAAAACCCTCTTCCTCTAAATTGCAAAACAGAGCCCCAGCCTTCACACAAACATCCATTTTGATGAAGCCTTTGGGGAAAACCAGTTCAATCTTCCTTTTCCTGCCTGTCCATATGGCATCATTGGACTTTGAGTTCACTGCGTGTCTAATGACAGCAGAACTGACAAGCTATTTATCTCTTGCGTGCTAGTCCAGGCTTCTCTTCAAGAGGATTTTGTGGCTTGATGGTTTGACACTTCCATTAGAAGAGCAGCCAGGCAGATCCATCCTCTGCCAGTCACTGCAGCTATTGGGAACACTTGCTCTTGACAAACTTGATGCCACTGAGCTATCCCAAGGTGGCAAATGCAGCTAAAATAACTGGTGCCCTAACAGAGCTGGAGTCTGGTGACACTTGTGACAGCACTAAATGATGCTGAATTCGGGTTGATCACATACTTCCTATTCAATCCATGCTACATGGATTATAAACTGCCACTTTGGAGTGGCAAGGCACTAAAAGTATGTGTGCCCTACCGAGGCTGGTTCCACCTCTGTGGTGATGCCTGCCAAATCAGGGGTTTCAACCAGGCAAAGCAAATGCGCAAGTATAAGGTAGTAAAGCTGCCTCAATTCTCTGCCAGTTATCCAGCTCGGGAGAGTAAACTTGGGGTTAGACATAGTGAAACCTTGGTTTCATTCAGATAGGACTTCATGAGGGTTCACAAGAATTTTGCATTCCACATCTGATTTCATGGAATCACGGAACGGTTTGGGTTGGAAGGGACCTTAAAGCTGATCCAGCTCCAACCCCTGCCACTCTGGCTGCGTGCACATTCATGTCCATTAAGCATCCAAAGTCATCTCCTGTACCACAAGGTTACAGGTGATGCTGAACAGCAAAGGGCACTTGACAGCTGCTGCTGGTCCTGTCTTTTCCTGTGCTAGACAGGTCCCAGGACTCACAGTGAAACTCAGGTGACACAAGGCACTCCAAGGTGCAGATGTCTCAGGTAACCAAAGACCAGCCCATTCAGGGCTTGAAGGCAATGACTGCGTGTTGCAGACTGACTCTAAGAGCAGAACCATAGAGTTCTGGAGGACTGTGCAAGCAAGGCAGGGGGTGGCCCCCACAGGTGGACAGAGACCGGACCTGGGAGGAGAATGTGGAGGAAGCTGTGGGGGCTAACCAATACTGTTGTGCCAAGAAGGAGTGGCTGAATACCACTCCTATATATGTGTGAACTGCGTCACAAATAAACCAGAAGTTGCTTATCACCCATATTGGGTTGGCCTGTCTGCTTCTCCTCGCCGCTTACAAATGGCGCCCGAACAGGGACCCGGATTACAGGGCCCTGGTCGCTGGGGACCTGGATTATAGGGCTCCGACTAGCGGGGACCCAGGATACAGGGCTCCGACTAGCGGGGACCCGGGATACAGGGCCCCGGTCGACGGGGACCCGGGATAAAGGGCCCCGGCCGACGGGGCCCCAGGATACAGGGCCCCGGTTTAACGGGGACCCAGGATACAGGGCCCCGACTAGCGGGGACCCGGAATACAGGGCCCCGGTCGACGGGGACCCGGAACGGCGAGAGAGCGGCGCCGGCGGCAGCGGCCGGGCAGCGCGGGCAATGCTGCTGCGGTGGCGTGGCGGACCCGGGTGCTACGACTAGGTGAAAAGGTCCGCCGCTGGGGTGAACCAGACACTGCTGCGTCGGGAGGCCGATCCGGAGACCGAGGTTACAGGACGACCCAGAAGAAGACGATCCGGAAAAGGCTGGCCATGAAAATGGACCGAGAGGTAGCCCTGGACTTATTACAGTGCTTTTTATAAAAGCGGGGAACTGAGCCTTGAACTTTTACAGTGCTTTTTATAAAAGCGGGGAATTGAGCCTGAGACTCTAAAGCAGCTAGCAGGTCTAGTGGCTAGGGAAAGCTAAGAGATTTCTTTTGCAGATCCTAATACAATATTTGAGGAGAGTGAGTGGCAAAAGTTTGGTGATGAACTATTTGACTCAGTGCTTAATGATTATAAAAAGGCAAAGAAACTCGGTAAACCACGGAGGCAAGTAATGAACTGTATAAAAAGATACAAGGCAGAAAAGAAAACTGCCGCGGTAGCAACGGAGAAACTAGGAACAGACGTCCCCGGTCAGCTGAAACCGGGGGAAGATCACAACTCATTCCCCCCAACTCGCGGGAGCACAGGGTTCCCCCCCCCCCCCCTTCCTTTTCTCCCCCTCCATCAGAAGGTGCCGCGGAGGAGGTGTAACCCCCTGCTCCCCCACCACCCCAGTTCCGAAAGTAGGGACTTTGAAAAGGACAGAGAAAGTATATTAGAAAGGATACACATGATGAATGTCAAGGAAGCTGAAAGGAAGAGGTTGGTGCCTCGGCGCCGGATCGATTGGGGCGCCACTGTGAAGCACGCAGTAGAAAATAGGGATCATGCGCGAGCGGGAGAGTTAAAGAAGCCGCGAGCCTCTCCAACCCACTACGCCTTAGAGTGAAAACATTTTAATTCAGTCACGGAGGAGCCAGGTCTGCAGATGGCCACATACCGAACGAGAGACGTCTGATAAGAAAGACACAGCTGCGAGCAACGGAGACCCTGAGTTCGGCCCAGGATCAGCCCCCGAATCCCCTGAATCCGAGCCAGATTTGTGTCCTCTGCTTCCAGACCCTGACTCTTCGTCTCCCGGGTCGGTCTGCTCAGCCTTGCTGGCCCTGGAGACGCTCAGCTGTAACAATGGGTAACCAAAGATGTGATCATTACTGGGGAATTTTCTGCAATGGGCATCTTTGCATATCCTGTGTTTACTACACAGCAGGGGGCTAAAGAGTGGGAAGCTCTTGATCTCAAAATAGTTAAGGAGGCCTGACAAGCAGTGACCACGTGTGCGTTAAAATCCTCTTATACTCAAGCTGTATATGTTACGATTTTTTCTTGCAATTGACAGGGAGAGCCCATACAGTCTCTCTGTGATACTCCTGTACTAGAAGTTGGTAAATATAAGTATGTCCAGGTTTCTGTCAACCCTTGGAGACCTCTGTAGATGCTGCTGGCCACTTCTTCCAGCACAGGCTGGCCACCTGTGTCGGAATGGGTGTGCATTTTGGTCAGTATAAAAGCCCAAGCCTCATACGATGTGGGGGAGGCAGAGCCTCTGCGGGGACGCCCGCTAAGGTTGAGCCTGCCACCTCGCACTGCAATGATGCTTCTCGGAGCTGGTTTGCTGTTAGTCTCCACAGGGTCCTTGTGCCACGTTCTGTACGTGGGACTGTAGTGGGAGTAATGATGGCTTTTGCAGGGACTCAAAAAAACAAAAAGAGGGGGGGAGAGAGAGAGTAATGATGCTGCACTTAACCTGTCTAACCTGTCTACTTCTCAAGAACTGAAGAACTGATAACCTGGGGGAGGGGGTATATTTGTGTCCTCCTGCCTACAGGTCCATGGTGACTGCCTGCAAAGTTTGTGAAGCCTTGCCATGAGCTGGACAGACGAATGGATAAACCTGATGCCTCAGCTACAGGAGCTGACTGTGATTACCCCAAGCAGAATGAGATGGAGGAAGAGAAAGAACAAATAACTGCAAAACATCACTTGGGGGCAACTGAAAAGTAACATCCTGAATATGTGTGCTTGTAAAGTAGCTATATTAGAGGTTGTGATTTTGTGTATAAAACCACCTGTATTTACTAGCTAGTTGCTAATAAGAAACTGCACCTTGTATTATATAGATTTGTCACTTGTAAAAGAGATGTTACAGTACGGAAATTTGCAGTAGCTGCTAGAAAATGCTAAGGCAAAAGCTAGAAAAATTTTAATACAATGGTAGTGTTATAAAGCAGGTGATGGAACAAATTAAGAGAGGGGGAGAATTCCACTGGTAAGAAATTTCTTTGGCTAGTCCTTCACTGCCATCAGCATCTTCAACATGCTGCTGCACCCTGTAATAGTTACTCTGCTAATGTAAATGTGTGTGTGCCTTGCTGTAGTAGCGACTTGTTACTGGATAAAACAAAAGGGGGAAGATGTGGAGACAGTGTTCTCACAGGAGAATGCATAATTGGTGCATAAACTTTGAATAGTCCTGAAAGATACAGCAAGGCCATGAGAGGCCTGAAGAAGCTTAAGCAAGCAAGATAAGAGGCTGGAATTCACCAAGTTAATGAGAACTGTGGACTGTTGGCAAGCTTTCAAGGTTGAGTTCTCACACCTGTGTTTAACCAATTACATGTTAGTCACTAAGGGTCTTCAAAACATGTATCCAATCATGATATGCCAAATCACTGTAAGTGCTTCAGCCGGGGCCTTGGCTCAACTGAGCAGACTGGGTTGCTGAGTTGCTAAGCAGACAATTCTACATCGAAGGCAATTTCTGATTTGTTTTAATGTTGACTCTGTAAGACGTGCAACACTGCAGAACCTTTTGTTGTTGGAACAGGGACATGGATGTGAAGAGTTTGATGGAATGTGTTGTATGAGTCTCTCTGATTATGCTAATTCGATGCACGCACAGCTGAGAACCCTGGCTCAGCTTACCCAGCAATAGTAAATGAGCAATATCCCAAGAATAACTAGATGGTTGTCTTCACCGGGCATTACAGGTTGAGTCAAACACTGTTGTTTGAAGTATTGCACTTCTGTATCATTGTTAGGTTAATCATCATAGCTATTAACTTGTTTATAGTTGTGTGATAAAAGAGGTGAACAGAATAACCCATAATGCCTTGCTTGCACAAAGAAAAAGGGGGGAATTGTTGCAGAATGACTCTAAGAGCAGAACCATAGAGTTCTGGAGGACTGTGCAAGCAAGGCAGGGGGTGGCCCCCACAGGTGGACAGAGACCGGACCTGGGAGGAGAATGTGGAGGAAGCTGTGGGGGCTAACCAATACTGTTATGCCAAGAAGGAGTGGCTGAGTACTACCACTCCTATATATGTGTGAACTGCATCACAAATAAACTAGAAGTTGCTTATCACCCATATTGGGTTGGCCTGTCTGCTTCTCCTCGCCGCTTACAACTGTGCCTTAAAACATGAGGCAAGAACCAGCTCTGCGTTCCTGTGGCCACCTGCCCTGCAGACACGGATGCACTACATTCCTTTAAGCCCAGGAAAGAAGCTAATTAGAAAGATGAGGGATGCCAGGAGGCGTTCAGAGCATGCTCCCTGAGGCAAGAAGCACTGCATTGAAAGGTTTGGTCACTGCTTTTCCTTCTGGTCCTCCTTGCAAATCATTAGGTTTGCTGAGGAGCTGAATTGTCAAGTACAGGAGCTTGGTGCAGCAGGAGAGGCCAATGAGCCTCTTGGACCAGCATGACAGTTGTTGCATGGAGGAAGCTGAAGGCCGTGCCGCTGTGCTCTTCCCCAACAGGTCCTGCAGGTCAGCAGCAGCACTGGGAGATGCTGCTGGCAGCAGGCTTTGTGCACCTCCTGGTGCAAAGAGGTCCCGATGCTGCTTCGGCACTAGATCCACGGATGCCTTCAAGTGAAGGAGTTGGGGTGCACTGGATTGCACTTAGACTTGTCTTGCAGCCAGGTTTCCAAAGAGGACAGATGGAGACCAACTGTGAGAACAGATTGCTTTAGAGACTTCACGTTTTCCGTGTCAGAAATAGTACCTCCAGTGATTAAACCCCACTGCCCCCCTCCCACCCCACCAAACCCCGCCATAACAAAGGCGATGGACTCCTCCAGCCTTGCGAAGCTCCACAGTGAGATGTTTCAGTGGAAGGGTGAGTTTTTACATGTGGTCCATGGCAGAAGGAACATTTACCCCACAGTTCCCGAGGAAGGAGCCAAGAAGGAGAGATCTGGGCAAGAAAGATCAGTTCTCAAGCAAGAGGCACCACTTGCAGGGCAAGGTTCTGAGCGCGTTTGTCCGCTTCAGCTGACCTCTGCCTTTCCCCCTTTGCCATTTGGTGGTTCCAAAGAGGTGAACCCAGCTGGGATGCAGGTTTGTTCTGGCATTCTGGCCACCTTTCCTCTTGGAATGTGTTCTCCGGGGTGGTCACGTTTGACCTGCGTTTCCATTGGGCCATCGGTGGCATCTACAGCAAGAAGGGAAGAATTGAAGTTGGAAAGTCCTTCTTCAGCTTGGCAGCCCACGGGGACAGGAATGGCTCTAAACTGACAGAAGGGAGATTGAGATGAGCTCTTAGGCAGAAGCTCTTCCCTGTGAGAGTGCTGAGGCACTGGCACAGGGTGCCTGTAAATAGAAGCATTTTTTGGCATGATTTGGAACTTCAGCTGCAGCTGTCACAGAACCCCAGCCTGGCTTGTGTTGGCAGGGACCTTAAAACTCATCCAGCTCCAAGCCCTGCCACGGGCAGGGACACCTTCCACTAGAGCAGCTTGCTCCAAGCCCCTGTGTCCAACCTGGCCTTGAGCACTGCCAGGGATGGGGCAGCCACAGCTTCTCTGGGCACCCTGTGCCAGCGCCTCAGCACCCTCACAGGGAAGAGCTTCTGCCTAAGAGCTCAGCTCAGTCTCCCCTCGGGCAGGTTAAAGCCATTCCCCTTGGCCTGTCCCTACATCCCTTGTCCCAAGCCCCTCTCCAGCTTTCCTGCAGCCCCTTCAGGCGCTGGAGCTGCTCTCAGGTCTCCCCTTCAGGAGTCTTCTCTTGTCCAGGCTGCCCCAGCCCAGCTCTCTCAGCCTGGCTCCAGAGCAGAGCTGCTCCAGCCCTCGCAGCATCTCCATGGCCTCCTCTGGCCTCGCTCCAACAGCTCCATGTCCCACACCCCAGAGTGTTGAGGGTTCAGTTCCCAGGGGGTTGCAATGGGCTCTGGACCAGGCTGGGCACGCAGCTGGGTTTGTCTCCATGATGCTCACGAGTGTTTCAGGGAACAGGACAAGCCAGATCATCTTTTACGATGTTGCTAAAGCTGTTCCTTGTGGGGTGAATGGGGCCGGGTCACCCAGTGCAGCCATTTGGGAGGGTGAGAGTTGAGCACTTTGGCTGCAAAAGCTGCTGCAGTCCAAGGGGGAATGACTGTGCCAATCCCCACATCAGCCCTGGCCACTGAGAACCTGCTCTAGTGGAAGGGGTCCCTGCCTGTGGCAGGGCTTGGAGCTGGAGGAGCTTTAAGGTCCCTTCCAACCCAAACCAGGCTGGGATTTAGGCCCCAAACCAGACAGCTGGGCTTTACCTCAAGGGTTTCCTGGCTCTCCATAGCACATCACCTCAATGAGAGGATGCCACACAACCACTGACAGGCAGCTCCCCCTGCCCCTGCCCCAGCCCCAGCCCTTGCCCTACCCCTGCCCATGCCCCTGCCCTTGCCCATATCCCTGCCCTTGCCCATATCCGTGCCCCTGCCTTGCTTTGCCCATGCCTTGCCCATACCCATGCCCCTGCCTTGCTCTGCCCATGCCCTTGACCTTGCCCCTGCCCCTGCCTTGCCCATGCCCTTGCCCATACCTGTACCCATACCCATACCTGTGCCCGTACCCGTACCTGTACCCATACCCATGCCCATACCATACCCATACCCATACCATACCCGTACCCATACCCATGCCCATACCCATACCTGTGCCCGTACCCGTACCTGTACCCATACCCATGCCCATATCATACCCATACCCATAACATACCCATACCCGTACCCATACCATACCCATACCATACCCATACCCATACCATACCCATACCCATACCCATACCCGTACCCATACCATACCCATACCCATACCATACCCATACCATACCCATACCCATACCCATACCCATACCCATACCATACCCATACCCATACCCATACCCATACCATACCCATACCCATACCATACCCATACCCATACCATACCCATACCCATACCCATACCCATACCCATACCATACCCATACCATACAGATACCATACCCATACCCATACCCATACCATACCCATCCCCATACCCATGCCCATACCCGTACCCATACCTGTGCCCATACCCATACCCATGCCTTGCCCTTGCCCCGCCCCTGCCGTTCCCGCCCTCGGCTCTCCTCCAATAGCAGCTCACCTCCACCTCGCGTTCGAAACGCCGCCACTCAGGGGGCGTGGCTTCGTCTTACCCAATCAGCGCCGGCGTGGGGCGGGGCTTCCGCCGGCGCCTAGCAACCGGGGGAAAACCCCGCCCCTGCTGCCCGCGCCGCGCCGCCGCCTCAGGCCGCGGGTGCGTGTGAGGAGGGGGTAATTAGGGGAGGGGGGTAATTAGGGGAGAGGGGTAATTAGGGGGGGGGTAATTAGGTGGGGGAGGGTGCTCAGCTCCTCCATTGTGGGTGCTCAGGCTGAGGAGCGGTGAGGTAATGGGGGGGGGGTCAGGATTAGGCCGTAGTGCGCTGGGCCTGTGTGGGGCTCGCTGTGCCCTGAGGGGGGGTCCCCTTCCTCGGGTGGGAGGTGTGGGGTGCGTTTATGTGGGCGGGGGGGGTCCCTGTGGGTGAGATGGGGAGGGCTGTGTCTTGGGGGGGGGGCCCTGCCTGTAATGTCCAACCCCTGGGGCAGTTTTGGGGTGTCCCCTGCACAGGAAGGGGCGTTGGGGGGGGAGAGGGGCCCTGCCTGCTGCAGGGAGGGGGGGCACGGGCGGGTGACCCCATGCAAAGCACCTGTGGGGTCCCAGCATGGCAAAGGGGGGGCCTGGAAGGGGAAGGGTGGGCCCCGGGAGGGTGGGATTTATTGGGCTCAGCTGGGGCCTGCGGGGCTCAGAGGGGTGATAAAGGACGGGGTTGGGTCCCATCCTCCATCTGAGAGCAGGAGCAGGCTTCCACCAGCCTGGACCCGGGTTAACCCCCGTTAGCCAGAAGGAAGCTCTCAGTTAAACGCTGTTGTTGCCATCCCGTTCGGGCAGCGCTGACCCCCGGGTTCTGCCACCTCCGAGCCTCCCACAATGCAGAGAGCATCGCGGCTGAAGAGGGAGCTCTCGCTCCTGACCACGGAGCCGCCCCCGGGCATCACCTGCTGGCAAGAGGCAAACCGGGTGGATCAGCTCCGAGCACGTACGTACCCCTCGGGGGGGGTGCTGTGAGGAGGGGATGCGCTGGAGCTTGCTATCGAGCTTGGATTTGCTGGGTGCTGTCTGCTTGGTGGGTTATATGGGTGGTGGGGTTGTCTTGTGTTGGCTTTCTTCAAGCTTGGCCAATGGTTCTGATTGCCATGGGGGAGCACTGGTCTCACAAATGCCCTCTTTGTTCCTTGCTCTTGAACTTAAGGGCTCTGTAAGTGCTACAGATGCTGTTGGACGAATTGCAGTGGGTTTGAATGTAACGTTTCTGTCTGAATCTTGCTCCTAAAGAAATCGTAGGAGCTGCAGGCACGCCGTATGAGAAAGGGATATTCGACCTGGAAATACTGGTTCCTGAAAGGTGAGTGGGCAACGACATCTAGTGAGGCAGCTGGGGTAGTGCTGCTTCAGTTAAGATCCTTGCTGCAGGTGCTTCCTTTAAGTCTTTCTTTGTTGGGAGGCAAAAGGAAGGCGGTGGATTAGGTGAGAGCCTTCATTTAAGGAATGTCATCAGCTGATTTCCATGAGCTGCTGTATTTGTTTCACATGGGACATTCTCTAGCATGTGATTAAAAGCACTAGGACATGATGTCTGCTTCCTCATAGTCCTCAAAGCTTCCTGGAAAGGAGCTTGTTCACGAGTGAAAAGCTTCCTTCCACGTTTGCTTTGTGGGAAGCTACCCAGGGAAGTGCCAGTGGGATGTGGTGAAGGCAAAGCCTTACCTCCTCCAGGCATCTGTGGGGAAGGATGCCACTTACTATACAGCCAGGGGAGGGAATGATGGCATTATTGGGTGCTGGTGTAGAGAGGAAAGTAACTTTGTTTCTTGACACTTGTCCTTAAAGGTACCCATTTGAGCCCCCCAAGATTCGCTTTCTGACCCCAATTTATCATCCTAACATTGACTCTGCTGGGAGGATTTGCATGGATGTTCTTAAATTACCGCCAAAGGTAAGAGAGCTCCTTGGGCCCGAGCACAACAGTGACCTCCTTGTCTTGTTCTTGTAAAACCCTTCTTGAATGTCTGTTTGCTACTGACTTATTTACACAGGAGCACGGGAATAAAGTTTCTGAGCAGCATCTCCTTTGTTTAGAGACTAGAACATGAGCTTTTCTTCCACAGAAGGTTCCAAGATTTAGGGATTGTTGTCAAAAGGCATTAGGTGGTTCTGTGGATATGGGTTACCCTGGTCCCACCAAGCAGAGCCAGGGAGGATGTGGTATCAGTCAGGCTTCCTCAGAGAGACCATCACTGCCTGGGTGTTGAGAGCAGGGCTGGGGCTTTGGTGGGGCTGAAGTGCTGCACATCCTGAGGCAGCTTGTAAGCAGATGAGGTTTAAATGCTGCCAGTCCTGAGGTTTCTCTAGGCAGCCCATGGGCATGTTTCATAGAATCCCAGACTGGTTTGGGTTGGAAGGGACCTTAAAGCTCATCCAGTTCCAACCCCTGCCACGGGCAGGGACCCCTTCTGCTAGAGCAGCTTGCTCCAAGCCCCTGTGTCCAACCTGGCCTTGAACACTGCCAGGGATGGGGCAGCCACAGCTTCTCTGGGCACCCTGTGCCAGCGCCTCAGCACCCTCACAGGGAAGAGCTTCTGCCTAAGAGCTCATCTCAGTCTCCCCTCTGGCAGGTTAAAGCCATTCCCCTTGGCCTGTCCCTACATCCCTTGTCCCAAGCCCCTCTCCAGCTTTCCTGCAGCCCCTTCAGGCACTGGAGCTGCTCTCAGGTCTCCCCTTCAGGAGCCTTCTCTTGTCCAGGCTGCCCCAGCCCAGCTCTCTCAGCCTGGCTCCAGAGCAGAGCTGCTCCAGCCCTCGCAGCATCTCCATGGCCTCCTCTGGCCTCCCTCCAACAGCTCCATGTCCCTCTTGTGCTGCTGCCCCAGAGCCAGATCAGGACTGCGGGGGGGTGGTCCCAGGGTTCTTTCTAACTGCTGCTCTCACCCCATTTCCTTGCAGGGTGCATGGACACCTTCCTTGAACATCTCCACTCTGCTGACCTCCATACAGCTGCTGATGGCAGAGCCCAACCCCGATGACCCTCTCATGGCATCCATAGTACGTGAGCTCTTCCTCTCCTGCAGCTGCAGGCACAGACTGGGGAGGAGCAGGGTGTTAGATTCAGGCTGTGCTTCCCCTTCCCCTGCCCTGGCTTAACACACAAGCAGTGTAGCTCGCTCTTGGCCAGGCCTGGGGGCATGCCTGTGTTTCCCAAAGGCAGCTGGGGCAGGTGGAGCTGGGCTCTGCAGAGATGTAAAGCTCTTGTCCTGCCACAGCAAACAGAAGTCACTTCATGTGTTGTACCGTGGGCTCGTACGGGGTTTGATCTGGTTTAAGGGTCCGAAAGCAAGACCTTAGGCCCAGCTTCTTGGTGTGATGTTTGCATGAAGTCAAATCTCTCTTTGCCTTATGTTCAGTCCTCAGAGTACAAGTACAAAAAGGAGCTTTTCCTGCTGAATGCCAGGGAGTGGACTGAGAAGCATGCGAGCCAGCAGAAGAGGGTAAGAAGCACCCTCCGTGTGCTCAGCCGAGGGTGGCTCTGCCTGTGAGCAGCCCTCCTTATCCCAGTTTGCCTTTCACAGTCACTTTGTGCAGCGTTCCCCTTCCCTCCCCTTCTGTCCTGTGGTTTGGATGGGTTTAATTTGGTTGTACTTTATTTAAGGTCATTAAAATCTAATGATTCTAATGGTGGGTTTGGGATGTCTCTAGAGAAGGAGGCTCTGCACCTCTGCCCCCCAGGCAGCCTGTCCCAGTGCTCTGCCACCCTCAATGGGAAGAAGCTCTTCCTCCTGCTGAGGTGGAACTTGCTGTGGTTCAGTTTCTGGCCATTGCTCCTCGTCCTGTGCCTGGGCACCACTGGGAAGGGTCTGGCACCATCCTCCTTTGAGCTACTGATGGGATCCCCTCTCGGGCTGCTCCGGACCCACCAGGCCCAGCCCCACAGTCACCTCCT
This sequence comes from Pezoporus occidentalis, assembly GCF_034315485.1. Classification (NCBI taxonomy): domain Eukaryota; kingdom Metazoa; phylum Chordata; class Aves; order Psittaciformes; family Psittacidae; genus Pezoporus; species Pezoporus occidentalis. The sequence continues at coordinate 77,492 of NW_026914653.1, read as the reverse complement.
CCTCCTGTTATCACAGGCTTTGGGAGAGAAGCTGGACCCCAGTGCCACCAGTGCCCCCGAGGGAGCTGCTGCCCAGAAGAGGAAAGGGAGCAGCGTGAGCAAGAAGGAGAAGAGCCCTCGCCTGGAATCCTGAGCGGGGTTTGTTCCTGTGGCTCTGCCCTTTCCCCTTGGCACAGCTGGGCCTGAGGGGTGGAGCTGAACGGAGCCTGCAGCAGGTTTTCCTAGTATTTTTTTTCCCTGTGGGATGTTCCACTGTGTAAATAAGCCATACAGCTTTAATTTCTACCTGGGTTTCTGGTTTGTTGGGTGGAGTTTATGGAATATCCCAAAGCAAAGGGGAACGGGAAGTGCTGCTTCAGTTTCTGCCTTCCAGCTTTCAGAGAACTGACAACAGCACCACATATTCTGGTTTCTGGTTTACTCTGTTTTCCTCCTAACACTGAAGTGCCTAAAGGACAGGAATCCTGCAAGCTTCAGTCTCCTGACCGTTGGAATTCCAGCTTTCCAGAGCTGTGTTAGACTCTGGATACAGCTTGGACCAGGTCAGAGGACGCAGCTGCGCCTGGATGTGGTGTCTCACCAGTGACAGGCACCAGTGCAGTGGGGTGAAGAAAAGCCCAAAGGGTGCCCACAGGTCTGGCAGTGGGATGGGGAGGAGAGATGGGTGCCAGCACCCCTCAGCTGGAGAAGGCTTGTAGGATGAAGGACAACTTTTAGGGGCAGGACATCTCTTACCAGAGCCTCCTGCTCCACACAGTTGCCTGCAGGGCATTTAACCCATGTCCTGTCCCTGCTCCAAGGGAACGTGAGCCAGGCCCAGCCTTCTGTGTCCATAGGAGCAGAGGCAGGACTTAGGGAAGGAACAGGCAGGGAATGAGAGAGCTGTGCTCTGACACGCCAGGACCTGGAGCATCCTTCCTGCTGCTGGCTCCAACCCTGGGGCTGCTCTCTGCTGGGCCTCGTCCTGCTCAGTCGAAGTTGTAGTAAAGGCAAAAGGCGAAGAACATGGCAAAGATCTGCAATGACAGGAGGGGGGAGCAGGTCAAAGCCCCCCCCATCCTTCACCCCAGGTGGTTTTACACCATGTGTGCCTTCTGGGGGTGCTTGTGGCAGCCAGAGGCTGGGGAGCGCCCATCCTGGTCCCTTCACCCCCAGAGAACCCGGCTGCGGTGCCTGCCCCATCCCAGCCCCATGCAGCACCTCAATGCCCAGCACAACCAGGCTGCAGATCCCAGGCAGAGACACGAACTGCTGCAAGGTCCGGCCGAAGGTGGAGAAGCAGCCCTGGAGGAGGGAGATGCTGGAGGGGGGTCCTCATGCTCCCAATGGGGCCGGGAGCTCAGAGGGTGACCAAGGTGCGGGCAGGATGAGGCGGTGATGGAGGGAGCCCCCCCACCTGCTCATGGATGTACCCAGGGCTCCGGTCCTGGCACTGCTCCCAGCCCAGCAGCTCCCCTGCGTGCAGGAGCCCATCGCGGGTGCAGCACACGCGGGGCCACGGCATCCCCGGGTGCAGCTCCTGGAAGCAGGAACCGTTCCCAAAGTCTTCGGGTCCTAAAACACCACAACAGGAGAACTGGACCGGAAGGGGACTGCCATCAATGCGCTGCCAGCGGGGAGTGGATGCAACAGCCCCACACTGGGGGCCATGAGCCCCTCGCCTGCAGCCAGGGTCACCCTCGGCAGGTCCCATGGGTGCTCACCGTGACCATGAGGGTGTTCCAGGCCGTGGAGAAGACCTCGGCACCCTCGTCCCCGCGGTAGCTCCTCCGCAGCTCAGACAGGAGCAGCTCCGGCTGCATCTGGGGGTACCAGGGATGGGACCCACCTCGAACCAGCCCCGTTCTATGGGATGTAGGTACCCAACCACCCAGGGTGAGGCTTGCGTGAGGGGGATGAAGGTGATGAAGGCTGCCCCCCACAGCAGACCTAGGGGAACCAGGGCAGGAGGAGAGGGGCTGGTACCTGTTTCCAGTGCAGCAGGAAGAGAACGGCCCCAACGAGCTGCGTGATGAAGACAAGGCTCACGAGGATGAAGAACTGGAAAGCATCGGGATGAAGGTGTCAGAGACCAGCCCTGCTCCAGCTCTTCCTGCCCTCCTCTGCAGCCTGCCCTGCCTGTGCCCTGGGACCAAGGGACACGGGGGAGGAAGCTTGGAAATGCCACAGGGGACAACCCAGTGCCCCTCATTGCTGCCTTTTCACGTCCTTTGGGCTCTACACAAGATGGAGACTGGGGTGGGAGCTGCTTTGTCTTCCCCAGAGGGTGCTCAGGCATTGGAACACCGTCCCTGCAGTGCTCAGTGCTGTGGGTCAGTGGTGGCTTTGGCAGTGCTGGGGTAAGGCTTGGACTGGATGAACTGAAAGGGCTTTTCCAGCCCCATGGGTGCAATGGTTCTGGGAGGGATGGGGCATATGCGGCTATAATGGGGACCCCCCCCCCCCATCCTCGCACCCTGCTCACCCCCAGCAGCAGCGCTCGGCTCCGGCGCAGGGCCCCCCAGCAGCCCAGGAAGCCCAGCAGCGCCAGGGCCGTGCCCACGGCCAGCAGCAGGAAGGCACCGGCGCTCAGCACCCCGTTGGCAGCCACGATGTGCTGGAAGCCGGATGGGTCCACGGCCACCCAGAGTCCCACGGCCACCAGGCTCGTCCCCCCGGCCTGCGGATGGGCCGCGGTTATGGGGTGCAGGGGGCACCCCATGGGGACCGGGGGTGCAGTGAGCTTGGCGGGACACACACACACACACACTCACAAACACCAGCGCGTTGAAGATGAGCATCAGGTACTTGACGCAGCTCAGGACACCCATGGGGACACCGCGGGCGGGGGGGCTTCACGGCAGCGTTGGTCCCTATGGAGGGGAGAGCAGAGCCTGGACCCCCCCCCCCCTCCCCGGAGCATCCCCTCCATCCCCATGGCACCCTCCGGACCCCACCAGCACTCACCCTGCGGGGCCTCCGAGCGGCACCGGCAAGGCTGGAAGAAGCTCCCTGCCAAGGGGAGAAACCCCCTCGGCCGGGGGAAGGAGGGGGGGGCCATGAATGATTGATGGGGAACAGGATCCGCCATTGTCCGGGTGTCCTTAACGGGGGTAACCAAAGCCCGGGCAGGGAAAGCCGAGCCGGGCCCCACAGCGGGAGGGGGGACCTCGGGCATCGGTGACTGCTGCGGGCACCGGGACACGCGGACAGCGGGGGCCGGGACGGGCCCCCCCCCGGCTCTGCCCCGTTCAACCGGGCTCCATCACCGCCACCCCACCAGTAGGGGGCAGGCGAGTGCGCGACCATAGAGACAAGGCGGGGCAGCTGGGACGGCTTCTCCAATCGCAACGGGGGCGGGAGAGACAGACAGCGGCTGTAGCCAATCAGAAAGCGGCGTTTTGTTAAGGGGCGGGGTTTCTAACGCCGAGCGGGGCGGAAGCGGCCCCGGTCCCTCAGAGTCGCTTCCGGTGCCGCCGCCGCCGCCGCCCTGTGCGGGATGTAGCGGCCGGTGAGTGCGGCGGGGCCGGGGCTGTCGCTATCGTTATCACTGTCACTATCGCTATCGCCATCGCCGTCTGTCGTTATCGCTGTCGCGGTGCCGCTCCTCACCTCTCTGTTCTTTCCCCCCCCACCCCGCAGCGCGGCGGCACAAGGACGCGGAGGACCCGGCCCCATGGCGTCCCGCAAGGCCTCCGCCGCCGGGCCGGGCACCGCGCTGGGCGCCGCCGGCCGCGACAGAGCGCACCTGGAGCTGGCCGAGCTGGGGCCGCTGCTGGAGGAGAAGGGGGAGCAGGGAGCAGGCGGCTCGGCCGCGGTAAGCACCGAGCTCAGAGGCACCCGGAGCCGGGCACCCGCGGGTGGCTGCGCTGGGCTGGTCCCGGAGCGGCTCCCGGGGTGCGGGGGAGGGTCTGTGGCAGCTTCATGTAGGGGTGAGGTGAGGACGCGCTGCTGCTGCTCGCGGTGGTCCCGGTCCCCGGCTCTTCCATGGCCCTGAGGGCTGGGAATCAGCTTCCCAAAGCCGTGAATGGGAGAGCCGGGGTGGGCCCCGGGGGAGCTCCGGGAGCTGCAGGCTGGGCTCCGTGCTGGGCGCACAGGGATGGGGTTCCTGGGTGAAAATCCGCCCCCCCCCCCCCCCCGGTAATCCCGCCTTGCAGTAAGGATAAACCCGGGATTACTCTGCCCGCGATGGGGAGGACAGGGGCGCGTTGTGTAAGTGCTGGTGCCCGGTGGGCCCTGCCTGTCCCCCTGGGTGCTGGCAGAAGGGGCTCCTTGCTCTCCGCTCCTCCCATGGCCTGCAATGATTTTCCCTCCAGGCTGAAGAGCCGCCGTGCCCGGCGGCCCGTGAGGAAGAGGAGGAGGTGGTCCGTGTGCTGACGCTGCCTCTGCAGGCTCACCATGCCATGGAGAAGATGGAAGAGTTTGTGTACAAGGTACAGGAGGCTGTAGCCCAGCTCCCAAGTCCTGATTTTGGGGGTGTTAAAGAGGCCCTGATGCCCTAAACCCCGGGCTGAAGATGCTGGCCAGGGGCTGGGATGCGCTGCGGTGCCTGGGTGCTCCGGCTCTGCTCCCTGCAGCATCTCCTGGGAATGGTGTGGGAAGGGGATGCTGAGGGTTGTGCCCAGCCATGGAGGACAAGCAGCGACCTGGGAGCAGTCCTGGTGTCCCTGTGGTCCTCTAACTGGGACCCGTTACTGGTCTCACTGGGTGCCTGTGCTCACGGTCACTGCTGTTTGGTGAGCAGCGTCATGAGCTGGGGACCAGCCTGGTCCTGGTGCCATCCAGGGCTCCTTCTTTCCAGTCTGGAATGGGAGGGAACAGGGGCTGTGGAAGGGTTAAATCTAAAGCTGCAAATCCCGGGATGTGCCTGGTTTAAGGGCTCCCTTGTGCTGTAAAACCCAAACCTCACACACACACACAGAGACACGAGGAGCATCCCAGGGCATCTTCAGCCCTTCCTGGGCTTATTCCATGCAGGACTTTGTGCTCTGGGGGTGGGTGGATGCGACCCCGAGGCTGGCTGCAGCTCCAGGGCCCAGCAGCATCTCGGTGTCGTGGTGCAGGTGTGGGAAGGGCGCTGGCGGGTGATCCCCTACGACGTGCTGCCCGACTGGCTCAAGGACAACGATTACCTCCTGCACGGGCACCGCCCGCCCATGCCCAGCTTCCGCGCCTGCTTCAAGAGCATCTTCCGGATACACACCGAGACGGGCAACATCTGGACACATCTGCTAGGTGCTGGGGCCTCGGGGGGGGGTGTGGAGAGCAGGCACTGCCATGGGACCCCAGGGCTGGGCTCAGGCACTGCTGGTGCCTTTGAGAGTGGGGTGGAGAAACGTGGCCTGGGGAAAGCAGGGAAATGTGGGGCGAGCTTCCCTCTGCAACGGTGCCGTGTGTTCCCTGCAGGCTTTGTGTTGTTCCTGTGCTTGGGAATCCTGACCATGCTGCGGCCCAACATGTATTTCATGGCTCCTCTCCAGGAGAAGGTGGTGTTTGGGATGTTCTTCCTGGGAGCTGTGCTGTGCCTCAGCTTCTCTTGGCTCTTCCACACTGTCTACTGTCACTCGGAGAAGGTCTCGCGGACCTTTTCAAAGTGAGTCAGCACGAGAGGCTTTGGCATCCTCTTGGGAAGCGCTGCCTTTTATCCCTGGGGAGAGTTCACTGAACCCGGAGTGAACCACCAGTGAACCTGCCCTTTGCAGGAGTGCTTTAAATCATAGAGCCCCAGCCTGGTTTGGGTTGAAGGGAGCTTAAAGCTCCTCCAGTTCCAACCCCTGCCACGGGCAGGGACCCCTTCCATAGAGCAGCTTGCTCCAAGCCCCTGTGTCCAACCTGCCCTTGAACACTGCCAGGGATGGGGCAGCCACAGCTTCTCTGGGCACCCTGTGCCAGCGCCTCAGCACCCTCACAGGGAAGAGCTTCTGCCTAAGAGCTCAGCTCAGTCTCCCCTCTGGCAGGTTAAAGCCATTCCCTTTGGCCTGTCCCTACAGGCCCTTGTCCCAAGCCCCTCTCCAGGTTTCTTGCAGCCCCTTCAGGCACTGGAGCTGCTCTCAGGTCTCCCCTTCAGGAGCCTTCTCTTCTCCAGGCTGCCCCAGCCCAGCTCTCTCAGCCTGGCTCCAGAGCAGAGCTGCTCCAGCCCTCTGGAGCTGGCCCTCAGGCAATGCTATACCCCAGGACCCGCAGCCTTTGTGCCCCTCGTAGCAGGAAACCGAGGGCTCTGGGGTCTCTCTGGGCACTGCTGGGATGTGCCAGTTCAGTGCTTTCCAGTTTACTGGATGCTTTTGAATCTCTGGTTTGGATCCAGCCTGGACTGAAACCAACTGGAGAGGAGCAAACCAAAGGGGTTCCCGGCAGTGACTGCGCTGGGCAGTGGCCAGGGCCTTCCCCCAGGGCCACTCGGGGCTGCTCTTGGCATTGAGCTCACACCAGCCCTTGTGCACAGGCAGAGCCAGGCCTCAGATGGGCCCTTGCTCACACAAACCTGTCCAAGGCAGTTACTTGGGTGCTGTTTGCTGGGCAATGATCCTGTGGGATGAGGGCTCCAGAACACACTGTGCAGCAGGAACACCCTTGTGTACTGGGGGGCACCCCACCATGGTGGTGGTGGTGACACAAACTGCTCCTGGGTTCATTGAAAGAACTTTGCCATGGAGTCAAATCCATGTGTGAGGACTTGTGCCACCTCCTCCTCTCCCTGGAGACACAGCATAGGGCTGCAGGGACTCGCTGTGGGTACCGATGCCGTTACCAAGAGCACACGAGGAGGAGGGTGGATGCTGGGGCTCCCCTGTGACTTCCCTTGTCATTGCACCCCGCCTGCAGGTTGGATTATTCAGGAATTGCACTGCTGATCATGGGAAGCTTCGTCCCATGGCTCTACTACTCGTTCTACTGCTCCCCGCAGCCAAGACTCATCTACCTCTCCATCGTCTGCGTCTTGGGCATCTCGGCCATCATCGTTGCGCAGTGGGACCGCTTCGCCACCCCTAAGCACAGGCAGACCAGAGCAGGTAGGGGCTGCCCCATCCTCCCCCTGCAGCCCCAGTCCCTTTGGGCAACCTTCACTGATGCAATGCCTCTGGCACAGCCTCTCCTCAAGGCGAGGAGCCGCGTTCCTTGTGCTTTTGAGGCTCTGGCATGAGCCCGAGGGCTGGCACCACCGTCCCTGTGTGCGATGGGCTCTGCGAGGTGCTGATCTCTCCTCTCCACCGCAGGCGTGTTCCTGGGGCTGGGGCTGAGCGGGGTGGTGCCCACCATGCACTTCACCATCGCCGAGGGCTTCGTCAAAGCCACCACCGTGGGTCAGATGGGCTGGTTCTTCCTCATGGCCGTGATGTACATCACGGGCGCGGGGCTCTACGCCGCCCGCATCCCCGAGCGCTTCTTCCCGGGCAAGTTTGACATCTGGGTGAGTGGTGGGGAGCAGGCGGTCACTGGGGTGAAGGGTGGGGAGCTTGCGGGTGTCCTGGTGCTCCTTTGGCTCTGCTCTAAAGGGCTTCCTCGCTCTGCTCCCCCCCCTTTCAGTTTCAATCACATCAGATCTTCCACGTGCTCGTGGTGGCCGCAGCCTTTGTCCACTTCTACGGCGTGTCCAACCTGCAGGAGTTTCGCTACGGCCTCGAAGGGGGGTGCACGGACGACTCTCTGCTCTGAGAGCGCCGGGTTTTAGTCCAAGCTTCCCAAGTGCTTTTTAAACTCTTTTTGTCTTTGCTAAAAAGAAGAAAAACAAAAACCTCCAAGGCAGGCCCCAAACCGTGCGGGGTTCTTGGGATGGGGGGGGTGGGTTTTTAAAGCTAAATAACAAATTCCTTAGCAAAGTTGACCAAATCCTCACCCCCCCTCTTCCCCTGCACCGCCGGGGCACTGGCAGCCAGCCCCTGGGGGAGCTGCACCGGGGTCCCCCGAGCCCCCCTCGCATGCATCCCCCGTGTGTGCTGCGGCCCCGGGCCCGGGCCCAGCCCCGGTTTGAGTTGTCCTTTATCTGTTCTGTTTGTCCTTGACACAGTAATGTACCAGAGGAGAGACTATTTAATATTTAATACTATGCTTTAAGAAGCCTTTGCTGGCACCGCGCCACCCTCGGCCCCCTCGCTGGCTGTGGCGGGGAAGGGAGGGCAGTGGGGCAGGGCAATGTAGAGCTGCTGTAGCTGATTGAAATAAACAGGTCAATAGTTCCGTGTGGTGCTGCTGGCGTCGGGCTCTGCTTTTTTGGTGGAGGGGGGGGGGTTTGGGATGAGTGCTGGGAGTGTCCATGTGGGGCCGGGGCAGAGTCCAGCCCCAAGGGCTGAACTCAAAGACATAGGAAAGTCCTGGGTGTTGCAGTGATGAGAGGGCAGGAAACGGCACCTTCCTGTGGGCACGGGGCCCTGGGCTGCTGCTGCGACCAGCAGCAGGGCAGGGAGGGGATCCTGCCCCTCTGCTGTGCTCTGGGGAGACCCCCCTGCAGTCCTGGTCCAGCTCTGGGGCAGCAGCACAAGAGGGATGTGGAGCTGCTGGAGCGAGGCCAGAGGAGGCCATGGAGATGCTGCAAGGGCTGGAGCAGCTCTGCTCTGGAGCCAGGCTGAGAGAGCTGGGCTGGGGCAGCCTGGAGAAGAGAAGGCTCCTGAAGGGGAGACCTGAGAGCAGCTCCAGTGCCTGAAGGGGCTGCAGGAAAGCTGGAGAGGGGCTTGGGACAAGGGATGTAGGGACAGGCCAAGGGGAATGGCCTTAATGGGACTCTGTGCCCTCCTTCCTGGGATCAGCGCAGCAGAAAGGATGCTGCAGGTGGGGGATGAAGGACACCCAAAATCAGAGGCTTCTTGTCATGCAGAAGCACGTGTGAGGGACTGGCCAGTGCATATGGTCATGGGCAATCTGAGGGTAAGAGCCATTTGCCTACAGTTCCCCTCCAGTGCAGCCCTAAGACAGCTCCATGGCATGAGAGCAGGAGCTGTGGGATGTGAGCGCTGGTGATGGACACACGGGGGATGCTCTGGAGCCGATGGGGCAGGCTGCAGTCCTCTCTGAGGCTCACAGTGGGGTCTCAGCTGGAGCCAGGAGCGTTGCCCGAGTGACAGGGAGCAGGAAAACTGCCTTCAGGAGCCAAGTCAGTGGCAAAGGCAAGACAGAGCCACACACTGTGTATGTCTGTTACACCCCAAGAGCAGCTCCATCAACCTGGAAGGTACCAGAGACTCAAGAGCTGGGAATCCTGGAGCAGCTTTAGCATGGTCAGCGGGTTGGGAACAGGAAACTGCCCCTTTTCCAGGGTGGTGGATACAGGAGAAGGGCAGGATTTGCACTCACACTTTGTACAATCCCAATTCAGCCCTTGGGCAGCCATTACCGTGCTGCTTCTGGGTTATCTCCACCCTCTCCTCCTACCAGCCACAAGGGCCTGACTTGGTTCCCTGACAGAGAGCAGAGGTGGAGCTCCCTGCAGGGCAGAGGAACCACGAAGCTGCTCAGGTGCCATGACCCAGGTCTTCTGGAGCACAGCTACTGCAGCAAGGCCAGCACGAACAGCAAACCTCAGCGGGTCATCTGGTACCTGCTGGCCTCCAAACTGGAAAGCAGATGGTTTAACTGCGCTCAGGACTGGGTCCGAGGGTACCCAGGGCAGCTCTGGCCCCACAGCCCTGCGTGTGTTCTGGGCAGGGCTTGCTGCACGGTCCCAGGAAGCAGCAGCACAGGAGCAGGATTAGTTTGCTGCCACCTCCTGCTAACAGAGGCTCAGGGTTTAGAGGGAGGCGGACCCACAAAAGGCAGATTCAGCTCCAGGTGCGGAGCTGGGGCTGGGAGCAGCGTGGAGAACACAGAACAGCACCGGAATACGTGTTGCTGGAAGGAATTTTCACTAGCTTGGGCACTCTCCTGCTAATACTCACTCTAGGAATGGAAAACTGGGTGTAGATAAAACTCTTTTCCTTAAGCTGATCAACGGGCAGCGACCTAAATCCGGTGGGGAAGAGGCTCAACTCCAGCTGTGCTCAACGCGGGTGCTCAGAGCCACATCCCAGGGAAGACTCCAGAGGCTTCCACTGCAGTCTGTGTCCAAAGGATGACAAGACTCCACTTGGTCCTTGTGTGAACCCTCCGTGTATTCTACCAGACACTCACTAACATGACAGCAATGGAACCTATCACGAATAAATAGACCTGTCCTCTTCTCCTGCGTGGCTCGACACCAAGAAGGGCTGAAGGTTCCTCCTGGCGTGGTTCGTGTCCAGAGATGACCACTGGTGGGAAGACGAAGCACAGCTGGGGCTGCCAGTGCTGGAAGTGAGAGCTGAGGAGAACGGGAGCGGAGGAGGATCACTGGTACTGCCTGTAGTCACCAAAGGGAGAGGGCGAGGGAGCGGGCGGCAGCTGGGAGGGATCGTCTGAGAACTGGGGGCCTGTGACAAGGCAAGAGGGGGAGAAAAGGCAAAGAGTTAATGGCAAAGGCAGGAGAAACTCCCCCCTCGGAGCTGGGAGCAGCTTCGCAGTGGCTGTGTCCAGAAACATCCCACTGCAGCCTGATGGAGGCAGTGACGTTTGGGTTTGTTTTCATTCAAAGCGCTCTGTGCATCCAACAGACCCAGAGAGCTGGGCTTGGAGGAGAAGAGCTCTGAGGAGAAGGCTCCAGGGAGACCTTAGAGCAGCTCCAGTGCCTGAAGGGGCTGCAGGAAAGCTGGAGAGGGGCTTGGGACAAGGGATGTAGGGACAGGCCAAGGGGAATGGCTTTAACCTGCCCGAGGGGAGACTGAGATGAGCTCTTAGGCAGAAGCTCTTCCCTGTGAGGGTGCTGAGGCGCTGGCACAGGGTGCCCAGAGAAGCTGTGGCTGCCCCATCCCTGGCAGTGTTCAAGGCCAGGTTGGACACAGGGGCTTGGAGCAAGCTGCTCTAGTGGAAGGTGTCCCTGCCTGTGGCAGGGGTTGGAGCTGGATGAGCTGTAAGGTCCCTTCAACACAAACCAGGCTGGGGTTCTACACTTAAGAGCTTCAGGGCTGGACTTTCACCTCCTTTACTAACAGGGAAATGAACTGGAGCAGAGAGGAAAACACTTCCAGCCCTGCAGAGCAGCTGGAACGCTCTTCCTTGTCACCCTCGAGCTGAACTTCACCATCCCGAAGGCTGCCCCACAGAAACTCCCCTGCCAACAAAGCCAGGCACAAAGGGAACCGATCGCCTGGAGTCGCCCTCCTGAGGCCGCTCACGGCCGTGCTGCTGCAGGGAAGCAGTAAGTGGGCTGTGTGCTGGGGTTAAATAAGCTGTGCCCCACGGGTGAAACTCCTGCTCCAGAGCAGATGAACTTCAACACGTCTTTGTAGTAAGAGAAGAAATGGTTACAGCTTCAACTGAGCAAAGGGCAGCAGGGAACAAGCCAAGAAGCCCCTGAGGAATTCGTGGCTTGCTCCTCACCCTTCCAACCCCAGTGGGTTTGGTTGCATTCATAGAATCATAGAATAGTTTGGGTTGGAAAGGACCTGAAGATCCAGTTCCAACCCCCTGCCATGGGCAGGGACACCTCACACTAAACCATGGCACACAAGGCTCTGTCCAACCTGGCCTTGAACACTGCCAGGGATGGAGCATTCACAGCTTCCCTGGGCAACCCATTCCAGTGCCTCAGCACCCTCACAGGAAAGAACTTCCTCCTTAGATCCAATCTAAACTTCCCCTGTTTCACTTTGAACCCCTTACCCCTTGTCCTGTCACTACAGGACTACTCCCAGAGTAAAAGTGGGGGGCAGAGGGTGAAGTACTTTACACAGGGAGGACTGACACAACCAGGTTCCACCTCGGCCAAGTGAACCCTCAGCCTGTGTTTGCCTCAGGAAAAACCAACCAGGAGGTTGGGTTGGAAGCAGGTTACTGAAAAGCCACCACTAACTCCAGGGAATCTCTCCCCTGGCTCCATCTGCTGCTCCCTATCACCTCCTTTAACCCGGGCTTCCCCACACACTTGCATGCAGACCACAGGCACCTGCCAGAACCACTCCTCTGCCCAGAGCCTGCTGCTTGCTGCTCCTTCAAACCTGCTGTGTCACCCAGTGCCGAGTGCAGTGCAGCACCCTCAGCCTGTGTGGCTGCACCAGGGACAGGGCAGGGCACAGGGGCAGCTGGGACACCCCTGCTTTCAGCCTCCAGCCACCCAGAGGGAAGGCATGGAGGAGCCTCATCCATCTGCCTCCCCCCTGACTTCCTACAGCCTTCCCAACCAGCGGAGCACATGGACTCCGTGGTCAGAGCAGCGAGGGGCAGGGCTCTGTCGGTAAAGGCTGTGCCACAACAGCTTTGTGACAGTGACACCCTGAATCCCTGGGGGCTCCTCACCGTTTGCAAACTGTGTGGAAGCAAATCTGGTCAAGAGAATTCCAGCTCCTTCGATTAAAGCCAGCAGAATTCCTCCCATGGCAGCAGATCCCACCATGGCGACGGGGCCGTCTAAAAATCCAAAGCACAAAACACCACTTTTGAGTCCCCTGTGCACCTTTGGCTCCTGCTGCAGTTCTCTTCTCTCCTAGAAGCAGACTCAGAAGCAGTCGTTTTGCATCCACGAAGCATCACCAGTAAAAGGATCATGAGTGAGCAACTCTCCCCCTCTGCGGAAACAAAGGAACTGGATAACGTTTCCCTACTTGATGCTTCCCTGAGCACAGGACAAAAGCCTCCCATTACCCTTCCAGTCCTCTGAGAACGGAAATTGCACTTTGGGTACCACAGGCGCTTCACTACAGTGATGAGAACATTGATAATACAGAGGTTTTTCAACCCACAGCCTCAATTCCTTACTTCTTGCAGCTAATATGGCTCCAGTCAGGGCTCCGCTGGTGATGGAATTCCAGGGATCCTCCTTCCCTCTCATTCTGACCATACTGCAGTCGATCATGGAGAAGAGGCCTCCCCAGACAGCAAAGCTCCCTGTGAGAAACAACACAAGAGCCTCTGTAGGGGAAGCAGAGAAGCCAACTCCGGTGCAGGCACGTCCCCAAGAGGCGGCGCAGCACCAGCGCTGCAGGTGACGGGGAAACACATCCCAGCAAAGAGCCAAACCTGGGGTAAAAGCAACACTGAGACAAGTTCCCAGGGAACACACGTTGCACTACACGTTATTGGAGAGGTCACACATCATAATGCACACACGGAGCTTAGACAGGGGATCCTGCCCCGCTGCTGTGCCCTGGGGAAGACCCCCCTGCAGCCCTGATCCAGCTCTGGGGCAGCAGCACCAGAGGGATGTGGAGCTGTTGGAGAGAGGCCAGAGGAGGCCATGGAGATGCTGCAAGGGCTGGAGCAGCTCTGCTCTGGAGCCAGGCTGAGAGAGCTGGGCTGGGGCAGCCTGGACAAGAGAAGGCTCCTGAAGGGGAGACCTGAGAGCAGCTCCAGTGCCTGAAGGGGCTGCAGGAAAGCTGGAGAGGGGCTTGGGACAAGGGATGTAGGGACAGGCCAAGGGGAATGGCTTTAACCTGCCAGAGGGGAGACTGAGATGAGCTCTTGGGCAGAAGCTCTTCCCTGTGAGGGTGCTGAGGCGCTGGCACAGGGTGCCCAGAGAAGCTGTGGCTGCCCCATCCCTGGCAGTGTTCAAGGCCAGGTTGGACACAGGGGCTTGGAGCAAGCTGCTCTAGTGGAAGGGGTCCCTGCCTGTGGCAGGGATTGGAGCTGGAAGAGCTTTAAGGTCCCTTCCAACCCAAACCAGGCTGGGGTTCTGCAGTGATTTAGTCCTCGTCTCAGCAGCCAAGAGAAGCAATTCAGCTTCTAAACTGAGCTTCCCAATCACTCACCTCCCAGCTGTGGAGCTCTTGTTTTAATTGCTGTCAAGCTGCCCCGCAGCCGGTGGTTCACACCCTGCAGGAAAAGAGACACAACAGTTACAAGGAGAGTGCAGCCTCACAGCCCATCTGACTGGGTACAGCACAAAGCTGCCACCAGCCCAACCTAGTTCCAAGGCAGCTGTGAGCAGGAGCTGGCAGAAAACACATTTTCCACACACTCTGGTACTTATCACAGCCTTATGAAGCCCTGTCAACTACAGAAAGGAATTAGAGCTCCAGGCCTGAGCCACTTTGAGATCAAAGTGTGTCTGAGTGGCCTGCAGGGGTTGAAGAGGACACTTAATGTTCAGCAAGAGAAGCCTGTTTATTTTCATTGCTTTGTTCCTAGCTGGTGCTGGCTCACTTGACACGCTTTGCACACCAGTGGAGCCAACAGCAGCACCTGGTGCAGGTAACCACAGGGAGGAGACTCTGTCCATGGACAACAGGGAAATCCACCCAGAGGAAGAGCACCATGGGCTGTGCTAGAGGAAAACCACACGTTGAAATGTCACGTTTCCATTGGGTCTATTCCAGTACAGTCACCTCAACCCTGTTTCCGATGCCCACAGAGCAGGAGCAATGTGCTCAGCTGGCAGCTCTAGGCTCACTGGTTGTCCCAAATTCAGTCATTCCTGCTGGTCAGGTGGAGGACTGGAGCAGCTCTGGAGCTGAGCTGGGTCAGCCTGGAGAAGAGAAGGCTCCTGAAGGGGAGACCTGAGAGCAGCTCCAGTGCCTAAAGGGGCTGCAGGAAACCTGGAGAGGGGCTTTGGGCAAGGGCCTGTAGGGATGGGATGAGGAAAACCAGCTTCCAACTGGAAGAGGGAAGAGTTGGATGAGATATTGGGAAGAAGCTCTTCATTATGAGGGTGGTGGGACAGTGGAATGGGTTGCCCAGAGAAGCTGTGGCTGCCCCATCCCTGGCAGTGTTCAAGGGCAGGTTGGACACAGGGGCTTGGAGCAAGCTGCTCTAGTGGAAGGTGTCCCTGCCTGGGGCAGGGGCTGGAACTGGAGGAGCTTTAAGGTCCCTTCCAACCCAAACCAGGCTGGGATTCTGTGAAGATTTAGTTCCTGTACCCAGAAGGATGAAGGACCCACATGGATCCTGAGCACTTCCTCAGATGTGGATTAATGACACGAGGGGTTTAAGCAGCCCCACTCCCAGGGATTTCTCCTCTGTACCTTCAGCTGGGCAGATTCCCTGCTGCTGGGCAGAGGCAAGGAGCAGGCTGCACCCTGCACATGCTCTGCCATGACTTGGCTTACCACTGGGGAATTCCTGAAGCCCTTGATAGCCTGGAAGATGCCACCTCCGATGGCTCCCATGGTGAAAGCGCCTCCGCAGTCATCCACTATCCTCCAGGGACTGGGGAGAGAAGGACAAAAACACCAGATTACATCATGGGACACGGTGCAAGAAGCTGTACAGGAGGCACTGGCCCTGCACCAGGGTGCCAGCTGCACGGCCTCCCAGCCAGCAAGTCATAAACCCCATAGGAAAACAACCTCGACCTTTGGGGAGAGCCCAAGAAGCCACCTCCCTGGAGCGTCACTGTCAGCTCCAGCTCAGCTCCTCACACAGGGCAAGGAGACACGTTTCCAGCCTGGAAAACCACTGCAGAACTCCAGCCCTGTCCTACTTAGGGAGTGTAAAGAGCATCACATTGACTGCTCTCCCTGGAAACTGCAGTGGTAAATTCAAGCAGGCTCAGCTCTCAAAGCACCTCCACGGCTCAGGCTCCTCCTGAGCTCTGCTTTGTTAAATGAGAGACTTCAAAGGCATCTCCTGTTCGACTGCAAAGGTTTTTCCTGCTGCATCCTGGCTCTTTGAAGTGCATTCAAAGGAAACACAGCCCCTGCTGGAGGTTGCAGTGACTCCACCACCACAGAGCATCAAATGGTTCCCATCGACAAGCAAAAGCTTTGCAACAAAGAGCATGCTGCTGACAGCAAACCCTTTGAACACCGGTGAGGTGAGCTTTCATTTGGGGTTCAAATCAAACCTGGGAGCTTTGTAACTCCCCACCACGAACCTGGACTCCTAAACTAGGGGAGCACCAACCTGCTCTTCACCGTCCCCACTGCTGCCAACATCCCAACACAACAAGGTCATTGTGTTGCCTTCATCTTCCATCAGAATCTGACAGCAAAGCCCAGCACTGCGGGGTTTAGGAGGTGGAGTGAGCTGAGCTCTGAGGCAGAAGCTCTTCCCTGTGAGGGTGCTGAGGCACTGGGTGCCCAGAGAAGCTGTGGCTGCCCCATCCCTGGCAGTGTTCAAGGCCAGGTTGGACACAGGGGCTTGGAGCAAGGTGCTCTATGGAAGGGGTCCCTGCCCATGGCAGGGGTTGGAGCTGGAGGAGCTTTAAGGTCCCTTCAACACAAACCAGGCTGGGGTTCTATGAATCCGACCTTACCTTGCATGCAGCAACAAGTACATGGTTTCCTTCCTGTGAGGGTTGCCCTTAAAGTCAAGGAAACATCAGTGACATTAAACTTGTAGGTAAGTGATAGATTAACAGTGGAATCATCTCTTTTATTCTCTTCCAATTCTTTCCCCCACCAGGCTCCGGTGCTGGTGGGACTGTGGGTGCTTAGTGTCAGCGCTGGGACACACAGGGAATGGTTGGGATGGTGTCAAAGAGGTTTCCTCCTTGAAAAGCTGCTCCTGAGGGTGCTGGAGGGAGTTTCAAAGGGAAAGGAAGAACCCCAGAGGGAGCAGGTAATGAGCTTGACATTGAAGCAGGGTTAAAGAGAGGCAAGTGTGTGATTGGGGGCTGATTAATGAAGCTCCTGTAAATAACAGTCACTGCTCAGCTGGGATTCTCTGACCTTGTGGGCAAAGGGAGACCACTTTCCATAATCCATCTGGATTTCAAGCAGGCCTTTACCAAGAGTCCTGTCAGCAGGCTAATGAAGGGCAGCTTGTGAGGAGATGTTTTATTCATAACAGAGCACATCACAATCAGGAGATGGGGAGAAGAACAAACCATCATCAAAACAGCCCCAAGAAGAAAGGCTTCGGTTGCTTTTCATCTTGGCATCCCTGCCAACAGAATGTGCCTGGAACCTCTTCCTCATCATTAAAAGTACAGGGAGAAGGAAAATAAAAGAGGGGAGAAATGTAAAAACAGGAGAAAGGGAAGGAAAATGTGATTTGGGACTAAGGAATTGAATTGAGTTGAAGCTGGAGGGGCTTTGTGGGGAGCTGGGATGAAAGCCTTGGTGCAGGCAGGGTGACAGGGGAGGAGGGGGATGTGTGAAGGGATGATGTGTGATCCTCCTGTGTCCCAAATCCGTGTGGGGCTGGGCTGCTGCTGTCACTGCTGGCACCGGGATGAGGTTGTGGTGCTTCAGAGCAACCAAGTGATGCCAAAGCAAAGCAAGTGACCGATGCCAAGAGGGCATTTCCCTTCCTTTGGGGGGGGTGCAGAGGTTGTGGTGCTCTGCTTGCTGTGAGGGAGAGGTTCAGGGGTAGGTGATGGAGTGAGGAGGGGCTGTGCTGGGGGCTGCAGGTTTGAGACATTGATCTCAGGAGATAAAAAAACACCTCAGGACAAAAGGTAATGACAGGATGGGGGGGGGGGGGGCTTCAAGCTGAGAGAGAGGAGTTTACATTAGATACCAGCATAGAGTCACAGCATCCCAGCCTGGTTTGGGTTGAAGGGACCTTAGAGCTCCTCCAGCTCCAACCCCTGCCACGGGCAGAGACACCTTCCACTAGAGCAGCTTGCTCCAAGCCCCTGTGTCCAACCTGGCCTTGAACACTGCCAGGGATGGGGCAGCCACAGCTTCTCTGGGCACCCTGTGCCAGCGCCTCAGCACCCTCACAGGGAAGAGCTTCTGCCTAAGAGCTCATCTCAGTCTCCCCTCTGGCAGGTTCAAGCCATTCCCCTTGGCCTGTCCCTACATCCCTTGTCCCAAGCCCCTCTCCAGCTTTCCTGCAGCCCCTTCAGGCACTGGAGCTGCTCTCAGGTCTCCCCTTCAGGAGCCTTCTCTTCCCCAGCCCAGCTCTCTCAGCCTGGCTCCACACTCGCTCCTCTCCCCAGCGGCAGCCGAGGTTGCCCAGAGGTGAGGAACGCTGCAACCAGGGCTCTGCTCCCCCCGGGGAGCAGCCACAACCGGTTCATCCCAGCGGCCAGGCGGGGGCTGCCCACACCTCAGCCACGCTTCATCCCCGCGCTAACCGCCGTCAGCACCGAGCCCCTGCCTCCCCTGCGGGCCGTGCCCAGCGCACAGCACCGGCTACAGCCGGTCCTGCAGCGGCACACGGCGGGGGGGGGGGGGGCACAGAGAGAGCGGGGCAATGACCACCGTGTGCGGAGGGGGAGGGTTATGAGAGAGGGGAGCACACAGCAACCGGTACAGAGCATTCACCTGGCCCCGCTCTCTGCTGTGGGGAGGTGCCGTTATGGGGAGCCCCGCGGGGGGGGCCCGGTGGAGCTGAGGGGCTGGTCCCGAGGCTCCCATCCCGTTGGGCCGGTTTAATTGCCTGTTGGCACGGTTTACTACTCGGTGGCACGGTTTATTGTCCATTGGCACGGTTTATTACCGGTTGCCACGGTTTATTGCCAGTTAAAACGGTTTATTACCCGGTGGCACGGTTTATTGCCCGTTGGCACCGTTTATTACCGGTTGCCACGGTTTACTACCCGTTGGCACGGTTTATTACCCGTTGGCACGGTTTATTACCCAGTGGCACGGTTTATTGCCCATTGGCACGGTTTATTACCCGGTGGCACGGCTTATTGCCCGTTGCCACCGTTTCTTACCGGTTGCCACGGTTTACTACCCGTTGGCATGGTTTACTACCTGTTGGCACGGTTTATTCCCCGTTGCCACGGTTCATCACCCGTCGGCACGCTTTATCACCACACCAAACGCTGTACGTTGCACCGCTGCCCCAGACACAGCCGGAACGCGGCCGGGTCCAACCCCACCGCACCGAGGGAGGCAGCGTGAGGCCGAGCCGGGGCCCAGCAGCCCCCCCCCCCCGGTGCTTTCCCCCCTCAGTGAGGCTCCACCGGCCCCGGTACCGGCGCGCCTGCAAGGCCCAGGCCGCGGGCCCGGCCGCTGCCTCAGGGGGGCCCCACCAAGGTCACACACCGGCACCACACACACCCCTCCCGCCGGCAGCGAGGCCTCCCCCCGTTCCCACCCCGTTATCCCCCGTTCCCCTTAACCCCGTTTTCCACCCCACAACCGGGCCCCGCCGGTGCGGCGGCCGGCGCTCACCAGGGCTCCCGCGCGTACTCCTCCATCTTGGCAGGCCCCGCCGCCCTCCGCCCGCCTTCCCCCCCGTGCCATTGGCTGAGCGCGACCCCCAGCAGGCCAATGGGGAGGCAGAGGGCGGGACTAAGCGGCTGGCGCATGCGCGGTACTCATTCCTTCCCCTCAAGCCCCGTAGCTGGGCCTCACGGCGCGGCCTAGTTCCGGGCACCGGGACGGGAGCGGGCCCGCACCGGAACGTGCCCTGCGGTGAGCAGCGGCTCCGGTGCAGGGAGAAGGCGTTGTGGTGGCTCTGTGAGGGCTTCATCCGGTTGTGGTGCTGAGCGAGGTCCGCCCGCCTTAACGTGCTGT
This sequence comes from Pezoporus occidentalis, assembly GCF_034315485.1. Taxonomy (NCBI): domain Eukaryota; kingdom Metazoa; phylum Chordata; class Aves; order Psittaciformes; family Psittacidae; genus Pezoporus; species Pezoporus occidentalis. The sequence continues at coordinate 58,161 of NW_026914653.1, read as the reverse complement.
GAGACAGCGCTGCTCGGGAGCCTCACCCCGCAGGGAGCCCCTGCAGTGCCTGCAGGAAGGCTGGAGAGGGGCTCGGGACAAGGGATGTAGGGACAGGCCAAGGGGAATGGCTTTAACCTGCCCGAGGGGAGACTGAGATGAGCTCTTAGGCAGAAGCTCTTCCCTGTGAGGGTGCTGAGGCGCTGGCACAGGGTGCCCAGAGAAGCTGTGGCTGCCCCATCCCTGGCAGTGTTCAAGGCCAGGTTGGACACAGGGGCTTGGAGCAAGCTGCTCTAGTGGAAGGTGTCCCTGCCTGTGGCAGGGGTTGGAGCTGGAGGAGCTTTAAGGTCCCTTCCAACCCAAACCAGGCTGGGTTCTGGGGTTCTATGTCCCAAGGACTGTTCTGGCACATTCCCCCTTCCTGGAGAAGCAGGGGCTGGTGCAGTGCTGCAGGTCACCAGGAGGTGGTGCTGTGGCTTCTGCTTTGGCTGAGGCGGGGGAGTTGGGGAGGGGAAAAACCCCCTCGGAGCAGCCCCCTCCACTCTGGTGTTCCTGTTACTGCTGTGACTGGCCCCACACTGATCCAGCCCTTCTTAGCATGGCAATTGCTTGCGGTAGCCTCGTCCTTTGCCTTACTGGGTGGCAAGTTCTACCTCAGCACCCTCACAGGGAAGAGCTTCTGCCTAAGAGCTCAGCTCAGTCTCCCTGCTGGCAGGTTAAAGCCATTCCCCTTGGCCTGTCCCTTCGTGTCACCTGGTTTGTCATGAAACGGCTTGGAAGCAAGATGTGTGTTTAACAGTAAATGGGAAATAAAAGAGATTCAAGGAATCCATCCCATTTGCAGTGTCCTGTATCAGCTAATGGGACTAAAGAAAGGAAGAGAGATGGGGGTTGGAACTGCGTGATCTTAGGGTCCTTTCCAAGCCTAACTGTGATTCTCTGATGGTCCTAGGTGGTGTCACGAGAGGTGAGGCGCTGAAGAGCATCCCCAGCTCTGCCAGAGCCCATGGACGTGTGCCTGGACAAGCTCAGTGTGACTCTGCCTCAGCTCCTCATCCCCAGGACGTGGCTCATCCCCTTGCTGTGGTTCAGAGGCTGTTGCGCAGCAATCCCCATCAATGCCTCCAAGGTGCTCGGTTGCTATGGAGATGGGGAATCCAGAGAAATCCAGACGCTGGCGGAGCCTCCCTGGAGACTGGGAGGTGCTGGGAGCTCCTCTGTGCCTCACTGCACCCCACGCTGGGCTGGGCTGGGCTGTCCTGGCTGGAACGGCTACAGAGGGACAGCATCCAAAGGATGGAGCCGGATACAGAGCAAGGCTCAAGGGTCCTCACACAGGCCCCCAGTCCCTGGTGCTGGTGGCCTGGAGCTGCTCTGATTCTGGGCTGAAAGCACTGGATTTTCTTTGGGTGTTCTCTTTCTTTCAGCACTAGACTCTGTGGAACATGGTGCAGTCAGAGCTCTGTGGATATCCCTGTTCAGAAAGGGATGTGACAGCCAAGATAAATGGCAGGAGGAACATTCTCATAGAGTCATGGACTGGTTTGTGCTGGAAGGGACCTTAAAGCTCCTCCAGCTCCAACCCCAGCCACGGGCAGGGACACCTTCCATAGAGCAGCTTGCTCCAAGCCCCTGTGTCCAACCTGGCCTTGAACACTGCCAGGGATGGGGCAGCCACAGCTTCTCTGGGCACCCTGTGCCAGCGCCTCAGCACCCTCACAGGGAAGAGCTTCTGCCTAAGAGCTCAGCTCAGTCTCCCCTTGGGCAGGTTAAAGCCATTCCCCTTGGCCTGTCCCTACAGGCCCTTGGCCAAAGCCGCTGCTGTAGTGAGGTGGAACACTTAAGACAGTCATTTGGCTTCTTCAGATGAGGAGGGCACCAAATGGACACCAATGTGTTAAATTCTCTCTGGTTCCTGTTGCCTTCGTGCTGCTGCAGTTGTGGCAGTTTTGGGGTGAGGGGAGGAAAAGAGCATCCAGGCTGAGAGCAGAAGAAGGTGAAGGGATGAGCCTGTCCCTCCTAGTCCTCAGTGCAAACCAGCACCAAGATGAGGGTCATGATATCAGGGAGACAGAAGTGATGCAATGTTCAGGGTTATGGTAACTTAACCACTTGGTAACTAAACCCAACAGTTTCTTCTACAATCTGTAAAGAGCCTTGGGCGTGCTGGTGGTGAATCAACAGCAAGGTTTGAGCAGGAGTTGGAGGTAAATGAGATCCTAGAAGACACCAACAGTGTGCATTCCCCATCAGGATGGGCAATGTCTCGTTTGTAACACATAGAGCATCCTATGCCTGCATTCAGGGCAGGAGCTGAGCCAGGAAGATGGACAGAGGAGGGGATGAGGCTTATTACAAGAGCTTATTTTACTGAGCAAGACAAAAGGGCTGTTTGCTTGGTCTAGCAAAGAGAGGTGGGAGCAGGCAGTGAGGAGGATGGTAAAGGGTAAAGTTGCAGTGTGACAAATGGGTCCAAAATACTGTGCATGGGGTAAAGCTGCCTTGAAGCCTGGAGAGAGGAGCCCACCAGCCTCTGTCCCTCTGGGAGAGCTTTCAGGTGCCAGTAAGCTGCTGTATGGATTAGGCTGATGGAAAGTAGGTGCCTCCAAGCCAAGCCCAGGCTTAGGGCACTGCCTGAACCAGAAGCAGGAGAGACTCAGGAATTTCCTCTGTGCAGAAGCAGGGCTGACTCTGGGGCTTGGCAGGGGGGGAAATGGGAATGCAGTGGGGAAGAGCAGGAGCACTGCTCCAGAGGAGAGGGGAGAAGCAGGAGCTCCGATAAAGGGAGCCAGGGATGCGCTGGGGGCAGAGTCAGCAGCGTGAGGGAGCCCCCCCCGACCTCTCTACCAGCCCTCCAGCACGGATGGCCCCATGGTAGGGATCTGCCTCCCACCCCCCCCATCCCCAGCCTGCCAGCTTGTGCATTTTTGCCTGTTTTCTCACTAGGTTGGCCTATTGCCTTTAAAAGGCTAAATGCTCCGGACTAAATTTGGTCATGCAGCTCTGCATGGTTCCCTGGAATGTCCTCGGGTTTCAGGCTCCTCTGATAGCACCATTCCCCGCCTCCCACTGGGCTCCATTGGCTTCCCAGCTCCCAAACCGCCGCTGGACCCTGTTATTGGCCAACCCTTGGACCGAGGGGTGTCCCCTCTTTCTAACCACTATATCCCAAGGCTGCAGGCGTTGGGAGTCACTGGGATTTAACACTTCAGCACCTGCTGCTGCTGGGGAAGCAGTCGGAGCTTCGGCTTCTGGTTTTTCTCCTTCCTTGGGTACCACACAACCGCCACCGTGTCTCGCCAGCGAGCCAAGATGTCCAAAGTGGCCAAATACCGGCGACAAGTCAGCGAAGACCCAGACATCGACAGTTTGTTGTCGACTCTGTCTCCAGAGGAGATGGAGGAGCTGGAAAAGGAGCTGGATGTGGTGGATGCGGATGGGAGCATCCCGCTGGAGCTCAGGCAGGAAAACCCGGCGGAGAACAGTGACGTGACGCTCAACCACTGCGGAAAGGAGACCAGGAAACGTCTTCAGAGGGAGCAGTCGGTTGATGTAAGTTGCAGCTCACCACGTCGAGGTGCTTGGTGGGATGGGGAATGAAGGGGGGGAAATAGCTGTGAGCTCCGCTGGGGTGGTGTAGGGAGGAGGTGGAAAATGGGAATGCTGAGGAAGGCGCTCGCTAAGGAGGAGATGTTGTGGTGGAGGGACCAGAGGAGCGAGGCAGGGACCTGCTCCAGGCACTCTGGGAGGGAACAGGGTGTTCCATGAAGTGCTGGGGTTACAGAGCCCAAAGCTGTGCTGGTGCAGGGGGTTTCTCCCTGCTGGGGCCAGTGACAGCAATCCCATGGGCTGCCTTGCTTTGTACTGTATTTTCCCCTTTGGATATCTCTGAATTCTTGATCCCTTTTATTCTTGTGCAAAAGCTTCAACAGTCTCTGCTTCTGGTGGAATAAAAGAGGGTTGCTGCCTTGGAGCTGGGGGAAATCACCCCAAGGACTGGGTTTTACCCCAAGCCACTTGTTCCGTGCTTATTCAGTTAAATCCATGCTTTGCTCTTCCTTTGGCTACAGTTACCTCCTTCTCCACACCTGCAATAGCTTCCTGGGAGCTGGAAAGCTTCGTGCCAGTCCCTCTCCCTGTGCCTTGCCTTAGTGGGAGCCGATCCCATTCCTCCCTAACCCTTGGTAACCTCTGCACTAAGAATATTTGGTATGTGCTTGGTGTGTGGGAGGCCGGGAAGCGTTTGCTTTCCCTGGGTTTTCACAGCAGGCTGAGCCACACGGGGAATCTTCAGCCTTTATCTGTGCATTCACAGGCAGGTTCCATGTCCCAGGCTCAGAGGAGACGGGACAAGGCTGAGGGGTACCAGCAGCAGAGGCAGAGCCGAGGGTTATGTGGATACTTCCATTAACAGAGTGCTCTGGCTCTGATTCCTGACCTGTTCCAGCAGTAACCTGGATCTTCCAGCTGAGCACATGGAAATAGCTCTTTCTGGATGTTTATAATAGAGTTTGCTATAGGAGGGTCTTCTCCTGACCTACATCTGGGAGAAAAGGATGAAAACTGCAGCTATAGGAGGAATAAATGAAGGTTTCTTTTGCAGGTCTGAACAAGGGGTTAAATAGTTCCCCCCCACTCCCCTCCAAGCTCCTTGTGCAGCCCTGGAGCTTTCCTCTGCTTGTGGGGATGAGGCACTCGCTGCCTTCACCTTCCCTATGTGGCCATGGGATCAGCAGGGTGCATTTTCCCATCTGTGGGCTGTTGGAGAACTTCTCCGTGGTGGGGAATTGCGGGTGCTGCAGGGCAAATGGGCCTGGAAAGGGAGATGCTGTTACGTGGAACCAGTTAGTCCAGTGGTGCTGCAGGGCTTTGCAGTGGTTTGCAGGGGATCCTGGCTTGCAGGCACTGAAAAAGCTGCTTACTCAGGCAGGGGGATTCTTAGTTCAGCATCAGGAGTGATGCTGGTTTGCTTTTAGCCGTGGGAAGACGAGGAGTCAACTGGGAATTGGGATAGGGAAGTGTCCAGGATCAGGAGGAAGGGAGGGAATGTGTGCGTTGCATTGCAGTGACTGGGTATGGCAGAGCTGCCTTGCTTCTGTTGCAATCCCTGGAAGCCAAGAACAGAATCTCCTCCACCTCTTCCTGCTCGGAATTGTTAGGACCTGGGATTAGCACCTGGCTCACAGCACGGGCAGGTCAGCCCATGGACCTTTGCTCCACCATGGGGCATGAGGATGGATGGGCTGGGCTGGGATGGACTGGATGGATTGGGATCATTGGGCCACAGAAGCCATCACAGAAACCAGCCCAGGAAGCTGCTGCTTCCCTCCATGCCAAGCAGCCTCAGGCTGGGTTTTGCTGCAGGATGGATGAGAACACAGAGCCATCCGGAGCATCCCAGGAGGCTCCTGAGCTCTCATGGCAGCACTGAGGCCTGTGATGAAGCTGTGGCTGCCCCATCCCCGGCAGTGTTCAAGGCCAGGTTGGACCCAGGGGCTTGGAGCAAGCTGCTCTAGTGGAAAGGGTCCCTGCCTGTGGCAGGGGCTGGAGCTGGAGGAGCTTTAAGGTCCCTTCCAACCCAAACCATTCCATGATTCCATGAAAAGCAAAGCCTTTGCAAGCGAGAAGCAGACGTGAGCATGGGAGGGAAGTGCAGGACAGGAGCAGGGAAGGAATGGGATGTCATTCCAGCAGGACTGGCCCTCTGAACGTCTGGAACGTGTTATCCTGTGTCTGGGATGTCTCTTCAGCAGGGAGGGACAGGAGGTTGGATTCTTGTCCTTGAACTACAGAGAGCATCGAGGTGCATCGCTGCCTTCACGTAGGCACTGAGGCTGGGAAGTATCCCCGAGCTCCTGCTGACCCAAGCTGCTGCACTCCTGCTCCCCACTCCTCCTCCTGCCTCCTGTTCCTCCGTCCCTCGTTGTCCTTCTCTGTCCTGGTGGAACTTTGTCTCTTGTGCAGGAATTTCTCCTGATGAAGGTATTTGAAAGGGGAAGAGTTGAGTTTCTGCCCATCTCTAGAGTTCTCGCAGTCATGGCTCGTGTCCTGGCCCGGCTCCAGGCACCCTCGTTCCCTTCTAAATATTGGGAAGAGTGAGTATATTTAGAACTCTTCTAACTGCAGAAGAACACATCTTCTTAGTGCTGAAAAGGGTGAAGTTGGGTAACTAGGAAGCAGTTTATAAACAGCCCAAAACAGACGTGAGCTTTGCCCTCCCGCGCCGGGCAGCCGAAGGCACGGCCTGGGGATGCAGGCATGAATTCATCTTCATTAAGCAGTGGTGGTGAAGGCATAACCCAGGCTGCGTGTCCCCAACGGCAGGGTTTAGGACAGGGCCTCCCTTGTGCCCAACAAGGCCTTCTTGTAGGTCACAGGAGCCAAAGTTAAAGCAATGTTCACAAGTAGATAAATGGAGAGATGCCCCCAATGCAGGAGGGACGTGGAGCTGTTGGAGCGAGGCCAGAGGAGGCCATGGAGATGCTGCGAGGGCTGGAGCAGCTCTGCTCTGGAGCCAGGCTGAGAGAGCTGGGCTTGCATCTCCTCCTCCAGCACCACCGCCTTCCCTGGCAATGGATGGAGCCTCCTTCCCTCAACTTCATCTGCAAGGAAATTGCATGTGGGGGCATCATCCTGCTGATGGAAGGGATTCGTTCCAGGGCCACAGAGCCGTTTCCTTTAGCAAGATGCTTGCACATGTGATGGATTTGTCTTTCCATGTGAGCCTTGGGAAAGCTCTGAATAGGAGCCATTGGATGCACAGTCCACATGGGCCCTGTATTTGTATCTCCTGAAGGTTGGGCACCCTTCCCTTTCCTCTTGGATGTCCCTCTGGCCACACACACCCCTTCCAGGTCCATGGAGCCCTGCAGGCTGCTTTGCCCAGCCCAGAGCTCTTGGGGATGTCCCTGGGATCTGTGGGGTTGATGGGTACAGCCACACGCTGGGACAGCGTTCCTCATGGCCAGGGTTTGATGCCAAGGGAAAAGCAGTGACCTTGGAGGGAGTTTACTAAAGCCAAATGCATCATGCCTGAAGGCTGCTGGTGCCGGAGGGCAGCCGGTCCTGTTGCCACGCATGAGGATTGCAGAACTCCTTGGGAAGGTCTTGGAAGTCCTGCTTTCCTTCCTCACTTACTGCGTGGTGGGGGATAGGCTCAGGGCTTACATCTAAGGGTTCTTCCCTTAGTGGGTAAGTTCCTCCCTGCCCAGGGCAGGGGGTTGGAACTGGATGAGCTTTTCAGCTCCCTTCCAACCCAACCCATTCCATGATTCTAGAAGTGGAGCTCCCTCCCAGCAAGCTCTCCACCCCCGTGGCAAACCACGCTAGTCTTTAACTGCCTTGTTAATGCTCAGAACTCATCATCTTTTGATGAAAATACATGGAGGGAAACCAAGCTCCACACTGAAATAACTGGTAAGGAGCAGAGGGAAACAGCAAACAGGGCAGGAAGGGCTTGTATCAGTCCTGCAGCATCTCAGCAGGCTGTGACTAACCCGTATGTATTTCACCTCTGCTCTTCTGTTTATCAGTCACTTCTGTCGGGATGCCAAGGCTGCTCCTTCCCTCTTCCAAGAGGCTTCTGCAGTTCCCAGCCCTTGCCTCTCTTTTACCCTTGTCCTGGGCAGGTCTCCAGCACTTGTCCTCCTGAGAGCATGCTCTTGTTCTGCCCAGCTCCTGCCCTCCCCAGGAGGTGTAAGGGATGGGTACCACTGAGCATCCTTGCTCTCGATGTTTCTCCAATAGCTCCTTGGCTCACGCTGGGATGGGCAGGGAATGAAGGTACGGATGCTCCCACCGACACAGAGTGGGAATGGAGCTGGTGGTGGCTGATGGCCAGGGATCATGGAGCCACAGAGTGGTTTGGGTTGGAAGGGGCCTTAAAGCTCCTCCGGTTCCAAACACCTTCCATTAGAGCAGGTTGCTCCACGCCCCATATCCAACCTGTCAAGCGAGGTGGCGACACAGCCAGGTCTGAGCTGCATTCCTGAAGGAACCTTGCAGCCACATCCTTGGGAAGCAGTGGCAGGAGCCTTGTTTTGCTGTGAGTGGCAGCACAAAGTGTTCCCAGTGCCTCATAGGTCACGTTGAAAGCGCGTTCCCTGTCTGGGACATGCATGGTCCATCTAAGGGCACGGGCAGGGAAAAAAGCTCCATTCCAAGTCAGCCTGCAAGGAAGCAGCCAAGAGGAAAAAGCCAAGTTGTGTATTGCCATCAAGCACAACTGGGATGCAGCTACATCCATGGCAATGTCTGGAGTGTTCGGCTTATATGGGCCCAGCTGCCCAGGAGGTTCCTTATCTGCTGCTGTTGAGCTGATAAACAGACATAGAGAGGAGGAAAAGAGCTGGATCCTGTAGAGAACTGCTTTCCTTCGCAGCGTTAGGACATCATCTGTGTGCTAAAACAGTGCTGGTGACTCAGCTCCCAGCGGGACGCTGGGATTAACTGGTCGTGTCACTCAAGCCCACCCTTCGCCATGTGGGAATCGCAGTGGGATGGAGCGAGAGGATCTCGCTCTGCAGGGGAGGAGGAGGTATCAGGGTGCTTGTTGTGAAGTCGTGCCATGGATAGTGGCAACAGCGATGGCCACCCACGCCACGAGGTGACCTGAGCCCTGCTCAGTCCCTCCCTCCGCCCGGAGCATGGAGCAAACACAGTTGGAAGCAGGCAGGAACAAGAGCTGCAGAGGTGACAGCCTGGATCACAGAGGTGTTCTGGTGCCTGCAGCCTGATGTTGGGTTGAGTAACCCAAGGCTGTGACACAAGAGGGACATGGAGCTGTTGGAGCGAGGCCAGAGGAGGCCATGGAGATGCTGCGAGGGCTGGAGCAGCTCTGCTCTGGAGCCAGGCTGAGAGAGCTGGGCTGGGGCAGCCTGGAGAAGAGAAGGCTCCTGAAGGGGAGACCTGAGAGCAGCTCCAGTGCCTGAAGGGGCTGCAGGAAAGCTGGAGAGGGGCTTGGGACAAGGGATGTAGGGACAGGCCAAGGGGAATGGCTTTAACCTGCCAGAGGGGAGACTGAGCTGAGCTCTTGGGCAGAAGCTCTTCCCTGTGAGGGTGCTGAGGCGCTGGCACAGGGTGCCCAGAGAAGCTGTGGCTGCCCCATCCCTGGCAGTGTTCAAGGCCAGGTTGGACACAGGGGCTTGGAGCAAGCTGCTCTATGGAAGGGGTCCCTGCCTGTGGCAGGGGTTGGAGCTGGAGGAGCTTTAAGCTCCCTTCCAACCCAAACCAGGCTGGGGTTCTGTGACATTTGGGTCTGGATGTACACCGAGGGCTCGGTTCTGCCTCTCACAGGGGACCCAGCACCCGCAGAGCCCCGGGAGCTGCCCTTTGCTTCCTTACAGGGCAGATCTCCAGTTTCTGAGCAGCAGAGATGGGGACTCCTGGCATGTTCTGCTTCATCTCATTACCTGCTGGGTTCTGGCACACAGCTCCCACGAGGTGCAGGAGCCCCAGAGCCTACGGAAGGGCTGGGACCAGCAAACCCGCTCGGATTTGGGCAACCCCTGGCCTTTGGGGTTCACCTCACCTGCGGCAAAGACCTTGATTGATCTTCCCACACCAGTGATGCCGTGAGGTGTCTGTGATGCTCCCATGGGCTGGGCAATGGGACCCATAGGAGATCTGCATTAGCAAAAGGCCTGGAGCTGCTTTCCATGTAGTCACAAGGTGTTCAAGTCCGGCTTCTCCAGCATCCTGTGATGCAGAGGATGGGAGAGGGGACTGAAGACTCACCCGGGATGAATCCCAGTTCTGCTGCTCCTACGAATCTGAGGAATGCTCTTCCTGGGCTGCGCACGGGAGATGCCCTGGGCACAGCTCCAGCCTGGAGGTGGCTGTGGGGGGAATCACCGCCCTTTCCAGCCTCTGCTGCAGAGGACGAGATCCGGGTCCTGGGAATATCCAGGTCAGCCATGGCAGTGCCAGGAGAAGGGGCTGGGAATGCAATGGATAGAAGGGAAAAACCCCCGAATTCTAAGCCCAGGTTTTGTTAGAGAGGCAAAAGCTTCCATGTGCAGCGGATCCATCGGCTTTATGGGTGTCTGGAGAAGGGCTGCTCATCCCTGAGGAAGGGCTGGAGCTCCTGGAGGCAAGGAAACCCAGTCAGAAGGTTTCCTATCAACCCTAATTCAGCAAAGCAAGACCCAAGTGAGGGCCAGAAGTTGTCCAGGCCCTGGAGGACCCCTCTGCATCACCGGAGGAGGTTGTTTTCCAAACCCCTGGCCTGGGAAGTGCCAAGAGCCTGGGATCTGTGGGGGTCAGAAAGGTCTGAGCAGAGGGAAGGGGAATTCCTGAGTTCCTCCTTAAAAGAGCAGGGCAAGAGCTGTTTACATCCCTCTGGGCTTCAGCACATAGAGCATGGCCAAGGGGTCATGGGAGGCCTGCGTGTCCCAGTGATGGAAGCCAAGAGCCTTCCCCCCCTTTGCTTCATGCCAACGGGACCCGACCATGCCAAGAAACTCTTTGCTGCCTGGGAATGGTGCTAGCATGGAGCCCATGGAGCACTGTGGGGTGGGCAGTGGGGTGAGCAGGGTGCCTTGGGGCCAGCAGAAGCCTCATGGACACAGCGTTTGTGCCAGGAATGTCCTTGGCCCTGAGTTGGCCCTGAGTTACCCCAAAGTGGCCAAGGAATGGAGGGAAGGAGCAGCTTGGCTCCAGCAGCCCTCTCGCAGGGTAATGACCACAGATACCCAACCATCCCTATCCCTTCTCCATGCAGTGGGACATCCCTGTCCCTGGGAGCTTGTGCCCAGCCTCCTCAGCCCCTTCACCCGTGGTCACAGCGAGGGTTGGTGGGATGCTGGTGCCTCACTTCACAGTGTCCAGCTGGGAACTGGGCAGCTTGGAGGGGACATGGGGGTTCCTTTAGAGCAGAGGGTGCAGAGGATGATGCACATCCCATGGTTGGAGTCTTGTGGTGGCTCTGGAGACCTTTGCAGGACGTGTAGGACACACTGCATCCCCTCAGGCACTGATACTGGCTTGGCTTGTGGTTATGGATCCATAATCATGCCTAAACCTGCTGCTTCAACAACCAGACCCAGCTTCCTCCCCTTGCCAGGCTGCTCTGGGACACAGGTTCTGCTGTCTCAGGTGCCCCCTTGTCCCTGGGGCTGTCCCACCTCCAAAAGCCCTTCCATTATGCAGCATCTTCTGGGTACCCATTGCCTAAGCCAGGCCCTGCCAAGAGATGAACTGGAAAACACCCTGATGGCTGCAGGAGGACTTCATTATCCCAGCAGAGGCTGGGAGGAAAGGGCAGTGGCTTGGCCTGGCCTTTATCCTACAGCTCTGGGGGGATTCTGGTTGCTCTGCAGGGAGGATGGCTCTGGGTGAAGAGTCTCTGCTGGTGGCAAAGCCGAGGATGCAGAGGATGCTCTGAGGATGCAGATGTTGGAGAGGAGAGAGGCAGAGGAAGGCTCGTGGGCTCCGCTGGGCTCCGGTGCACGCTGAGATCATTCCTGGATTGAGTAAATTCAGGCTTTACCCTGCCAGAGGGGAGACTGAGATGAGCTCTTGGGCAGAAGCTCTTCCCTGTGAGGGTGCTGAGGCGCTGGCACAGGGTGCCCAGAGAAGCTGTGGCTGCCCCATCCCTGGCAGTGTTCAAGGGCAGGTTGGACCCAGGGGCTTGGAGCAAGCTGCTCTATGGAAGGGGTCCCTGCCTGTGGCAGGGGTTGGAGCTGGAGGAGCTTCCAACCCAATTCCATGGTTCCTATCAGCTGGGGGTGCCAAGCAGCATCAACCCCCCAGGGCTCCCCTCCTCACGTCTTGTTCTTTGGCTGCTCTGAGCCCATGGCCGGTGTGGTGGGGCAGCACGTTCAGCCCGGTCGTGGCCATGAGGGGCAATTCCCAGGCCATACCTCTGGAAATAGCTGGTGAAGGCTGCCCCTTCCCATTGCCTGTACACATGCATTTCCATCTGCTCCCTGCCTGCCAGGGACGGACACAACAGCAGCAGCCAGGCCACGACGTGCCCCTTCCCTCCAGGTGGATGCAGGTCCCACATCTTTCCCTCTCCTCTCCATCGTGCTCCCATTTCACTTAGAATTGGAAAGGGAACAGGGTGACCTGCTCTAATGCAATCTAATTGTGATCCATCCCTCTCCCCTAAACAGCTCTTTTCTACCCCAAAATGAGCTTGTGGAGCTTTCAGAGCGAGAAACTCTCTCCCACCATCACATCCCCACCACCCGCAGCAAACCTCAGCATCCCCTGTGCTCCGCTCCGCTCCCACTCATCCCTGCCTGCTCCGTCCCCTGCCCCATCCCTTGCTCAGAGCGTCGGGAGCTCGGATTCCAGGCAAGAAGTTCCCAGTCTCCTTTGCCTTTTAAGGAAGCATCGGAGTGGGTTTGAGGGTTACAAATGCTAACAAGCGATGGCAACGCTCATTTTAGTCTATTTAGAGGAAGAGGGAAGGCATTTGAGTCCATCAAAACACGGGTGATTAATCAGGCAGGGACCAGGCTGTTTGCATTAGGCTTATTTTTAAAGGTCTGACACGCTGTGTAAAAATATTCCCTAATAACTGCGCTGGCAGCAGAGGGAATGGCACGGGAAGGGGGGGAAGCATCCATGGTAAATCTGCCAGCAGAGCTCCGGGTGGCAATGGAGAGGCTGTCTGCGGATGGAGACGGTGCACTGGGGGCTGTGGGGTCAGCCAGGCCTTCAAGACCCAGGGGAGGATGCGTCCCTCCCTCCTCCCCTGCATCTTCTTGCTGCGCAGCCGAGCTCCAGGGGCTGGAGCAATGTCCTGCTTCATTCCCAGCCCCGAGGTGAGGACTCCTGCACCATCACCTGTATCACCACGGGGATGCTGCTCCTGCGGTGGAGATGGCTGGTGGCACAGAGTAAGTGTGCAAAGGCAGGAGGGGATGAAGGCCGTGCTCCCCCCTGGGCACACACACATGGCCCCACTGATGTGACCCCCTCTTTGATGGGATCCATGCAGCGCATCCCAAGTTTCCTGGATGCACATGATCCCGCCCATGGTGGCACTACTGCCCGTGGCACATCCATTGCCTTCCCTTTTCCCTCTGGCCAGGGCACAGCCAGCTCCTCTTCCCCAAGTCCTTTTCCATGCCCCATTCCCTGGCTCCAGTCCCCAAATTCCCCAGACCTGCCCCACACCGCAGCACCTCCAGTGTGGCAACACATCCATGGATGGAGCCTCAACGAGCAGAGCACTAAGGACGTGATCCCAGGACATTCCCTTTGCTAAGCAGGGATTTGCTCTGCACCCTATTTTCCACTGCTTTCATCTTGTTTGGAGAAATCCATTGCCCCCTCTGAGCATGGGAGACGTTCAGGTCCTTCCCCCCAAGGTCTGGATCCCTTCCTCCAAGATGTGCTCATTCCTGGCCTAAGCCTCTGCTCTGCTTGGTCTTGGATGGGCCCAGGATGCTTAGGGGAGACTGAGGGCTCCCCATTGTCAAGTTGTGGGTGCTCAGGCCGGGGAGGAGAAGGCTTTTAGGGGCAGTTGGTGTGGAGATGCTGCTGCTGGCTCTGACTCAAAGCACGCTCAGCCTCCTTTCCTGCCCACCAAGACCATGGGGGCAACTGCAGGAACCTGTATGGAGCCTCCAACCTGGGACATCCAGGGATAATGCTGGGATACCTGAGGGTGGTGGAGCACCCAGAGAAGCTGTGGCTGCCCCATCCCTGGCAGTGTTCAAGGCCAGGTTGGACACAGGGGCTTGGAGCAAGCTGCTCTAGTGGAAGGGGTCCCTGCCCGTGGCAGGGGTTGGAACTGGATGAGCTTTAAGGTCCCTTCAACACAAAGCATTCCATGATTCTGTGATCCCCAAAGACCTTAGAAAGGCACATCTGGGAGCCCCATCCCTGGTCCTTGGGGCCTGCAGCAGCGAGGGGCTGTGTGGACACGGACGGGCTCCGGCATCTCCCTTCGTGTTGCCTGTTTGGGTCTGTGCAGAGGAGCCAAGAAACCTCTTGCCTAAATAAAGCGCTGAGCTCTGTCCTCCCCGATGGCATCTGATTGTGCGCCAGGTACAAACAGTCCCAACTCAGGCCAGGCCAGTTCTTTCCACGAGGAACCAGTCCCTGAGGAGCAACGGTGCCAGCACTGGGACCTGCGCTGGGGCAGGCGCTGCGGCCAGGGCAGCCCTGCCTGCAGACCTGGCTGCGTAGGAAAGCCAAGAGGCTGAGTGCATCCAGCTGCTGCTGTTGTGCAAAGAAAGCTCTTGATGGGGTGGGATGGGGCTTGGAGCAAGCTGCTCCAGTGGAAGGGGTCCTTCCCCATGGCGGGGGTTGGAACTGGATGAGCTTTAAGGTCCCTACACTCTCCTGAGGAGTCACAGCACGCTGCCCCATGGCATCTCCTTGCTGCTCCTGGGGACCCTTCCTGATGCTCTCCCCACGTTTCTATCACAAATGCCTGTTTTAGAGCAGCTCACCCATAGCAGGCACAGTCTGAGACCTTCCCAAGTGTCCTGCATCCCCCTGGCTCCGGTGCTGTGGTTGCTCCTGTGGGACAGAGGCGCAGGTTTGGTGATGATGAGCTTGGGGTGATGAGGCTGGAGGTTAGAGGCGTCTGTCCCTGTAACACCTTGGTGGTTTTCTCTTGTTAGGAAACCAGATTGAGCGAGAAGAACAAGGGAGCCAAGAATGAAGAAGAGAAGGGAAAGGAAACGCCTTCCAAAGAGCCGGCCCGGAAACGAGACACAAAGGTGGGGAAAGACTCTAAAAAGGAAGAAAGTGATCAAAAACCAGACCCCAAAGTTAAAGCTGAAGCTGACACGAAGACCAAAGAGGAGAAGACTATCAACGATAAAGTCCAGGCCGTGGAGAAAAAGAAGGTGGGGAAGGACCAAAAGGAAGAAGAGAAGGATTCAGTGCTGAAGGAGGACACAGGGAAGGACACAAAGGAGGAAGGCTCCATGTCGAAGGAGGATGAGGGGAAGGATAAAAAGGAGGAAGCGAAGGGCTCAGCAGCGAAGGAGATGGACAAAAAGGAAGAAGAAAAGGCTTCAGCACTGAAGAGCACAGGGAAGGACAAGAAGGAGGAAGAGAAGAGTTCCGGAGCAAAGAAACAGGCAGGAAAAGACACGGAAGGAGAAGATAAGAGAGAAAAAGATAAAAAAGAAGAGGAAAAAAGTTCGGCTCTGAAGAAATCCAAGGAGGACACGAAGGAGAAACCGCAGCTGGAGGCAGGGAAGGCAGCAGAGGAGAAGGCAGGCAAGGCAGCGGCCGAGGGCAGCGCCTCCAAGCCCCCCAGCTCTTCGGAGCAGGGCAAGGACGACGAAGCCTCGAGCATTTTCGACGAGCTCATCGAGAAGGTGAAGAACAACGACGCCGCGGTGACCGAGGTGAACGTCAACAACTCGGACTGCATCAACACCGAGACCCTGGTGCGCTTCACCGAGGCGCTGGAGTTCAACACCGTGGTGAAGCTCTTCGCCTTGGCCAACACCCGCGCCGACGACCACGTGGCCTTCGCCATCGCCATCATGCTCAAGTCCAACAAGGTGTTGACCAGCATCAACCTGGACTCCAACCACATCACGGGGAAGGGCATCCTGGCCATTTTCCGGGCGCTGCTGCAGAACACCACGCTGACGGAGCTGCGCTTCCACAACCAGCGGCACATCTGCGGCGGGAAGACGGAGATGGAGATCGCCAAGCTCCTGAAGGAGAACACCACGCTCCTGAAGCTGGGCTACCACTTCGAGCTGGCCGGGCCGCGCATGACGGTCACCAACCTGCTGAGCCGAAACATGGACAAACAGAGGCAGAAACGCCTCCAGGAGCAGAAGCTCGCCCAGGAGCGTGGCGAGAAGAAAGACCTCCTGGAGGTGCCCAAGCCTGGGGCTCTGCCCAAGGGGTCCCCCAAGCCATCCCCGCAGCCATCCCCTAAGGCGTCCCCCAAAAGCTCTCCCAAGAAAGGGGGGGCACCGGCCGCGCCTCCGCCGCCGCCTCCGCCGCTCGCCCCACCGCTGATCACTGAGAACCTGAGGAACTCCCTCTCCCCGGCCACGCAGAGGAAGCTGGGAGAGCGGGCGCTGCCGGGCCAGGAGAAGAACTCCCGGGACCAGCTCCTGGCTGCCATCCGCTCCAGCAACCTCAAACAGCTCAGGAAGGCAAGTGCAGGGCCACAGAGGGGTTGGTCCGTGGGCTGAGACCTGAGGTCGCTTGGGGGGTGGAGAGGTGAGGGACGTCCTTCTCCGGTGTGAGCATGGAGCGGGGTGCCCGTGGTCCCAACCCCTGTGCAGAGCACGTGGCAAGGGGTGGATCCATCCTTCTGCACCATCCCTTGCAGAGCAGACGGGGTCAGCAGGTCCATCCCTTCGTTGAGCTTCCAACAGGGGCAACAGATCCATCCCCTGGGAGAGCAGCCAACAGGGACAAGCCCACCCCTTGGGAGAGGATCCAGCAGGGGCAGATCCATCCCTTGGGCAAGCATCCAACAGGGTCAGGTCCATCCCTTGAGAGAGGATCCAACAGGGACAGGTCCATCCCTTGGGAGAGGATCCAACAGGGACAGGTCCATCCCTTGAGAGAGGATCCAACACGGACAGGTCCATCCCTTGGGAGAGCAGCCAACAAGGTCAGGTCCATACCTTGGGAGAGCATCCAACAGGGACAGGTCCATCCCTTGGGAGAGCATCCAACAAAGTCAGGTCCATCCCTTGGGAGAGCATCCAACAAGGTCAGGTCCATCCCTTGGCAGAGCATCCAACAAGGTCAGGTCCATCCCTTGGCAGAGCATCTAACAGATCCATCCCTTGGGAGAGCATCCAACAGATGCATCCCCTGGGGGAGCAGCCAACAGGGACAGGTCCATCCCTTGGGGGAGGATCCAGCAGGAGCAGATCCATCCCTTGGGCAAACATCCAACAGGGTCAGATCCATCCTTTGGGAGAGGATCCAACAGGGTCAGGTCCATCCCTTGGGAGAGGATCCAGCAGGGGCAGATCCATCCCTTGGGCAAGCATCCAACAAGGTCAGGTCCATCCCTTGGCAGAGCATCTAACAGATCCATCCCTTGGGAGAGCATGCAACAGGATCAGGTCCATCCGTTGGGAGAGGATCCAACAAGGTCAAGTCCATCCTTTGGGAGAGGATCCAACAGGGTCAGGTCCATCCCTTGGGAGAGGATCCAACAGGGTCAGGTCCATCCCTTGGGAGAGCATCCAACAGGATCAGGTCCATCCCTTGGGAGAGGATCCAACAGGGTCAGGTCCATCTCTTGGGAGAGCATCCAACAGGGTCAGGTCCATCCCTTGGCAGAGCCCCTGGGCTGTGGCAGGTCCCCCTCATTCCAGCAGTCAGGTTGGGCTCCCGGGTTTGGGCCACATGGAAGAAGCCAGCTTTAACCCGGGCGATGGAAAGCCGGGATGCAGACAAGGCTCCCCCAAGCCATTCCAGCATCCTCTCCCAGTGCTCCCCCAGTAACGGGGTGTCTTCTCCGGCAGGTGGAGGTGCCGAAGCTGCTGCAGTAGGGACGGGATGGCATTCCCCCCGCAGCGCGGCGTGCCCAGGACACTCACCTTTCCCGGGACTGTTTCCATGGCAAACCCTTTGGGACCCTGCAGTGACCAAGCCGAGGAGCAGCGTTCCCTCTGGGATGGACACGGAAGGGCCACCGCGGCCGAGGGATGTGGCGCGGGTGGAAGACCTTCTATTTATTGGCCTTAACGGTTGTGAAGCCTTCAAGCTCTTCCCTTTGCCAGCACCGTGTCCCGCTCCGCGCCGACGACACGGGAGGGATCCGCAGGGCTGGTCCTGATGGGAAGCTCCTCTTGGAGCACCCCAAAGGGGGTGATCCAGCCTGGGTGAGTGGAGGTGTCCCCCCTCCCCTTTCTGGAGGAGTAGGTGACAACCAGACCACTTGTGTCCCTGTGGTGGCTCTGGGTGGCCGGGGTGCAGGCACCGTGGTGGGTGCTGGCTTGTGGGGCGCTGGGTGAAGCCCAGGAGGGAGCAGGAAGAGGAGGTTTAGGTTTGAGGGGGTCTCCCCCCCCCTTTTCTTCCCTATGAAGGGAGCAGTTCTCCACCATGAGGGTTTTGGGATGCTGGAATGGGTTGAGCGGAGGAGCCGTGGCTGCCCCATCGCTGGCAGTGCTCAAGGCCAGGTTGGACACAGGGGCTTGGAGTGGGACGTGGCCCTGCCCCGGGGTTGGATCTTGATGGTCCCTTCCATCCCAAACCATTCCATGATTCCAGGACCTTCTCCACACCACACCTGCCCCACAGGACGCTGCTGGTCCCCAAAGCACCCCCTGAGCACGGGCAGCTCCAGCTTGGGGGGGGGGCAATGGGGTTTTGGGGTCCCGGTGTGAAGCTTCGCTGCGCTCTGTACCACGGCACCAGCAATAAAGCTCACCCAACGCTACCCCCACCCCGGCACCCACAGCGCCAGCGGGGCACCCCGGAGCACCCGAACCTGGGGTCACCCATAACGGGGTGCCCTGGAGCCACATGGACCTGGGGTCACCCATAACGGGGTGCCCTGGAGCCACATGGACCTGGGGTCACCCATAACGGGGTGCCCTGGAGCCACATGGGGTCACCCATAACGGGGTGCCCTGGAACCACACGGACCTGGGGTCACCCATAACTGGGTGCCCTGGAGCCACATGGGGTCACCCATAACGGGGTGCCCTGGAACCACATGGACCTGGGGTCACCCATAACGGGGTGCCCTGGAGCCATGTGGGCACCCCAAAACCCGGGTCACCCAAAGTGGGGTACCCTGGAGCCACATGGACCTGGGGTCACCGTAACTGGGTGCCCTGGAGCCGTGTGGGCACCCCAAAACCCGGGTCACCCAAAGTGGGGTACCCTGGAGCCACATGGACCTGGAGTCACCCATAACGGGGTACCCTGGAGCCGTGTGAGCACCCCAAAACCCGGTCACCCTCAACCGAGTGCTGGGGACCACCCTGGGGTCACCCCCGGTTGGATTCGGGGTGCATGGAGGAGGGGGGTCCCCCCACTTCTCTTCGCCCCCCCCCCCCACAGGTGACCCCCAACTCGAGGGCACCCCCAAACCGGGTACCGGGGCGGGAGGGGGTCGCCGGAGTCCGGTATGGGGCGCTATGGGGGGCGAACCGGAGCCGAGTGTGCGCGGGGTGGAGCCGGTATGGGGCGCTATAGGAACCGTACCGGAGCCCCGTGTGTGCGCGGCGGGGCCGTTATGGGGCGCTATAGGAGCCGTACCGGAGCCCCGTGTGTGCGCGGCGGGGCCGGTATGGGGCGCTATAGGAACCGTACCGGAGCCCCGTGTGTGTGCGGCGGGGCCGCTATGGGGCGCTATAGGAACCGTACCGGAGCCCCGTGTGTGTGCGGCGGGGCCAGGAGGGGGCGCTATAGGAACCGTACCGGAGCCCCGTGTGTGTGCGGCGGGGCCAGGAGGGGGCGCTATAGGAACCGTACCGGAGCCCCGTGTGTGCGGCGGGGCCGTTATGGGGCGCTATAGGAGCCGTACCGGAGCCCCGTGTGTGTGCGGCGGGGCCGCTATGGGGGCGCTATAGGAACCGTACCGGAGCCCCGTGTGTGCGGCGGGGCCGGTATGGGGCGCTATAGGAACCGTACCGGAGCCCCGTGTGTGCGCGGCGGGGCCAGGAGGGGGCGCTATAGGAACCGTACCGGAGCCCCGTGTGTGTGCGGGGCGGAGCCGGTATGGGGCGCTATAGGAGCCGTACCGGAGCCTCGTGTGTGCGCGGCGGGGCCGCTATGGGGCGCTATAGGAACCGTACCGGAGCCCCGTGTGTGCGCGGCGGGGCCAGGAGGGGGCGCTATAGGAACCGTACCAGAGCCCCGTGTGTCCGCGGCGGGGCCGTTATGGGGCGCTATAGGAACCGTACCGCAGCCCCGTGTGTGCGCGGCGGGGCCAGGAGGGGGCGCTATAGGAACCGTACCGGAGCGCGGGGCCGGCAGGGGGCCCGCAGGCACCGGCCCCGCTCCTCCCCGGCCCCGCTCCTCTCGGTGGGGCTCGGTCCGGCGGGGACGGCGCAGGACAAAAGGCTTGGAGGGGCGATGGGCGTCGGGGCGGCGCCATGAAGAGGAGGAGGAGGAGGAGGAGGAGGAGGCGGCGAGCATGGCGGCGGGCGGCGGCGGGGCGCGGCGGGGGCTGCTGAAGCGGAAGCCGAACTTCACGCTGCAGGAGATCGACATCCTCATGAGCGAGGTGCTCAAGTACGAGCAGCTCCTGTTCGGCGCCGCCGCCAGCACCGTGAACGCCTACGAGAAGCAGAAGATCTGGTGGCGCATCACGAACAAGATCAACGCCGCCGGCCGCAACCAGCGCGACATCGGCGAGGTCAAGAACCGCTGGCGAGGGCTGCGCCGCCGCGCCAATGACAAGATCACCCGGCACCGGCAGGAGCGGCAGGGACCGGCCCCCAGGGCACCCCCCAGGCCTGGCACCGGCACCGGCTCTGGGCCAGGGCCCCCGGAACTCGGCCCCGGCCCCGCGTCCGCTTGGGGACAGAGAGGAGGCACCGGCATCGAGGCGCCGGTCCTGAGCGCAGAGGTGGTACCGCACGGTGGGTGCGGGGGGACCGGGGCACGGGGGAGCAAGAGGGGGATGTGGGGGGCTGGAGCATGGATGCAGGGGAGCAGGACTGGGACAGGGATGGGAGAGAACAGGGACAGGGATGTGGGGGACCAAGAGAGGGGTGTGGGGGGCTGGAGCATGGATGCAGGGGAGCAGGACTGGGACAGGGATGGGAGAGACAGGGACAGGGATGGGAGGAACAGGGACAGGGATGTGGGGGACCAAGAGAGGGGTGTGGGGGGCTGGAGCATAGATGCAGGGGAGCAGGATTGGGACAGGAACAGGGATGGGAGAGACAGGGTCAGGGATGGGGGGGACGAAGAGAGGGATGTGGGGGGCTGGAGCGTGGATGCGGGGGAGCAGGACTGGGACAGGGATGGGAGAGACAGGGATGTGGGGGACCAAGAGAGGGGTGTGGGGGGCTGGAGCATGGATGCAGGGGAGCAGGATTGGGACAGGGATGGGAGAGACAGGGATGTGGGGGACCAAGAGAGGGGTGTGGGGGGCTGGAGCATGGATGCAGGGGAGCAGGATTGGGACAGGGATGGGAGGAACAGGGACCGGGATGTGGGGGGCTGAGGCATGGAGGCAGGACACGGGCGCTGGGAGCAGGATGGGCACAGGGAGGGACAGCAGCAGGGACACAGGGACCGGGATAAGTTCGTGGGGGGACCAGGACAGGGATACGGGGGCGTTAGGAGAGGTGGGAGGAGAGGCTGGGATAGGGCACAGGAGATCAGGACCAGGACAGGGACACTGGGACCACGATGTGGGAGACCAGGACATGGATACAGGGGACTGAGACAGGGACACGGGGGCACTAGGGCAGGTCAGTGCAGGGACAGGGACATGGGGGACAAAGACCAGGATGTGGGGGGACCAGGACACGGATACAGGAGAGGGACATGGGGGACTGGACCAGGACAGGAGCATGGAGAGACAGGAACGCAGGAGAAGATCAGGACCAGGACATGGAGGGGCATGGACCAGGATGCAGGGGGATCAGGAGCACCTCAGGTGCACTGGGACCAGGACATGGGGGCCCAGGGCAGGGATGTGCGGGGACTGGGACCAGGATGCTGGGACCAGGGCAGGTGGATGGAGGGACCGGGGCAAGGACAGGGAGGATCAGGACATGGAGGGGACAGCGACATGGAGGACTGGGATAGGGATGCGGAGGGGAAGAGGGATGTGAGGGGATCATAGTAGGGACATGGGTGACAGGGGCATGGGAGGACTGGGGCAGGGACATAGGAGATAGGGAGAGCAACAGGAGGACTGAGACCAGGACAGGAGGATGCCAGGATCCAGCCAAGGACATGGGGCCCCTGAAACCAGGACAGGGCCAGGAGCACGGAGACAGGGCCAGGGACATGGGGGGACCTGGGCCAGGGCAGGGGACTGAGAACAGGGTGACAGCAGGAAGGGCCTGGGACCAGGACAGGGATGGGGATACCAGGGCTGGGATAGGGGCAGGGGGAGACATGGACCAGGATGGGGACAAGGGACCGCAGCACTGGGAGCAGAACAGGAGGATACTGGGACAGGACAGGGGTGTG
Source organism: Pezoporus occidentalis (assembly GCF_034315485.1). Taxonomy (NCBI): domain Eukaryota; kingdom Metazoa; phylum Chordata; class Aves; order Psittaciformes; family Psittacidae; genus Pezoporus; species Pezoporus occidentalis. The sequence goes on along the minus strand of NW_026914653.1, from coordinate 36,111 downwards.
GGTGGCTAGGATTAGGAGAAGGACAGGGGTCAGGGGGTACCAGGACCTGGACAGGTGTAAGAGGGGTCTGGGAAGAGGACAAGGACATGGGGTTACTGCGATTTGGACAGGGACGAGGGACATGAGACATGGGAGACCAGGACAGCGACATGGGATTACTGGGATTAGGAAGGGATGTGTGGGGACCAAGACAGGGACAAGGGGGTACTGGGAGCATGCAAGGACACAGGGCACCACATTCAGGACAGGGATATGGGAGTCCCGGGACCAGGAGAGGGATGGGACCTGGGATGGGGCTGGACCACCGGGAGGGATGCAGAGCTATGGGGAGATGTGTGTGTGGGTGACCAGGACCGCGCGCAGGAGAGGGGATGCGGGGCACGGGGGGAAGGGGGGCGGAAGCAGAGGCAGGAAGGGGGCCGGGGGGTCCCACCAGCTGCCCCGCGTCCATCCCGCAGGCCTCAAGGAGGAGGCGGTGAAGGAGGAGCCGGTGGAGGTGAAGCCTGAGCCCTTCCAGAGCCCGGCTCCCGACGGCGCTCCCGGCCCTGGGGTGGGCACGGAGCAGAGCGAGGGCTGGAACCGGACCCCCCCGCGGCCCGCGGCTCCCGAACTGTGCCTGGGGGAGCTGGGGGGGCCGCAGGAGCCGCTGGGCTCCGCTTTCCCGGGGGTCCTCTTCCAGCAAGAGACGGAGCCGCTCCCGGAGTGCGGAGCCGGCCCCGCCGCAGCCACCGCGGGGCTGCCGCCGGACGGGACCCCCGGCTGCGCGCAGCCTTGCGCGGGCGATGCGCGGGCGGTGCAGGCGCAGGAGCGGTTGGTGCAGGAGGTGCGCGCTTTCCGCAGGGAGTTCGCCGAGAGCTGCCGGGAAACCACGGCCCTGCTGCGAGCCATGGCCCAGGCGCTGGGCGCGCTCAGCCGCAGCCTGGCCGAGATCCGGGATCTCTACCTCCGGGAGCAGGGACCCCAGGGCTGATCCTCCCCACCCCTTCACACACACACACACCCCCCCCCAGCTGGCTGTGGGGTCCGGACTCCCCCTTCCCCTCCTCTTGTTGCTTCGAGGCTTTATTTTTATGGGGCTTTCCCAGCCTTTCAATAAATCCCGAGGTGCCCCCCGGGCTCGCTGAGGGGGTCCCGGGGAGCGATGGAGATGGGCGGCGCTTGAGGGATTGGGTTTGGTGGGGGTGAATGGAGGGGGTGGATGGACACCCCCACACACACACAGCCCTTCCTCAGCTCACAGTGATGGTGTGGGAGGGGGTGAATCGCACCCACACACACACACACACCCCAGAGGTGGGTCCCAGGACCAGGGTAGATGGAGGAATCATCCCCGCACCCACAGCCCCATCCCAGGGTTCGATCTGCTGCTTCCTGACCCAATGGAACCCCAGCGTGGTTTGGGTTGAAGGGGACCTCAAAGCTCCTCCAGCTCCAACCCCTGCCACGGGCAGGGACCCCTTCCATAGAGCAGCTTGCTCCAAGCCCCTGTGTCCAACCTGGCCTTGAACACTGCCAGGGATGGGGCAGCCACAGCTTCTCTGGGCACCCTGTGCCAGCGCCTCAGCACCCTCACAGGGAAGAGCTGTGGGGCTGGGGGGGGGGGCAGCAGCATTCCCAGCCTGTCTCATCCCAGCGGCAGCTTTGGTGGGAATTGCCCATCCCAATGCAATGTGGGGATGGAGGAGCTCCAGGAGCAGAAGGGGATGGGGAGAAAGTCGCTATCCCCATGTTAGAGCTCCCCGGGTTGGGCTGTGGGGCTCTGCCCCCCTCCCCACTACGGACCCATGGAGGCGACACCAGGCTGTGGGGCACAAGAAGTGGTTTAATTCCAACCCCAGGGCCGCATCCGGGCGCGCAGGGTGCAGCAGCGCACGGCCCTCGGGGGGCCCCCGGGCACCCCCCCCTACCATGGGTGCCCGGAGCTGTTGGCACCCAGGGCCGGGTGGGGGCACCCACAAAGGACCCAGTGTGCGGGACAAGAGCTGCCCTGTGCTGCCGGCTCCGGGTCACCACCACTATGGACCTCATGCAGCCATGGCCCGGCACCCTCCCGGGGCCCCCCAACCCTGCTGCAGGAGGGTGCTTGGGTGCCCATGGGTGCTCAGGCTCCGGGGTAGCTGGGCTGTGCTGGCACATAGGGCGGAGGCGCTGTGGGGGGGAGCAGGATGGGTGTCACCCCCTGCGAGGCCACCGGGACCCCGTGGGGAATAGGGGGGGGTGCAGGGGGGTATAAAGGGGTGTCCCCGGTGCTCACCTGTGGGGTTGTAGATGGGGGGTCCAGAGGGGTACAGCGGGTACTGGGCAGCAGGGCCGGTCGGCGGGTACACGGGCATGGGGGTGAAGCCGGGCGGGGGGGGCGCGGGGCCGGCTTTGGGGTCCATAGGGAACGGTGCTGGGGCCACTGGGGGGGGGTAGCTGGACAGCTGGATCTCTGGGCCTGCGGGAGACATGGGGCGGGGGGGGGGCTGCAACATCCCGGGATGGGGACAGGGACATGGCCCCACAGCGCCCATATCCCACCCCCTGCATCCCTCTGCTCCCCCCTGCACCCCGCATCCCACCCCCTGCATCCCTCTGCTCCCCCCCGTGCACCCCGCATCCCACACCCTGCATCCCTCTTCTCCCCCCTGCACCCCCCATCCCACCCCCTGCATCCCTCTGCTCCCCCCTGCACCCCGCATCCCACCCCCTGCATCCCTCTGCTCCCCCCCCTGCACCCCGCATCCCACCCCCTGCATCCCTCTGCTCCCCCCTGCACCCCGCATCCCACCCCCTGCATCCCTCTGCTCCCCCCCTGCACCCCGCATCCCACCCCCTGCATCCCTCTGCTCCCCCCCCTGCACCCCCATCCCACCCCCTGCATTCCTCTGCTTCCCCCCGCACCCCCCATCCCACCCCCGGCATCACTCTGCTCCCCCCCCCTGCACCCACATCCCACCCCCTGCATCCCTCTGCTCCCCCCCTGCATCCCTCTTCTCCCCCCTGCATCCCGCATCCCACCCCCTGCATCCCTCTGCTCCCCCCTGCACCCCGCATCCCACCCCCTGCATCCCTCTGCTTCCCCCTGCATCCCTCTGCTTCCCACCCCGCATCCCACCCCCTGCATCCCTCTGCTCCCCCCTGCACCCCCCATCCCACCCCCTGCATCCCTCTGCTCCCCCCCTGCACCCCGCATCCCACCCCCTGCATCCCTCTGCTCCCCCCCCTGCACCCCCATCCCACCCCCCGCAACCCCCTCACCTCGCACCTCCAGGATTCCCCCCATCCCATCACCCCCATCCCATTACCCCGCACCCCCGTTGCCCCCCTGTCCCGCACCCTGCAGCGGGGTGCGCAGCCGCTGCCGCCTCTGGTGCAGGTAGCAGCAGGAGCAGAGGAAGCAGCACACGATGGTCGTGACTATCGCGATGAACAGAACCACGGCCGAGGCGATGCCCGCGATCGTCTTGGGGCTGCGGGGAGAGAGGCGCTGGGAGCGGGCACCCGGAGCGGGACCCCCCGGCACCCAGGGTACCCCCCGCCACACACAGGGTGCCCCCACACAGACCCCCCCCCCGGTCACAGCGGTGCCCGCAGCAACTGGGACCAGTGCAGGGTCCTGCTCCGTCCTTGGAGCACCCGGGGATGGAGGGGCAGGGACGGCCAGAGTGGGACCAGCACCCAGCACCAGTGCCCAGCATCCAGAGTCAGTGCCCAGCACCCAGTGTCAGTGCCCAGCACCCAGCGCCAGTGCCCAGTACCCAGTACCACCACCCAGCATCCAATGCCGAAGGCCAAATACCCAAAGGCATGCACCCAGTAGCAGTGCCCAGCATCCAGCATGCCAGCATCCAATGCACCAGCTCCTGGAACCCAAAGGCAAGCACCCAGCACCCATTGTTGGAGCCCAGCACCCATCCCTGAAGCCCAGCACCCATCGCTGAAGCCCAACACCCATCGCTGAAGCCCAGCACCCATCGTTGGAGCCCAGCACCCATCGCTGAAGCCCAACACCCATCACTGAAGCCCAACACCCATCGCTGAAGCCCAGCACCCATCGTTGGAGCCCAGCACCCATCGCTGAAGCCCAGCACCCATCCCTGAAGCCCAGCACCCATCGCTGGAGCCCAGCACCCATCGTTGGAGCCCAGCACCCATCGCTGAAGCCCAACACCCATTGCTGAAGCCCAGCACCCATCGCTGGAGCCCAGCACCCATCATTGGAACCCAGCACCCATCGCTGGAGCCCAGCACACATTGCTGAAGCCCAGCACCCATCGCTGAAGCCCAGCACCCATCCCTGAAGCCCAGCACTCATTGCTGGAGCCCAGCACCCATCGCTGGAGCCCAGCACCCATCCCTGAAGCCGGCTGGCACCTGAAGGCAAGGCAGTGGCGCTGCTGCCGCTCAGTGATGAGGCGCAGGGGGTCTCGGCAGCAGAACCGCTGGTGGCAGGACCCACAGCAGAAGCTCAGGAACTGGCACTCGAAGCCGGGGTGCCAGGACCCGTTCTTGTCCAAGTACCACAGGCAGTCCTCATCCGCCGCCGCTGAGCACAGCACCGTCACCGGGGCCCCGGCACCCCCAGCCCAGCCACAGCCACCCCAGGGACCCCCATAGCCTGCTCCATCCATCCCCGTGGCCCCACATATCCTGCTGCTATGTAACCCCCCTAAGCCGCTCCATCCCACCCCACATCCTCCTGGATCCTGCCCCATCCCGGCCCACATCTTCCTGTGTACCCTTCTCTATCCTGCCCCGTTGGTCCTGGTACCCCCCGGCAGCCCGCCCCATATCCCCCCATACCTTGCCCCTGTGTTCCCCCCATAGCCTGCTCCATCCCACCCCACATCCTCCTGGATCCTGCCCCATCCCGGCCCACATCTTCCTGTGTACCCTTCTCTATCCTGCCCCGTTGGTCCTGGTACCCCCCTGCAGCCTGCCCCGTATCTCCCCATACCTTGCCCCTGTGTTCCCCCCATAGCCTGCTCCATCCCACCCCACATCCTCCTGGATCCTGCCCCATCCCGGCCCACATCTTCCCGTGTACCCTTCTCCATCCTGCCCCGTTGGTCCTGGTACCCCCCTGCAGCCCGCCCCATATCTCCCCATACCTTGCCCCTGTGTTCCCCCCATAGCCTGCTCCATCCCACCCCACATCCTCCTGGATCCTTCCCCATCCCGGCCCACATCTTCCCATGTACCCTTCTCTATCCTGCCCCGTTGGTCCTGGTACCCCCCTGCAGCCCGCCCCATATCCCCCCATACCTTGCCCCTGTGTTCCCCCCATAGCCTGCTCCACCTTGCCCCACACCCTTGCGGACCCCGCTGCCAGCCCCCCCCCAGCTCCAGCTCTATTTGTGGCCGCAGCCATCTGCGCTCCCAGAAATAGCCCCGGGACGAGGCCCGGAGGCGCCGGGAAGCGCTCAGGAAACCACGGGGCTGGGGCTGAACCCCTCGGGATCGCGCTCGCTCCCCCCCCAACCCCCGGCCCCACGCGGCTCCTGGGCGGCCTCCTCCGGCCTTCACCGAACGCACAACGGGACCACGGTGGGGAAACTGAGGCACGGCCCGGGAGGACCCGGATCCCCCCGGGGTTCACTGCGGATCCCGGCCCCGTGCTCCCGGCTCTCGGGGACACCCCGAGGGGCGCAGGGGACATCGCGCGTTGGTGCAGGCCCCCCCCCCGCATGCGAGCCCCGTTCAGAGCCGGTGACACCGGGTCCGGTCCCGTCCCGTCCCCCCCCCCCCGGTGCTCTCTTACCCAGCGAGGCGGCCACGGCCACGAGCACGGTCCCGGCCAGGGGCCACGCGGTGCCGGGGCTACCGGGACCCATCCCGGGGGCCGCCGCTCAGCGCTGCCCGCGGGGCGCTGGGAGCCGGGGCCGCGCAGGCCCGCAGTGACGCCGCAGCCCCGAGCTCGGTCGCTGCCCGGTGCCCCCCCGCGGCAGCGCCTCCCGCAGCAGCCACCGGCACCGGCCCCCGCCGTGGGGGGGGAGAAACGAGAGCCACGGACACGGCCGAGCAGCCCCCTATGCCTGCAGTCCCCATCACAGCACCCCATCACAGCACCCCCCGTCACAGCACCCCCCATCACAGCACCCCCCATCACAGCACCCCTATGCCTGCAGTCCCCATCGCAGCACCCCCCATCACAGCACCCCCATCACAGCACCCCCATCACAGCACCCCCATCACAGCACCCCCATCACAGCACCCCCATCACAGCACCCCCATCACAGCACCCCCATCACAGCACCCCCATCACAGCACCCCTATCCCCACAACCCCCTCCCCGCACACCCTTCCCAGCACTGTCATTCCATTATCCCCATCCTAGCATCCCCATCCCAGCATCCCCATCCCAGCACCCCCATCCCTGCACCCCCATCCCTGTACCCCGCATTCCATTACCCCCATCTGCACACTCCCATCCTTGCATCCCCTACCCCTGCATCCTCATCCCATACTCATCATCCCGCACCCCTGTCCCAGCACTGTCATCCCATTGCCCCCATCCCAGCATCCCCATCCCCACACTCCCATCCCTGTACCCCCATCCCCACACTCTCATCTTCACATCCCCTAGCCCCCCATCCCCATCCCAGCACCCCTCATCCCCACACTCCCATCCCTGTACCCCCCATCCCAACACCTCCATCCCCACACTCTCATCTTCACATCCCCTAGCCCCCCATCCCCATCCCAGCATCCCTCATCCCCACACTCCCATCCCTGTACCACCCATCCCTGCACTCCCATCTTCGCGTCCCCTATCCCCACACCCCCATCCCGGCACTGTCATCCCATTACCTCCATCCCCGCACTCCCATCCTCACATCCCCTAGCCCCACATCCCCATCCCACCACCCCTCATCCCGCACCCCCCTCCCAGCACTGTCATCCCATTTACCCCCATCCCAGCATGCCAAAGCCTTACTGGGTGCCAGAGGGCACGGCCAGACTTGGGGACCCCCCTGTCATGGGAATCACCCCATCACTACCCCAGAACAGAGCCAGACCCCAACCCTGCACACACACACCCCCCCCACCCCCCCATCCTGTCAATGCCACTGCAGGGACAGGGACCCCCCAGGGGCCAGTGCTGGGGACCCACCAGAGCACCCCAACATGCACCTTTATTAGAGACCAGAGCCCCAAATCCAGCACCGCGGTGACACTGGGGGCACGGTGACAATGAAGGAATGGGGGGGGGGGGGGGGCCAGCCCCAGCCCCATGCACCCCAGAGGTGCCCATGTCCCATGTCACCGTCCCCATTGTCCCTGGGCCAGCCAGGCTGGGGGTGTCCCAGGGTTGGGGTGTCCTGGGTTGGGGTGTCCTGGTTTGGGGTGTCCCAGGGTCGGGGTGTCCTGGGTTGGGGTGTCCCAGGGTTGGGTGTCCTGGGTTGGGGTGTCCTGGGTTGGGGTGTCCCAGGGTTGGGGTGTCCTGGGTTGGGGTGTCCTGGGTTGGGGTGTCCCAGGGTTGGGGTGTCCCCATCACACTTGTGTCACAATCTCGCCGCTCTCAGGCACGTACACCTGCACGGACACACCATCCGGGGAGCGCCGCAGGATGGGGACTGGGGGGGGACCCTGTGTGGGAGAAGGCACCCATGGGTGCTGGCACCCATCCTGCGCCACAGCAGCACCCCGGGGTGCTGGGGTTGGGGCCTGCATGCACCCATCCTGGTGGGACCCCTGGGTGCTGCTGGGGAGGGAGACAGCACCCCAAGTGTCAGCAGGGACACCCCCCCCCCCCCCCCGGCTAGGGGTACCTCAAGTGGACCCACATGGGAACCTGGGTCCTGCTCGTGGGGCCTTGGTGTGACCAGAGAGAACCCTGTGGGACCCCAGTTCCTCCCCTGTGATCTCCTCAGGACCCCAATCCTCCCCCAGGGTCCCCTTTAGGGCCCGATCCTGCCCCACAGGACCTTCACCAGTCCTGTCCCAGGGAACCTGAGGGGTCCCCGATCCTGCCCCAAGGACCCTGTGGGACCCCAGAGCCAACCTGTGGGACCCTGGACTTGCCCGGAGGGGCCATCAGAGGGACCCATCCTGCCCGAAGGAGCTTGAAGAACCTTGATCCCGTCCCCAAAACTCTCCCAAGACCCAAGCACCTTGGCTCTGCCCCAAGGACCTTAACGGGCCCCCTATGCACCCCCTCAGGACCCCACCAGTGCCCGACCCCCCCCTCTCTCCCCATGGTGACGGCTCCATCAGGGCAGCACCCGCGGGGGTCCCCGTGCCCGTGCCCTACCTGAGCCCGCGGCAGCAGCACCCGGCTCACGGGCACGTCCCTGGCGATGCCGGCGCGGGGACCCCGGATCGCTCCCTGCCGGTCGAGGGAATGGGGCCGGGCCCCCCGCAGCCGGGCCCGTTGGTGCCACGATTTGAGCTCCTCGGTGACCGTGGCCTTGGAGAGCCCGCGGGGAGCCGCGTAGTCCTTGAGCGATGGGGTGCGCACGATGCGGCTGTGCGAGGGCACCAGGCGCTGGTAGCGCAACGGGGCCAGGTCCTGCTCGTACAGCACCAGCGGCGGCAGCAGCCGCTGGGCTCCCCGCGGGAAGTAAGCGGGGTCGGGAAGGGGCGGTGGGACCGGGGGATGCGGGACCGGGACCTCGGGGCTGCTGCTGCCCGGGGATGTGGCGTGCGAGACGCTGGACAGGTCCGAGATGCTGTCGTCGGAGCCGGAGCGGTGCGCGGGGCCCGGAGGGGGCAGGCAGGATGCGGGCACCGTCACCGTGTAGTACGTGGGGCGCCGGCGGGGGATGGAGCTGCGGCCCCGAGGCTCCTGCGGCCGGGAGCCCTCGACCCTGCGGGCAGCGGAGTGAGGGGGGGGACCCGACCCATCCGGGAGGCTCCAACCTCCTCCCCATGGGGTTATCCCATTCTCTTCCCCATCTCTATGATGTTATCCCCATCCCTCCCTGTTTCCAGCTCCATCACCTCTATAAAGTCATCTTCATTCTCCTCCCCATAGGGTTATCTCCAACCTCCTCCCCATGGGGTTATCCCCAATAACTCCTCCCTATGTGTGCAGCTCCATCATCTCCCTAGGGTTATCCCCAACCTCCTCCCCATGGGGTTATCCCATTCTCTTCCCCATCTCTATGATGTTATCCCCATCCCTCCCTGTTTCTAGCTCCATCACCTCTATAAAGTCATCTTCATTCTCCTCCCCATAGGGTTATCTCCAACCTCCTCCCCATGGGGTTATCCCCAATAACTCTTCCCTATGTGTTCAGCTCCATCATCTCCCTAGGGTTATCCCCAACCTCCTCCCCATGGGGTTATCCCATTCTCTTCCCCATCTCTATGATGTTATCCCCATCCCTCCCTGTTTCCAGCTCCATCACCTCTATAAAGTCATCTTCATTCTCCTCCCCATAGGGTTATCTCCCACCTCCTCCCCATGGGGTTATCCCCAATAACTCCTCCCTATGGGTTCAGCTCCATCATCTCCCTAGGGTTATCTCCAACCTCCTCCCCATGGGGTTATCCCCAGTAACTCCTCCCTATGTGTGCAGCTCCATCATCTCCCTAGGGTTATCTCCAGCCTCCTCCCCATGGGGTTATCCCATTCTCTTCCCCATCTCTATGATGCTATCCCCACCCCTCCCTGTTTCTAGCTCCATCACCTCTATAATGTTATCTCCAACCTCCTCCCCATGGAGTTAGCTCCATCCTCCCCCTGTTATCTCATTCTCCTCCTGCTGGATTTGGCTCCATCATCTCTAAAGTGTGTCTTCAACCTCCCCCCTATAGGATCAGCAATCTTCCCTTTGGTGTTATTTCTAAGTTCCTCCCAATGGGGTTGAATCCATCGTCTCCATAGGGTTAGCTCCATCTTCCTCCCCACTTATTTATCTCCATCCTCCCCTTGGAATTATCTCCAACCTCCTCCCCATGGGTTTATATCCATCTCCCTATCAGGGTTATCTTCAACCTCCTCTCCATGGCGTTGTCCCCATCCTCCCCATGGCTTCATCTTCATCATTCCATGGGGTTATCCCATCCTCCATCCTCCCCTTGCAGAGCCCCTTGGCCCCCTCCCCACGCACAGACCATACCTCAGGGACTGGGACTGTCCCCGGCGTCCCGCCGGCTCCGGGCTGCTGGGAGCACTGGATCCCGCCTGCCGGCACAGCACCAGGGTCCGGATGGGTACGAAGCGGTAGGGAGGGACATCCCCAGGCCTGCCCACTGCTGAGGACACAGGGTCAGGGCTACTGGGGGCCGGTGGGGACCCAGGATAGCACCGGGGGCTCCGTGTTCCCCCCTCCCCGGCATCGACACCAGGAGCTTTGGCCTTCTCATGGGCTCTGTCGGGGCTGGGGGGCTCCGGTGGGGACCCTGATCCCTCCTCCTCCTCCTCCTCCTCGCTGGGCTCCTCAGGGTCCCCCCGTGGGGTGCTGGCTCCCGGTGTCCGGGTCTCCTCTGTGCGAGAGAGATGGAGCATTGGGATGGAGGGGACACACTGGGGTCCCCCGTCCCCCCCGTGGCCCCACAGCCCCTCACCCTCCTCCAGCAGGACGGTGTCGGACAAGGAGCTGTCATCGGAGGTGCTGGGCTCTGCGGGATGGGTGCCATGAGAGCGGTGCCGGTGTCACCCCCCCCGGTGCTCCCACGGCTCCCGGCACCACCCGGTGCGGCCCCGGGGGCCTCCTCCGCTCCCCGGCTCCCACGGCCGCGTGTCCCGACACGCTCCGGGACGTGGCGGCACCGGCCCGGCCGGCTCTGCCGAGCCCCATGGGCAGCTCCCGGCCTGCCCGGCTGCGCAGGAGGAGCGGGGCCGGGCAGGGCCGGGGGCACCCCGAGGGAAGGAGGCGGCAGCCCCGTGGTCCTGGCGCTGGGGTGCAGGGATGGGGAAAGCACACGCAGGGAAAGGGGGGAGCCCCACCCCGATGGCTGCCACTGGGATGGGGATGTCGGGGGAGGGTGGATTGGGGGTAGCGATGGGGTGCAACGACCAAGGAGGGAGTTTTAGGGTTCATTCAGGGGGGATGCAATCAGCAGGGATGAAGTTTTGGGGTGCATTCAAGGGGGGGAAATCATGGGGGGATGGCGTATGGGGGGTGCAGGCAGTGGTAATGAATTGTTGGGATGCACTCGTAAGAGAACACGTTGGGGTGCATGCAGCATGGGTGGCATTTTGGGGGGTATCCGGAGGGGTGCATTCAGCAGGGATAAGGAACTGGGTTGTATTCCCCACGTTGGGGTGCTCTCTGGGGGGGTACATTCACTGGGGATAATGTACTGGGATGCACCCTGGAGGGGTGCATTCATCATGGGATGGGGCATTGGGGTGCATTCCCCAGGGATGGCATTCTGGGGGCATTTAGGAGGGTGGACATCCGTCCGTCCATCCATCCATCCATCCATCCATCCATCCATCCATCCATCCATCCATCCAATATCCAACCATCCAATATCCATCCATCCATCCATCCATCCATCATCCATCCATCCATCCATCCATTCATCCATCCATCCATCCAATATCCATCCATCCATCCATCCATCCATCCATCCATCCTCCATCCGTCCATCCATCCATCCAATATCCAACCATCCAATATGCATCCATCCCTCCATCCATCCATCCATCCATCCATCCATCCATCCATCCATCCAATATCCAACCATCCAATATCCAACCATCCAATATCCATCCATCCATCCATCCATCCATCATCCATCCATCCATCCATCCATTCATCCATCCATCCATCCAATATCTAACCATCCAATATCCATCCATCCATCCATCCATCCATCATCCATCCATCCAATATCCATCCAGCAATGGGGAATTGGGGTGCATGCCCCAAGGATTGTTATATGGGGGTGACCCCATGGCCAGGACAGGGCCATGGAGGAGCTCACCCTGGGTACCAGCCCGGGCAGAGAGGAGGCGCCGCTGGTTGAGGACGCTCTGCAGGTCCCGCAGCTTCTGCTCCTCCAGCACGGCCGCGCTCTGCCGGCGCCGCCGCAGCCTCCTGCCGATGTTCTCCTCGCGGCAGAGGCGCCGCGCGGCGCGGGCGATCTGCAGCTGCAGCGCCAGGTCCCGCTCCAGCGCGCTCAGAGGGTCCTGGGGATGGGATGTGCTCGGAACCAGCCCAAAGGCCCCCATAGGGGAGGCTTGGTGCAACACATCCCATCCTTCCCATCCTACCCCATGTCAGCCAACCCATCCCATCACACCCCATCCTTCCCATCCTACCCCATGTCATCCCACCCATCCCATCACACCCCATCCTTCCCATCCTACCCCATGTCAGCCCATCCTTCCCATCGCAACCCATCACACCCCATCCTTCCCATCCCATCCTTCCCATCCTACCCCATGTCAGCCCACCCTTCCCATCACACCCCATACTTCCCATCCTACCCTATGTCAGCCCACCCTTCCCATCGCAACCCATCACACCCCATCCCAACACATCCCATCCTACCCCATGTCAGCCCACCCTTCCCATCACACCCCATCCTTCCCATCCCAACATACCCCATCCTTCCCATCCTACCCCATGTCATCCCACCCTTCCCATCCCAACTCATCTCACCCCATCCTTCCCATCCTAACACATCCCATCCTTCCCATTCTACCCCGTGTCATCCCACCCTTTCCATTACAATCCAACACACCCCATCCTTCCCATCCTACCCCATGTCATCCCAGCCTTCCCATCACAACCCATCACACCCCATCCTTCCCATCCTACCCCATGTCAGCCCACCCTTCCCATCACAACCCATCACACTCCATCCTTCCCATCCCATTCAAATCCATCGTTCCCATCCCAATTCATCGCATCCATCCCATCCCATCCTTCCATCTTGCCCTGTGCATCCCATCCCTCACCTTTCCAGCTCATCCCACCCTATCCCATCTCATCATTCCTATTTCCCATCCCTGGCAGTGTTCAAGGCCAGGCTTTGGAGCAAGCTGCTCTAGTGGAAGGGGTCCCTGCCCGTGGCAGGAGTTGGAGCTGGAGGAGCTTTAAGGTCCCTTCCAACCCAAACCACCCCATGATTCCATGGATGATGACCTCCAGGATGGGATGGGGCCATGTCCCCTGCCCCACTGCACCCAGGCAGCCCCTCACCGCCCCACGCAGGACGAGGGTCTCATCCAGCTTGAAGGAAGCCCCGATCCTGCGCCGGACCTTGGGCGGCTTCTCCCCGGCTCTCAGCGGGTACTCGCGGGGCAGCGTCCCCGTCAGCTCCTGGGGAAACAGGGGGGGCCCTGAGCCGCTGCTGTGCCCGGGGGGGTTCGGGCAGGGTCCCCCTGTCCCCACTCACCGCCTCGCGCAGGCAGAGCCGGCGCAGCTCCTGCACGCACCCGTCCAACCGCGCCTCCAGCGCCCGCTGCTGCCCGGCCCGCGGCCAGCCAGGGATACCGGGACCTGGGCATGGAGGAGGGAGGGATGGATGGATGGATGGATGGAGGGATGATGAATGGAGGGATGGAGGAGGGATGGAGGGATGGATGGATGATGGATGGAGGGATGATGAATGGAGGGATGGAGGAATGGATGGATGGATGGATGAGGGATGGATGGATGATGGATGGAGGAATGGATAGATGAGAGATGGATGGATGGATGATGGATGGAGGGATGATGGATGGATGGGTGGATGGATGATGGATGGATGGATGGATGCATGGGTGATGGATGGATGGGTGATGGATGGATGATGGATGATGGATGGGTAATGGATGGATGGATGGATGCATGGGTGATGGATGGATGGGTGATGGATGGATGATGGATGGATGATGGACAGCAGACACCTATTGAGATTCACCCACACTCCCCCAGCCTCAGTTTTCCCCAACCCCAGTGCAGACCAAAGCACCCCTGACACCCCCCCACCCCCCCCATCAGCACCCATGGGTGCTTCAGCTCCCAGGGAACATTTCACCCTGACTCACCCATCCCCAGTGACTCAAACCCAGACCAGACAACCCCTCGCCATGCTTGCCCCCCCCCCCAACCAGGGGAACCCCCATTTCTCCTCCCCCAAAGCAGCTTTGCTGTATCCCATGCACCCAATTGCCCCATCCTCAGCCCGGGGGCACCGTAAGAGGATGCGTGTGTGATGGGGCACCCAAAAACCTTCCCCCCCCCCCCCCCCCCGCACCCCGACCCCCCCCCAGCACTCACCCGGCTGCAGCAGGATCCCACTGTCCGCATCACTCGCCTCCCCCATGCCGGGCCGGGACCCTGCGGGTGACACCATGGAGACACCTTGTCCCCGCGGCACCCCGCGGGCAGCACCCATGGGTGCTCCCCCCCTCCTTTCCCTTCCTGCTCCCCCCCATCCCCTCCGCATCGCCCCCTCCTTCCCCATCGCCGTGGCTGCGGCCGCCTTCCTGTAGGTCCTACAATAAACAAAGGTGCGCGCACACGTGCGTGGGGGCACCCAGCCCAGGGCAAAGGTGGTCTGGGTGCGGCGGGGCGGGGGGGGGGGGAACTGGTTTCACTGGGCTCCGCTCCCAGTTTCCAGTCCTTTTCCATCTGGGAATGGAGGGGGGAAGCTGCCGGCGTGGGAAAGCGGCTCCCCCCCGGCACCCCGACACCCCATTCCCTTGGGAACGGGGGGGGGGAATGGTGGGAGCGGGTTTTGGGGTGCTCAGCACTGGGTTCCCCCCCCACCACCACCTTTCCAGCCGGGCCTCAGTTTCCTGGACGGGGCTGGACGGGGGTCCCGGTGCGTGAGGATGGGGGGGTCCTTACCTGGGCGCTCGCCGCCGGCTCTGCTGCGCCCGGGCCACCGGGACGTGTTTGGGCTTGAGGCGCAGGGAGGGGAGGAGCGGGTGAGCAACACCTTCCGCAGCCTCGCCTCGCCCCGCGCCGCCCCGCAACCGGGCACCACCGGCGGAGCTGCCCCGGCTCCAGCAGCGCCTCAACGCAACCGGTCCTGTACGGGCTGGAGCAGCTCTGCTCGGGAGCCAGGCTGGGAGAGCTGGGCTGGAGAGGAGAAGGCTCCTGAAGGGGAGACCTGAGAGCAGCTCCAGTGCCTGAAGGGGCTGCAGGAAAGCTGGAGAGGGGCTTGGGACAAGGGATGTAGGGACAGGCCAAGGGGAATGGCTTTAACCTGCCTGAGGGGAGACTGAGATGAGCTCTTAGGCAGAAGCTCTTCCCTGGGAGGGTGCTGAGGCGCTGGCACAGGGTGCCCAGAGAAGCTGTGGCTGCCCCATCCCTGGCAGTGTTCAAGGCCAGGTTGGACACAGGGGCTTGGAGCAAGCTGCTCTATGGAAGGGGTCCCTGCCCGTGGCAGGGGTTGGAGCTGGAGGAGCTTTGAGGTCCCTTCCAACCCAGACCAGGCTGGGATTCTGTGACTCTTGGCTTCTCATGGTGTCAGTCCCCATGGTGTGAGCTCCATCAGCCACCCTCAAGAGCCGTAGGGCAATGAGGAGTGGCTGGAGCTGAAGCAGGTGGATGGATGGATGCATGGATACACGAATGGATGGATACATGGATACATGGATGGACACATGGATACATAGATGGATGGATGGATACATGGATGCATGGATGGATGCATGGATACATGGATGGATGCATGGATACATGGACGGATGGATGGATACACGGATGGATGGATACATGGATGGATGGATGGATGGATGATGGATACATGGATACATGAGTGATGGATGATGGATGGATGTATGGATGGATGGATGATGGATAATGGATACACGGGTGATGGGCAGACGGATGCTGCCTGTTACTGGGTGACACAGGCGCTGCCCCTCGATAGGCGCTCGATTTATGCCGCCTGCCTCACCCCCCCCCCGGCGCTCGGGCTATCGACTGCCTCGGCACTCGGCTGCCCGCGCTGCGTGTTCCGGTGTCGCGTTGGCGGCGGGGGATGGCGCTCCGCGCATGCGCAGCGCTGCCGGGCCCGTAGCGGATTTGGGGGTCCCGAGGCCGCCATGACTAACGGTGAGGGGCGGCCGGGGCTGTGGGCCCCTATGGGGGCAGTGGGGCCCTATGGGGGGTATGGGGCCCTATGGGGGGCAGTGGGGACCTATGGGGGAGTATGGGGCCCTATGGGGGCAGTGGGGACCTATGGGGGAGTATGGGGCCCTATGGGGGAGTATGGGGGCCTGTGGAGGGCAGTGGGGACCCAAGGGGGGCAGTCGGGCCCTGTGGGGGGCAGTGGGGCCCTATGGGGGGCAGTGGGGCCCTGTGGGGGGCGGTGGGGCCCTGTGGGGGGGCAGTGGGTCCCTGTGGGGTGCAGTGGGTCCCTGTGGGGGGGCAGTGAGGCCCTGTGGGGTGCAGTGGGTCTCTATGGGGTGCAGTGGGTCCCTGTGGGGGGGCAGTGAGGCCCTGTGGGGTGCAATGGGTCTCTATGGGGTGCAGTGGGTCCCTGTGGGGGGCAGTGGGTCCCTATGGGGTGCAGTGGGGCCCTATGGGGTGCAGTGGGTCTCTGTGGGGTGCAGTGGGTCCCTGTGGGGGGCAGTGGGGCCCTATGGGGTACAGTGGGTCCCTGTGGGGGGGCAGTGGGTCTCTATGGGGTGCAGTGGGTCCCTGTGGGGGGCAGTGGTTCTCTATGGGGTGCAGTGGGTCCCTGTGGGGTGCAGTGGGTCTCTATGGGGTGCAGTGGGTCCCTGTGGGGTGCAGTGGGTCTCTATGGGGTGCAGTGGGTCCCTGTGGGGTGCAGTGGGTCCCTGTGGGGGTGCAGTGGGTCCCTGTGGGGGGGCAGTGGGTCCCTATGGGGTGCAGTGGGTCTCTATGGGGTGCAGTGGGTCCCTGTGGGGGGCAGTGGGTCTCTATGGGGTGCAGTGGGTCCCGGTGGGGGGGCAGTGGGTCCCTATGGGGTCTATGGGTCCCTATGGGGTGTGTGTCCCTATGGGGTCTGTGTGTCCCTATGGGGTCTGTGTCCCTATGGGGTCTATGTCCCTATGGGGTCTATGGCTCCCTATGGGGTCTATGGGTCCCTATGGGGTCTATGGCTCTCTATGGGGTCTATGGATCCCTATGGGGTCTATGGGTCCCTATGGGGTGTGTGTCCCTATGGGGTCTATGGGTCCCTATGGGGTCTATGACTCCCTATGGGGTCTGTGTCCCTATGGGGTCTATGGTCCCTATGGGGTCTGTGTCCCTATGGGGTCTGTGTCCCTATGGGGTCTGTGTCCCTATGGGGTGCGTGTCCTATGGGGTGTGTGTCCTATGGGGTGTGTGTCCTATGGGGTCTGTGTCCCTATGGGGTCTGTGTCCCTATGGGGTGCGTGTCCCTATGGGGTGTGTGTCCTATGGGGTGCGTGTCCCTATGGGGTGTGTGTCCTATGGGGTGTGTGTCCTATGGGGTGTGTGTCCCATGGGGTGTGTGTCCTATGGGGTGTGTGTCCTATGGGGTGCGTGTCCTATGGGGTGCGTGTCCTATGGGGTGCGTGTCCTATGGGGTGCGTGTCCCTATGGGGTGCGTGTCCCTATGGGGTGCGTGTCCCTATGGGGTGCGTGTCCTATGGGGTGCGTGTCCTATGGGGTGCGTGTCCCTATGGGGTGCGTGTCCCTATGGGGTGCGTGTCCCTATGGGGTGCGTGTCCCTATGGGGTGTGTGTCCCTATGGGGTCTATGGTCCCTATGGGGTGTGTGTCCCATGGGGTGCGTGTCCCATGGGGTGCGTGTCCCGCAGTGTACTCCCTGGACGGGCTGGTGGTGTTCGCGCTGCTGCTGGTGTGCACCTGCGCCCACCTGCGCCACGTGCCCCGCATCAAGGGCTGGCTCCTGAGCGAGAAGCGCGGCCTCTGGGGGGTCTTCTACAAGGGTCAGTGGGGCCGGGGAGGCACGGGGATGGGACATGGGGATGGGAATGGGGTATGGGGATGGGAACATGGGATATGGGGATGGGAACATGGGGATGGGGATGGGACATGGGGATGGGGACATGGGGATGGGGATGGGGACATGGGATATGGGGATGGGACATGGGATATGGGGTATGGGGATGGGAACATGGGATATGGGGATGGGGATGGGACATGGGGTATGGGGATGGGAGATGGGGATGGGGATGGGAACATCGGGATGGGAATGGGAACATGGGGATGGGGACATGGGGATGAGGACAAGGGGATGGGGACATGGGGGATGGGGATGGGAACATGGGATATGGGGATGGGAACATGGGGATGTTGATGGGACATGGGATATGGGGATGGGGACATGGGGGATGGGGATGGGAACATGGGAGATAGGGATGGGAACATGGGATAAGGGGATGGGGACATGGGGATGGGGACACGGGATATAGGGATGGGGACATGGGATATAGGGATGACGACAAGGGATATGGGGATGGGGACATGAGATGGGGGACAGGATATGGGGATGGGACATGGGATACAGGGATGGGGATGGGGACATGGGATATGAGGATGGAGATGACAACACAGGGATTTGGACATGGGGATGGGGACACGGGGATGAGGACAAGGGGATGGGGACACGGGATATAGGGATGGGGATGGGGACATGGGGATGGGGACATGCAGATGGGGACACGGGATATAGGATTCGAATGGGGACGTGGGGATGGGACATGGCCTATGAGGATGGAGATGAGGACATGGGGATGGGGATATGGGGAAGGGATATGAGGATGGGGACTTGAGGATGGGGAGATGGGATATAGGGATGGGGACATGGATATGTGGACATGGGAACACAGGGGTTGGGACATGGGGATGGGGACATGTGCTTGGGGACATGGGGATGCGATGTGGACACAGGGGTCCAGGATGGGGCTGTTGAGGTTCGGGCTGGGGACACGGGGTCTGGGATGGAAGAGTTCGGTCTGGGATGAGGCTTTTGTGTTCCAGGGCAGGGGGGGTGGCT
Organism: Pezoporus occidentalis; assembly: GCF_034315485.1. Classification (NCBI taxonomy): domain Eukaryota; kingdom Metazoa; phylum Chordata; class Aves; order Psittaciformes; family Psittacidae; genus Pezoporus; species Pezoporus occidentalis. Next base: position 17,275 of record NW_026914653.1, on the reverse strand, counting down.
CTGGGATGGGGCCATGGGGGGGTCCCGTCCCGTCCCCCCCAAAACCTCACCCCACTCTGCCCCCCACAGCCGCCGTCATCGGCACCCGCCTGCACGTGGCTGTGGCTGTGGCCTGCGTGCTCATGGCCTTCTACGTGCTGGTGGTGAAGTGACCCCCCCCGCAGCGGTGACGGCCACAGAGAGCCCGGTACCACCCCCCGGTGCCCCACAGCCCACCCGGACCTATGGGGGGGGCGGCCATGGCCCAAAGCCCTCCTTAAACACCCCCCCTTTGTGGGGCACCTCTGCACCCTTGGGGTGAACGATGGGACCAGGGGCAGACCCAGCTGTGCCCCATGGGCACCTTGTCCTGATGCTGAACCCAATGGCTCACAGGGGTGCAGCCTCCTGCCATGGGGACTTGTGGGGCTGGGCCCCCCCGCTCCGCCAGTGGGATGTCCATCCATGGGGGGGTCTGTCCCCTGTGCCCATGGGTTTGTCACTGCCCACGTTGGGAATGCTGGAGCACGGCCTGGAAATAAAGCTGGGGCTCCCCTATGGGCAGCAGTGGTTGTGTGGGGCAGGGGGGCTGCTATGGGGCTGGTCCCATGGGGCTGGAGTCCTGGGGCCACCCCCCAGGGGCGGGTGTTGGCAGCTACTGGTCAAGGCGCTGCTGTGGGGCTGGCTGCCATGGGGCCAGGGGCTGCGGGGCTGGTCCCTATTGGCAAAGGGACTGCCATGGGGCTGGGGGTCCCATAGGGTGGGGGACTGGCAGCTGTGGGGTCCATAGGGCAGGGGCCTGGCTGCTATAGGCTCCTATAGGGCAGGGGGCTGGCTACTATGGGGTCCCATAGGGCAGGGGGCTGGCTGCTATGGCGTCCTATAGGGCAGGGGCTGCTGTGGGGTGCCATAGGGCAGGGGGCTGACTGCTATGGGGTCCTATAGGGCAGGGGCTGCTGTGGGGTGCCATAGGGCAGGGGGCTGGTTGCTGTGGCGTCCTATAGGGCAGGGGCTGCTGTGGGATGCCATAGGGCAGGGGGCTGGCTGCTGTGGGGTCCTATAGGGCAGGGGCCTGGCTACTGTGGGGTCCTATAGGGCAGGGGGCTGGCTGCTATGGGGTCCTATAGGGCAGGGACTGGCTGCTATGGGATCCTATAGGGCAGGGACTGGCTGCTATGGGGTCCTATAGGGCAGGGGCTGGCTGCTATGGGGTCCTATAGGGCAGGGGGCTGGCTACTGTGGGGTCCTATAGGGCAGGGGGCTGGCTGCTATGGGGTCCTATAGGGCAGGGTCTGGCTGCTATGGGGTCCTACAGGGCAGGGGCTGCTGTGGGGTACCATAGAGCTGGGTCTGGCTGCTGTGGGATTCTATAGGGTAGGGGCTGCTGTGGGGTCCCCAGTAGTTGTGGGGCGTGGCCTCCTCCGATGCGGGGGGGAGAGGGGGCTGGGGCTGTGATTGTGCGAGGGGGCGGAGGGGAGCGTGGGTCCTCCCAACCACCAGGGGGCGCAGTGGGGCGGGGGCGGGGCCGGGCCTTGCCACGCCCTTTCCCATCGTGCTCCAGGCGGGAGCGCCATAAGCTGGCGGCGGGGGGCGAGCGGCGGGTGCGTGAGCGTGGGTGTGCAAGAAGATCACGTGCGTGTGCAAAGGAGAGCACGTGAGTGTGCAGGGGGAGCACGTGAGTGTGCAGGGGGTGCGTGTGCAAGGGGAGCACGTGAGTGTGCAAGGAGAGCACGTGAGTGTGCAGGGGGCGCGTGTGCAAGGGGGGCACGTGAGTGTAGAAGGGGAGCACGTGAGTGTGCAGGGGGTGCGTGTGCAAGGGGAGCACGTGAGTGTGCAAGGAGAGCACGTGAGTGTGCAGGGGGCGCGTGTGCAAGGGGGGCACGTGAGTGTAGAAGGGGAGCACGTGAATGTGCAAGGGGTGCGTGTGAGCTTGCGTGCGTGTGCAAGGGGAGCACGTGTGCGTGAGTGTGCCAGGGGTGCGTGTGCAAGAGGAGCACGTGCGTGTGTGCAAGGGCTGCGTGTGAGCTTGCGTGTGTGCAACGGGTGTGTGTGTGCGTGAGCGTGAACGTGCGTGTGCAAGGGGCGTGCAAGGCCGCGGTGCCCCCCCCCCTCCCGGCTCTACACGTTGATCTTATTCGATCGGCCCCGGCCGAGATGAGAAGAGCGGCGCCGCGAAGCCCCTGCCCCTGCCCCCGGGGCGCTGTGCGGCGGCGGCCCCGGCCCGGGCGGGATGAGTCGATCAGATAGGCGAGGCGCTGAGCCGCTGAGCTGCTGCCGAGTCTGACCCGCGGCCAACGCCAACGCCGCCAACGCCGGGGCCGCGCACACCGGGGGAGGACCACGGCGACACGCGGGATCCCCGGCCCTGCAGCGCCCCCGTGCGGACGGCGGTGGAGCCGTGACCCTGAGCCGTGCGCCCGGTACCCGGTGGGATCATGGAGCCAAGCAGGCTGGGAAAGCGCTTTCAGCTCGTCCGGTCCAACCTCTATACTCAGCGCTGCCAAGGCCACCACTGCCCCATGGCACTGAGCGGGTGTGAGCACTTGCAGGGACGGTGACTGCAGCCCTGCCCTGGGCAGCCTGTTCCAATGCCTGAGCACCCTCTGGGGCAGGAATTGTTCCTCAGCTCCATCTAAACCTGCCCTGGTGCAGCTTGAGGCCGTTTCCTCTCGTCCCATCCCTTGTTCCTTGGGAGCAGAGCCCAGCCCCTCCTGGCTCCATCCTCCTGTCAGGCACTTGTAGGCAGCCATCAGGTCCCCCCTGAGCCTTCTCTTCTCCACACTGAACCCCCAGGTCCCTCAGCCCTTCCCCATCACACTTGTGCTCCAGGCCCTGCACCAGCTCCATTCCCTTCTCTGGCCCCGCTCCAGCACCTCAATGTCTCTCCTGCAGTGAGGGGCCCAGAGCTGAACACAGGATTCGAGGTGCGGCCTCACCAGTGCCCAACACAGGGGCACAATCCCTGCCCTGGCCCTGCTGCCGCACTGGTGCTGATCCAGGCCAGGATGCTGGGGGCTTCCTGGCTGCCTGGGCACGAGCTGCTTGTGTTCAGCTCAATCACTCAGCATCCCCAGCTCCTTTTGCATGAGCAGTTTCCAGCCGCGCTTCCCCAAGCCTGGAGCGTTGCAGGGGGCTGTTGTGGCCCAAGTGCAGGACCTGGCACTTGGCCTTGTGGAACCTCATCCCACTGGCGAAGCCCATGGACCCAGAAGTGACACCGATCACCGCTGCTCTGAGCTTGGCCACCCAGTGAAGGGTCCTCCTGAACAGGCCATGGGCAGCCGATGCCTGCAGGAGAGCACTGGGGACAGTGTCAATGCTTTACTGAAGTCCCTGTCCCCATCTCCCCCTGTCCCTGTGTGTCCCATATTCCTGTATACCATATATATATATCTCTATATATACCATATTCCATATCCCCATGTCTCCATGTGTCCCCTGTCCCTATATCACATGTCCCCATGTCCCTGTGTGCCCCATGTCCCTGCATCCCATGTTCCCATCTCCCTGCATCCCATGTTCCCATGTGTGTCCCGTATCCCTATATCCAATGTCCCTATATCCCATGTTCCCATGTGTGTCCCATATCCCTATATCCCATCTCCCTGCATCCCATGTTCCCATGTGTGCCCCATGTCCCTACATCCCGTGTTCCCATGTGTGTCCCATATCCCTATATCCCATCTCCCTACACCCCATCTTTCCATGTGTGTCCCATTTCCCTATATCCCATGTTCCCATCTCCCTACACCCCATGTTCCCATGTGTGTCCCATATCCCTATCTCCCTACACCCCATGTTCCCATGTGTGTCCCATATCCCTATCTCCCTACACCCCATGTTCCCATGTGTGTCCCATATCCCTATCTCCCTACACCCCATGTTCCCATGTGTGTCCCATATCCCTATATCCCATCTCCCCGTATCCTGGTGCCCCTTGCCCTAAACATGAGCTGGGACCATTCCCGGGATGGGGTCTGTGTGTGTGTGTGTGAATTCACTCCCGGTACCAGGCAGGGATGGAGGGTGGGGGGGGTGATTCCTGGTGCCATTCCCGGGATCACGCTCCCGGTGCCGGGATAACGATGCTGGACGCTGCCGGGATAACGATGCTGGACGCTGCCGGGATAACGATGCTCGGCGCTGCCGGGATAACGATGCCGGGTGCTGCCGGGATAACGATGCCGGATGCTGCCGGGATAACGATGCTGGACGCTGCCGGGATAACGATGCTCGGCGCTGCCGGGATAACGATGCCGGGTGCTGCCGGGATAACGATGCCGGATGCTGCCGGGATAACGATGCTCGGCGCTGCCGGGATAACGATGCCGGATGCTGCCGGGATAACGATGCTGGATGCTGCCGGGATAACGATGCTCAGTGCCGCTCCCTCTCCGGCGCTCCCACGATAACGGCGCCGTTCCCGTTGTTTAGTTCCCGCTGTTCCGTTCCCGCTGTTCCGTTCCCGTTGTTCCCATTCCCGTTGTTCCGTTCCCGTTCCCTCCGCTGGGCCGCGGGGCGGGGGCGGGCGCAGGTGCCCGCAGGTGCGCGCACGGGGCCGGGCCGTTGAGCGGGGGGGGCGGAGCCCGTGCCCGGTGCTCGGGGCCCATTCGGGGCCGAATCCTGCGCCATGGCCGGGGCCCGCTGGGCGCTGCTGGTGCTGAGCGTGGCGGCCGCCGCCGGGAGCGGCAATGCCGGGGAGCGGCTTCACGTCTGCAAGGAGGTACCGGAACGGGGGGGGTCTATAGGGTGTGGAGGGTCCCTATAGGGTGCGTGGGGTCCATATAGGGTGCGGAGGGTCCTCTATAGGGTGCATGGGGTCCATATAGGGTGCGGGGGGTGCATATAGGGTGTGGAGGGTCCCTATAGGGTGTGTGGGATCCATATAGGGTGTGGGGGGTCCCTATAGGGTGTGAGGGGTCCTCTATAGGGTGTGTGGGGTACCTATAGGGTGTGGGGTCCCTATAGGGTGTGGGGTCCATATAGGGTGCGTGGGGTCCTCTATAGCGTGTGGGGGGGTGTCTCTATAATGGGTGTGGGGTCCCTATAGGGTGTGTGTGTGGGTCTCTATAATGAATGTTGGGTCCCCTATAGGGTGTGTGGGGTCCTTATAGGGTGTGTGGGGTCCCTATAGGGTGTGTGTGTGGGTCTCTATAATGAATGTTGGGTCCCCTATAGGGTGTGTGGGGTCCCCTATAGGATGTGAGGGGTCCTTATAGGGTGTGTGGGGTCCCTATAGGGTGTGTGGGGTCTCTATAATAGGTGTGGGGTCCCCTATAGGGTGTGTGCGGTCCCTATAGGGTGTGTGGGGTCCATATAGGTTGTGGGGGGTCCCCTTTAGGGTGTGTGTGGTCCATATAGGGTGAGGGGGGGTCCCCTATAGTGTGTGTGGGGAGTCTATAATGGATGTAGGGTCCCCTATAGGGTGTGTGGGGTCCCTATAAGGTGTATGGGGTCCCCTATAGCGGGGGGGGGGATGTCTCTATAATGGGTGTGGGGGTCCCTATATTATGGGGGGAGTCCCTATAGTGTGGGGGTCTGTGTAGTGTGTGGGGTCCTTATAGCAGGCGGGGTCCTTACAGCATTGGGGGTTCCCTATAGTGTGGAGCATCCCTATAGCACGGAGGGGTCTCCTATAGTGTCTGTCTGGGTTCCTATAGCGGGGAGGGGGGGGTCCTCTATAGGTGTGGGGGGGTCCCTATAGTTGGGGTGGCTCCACCCTTGCTAAAAGGGGGTCCCATGGAGGGGCTGTCACCTATAGGGACTGTATGGGCTGTGCTGTGCTGCTTATAAAGGGGGGGGGGGGGGATGTGCTGCAAAGGGTCCCCTATAGCAATGGGATGGATAAGGGGGGGTGTCTGTGATGCTGCGAGTGATCCTGGGGGCGTCCATGAAGTCCCCACATCCCGGTTGGATTCTGACACTGGGGGGACATCGTGGTGTCCCCAAACCCCAATGGGGTGGAGGGGGGGGGGGTGTCACCCATGTCCCATGGGCTGGTCCCAGCCTGGCCCAGTGGGGACAAATTGTCCTGTGAGGGGAAAGGGGGGGGGAGGCTCCGCTCACCCCATGGGGTGTCCCCCATCCCGTCCCCCCCCCCGAGGCCCCACGGCTGCTTTCATCTGGGTTTGTGATCCGGTTTTCCACGTGTGTTTGTTCCAGAGCCCGGAGCCGGGAACAATGGGATGGGGCTGGCTCCCGGCCCAAGGAAACACCCCCATGGGGGGGGATTGTGTCCCTTGTCCCCATCCCTCTCTGGGGACAGCCCCAAACACCCCCCCCCCCCCCAGGGTGAATTGGGTCAAAAGATTGGGATTTAAGGGAAAATTCAGTGCTTTTGTACAGGGGGGGGAGGTTTGGGAAGAGGGGAACGAGCTCCTTCGTCCCATGGGAATCCCTCCGGAGCCAGGGCTGCTGCTGCACCCATGGGTGCTGGTGGCACCCAAGCTCTGTGTCCCCAGCCCAGGCTGGGGGCCCCTGAGATGCCAGAGCCAGCGGCATCGGCCTTCGCCGGGATTAATGGCTCCGGTTGGATGCGGCTCCTTGGTCTGGAGCCAGGCCCAGCCCGGAAGGTCGCAGTGCCCCGGCTCTGATCCTGCCGGCGGCACCGCCAGGGTGCTGCCACCAAAGGGGCCTTCCAAGGAAGGGTGCTCCCAAGGGATGGCTCTCCCAAAGGAGGGTGCTTCCCATGGAGGGTGCTCCTGACGGAGGGTGCTCCCAGCAAGGAATCCGTGCGATGGAGGGCGCTCAGGTGGATGGAATTCCCAACGGAGGGTGCTCCTGAGGGAAGGTTTTCTTGATGGAGGGTGCTCCCCATGGGGGGTTCTCCCAGTGGAGGATGCTCCCAATGGATGGTGCTCCCACCAAAGGATCCTTCCAATGGAGGGAGCTGCTGATGTAGGGTGCTCCCAATGGAGGGTGCTCCCAATGGAGGGTGTTCCCAGTTGAGGGTGCTCCCAATGAAGGGTGCTCCCAATGAAGGATGTTCCCAATGGAAGGTGCTCCCAATAGAGGATGCTCCCAATGGAGGGTGCTCTCAATGGAGGGTGCTCCCAATGGAGGGTGTTCCCAGTTGAGGGTGCTCCCAATGAAGGGTGCTCCCAATGAAGGATGTTCCCAATGGAAGGTGCTCCCAATAGAGGATGCTCCCAATGAAGGATGTTCCCAATGGAGGGTGCTCCAAATAGAGGGTGCTCCCAATAAAGGGTGCTCTCAATGGAGGGTGTTCCCAATGAAGGGTTCTCCCAATAAAGTATACTCCCAATAGAGGGTGCTCCCAATGAAGGCTGCTCCCAATGGAGGGTGCTCCCAATAGAGGGTGCTCCCAATGGAGGGTGCTCCCAGTGAAGGGTGCTCCCAATGAAGGGTGCTCCCAATGAAGGGTTCTCCCAATAAAGTATACTCCCAATAGAGGGTGCTCCCAATGAAGGCTGCTCCCAATGAAGGGTGCTCCCAATAGAGGGTGCTCTCAACGGAGGGTGCTCCCAATGGAGGCTGCTCCCAATGGAGAATGCTCCCAATAGAGGATGCTCCCAATAGAGGATGCTCCCAATGAAGGGTGCTCCCAATGGAGGGTGCTCCCACCAGAGGGCTCTCCTTGGGGGGAAGGGGCATGCATTCCACCCCACCTCCCCCCCCAGCACCCCCCAGCGCTCCGGGGCCGCAGCTCCCCGTGTGTCTCCTCTCCCGCAGTCCGAGTACCACTACGAGTACACGGCGTGTGACAGCGCGGGCTCGCGGTGGCGGGTGGCGGTACCGCACACACCGGGGCTCTGCACCGGGCTGCCGGACCCCGTCAGGGGCACCGAGTGCTGTAAGGCCGGGATGGGTGCGAGGAGCAGTGGGGTGGGGTGTGGGGGGGTTGAAGCCACATTGGGGTGACCCCTGTGTTGTGTGTGTGTGTGTCCCCCCATCCCGGTGCAGCGTTCTCCTGCAGGGCAGGCGAGTTCCTGGACATGAAGGCGCAGCGGTGCCGGCCCTGTGCCGAGGGCACCTACTCCTTGGGTACCGGCGTCCGCTTCGACGAGTGGGATGAGGTGCCCCACGGCTTCGCCAGCGTCGCCACCAGCCTGGACAGCGATGACGGCTTTGGGGACGCGGTGGAGAACTGCACGGGGTGAGGGCCGGAGCCTGCGGTGGGGCTGTGGATGGGTACGGCATCAGTGGGGCTGGAGGGGGGATGCAGCATCAATGGGGCTGGAGGAGGTCACAGCATCAATGGGGCTGGGAATGGTCATAGCAGCAGCAGGGCTGGAGGGGGTCACAGCATCAACAGAGCTGGAAGGGGGTCACAGCATCAGTGGGGGTGGGAATGGTCATAGCAGCAGCAGGGCTGGAAGGGGGTCACAGAATCAGTGGGGCTGGGAATGGTCATAGCAGCAGCAGGACTGGAGGGGGGACACAGCATCAACAGAGCTGGAAGGGGGACACAGCGTCAGTGGGGCTGGGAATGGTCATAGCAGCAGCAGGGCTGGAGGGGGTCACAGCATCAATGGGGCTGGGAATGGTCACAGCATCAACAGAGCTGGAAGGGGGTCACAGCATCAATGGGGCTGGAGGAGGTCACAGCATCAGTGGGGCTGGGAATGGTCGTAGCAGCAGCAGGGCTGGAAGGGGGTCACAGCATCAATGGGGCTGGAGGAGGTCACAGCATCAATGGGGCTGGGAATGGTCACAGCATCAGCAGGGCTGGAAGGGGGTCACAGCATCAATGGGGCTGGGAATGGTCACAGCAGCAGCAGGGCTGGAAGGGGGTGACCGCATCAGCAGGGCTGGAAGGGGGACACAGCATCAGTGGGGCTGGGAATGGTCACAGCATCAGTGGGGCTAGAAGGGGGTCACAGCGTCAGTGGGGCTGGGAACGGCCACAGCATCAATGGGGCTGGAAAGGACTCTGGAGATCATCGGGTCCAGCTCCTCCAGAGGAGGAGTTTCCCCCCCCCAGGGTGCTGCTGGGGGCTCATCTGCCCTGGCACAATGGTGACGGTGCAGCAGTGAGCAGGATGGGTGCTGTGACCCCTCTATGGGTGGACAGCACCCCATTTCCTGCTCCCCCCCACTCCCTCCATCACTGTTCCCTGGGGGGTGATGCTCACAGGGTGCTACCAGGACCCTATGGGTGGTGAGCTCCCCCCAGCCCCAAGGGACCCCCACACCCTTGCAGAGGGAGCACCCATGGGCATCCCCACAACCTTTATCTTCCACCATGGGGCACCCACAGCAACCAACCCTCCTCGCAGCGGGAGCACCCATGGGAGTCCCCAGACCTTTGTGCCATGAACCGGCACCGGGGCCCTTTGGTGCTGGCACCATCCAACCCTGCCGGTACCGGCGGCTCCGGTGCTGCCGCGGCTGCTGCAGCCTTTATGCAACTTGCAGATGTAACCTCCTTGCAGCAGCGCTCCCATTATTCATCCAGCAGCTCCGGTGTGGGATCCCTCCTCTTCCTCCTCTTCTTCCTCCTCCCCATTGCCTCTCACAGTGCCAGTGTCCTCCAGGGACCACCGTGCAGTGCTGCATCCCCAAGCCCCCGTTCCCAGCACCACCTCCCTGCCCCTTTGGCACCATCCTCAGCACCCCACGGTCCATGCTGGTGATGGGGATGTCCCGTGTCCCCCCCCCCAGGTCAACGTGGGTGCCGCTGGGGGACTACGTGGCCTCCAACACGGATGAGTGCACGGCCACGCTCATGTACGCCGTCAACCTCAAGCAGTCGGGGACTGTGTCCTTCGAGTACCTCTACCCCGACAGCAGCATCGTCTTTGAGTTCTTTGTAGGTGATGGGTGCAAAGGGGGTGTCCCTGGGGGCAATGGGGGTGTCCCTGGGTGCATTGGGGTGTCCCTGGGGTCAATGGGGGTGTCCCTGGGGGCAGTGGGGTGTCCTTGGGGGCAATGGGGTGTCCCTGGGGACAATGGGGGTGTCCCTGGGGACAATGGGGGTGTCCTTGGGGGCATTGGGGGTGTCCCTGGGGTCAATGGGGGTGTCCCTGGGGTCAATGGGGGTGTCCTTGGGTGTCATTGGGGGTGTCCCTGGGGGCATTGGGGGTGTCCCTGGGGGCAATGGGGGTGTCCTTGGGGGCATTGGGGGTGTCCCTGGGGTCAATGGGGGTGTCCTTGGGGTCAATGGGGGTGTCCCTGGGGGCATTGGGGGTGTCCCTGGGGTCAATGGGGGTGTCCCTGGGGGCAGTGGGGTGTCCCTGGGGACAATGGGGTGTCCCTGGGGTCAATGGGGGTGTCCCTGGGGACAATGGGGGTGTCTCTGGGTACAGTGGGGGTGTCCCTGGGGTCAATGGGGGTGTCCCTGAGGTCAATGGGGTGTCCCTGGGGTCAATGGGGGTGTCCTTGGGGTCAATGGGGGTGTCCCTGGGGGCATTGGGGGTGTCCCTGGGGGCAATGGGGGTGTCCTTGGGGTCAATGGGGGTGTCCCTGGGGGCATTGGGGGTGTCCCTGGGGTCAATGGGGGTGTCCTTGGGGGGCATTGGGGGTGTCCCTGGGGGCAATGGGGTGTCCCTGGGGGCATTGGGGGTGTCCCTGGGGTCAATGGGGGTGTCCCTGGGTGCATTGGGGTGTCCCTGGGGGCATTGGGGGTGTCCTTGGGGGCAAAGGGGGTGTCCCTGGGGACATGGGGGCAAAGGGGGTGTCCTTGGGGCAATGGGGGTGTCCCTGGGGTCAATGGGGGTGTCCCTGGGGACAATGGGGGTGTCCCTGGGGGGCAATGGGGGTGTCCCTGGGGGGCATTGGGGGTGTCCTTGGAGGCATTGGGGGTGTCCCTGGGGGCAATGGGGGTGTCCCTGGGGACATTGGGGGTGTCCCTGGGGACAAGGGGGGTGTCCCTGGGGACATTGGGGGTGTCCCTGGGGACAATGGGGGTGTCCTTGGGGGCAAAGGGGGTGTCCCTGGGGGCATTGGGGGTGTCCTTGGGGGCATTGGGGGTGTCCCTGGGGGCAAAGGGGGTGTCCTTGGGGGCAAAGGGGGTGTCCTTGGGGCAATGGGGGTGTCCCTGGGGTCATTGGGGGTGTCCCTGGGGACAATGGGGGTGTCCCTGGGTGCATTGGGGTGTCCTTGGGGGCATTGGGGGTGTCCCTGGGGACAATGGGGGTGTCCTTGGGGGCATGGGGGTGTCCCTGGGGGCATTGGGGGTGTCCCTGGGGACAATGGGGGTGTCTCTGGGGACAGTGGGGGTGTCCCTGGGTGCATTGGGGTGTTCCTGGGGTCAATGGGGTGTCCTTGGGTGCATTGGGGGTGTCCTTGGGGTCAATGGGGTGTCCCTGGGCACATGGGGATCCTGGCACCACTCCCGCAGGTGCAGAACGACCAGTGCCAGGCCACGGTGGAGGAGTCGCGCTGGATGCGGACGACGGAGAAGGGTTGGGAATTCCATAGCGTGAGTGAGGAGCATGGGGGGGGGAAGTGACGTGTGTGTGTGGGGGGTCCCCCTCATTGCACCCCCCAGGTCCTTTGTCCATCCCCTGTGAAGAAGATGCCCCATGAGGGTGGGTGCTGGCAGGGGGGGGGGTTAAATCCTCACCCCCCCACCCATGGGTGCTGACCCCCATCACCCCTCTCCATCCAGGTGGAGCTGAGCCGCGGGAACAACGTCCTCTTCTGGCGCACCACGGCCTTCTCCGTGTGGTCCAAGGTGCCCAAGCCGGTGCTGGTGAGGAACATCGGCATCACCGGTAGGTGCAGGGTGCAAGGATGGATGGTGGGGGTCCCCCCCCATCGCCCCCATCACTGAGCCCCGTCCCGTGCCAGGGGTGGCCTTCACCTCCGAGTGCTTCCCTTGCAAACCCGGCACCTTCGCGGCCGCCGCCGGCTCCTCCTCCTGCCAGCCCTGCCCCGCCGACACCTCCTCGGGCAAAGGGGCCACCTCCTGCCAGCCCTGCGAGCCCGGCAGCTACGCGGGTGAGCGGGGACACGGCCCCCCCCAAGTCCCATCCCCACATCGTGCCCGTCTTCCCCCCTGTGGAAGCGGAAGGGGGGGACGGGACGGCCACGACACGGGGGTGATGCGAGCATCCCCATCCCCATCCCCACAGAGCCCGGCTCAGCCTCCTGCAAGCCGCGGCCGCCCTGCACGGACAAGGATTACTTCTACACTCACTCTGCGTGCGATGAGCACGGGGAGGTACGGGAAGGGGAAGCGGGGTTTGGGGGGGGGAGGCACCGTTCCTTGTGTGTGTGGTGTCCCCCCCCGGTCCCGCTCAGCCCCCGGGCTCCGCTCCGCAGACGCAGTTGATGTTCAAATGGGCTGAACCCAAGGTGTGCAGCGAGGAGCTCCCGCAGGCGGCCAAGCTGCCGCCGTCGGGGGGCCGGACCCGGTGCCCCCCCTGCAATCCCGGCTTCGCTGCCGTCAACGGCTCCGCCTGCCAGCCCTGCCCGCTGGGTTCCTACTCCAACGGCTCCGGTACCGCTGTGGCCAACGGGGCACCCCGGTTCTGTGCCGGTGCTGGGTCGTTGGGCTCCCAATGTCAGCTCCGTTGTAACCCCCCAAGGGGTGGCCTCAGGGTGTCGGGGGGTTCCATCCCGCTGCTGGGTTCTCCCCTCCTGTCCCTATGGCTGCAGAAAGGGCATCGCTGTCATCGTCATCACCAAGGGGTGACCTGGGTGCCTTGTGCCCACCCCGGGGCTGGGCTGTCCCCATCACTGTCATCACCTCATCCCCGGGGGGTGTTGGTGGGCTCCATCCCCGTGCTGCCTTATTGGGGTCCCCTCAAGATGTCACCATCATTGGGTATCATGGGGGGGGCTGTTGGGTACCACCACGGCTCCGTGCTGTCCCCTCCCGTCCCCAGGCTGCCTGAGCTGCCCCGCGGGCACGGAGCCGGTGCTGGGGCTGGAGTACAAGTGGTGGAACGTGCTGCCCCCCAACATGGAGACCACGGTGCTGAGCGGCATCAACTTCGAGTACAAGGGGATCGCAGGTAGGACCCGGCTGCCCCTAGGGCTGGGACCCTGCCCGGGGACCCCCTCGAGCCCCCACCGTGTCCCTGCAGGCTGGGAGGTGGCCGGGGACTACATCTACACGGCAGCCGGAGCCTCCGACAACGACTTCATGATCCTCACGTTGGTGGTGCCCGGCTTCAGGTGAGGTGGGGAGGGGGGGCACCAGCACCCACAGAGGGATGGGGATGCAGCCCCATGGGTCCCACCGCTGTCCCCCCACCCCGTGCTGTCCTCAGCCCCCCAAGCCCGGTGCTGGAGGATGCGGAGAGCAAGGAGGTGGCCAGGATCACCTTTGTCTTTGAGATGATCTGCAGCGTGAACTGCGAGCTCTACTTCATGGTGGTGAGCGGTGGGACCCGGCTATGGGGTGCGGGGACACACACACACACACACTTTGGGGGGTGTATGTGTGGGGTGGGGGGTCCCACCATTGCCGCACGCCCACCCAAGGGCATCAACTCCCACACCAACACCCCGGTGGAGACGTGGACGGGCCCGCGGGGGAAGCAGTCCTACACGTACGTGGTGGAGAAGAACGCGAGCATGAGCTTCACGTGGGCTTTCCAGCGCACCCCGTACCACGAGGAGGTGAGGAATGGGGTGTCCCCCATCCCCATCCCCATCCCCATCGGGTGCTATGGGTGACGGGTGCTGTCCCTGCCAGGGCCGGCGCTACACCAGCGACGTGGCCAAGCTCTACTCCATCAACGTCACCAACGTCCTCGGGGGGGTGGCTTCCTTCTGCCGGCGCTGCGGCCCCCAGGCCGCGGGGTCCTGCACCCCCTGCCCCCCCGGGCACGTCATGGAGCATGGGGCGGGCGCCTGCCGGCCCTGCCCCCCCGGCACCTACCTGCGGGGTCACCCCTCCGATGGGCTCCCCGCCTGCCACCCCTGCGGGCCCGGCACCTACAGCAACCAGGTGCCTGGGGAGGGGGGGGACATGGGGTCTGGGTCCATGGGATGGGGTCCATGGGATGGGGTCCATGGGGTGATGTCCATGGGGTTTGGGTCCATGGGATGGGGGTCCATGGGGTGATGTCCATGGGGTCTGGGTTCATGGGATAGAGGTCCATGGGGTGATGACCATGGGGTTTGGGTCCATGGGATGGGGGTCCATGGGATGGTGTCCATGGGGTCTGGGTTCATGGGATGGGGGTCCATGGGGTGATGTCCATGGGGTTTGGGTTCATGGGATGGGGGTCCATGGGGTGATGTCCATGGGGTCTGGGTTCATGGGATGGGGTCCATGGGGTGATGTCCATGGGGTCTGGGTTCATGGGGTGATGTTCATGGGGTTTGGGTTCATGGGATGGTGTCCATGGGGTCTGGGTTCATGGGATGGGGGTCCATGGGATGATGTCCATGGGGTTTGGGTTCATGGGATGGGGGTCCGCGGGGTGATGTTCATGGGATGGGGGTCCGCGGGGTGATGTCCATGGGATGGGGGTCCATGGGGTAATGTCCATGGGGTTTGGGTCCACGGGGTGATGTCTGTGGGGTTTGGGTCCATGGGATGGTGTCCATGGGGTCTGGGTTCATGGGATGGAGGTCCATGGGGTGATGACCATGGGGTTTGGGTCCATGGGATGGGGGTCCATGGGGTGATGTCCATGGGGTTTGGGTCCATGGGATGGGGGTCCATGGGGTGATGTCCATGGGGTCTGGGTTCATGGGATGGGGGTCCATGGGGTGATGTCCATGGGGTCTGGGTTCATGGGATAGGGGTCCATGGGGTGATGTCCATGGGGTTTGGGTCCATGGGATGGGGGTCCATGGGGTGATGACCATGGGGTTTGGGTCCATGGGATGGGGGTCCATGGGGTGATGTCCATGGGGTTTGGGTCCATGGGATGGGGGTCCATGGGGTGATGACCATGGGGTTTGGGTCCATGGGATGGTGTCCATGGGGTTTGGATTCATGGGATGGGGGTCCATGGGGTTTGGGTCCATGGGATGGGGGTCCATGGGGTGATGACCATGGGGTTTGGGTCCATGGGATGGGGGTCCATGGGATGGGGGTCCATGGGATGATGACCATGGGGTTTGGGTTCATGGGGTTTGGGTTCATGGGATGGGGGTCCATGGGGTGATGACCATGGGGTTTGGGTCCATGGGATGGTGTCCATGGGGTTTGGATTCATGGGATGGAGGTCCATGGGGTGATGTCCATGGGGTTTGGGTCCATGGGATGGGGGTCCATGGGGTGATGACCATGGGGTTTGGGTCCATGGGGTTTAGGTCCATGGGATGGGGTTCCGCAGGGTGATGTCCATGGGGTTTGGGTCCATGGGATGGGGGTCCATGGGGTGATGACCATGGGGTTTGGGTGCATGGGGTGATGTCTGTGAGGCTGGGGTCCATGAGGTGATGTCCATGGGGTCTGGGTTCATAGGACGGCAGTCCATGGGATGATGTCCATGGGGTGATGTCCATGGGATGGGGGTCCGTGGGAGATGTCCATGGGGTTTGGGTCCATGGGAGATGTCCATGGGGTTTGGGTCCATGGGAGATGTCCATGGGGTTTGGGTGCATGGGGTGATGTCTGTGAGGCTGGGGTCCATGAGGTGATGTCCATGGGGTCTGGGTTCATGGGATGATGTCCATGGGGTGATGTCCATGAGGTGATGTCCATGGGATGGGGGTCCATGGGAGATGTCCATGGGGTTTGGGTCCATGGGGTGATGTCTGTGAGGCTGGGGTCCATGGGATGATGTCCATGGGGTGATGATGTTTATGAGGTTGGGATCCACGGGGTGATGTCCATTAGGTTTGGGTCCATGGGATGATGTCCATGGGATGATGTCCATGGGATGATGTCCATGGGGTGATGTTTATGAGGTTGGGATCCACGGGGTGATGCCCACGGGTGATGACGCCCACGGCTTGGGTGCCTCCGGGTGGGTGCCGCTCTGCGCAGCTCCGCTCGCTCTGTTTCAACAACTGCTCGGCCGCGCTGCCGCTGCGGGGCCGCCTCCTCCGTTCAGTTCCCCAAGATGGCGGCGGCCGCGGGGCTCAGCACGGGCCCGGCCTTCACACACCGCGGGCGGAGATACACACATCACTTCCGGGTCAGCCTCTGCGGGCCGCAGGTGCGGGGAGCACGGGGAGGGAGGGCGGGATCACGTGGGGGGGGGGGAGAGCACGTGGTGGGGGGAGAGATCACGTGGGGAGGGAGAGAGCAGGTGGGAGGGAGAGCGAGCAGCTGGGGGGAGAGAGCACGTGTTAGAGAACACGTGTGTGTGTGAACACGTGTGTGTGTGTGCGTGAGCATAACGTGTGTGAGAGAATGTGTGTGAGAGAGAGCATACGTGTGTGGGTGAACATACATGTGGGTGAACATGTGCGTCTGAACGTGTGCGCACACACATGTTCACACGTTCACACATGTTCACACATGTTCACACACACATGTTCACACACACGTTCACACACACATGTTCACACGCACACACACACGTATGTTCACACACATGCTCACACACACATGTTCCCACACACACCTACCTATGTTCACACACATGTTCACACACACACACACGTTCACACACACGTATGTTCACACGTTCACACACACAACACACGTTCACACACACATGTATGTTCACACACATGTATGCTCACACACATGTACACACATGTTCACACGCACACACACGTATGTTCACACATGTTCACACACATGTATGTTCACACACACGTATGTTCACACACACGTATGTTCACACACACGTATGTTCACACACGTCCACACACATGTATGTTCACACACACGTATGTTCACACATGTTCACACACACATGTTCACATGTTCACACACACATGTTCACACACACATTCACACATGTTCACACACACACGTATGTTCACACACACGTATGTTCACACACACATATGTTCACACACGTTCACACACACATATGTTCACACACACATATGTTCCCACACACGTATGTTCACACACGTTCACACACACGTATGTTCACACACACACGTATGTTCACACACACGTATGTTCCTGTCCCCACGGCCATGCCCACACGTGTGCTGTGGCAGGGCCGGAAGGCGGCCGCCTGCAGTGACAACGTGACGGAGGCGCGGCGCCGCGTGGTCACGGGTTACGTGTGCCAGGCCACGCTCGTGCCCCCCGACCGCCCCCACCGCCAGGGCCCCATCTCCTCCCAGCCCATCAGCCTCGGGGACCGCATCCTGGGTGAGCGCCAGGGACCCCATCCCCAGGGACCCCATCCTCAGGGACCCCCATCGCCATGGACCCCATCCCCAGGGACCCCATCCCCGGGGAGCCCATCCCCAGGGCCCCCATCCCCATGGACCCCATCCCCAGGGCCCCCAT